>NC_135715.1:89550993-90175993 GCF_964656455.1 Halichoerus grypus
TAGAGAAAAAAGCAGACCAGCTAGGGAACTTGGAACCTGAGGAAGAATACAGTGGTGAGTGCCCTGAGATTTCCCATTGCCTCACATACCTCAAACACAGAGGTGAAGAAGCTGGCAACCAGGAAAGGCTTATAGGGATAGACAAAATAACACCGCAACAGAAGTCTGTTTTCTCCAGGCAATGGACCAGGAAAAGAGCAACCTAGCAAGTCAGAAAACTTAATGACAATAACTACTTTGTTCTAGCCAAAAACCACAGGAAAAAAACAAGGCCCCATTTCTCCCATGCAAAGGCTAAGTGGAAAAACTGTACTTCCACCCTTATCAGACTATAATGAGGCACCAAGGTGGGATCAAAGAAGGCCAATTACGAAGCCAGGACTTTTATCCCAATGGCAGGAAGCAGCTGTCCACCCACAGTTTCAGTGGAGACCACCTCCAGAGCCAGAATTCTTACCGCTGCCTACCAGTAATGAGGAGCCCTTGAGTCAGGTGCCAGTGGAAGTTGAGTAGAGGAACCTTGGTTTCTACATTCCCATGAGATGGTGCTCTTCCTTTTGATTGACAAAACAGTGTCACAAAAAGCCACTTAAAACAGAAAATTTAAATATGATCAAAAGTGTCATAACATAATATAAAAGCAACTAAGTTTAAATTGAAAATTGCTCATTATACCAAGAACTAAGATCTTAAACTGAATTAAAAAAAAAAAAATAGATGTCGCACCAAGATGATATATATTAGAGTTATCTGGTAAATATTTAAAAGCAGCCATGATAAAAATGTTTCAATGATCAATTATGAATAGACTTCAAACAAATGAAAAATTAGAAAGCTTCAGCAAAAAAAAAGTTATCAACAAATAAATAGAAGACAGAAAAATAACCAAATGAAAATATTAAACCCCAAAAACTCAATACTGAAATTAAAATTTCAGTGGATAGCCTCAACAGCAAAAGAAAAGAGACAGAGGAGCAGTTCCTGGGTGGCTCAGTTGGTTAAACATCCAACTCGATTTCAGCTCAGGTCATGATCTTGGGGTTGTGAGATCAAGTCCTGCATCATGTTTTCTCCTCAGCACAGAGTCTGCTTGAGAATCTCTCCCTCTGCCCCTCCCCCTGTGCATGCTCTCTCTCTCTCTGAAATAATTAATTAATTAATTAATTTTAAAAAAGAAAAGATAGAAAAAAGAATCAAAAATTGGAAGAAAGGCCAGTAAAATTTACCCAAACTGATAAACAGAAAACAAATTGGAAAAAAGTAAAAATAGAACTTCAGTGACCTAGAGTCTATAAATAACATTTAACACCTGTATCATCACAGTAACAGAAGAAGAGAAGAAAGTGGGTGGGGCTGAAAAAGAATTCAAAGAAATAATAGATGAAAATTTCCCAAATTTGACAAAAGACATAAATCTACAGATTCAAAAAGCTGAGTAAACTTCAGATAGGATGGACCCAAAGAAATCCATATCAAGGCACATCCTAATTAAACTTCAAAACAAAAGACAAAGAAAAATTAGTGAAAGCAGTCAGAGGAAAATGACACCTTACCAATAAAGAAAACAAACAATTAGAGTGACAGCATTTTATTTATCAGAAACCACAGAGGCCAGGAGTGCCTGGGTGGCTCAGCATTAAGCATCTGCCTTCGGCTCAGGTCGTGATCCCAGGGTCCTGGGATCGAGCCCCACATCGGGCTCCCTGCTCCACGGAGAAGCCTGCTTCTCCCTCTCTTACTCCCCCTGCTTGTGTTCCCTCTCTCTCTATGTCTCTCTCTGTCAAATAAATAAATAAAATCTTAAAAAAAAAAGAAACCACAGAGGCCAGAAAATAAGTGACACAACATTTTTTACATGCTCAAGAAAAGAACCATCAATCATAATCCTTAACCCAGCAAAAATATTCTTCAACAATGAGGAGGAAATAAAGAATCAAGAGGAAATAAAGAAAAAGGGGAAATTAAGATATTTTGTCACCAGCAGATCTACCTTAAAAGAATGGCTAGACAATGTTATCTAAACAGAAAGAAAATGATAAAAGAAGGAACTCTGGAACATCAGGGAGGAAAAAAAATAACACAGTAAGCAAAACTGTGGATCGATTCAATGGGCTCTCCTCCTCTTGAGTTTTCTAAATTATCTTTGACAATTGAAGCAAAAATCATAACACTGTCTTATGTGGTTCTAAATATATGTGAAGGAAATATTTAAAATATATTATAAATAGAGGAGACTAAAGGAACTTAAAAGGTAGCTTTCTATGCTTCACTTACTCTGGTAAAATGATGACACCAGTAGACTCTGATAAATTACTTATATATAATATAATACCTAGATAACCACTAATAAAGCTATATAAAGAAATACACTTAAAAGCACTATAGACAGATAACAATGGAATTCAAAAAAATGTTCAAGTAATCCACAGGAAGACAATGAAATATAAAACAAATGTTAAATGTTAAGCCCTAATATATCAATGTTAAAATCAAATATAAATGGTTTTAATACATGAATCAAAAGACAGATTAACAGGGTGTATTATATATCATCACCAAACTATGCTGTTTATAAAACCTTACTATAGCTATAGCAGTATAGGCAGGTTGAAAATATAAATATAAATAATATAAATATAAATACATATGTAGAAATATAAAGATATACTATGAAAATATTAAAGGAAAACAGGAAGGGCTATATTAATATAAATAAAGTACACTTCAGAGCAAAGAAAATTGCCACAACCAGAGAGGACTATTATATGATGATAAAAGGGTCAATGCACAAAAAAGATATAGCATCATAAAAGTGTACACAGCAAAGAACAGAACTACAAAATATGTGAAACAAATACTATCAGAACTAAAAGGAGATATAGACAAATCCAGTCATAGTTGGGGACTTTAACACCATTCTCTAAATAATTAATAGAACGAGACAGAATATCAGTGAGGTCATAGAAAAACTTCACAACACCATCAAACAACAACAGCCAAATATATATACTTTTCAAGTTCTAAGATAGACCATATACTGGGCAATAAAGCAGACCACAACAAATTTAAAAGAACTAAAATCGAATAGTGCCTGTTTTCTGACCACAATGGAATAGAACTAGTCAGCAACAGAAAGAAACAGGAGAATCTTCAAATACTTGGAATTTCTAAAACATTGTCCTAAATAATCCATAGGGTCAAAAAGGAAGTTTCAAAGACAATCAAAAATATATTGAGCTGAGTGAAAAAAAAATTACAACATGTCAAAATTTGTGGCATATGACTAAGAGGGAAATTTAGAGGACTAACTACATGCTTCAGAAAAGAGTTCAAATCAATAATATAAGCTCCAACCTCAAAAACTTAAAGAGAGCAAAGAAAGCACAGAAATGACAGGAAAAAAAAAAAAAAAAAAAAAAAAAAAAAAAAACTACCAACAACAATAAAGAGCATGAATCAAAGAAATTGAAGAAAAAACAGAGAAAACCAATGAAGCAAAAAGCTAAGTCTGAAAAAATCCATGAGACTGACAAAACTCTAGCAAAACTAAAGAGAGAAGAGGCACTATCAGAAATGAAACAGGGGCTATCACTACAAACATCAAAAGGATAAGGGGATATATTTTTAAATTCTCTATCTCATAAATTTGAAACTTTTATGAAATGGTTAATTTCTGAGAAAAACACAAACTACCACAACTCAACATACATGAAATACATGAATTGGATAATCCTATGCCTATTAAGAAACTTGAATTCATAATTTTCAAAACTCCCCCAGAGAAGAAATCTCCAAACCCAGAGAGTTTCAGGGAAGGATTTTACCAAAGGATTAAAGATGAATCAACATCAATTCTACACAATCTCTTCTGGGAAATAGAGAAGAGGGAATCTCTTCACTATTTATTTTATATTAATTTTATATAAGCATATATGAAATCCCTACATAACAGTTGTTATATGTGCATATACCTATATATTCCTCATGAGTACAAATGCAAAAATCTCTAAGAAAAAAATTGCAAGTAGAACTCAGCAATATATAAAAATAATTTTATATGATTACTGACCAGAATTTCCCCCCTCCACCCTCAGGGATGTGAAGCTGGTTAAATATTTGAAAATTAAACAAGGTAAACTAATGTATAAATAGGCTAAAGAAGAAAATCACATAATAATGTAAATCAATGAAGTGAAAGCATTTCATAAAATGTAACATTCACTCATAACAAAAACTCTCAGAAAATAAATATAGAGGAGGACCTTTCTCAACTTCATAAATGGCATTGACAAAAACCTACAGCTAACATACTTAATGGTGAAAAACTGAATGTTCCCCCCCTAAGATGGGAGACAAAGCAAAATGTCAGCCCTTACCACTCTTGCTCACCATAATGCTGGAAATAGTAGCCAGTGCAAAAAGGTGAAAATCTACAAAAAGGATCCCTAGCATTAATAAGTGAGTCCAATGAGATTACAGAATCAACATAAAATATCAATTGTATATTCTATATACTATCAATGAACACATGAATTAAAATGAAAATAAAAATATAATACCATACCATTAGTAATCACTCAAAAATTAGTAGTTACATTTAAATCTAACAAAACATGAACAGGGGTTATATGCTGACAACTACAAAACAGCAATGATAAAAAATCAAAGAAAATCTATATAAAATGGAGAGATAGTTATATACAGTGTACATGGATTGAAAGACTCAACATAACATAGATTTCAAATCTCCCCAAATCGATATACAGATTTAGCACAATTTATATTAAATTCCTAGCAAGTTTTTTTTTTGGGGGGGGGCATATATGGACAAGATTATTCTAAAATTTATATAGAACAGCAAAGGAATCAGAATAGCTGAAACAATTTGGACACACACAAAAAGTACAGACCAAAGTGGGAAGAATCATTCTAGTCAATTTCAAGATTTGTTATACCTTTAGCAAATAAGACTGAGTGACATTAGTGAAGGGATAAACATATAGATCAATGGAATAAAAAAAGAACTCAGAAATAGACCCACACAAATATTGCCCAACTGATTTTTGACAGACTCAGAAGTAACTCAATGAAGAAAAAACAATCTTTTAAGCAAATGGTGCTGGAGAAATTGAACATCCACAGACAAAACAAAACAAAATGAAATAAACTTAACTTGACTAAATTCTCACATTGTAAATAAAAATTAATTCAACATGGATCATAAATTAGTAATTAATTTATTGTTTTTTAAATAAATTTACATATAAGCAGAACACTATAAAACTTTTAGAAAAATGCAGAAAATCAACAGGATTTAAGATTAGAGTTCTTAGACTTCACATCAAAAGCATAATTCATAAAGATAAATTTGACTTCATCCAGATTAAAAACTTCTCCACAAAATACCCCATAGTGGTTTTGAAAAACAAGTTACTAAGTGAGAGAAAATAGTTTCAAACCACATATCCAATAAAGGAATAGTATCTAGAACATACAACTAACTTCCATAAGTCAATAGTGGATAAACAAATTATAATCGGGCAAAAGACATAAAAAGAAATTTCACCAAACAAGATAGTCAGATAGCAAATAAGCAAAAGAAGGATGTTCAACATTATTAGGCAGTAGGAGAGTGCTGATTAAAACCACAATGAGATCTCACTACCTAGCTATCAGAATGTCTAAAATAAAAAATAGTGACAACACCAAATGCTGTCAAGGATGTGGAGAAATTGGATCATTCACACATTGCTGGTGGGAAGGTAAAATGGTACAGACATCTGGAATACATTTTGGCAGCATTTTCAAAAAGTAAATATGCTACTACCATATGGCCCACCAATTGTACTTCTGAAGAATTTATCTCAAAGAAATAAAAATAAAATACGTTCACACAAAAAACAAGCACATGAATTTTATATCATCTTTATTTGTAATAGCCAAAAATTGCAAATAACTGAATTCTCCTTTCATAGGTACATGGTTAAACAAAGAGTGGTGCATTCATAACATGGAAAACTACTCAAAAATGAAAAAGGAAGAATTATTGATATATAAATCTCAAGAGGATTATGTTAAGTGATAAAAGCTAATCCCAAAATGTGCATAATGTATGATTCCATTCATTTACCCCTGTTGATATGACACAAATTACTGGAATAAAGGTTTTAGTGGTTGCCAGGAGGTAAGGAGAAATTCAGGTTGGGAGGAACTTTACTTGAATGGGGTGATAGGAGGGATCCTTGTGGTGATAGAAATTTTCTATATTTTGATTGTATTAATGTCATTATCCTTATTGTGATGTATAGTTTTTGGAAGATGTTACCATTGGGAGAAACCGGTAAAAGGTATAGAAGATCTCTATGTATTATTTCTTACAACTGTTTATGAATCTACAATTATCTCAAAATTTAAAAAAAATAATTAAAATTTTGAATGTGTGGGATATTTGTCTTATGGTATTTATCCCTGGAAAAAGTACATTTGATATTTCGCCCAATGTCCTCATATAAAGGCAAACTCTCACTATCTGATCCCCTAATGAAGAAACAGAGAAATTTCCTGCACTGTAAGAAATTCCACTGATTCCTTTACACTTTACAGAAGAGAGTCCCTTAGATTTGCAGTGCTGGAAAGGAAGTTATAGTGGAATGCTTATATTTTCTGGGGACAAGTCATAAATTAACACCTTACAGAAGCTTCTACATTTTAAAAGCTATTTTGACAAGCCAGAGAGCAGCTAAAAAAGTTGATAGGATAGAAAGTAATCAGGAAGTCATTTCATATAAGGAGTAGTTAAGTTATGGAAATTTAGCCTGGAGAGGAGAAATGTTAGCAGGTATATGTATTTGAAGGGCTGTTAGGAAAGACAAATGGGAGCTTATTTCTTCTTACTTATAGTGTTTCCTAAAGGGTGGTTCATACAGATGATTTTAGGTGGTATGAGTACTAACATATTTCATGTTAATTGTTATGTTCTCATTTGTGTATGTATTAGAAAAATGAAAATAGTACATCTAATAATACAATTTTTCACTTAAAATAGGATATATACATTCTCTATTAAAATATATCTAGTTTTTAAAAGACATTTTTTAAAGAAAACTATAAGTAAATAAGAGTATAGATGGTTCATGACTATGACAATTTTGAAGGCTGGTTATGAAGGTGACTGGGTTTTCACTAGAGACACATGCCTGTTTATCACTGTAAGTCTTCAGTCAGATCTAACAAAATGCATCGGAGATGTTGGAAGAAAGGTTCTTATCACAGTTGACCTTCTGGAAAAGGTCTGAAAATTATCCTTTTTTGACATTTCAGGATCTTAGGATCCATGATTTTCTGAGGTTGGTTTTGGAGGACCCGTGGAAATCAACTTACTGTATAATTGTTGCAGTTGTACTAAAAATAATCGCAATGACATTATTTCAACCTAAGAAAGAGCAATCAGCAAATTCAATTCTCAAAACTGTTTATTTTTGGATCCAATGTCACCTCCCAAGAATACTATTTACACAATGGATTTGAGGGCTCTCTTGCGGTTTCCTATACAATTGGTCCAGTGCAATTGGGAAACTGCTTTTAATAACCCCCCAGATGAGTTTGATGTACACTCTATTCAGGAATGACTACCTTAGATTATAAAAACAGAGCACACCCATACTTATTCAAGGTTTTGAGGTCATAGTCAAGAATCCCAGTTTACAGTGTTCTTTCTGAGCTAGAAAGTATAATTCTGTTTTAGTTTATGACAATTTAAGAGTTATTTGTTTAGACTGCAAGACTATTTACGACATAGGCCATATTATACAGATTATTCATCATCCAGGATACTGGACAAAATGCATATTTTTTTAATGGAGTTTAGCTTACTGATGTAAAATGTTTACGTTAATTTCCTTAAGGTATGCACAGTTTAAATTAATAAACACATTAATAAATACTGTGTATATAGTATTATATATAGAGAGTTCCTCATTTCCTAATGAGGAACAGTTGGAAGACTGCAGGAAATTTTTATTTTATGTTTTTTTGGTTTTTTTTTAAGATTTTATTTATTCATTTGAGAGAGGGAGAGAGATTGCATGAGCAGGAGGAAGAGGCAGAGGGAGGGGGGAAGCAGACCTCTCACTGAGCCGGGAGCCTGACACAGGACTCGATCCCAGGACCTGGAGATCATCACCTGAGCCAAAGGCAGAGGCTTAACTGACTGAGCCACCCAGGTGCTCCAGGAAATTTTTATTTTAATTCCATCCTAATAATAAGTCTGTCCAAACACTTGAAAATGTTGATGATTTTCGTCTCCCTTGTTCCATATTGAACAAAAGATTGCACAAAAATTTATACTTCATGGATTGATTGAATGTTTGAAATAATAATAACATTTACCTATTGATCTTAATGTGCCAGACACTGTTCTCAACACTTTATATATAGTAATCCATTTATTCTCCTCAACAGCCCTTCAGGTTGGTAATATTTACAGATAGGAAGAATAAGACACATCCAGCTAATGTGTAGTGGCACTGGAATTTCACCCCAGGTGTTTTAAACATTATCAAGCACCAAAGTAATAACTTTCAAAGTTTCTTATCGAAGATAAGTTATATGAAATAAGCTCCTTGTAGACACACACACACACACACACACACACACATTTTGAAATGATAGAACCCATGCACTTGCAACATTTTTCTCATCTATTTCATTTTTAAAATTTTAGACGAGGTCCACTAAACTAATTTCACAACCCATCAATATATTGCAAACCACTGCTTGAAATAAAACACACAGTGCATTATCTTTGCTATGTGGGAAACTAGGGGTTGCAAAAGAAAAAAAGATGAAGACCCTATGTCCAAGTACTGAAGTTATAGGAGATTTAGAAGTTGATGAATGGTGCTCACGGCAAGCCACTGTGGTACACCCATGGAGCTATGGAAGAGAGCAAAATGCCTAGAGCTCCCACACAAGCATAAAGTGCTAGCAATTTTTGGAGGAAATGTGGTATGATGGGAAGAACCAGGAGCCAGGAAACAAGAATTGAAGATTGTATCTGCCAATTACTATCCAAGTATTCTCAGGAAAATAATTAATCTCTCTGAGATCTTGTCTGTTATTTTGGAATAATGTAGCAAATGATTTTGCTGCTGGAAATCACATCCTACTTAGAAGTTCAACCACAACTGCAGTGGACAAATTTATCTAAGCTCAGACTTACACTGATGGAGTCTCAATTTCTAAGTCCAACCTTGCGTCTTTTCCTGATCTTTTGGATCTCCTACACGTTCAGAGGTATTAATGCCCAAAGAGGCAATCTTCAACTGGTGAATAAATCCGCAACTTCCTGTCCTCAGAACAGACAATTGGAAATTATTCTCTTCACAGAGATACCACAGAAGTGAATCCCCATTGCATATAGAAGCTACCAGACCATTGTCCTTTATGTTGGCTTCCCCTTCTTTTCTATATTACTCTTTCCACTCCCTTACTCATTCTTTCTGGGATCACATTGCAAATAAACTACCTGCACCCAAATCCTTGTCTCAATCTCTATCATCAGTGTAACATGAATTAAGAGAAGAGAACTAAATGACAGAAGTATATTCTATTTCTAGTGGAATACCTAGTACATATCAAATAATTGATCAAATAATAAAAAGCGTTCCTAGTTGAAGACTCTATCACTGTATATAGGGTAAAACCAATGTGTTGGGCCAAAAATAGTGTGAAACTAAGAACAAATATCATAATGATAGCAAATAAATTGAAATTTGAACCCAGGCCAGTTCATAGCCCTCTGCAGCTTAGAATAATATAATAGAATTTAATCCAGAATTTTTTTCCTAGGGGTTTCTCTGAAGGGTATAATTAAAGATGTGTGCAAACAAAATCATTGTGCCTATACACAATAAACTGTTATGAACCCATAAAAATATGAAATATATTTATAGATGCAGAAGGATGTTCATACCATATTGTTGAATAAAAATAACAGGCTACAGTTCAATATGTAGACTATGATCTTATTTGTAAATATATTGTCTACATGAGTAAGGTATATATGACCATAAAAAAATAAAATTTGATGGCTATATACTACAGTTTAAAGAGTAGTTGCCCTTTTATGGGTAAAATTTTGGATTTTGTTTACCATTTTTATTTTTTCTCTAATTTTCTAACATTTAATTTCTGGAGCCAACATACATTACTTGAGCTAACTCAACAAATAATATGTTTGACTCCATTGTCCTTGGTCCTTCAACCCTCCCCACCACCATGCAATCTTGCAGTGGGCTTTGTTAGGAAATGGAGAACCATGTCCGAATACCCTCAAAATATCTTGATGGTATAGCTCAGAATCCTTTTAGAGCAGTATCAAACCCCTAACTCTGAAAGGTTGATTCAAGTCAAGTTGTATTACAAGCCAGAAAGAATCTGGCTTGACTCAACCTACTTTCTCTAAAGCCAGGATCAGAGCTTTCAAATCTCATTTTATCCATCTGTTTAATCAGAGTCAGAAGGACAGTTCAAACCCAAGGCATGACTACATTTGAGAGAACACTAAACACAGATACGAAGCTGAAAGAACATGGACAAAGGCTTTGGGTCAGACCCTGGGTGACAAAAGGTGTGTGTGGGGGGGTCCTGCAGAACCTCTAGGGTGCTATATGGCCCAGAACTTATGCCAATATACCCTTACCTATGCATATTCATCAGATATTGCTATCAGGTTACAAGTATACATAAGGCTTTCTCAAGCAAGATCTCCCAATAATGTATGACAACATAAATATCAGGAAACTAGAGCTACAGTGTGAATTTGGGAGATTACCTGTGGATTGTCAAATAGTTTGGCTTAGTAGGACAATCTACTGCTCAAGACTTCTTCCCAAGTTTATAATTCTAACTGAAGTTCTCTGGCTACACCTGTCAAATTGAAAGGGCTATATTCAGAGTCATTTGGAAGCATGCTGCCCAGGATATAGTTAATAAGCTGGTCTATGAACTTGCTCACAAGAATTATTGGAGCACAAATTTTGGGGGATATGACAAAATATTTCTAAATGAATAAATGAATGAATGAAAAAAAATGTGCATAATGTATGCATGCCACTGTGTCCCACTCTCTAAGTCCTCATAACAAGAACCTTTAGGTGTTTGTGGAAAAGAAACAAGAGCCAAAGGGGAATTGACATTGGGTCCGATACAGTTAACTGAAGGAAGAGACTAAGGGACAAGCTTGAATTTTTCAAACAAGTGGGCATAGTCAGGGGATGGAGGATACAAGAAGAAACATCAAATGTGGACATTGTCATACATACACTATAGTTGCTCAGGAAAATGGAGAAGCTAGAGGCTCTAATAGTAGCAGAAGATTGGGTCCTTGCTGAAATAAAGCTGCTGCAGAATGAACTATTGTCCCCAAGACGCAGAAGTGACTGAGATTAGCAATCAGAATTTATCTGGTTGTTGAGAGGGCTGTGGATATGGGACTCAGGCTGAAGCTCAAAAGTGTGTAGGTGAAGCTGTGGTAAGGAGTGAAGCTGCCTGGATTTTAATTCTGGCTTTACCACCAAATACCTTGAGTAAATCATTTAATCTGTTCTGGCTCAATTTCCTCTTTCATAAAATGGGCAAAATAATAGTCCCCACTTCAGATCAGAAGCATCCTCACTTTGCATGTTTCTGGCATTGGCACTTTTGACTTACCACCATTTATGTAAATAACAAAGTCCTCCAATGACATGGTTCAAATTTCAGTTCCCATGGTATATTAAGTGTGAGTAACTGCATAAAGTCAAAACTTGGCTACTAGCTCCTGAGTCCTCACATCATCATACACATAACAGATGGGCAGTGTGGTCAATGGCCAATTGCATCACGCCTCTCAAAGTCACTGTGCCTATTATTTAGTTCACATGAAGACAGCCAGGAGGATGACTGTGTTGCTTCCTTGTTCCAGTGATACAAGGAAGGTTATATCTTATAAATGTGGGTATTTGAAGGAAGGAATTGGGCAACAAAAATGCAAGTGTGGTAAAGAAATGAAAAGTGGTGACACTGGAAATGAAATGCAAATTGAATGTGAATGGAACTATAAAGCCAAGAGTTGCCCTTGGGAATGTTGACATGCTGCTCTTCAAGAGACTCCACATGAAGCCAGGGGACTCTACGGAAGGCAAACTTATCAACACAAATGAAAAAATGTGTCATGATAAATGAGATGAAGTTGTTCCAGAGGAAGTGACAATGATGGAAAAAGCCACATTAAGGAACACCTCAGAGTCGGATGTTAAGTGAAATAAGTGAAATACCATATGGTTTCACTTATATGTGGAATTTAAAAAACAAATAAACAAAAAGCAGAAACAGACCCATAAATACAGAGAGCAAAGTGATGGTTGCCAGAGGGAAGGGGGTAGGGGTGTGGGTAAAATAGGTGAAGGGAAGTAGGAAGTACAGGCTTTTAGTTATGGCATAAATAAGTCACAGGGATAAAACGTACCACATAGGGAATAGAGTCAATGATATTGTAATAGCGTTGAATGGTGACAGATGGTAGCTACCCTTGTGGTGAGCACAGCATAAGGCATAGACTTGTTGAATCACTATGTCCTACACCAGAAACTAATATAACATCATGTATCAACTATACTTCAATATATACATAAATAAGAGACCCTCAGAGATATTTTGCAACATTGAAAGGACAAACAATAAAATGTTAAAAGCTGATCCAAACTGAGAAAGGAGTTTGTCAATCCACAAGGCATGGAAAAGATGCCTGTTTCGTACTGTAAGCAGTACAATGAAGAAGGCTAACACTGCTCCAACTGTTCTTGGTAAGTTTTTTTGCAAAGAAAGAAGAAACACATCGATTCCCTGTGTTTCTAGTATTTCAAAATAAAGTATACTAGCTAATTATTATTTTAACTATTTTCCCCATACATTTTAAAACTATGAGAATGTCTTTTAATGTTTGCAAGTAATTTTAAAAGTCACAGAACAAGGGGACCTGGGTGGCTCAGTTGGTTAAGCAGCTGCTTTCAGCTCAGGTCATGATCCCAGGGTCCTGGGATGCAGCCCCGGAGTCTGGCTCCCTGATCAGTGGGGAGCCTGCTTCTCCCTCTCCTTCTGTCCCTAATGCCCGCCCCCCGTCTCGTGCTCACTCTCTCTCTTTCCCTCAAATAAATAAATAGAATCTTTATAAAAAATTTTAAAAAGTCACAGAATAATTGTACTTTTCTCCATTGGCCATTGAGTCTGGCTTTGCACAGTTTGAACTTGCACAGACAAAAGAAGAAATGTCTGCATTGCTCTGAAGACTAAATGAGATAAACTATGCAAAGTGCTTTGCCCACAGTGAATGACAATTTGGAATAATACTAACAATATCAAGCACATAACAAATATTAAGAACTATTTTCCTACAAAATTATAATCTATGATTAAAAGCTATAGCTTTTAATTTGAATTTGTGTACTATTAATGGTGAGCTAAAAAACATCCTCCACAGCAAAAGGAAAAAAAAAAAAAAAAGATATCCATGTCCTAATTTCTGGAACTTGTAAATTTTCCTGATAGGACAAAAAAACAGAAGAGTCTTCACAGATGTGATGAAGTTAAGGATACTGGGATGGAGAGATTATCCTGGATTACATGGATGGGACCTAAATGCAACCACATTTATCCTTCATAAGAGGGATGCAGAGGGACATTTTACACACAGAAGAGGCAGAGGCAGTGTGATTTCAGATGCAGAGACTGGAGAGATGCAGCCACAGCCAAGGAAAGCTGGTTGTCTCCAGAAGATGGAAGAAGCAAGAAACAAATCCTCCCCTAGAGTCTCCGGGGTGGGGATGGGGAAGCTCATGACATGAGCCAAAGGCAGCCGCTTTTTTGGCCAAGTGATACTAATATCAGACTTCTGGATTCCAGACTGTGAGACAATAAATTCCTGTTGCTTTAAGAAATCCAGTTTGTGCTCATTTGTTACAGCGGCCATAGGAAACTAATTTGTTACCTTCCTGGATTTTGTATCCCAAGTATCTTTTTGTTTGTAGAGTTAATTCAAATCCAAAAACATTTATCAATTACCTACAAGTACAAGGCAGCTGGAATAAAAATATGAGTAAGACAAGTCTCCTGTTTTATAGGTGCTCATAATCTACACAAACAGGTGAATAGAACTATTACAACATAGTGTCATCACTTAAATTCTGGCACTTGGTTACAAATGGTGGCATATTTGCATAGTGGAATATTATCTGACCATTTAAAATGTGGTTGTAAACAAATGTATTGACCTAGAAATGTCTTCACATGTATTGAAATATTAAAAACCCAGTACCATTAAATAATTTTGACAGGGCATAAAAATTATTCATAAGTATATGGTCCAAGGCATGATTCATAGTTTTGTCTGGGTAGTGGGTTTCTAGTGTTTATTTTCATCTGCTTTTTGTTTGTGCTTGCCAATGTCCTGATTTTTTAATAGTGAGAAAACAATACAAGTATTTTTATTAAAAACTGCCTGGGTTGAGTGCCAGTTATAAGTACGTTCAGGATGAGAAAGTAAGACAGAGGAGGGATGTAGGAACACTGACCAGGTGACATGTCTCCTCATCGAAGGTCCCAAGCACAAAAAAAGGATTGTATCTTCTCCTAATGATGAGCAATTTGGCCACCCAGACGAGTATATGCCATTTTCATCCAATGCTCAGATGCCATTGATTCAATGGAATGTCACTAATTTAATAACAGTCTTCAAAGAGAAAAAAACTCATCACTAGATTAAATATGCATATCCTAATCTCAATGAAATATTACAACAAAGCTTATCTTAAATTTCAAGAAATGTGACAATTTTCCAAAAGTAAACTGGTTTTATCCTTTGCTCAAAGCTAAAGTGAGGGACTCCTGGGTGGCTCAGTCGGTTAAGCGGCTGCCTTTGGCTCATGTCATGATCCCAGGGTCCTGGGATCGAGTCCCACATCGGGCTCCTTGCTCGGCGGGGAGCCTGCTTCTCCCTCTGCCTGCCTCTCCCCCTGCTTGTGTTCTGTCTCTCTCTTTGACAAATAAATAAATAAAATATTAAAAAAAAAAAAAAAAAGCTAAAGTGGGATTAAACACATGCATTCCAGAGGCTTACTGGGAGTATCTACTGTCTATAAGCCTCTTCAAGGAATAAGAAGAAAAGAAACGCTGTCTGTCATGTTGCACCCCACTTGCCAGCAGGCTCCACCACCCCCAGTCCCTGATGCACCCGCCACAGTTCCCATGGTAGCTGAGTTTAGAGTTTTGGATCTAAGCACTGAGGCAGTAGCAGAGAGACATTCCTCTGACTGTTGCAGTGGCTACTTTGATATTCTACCTCGAGAGCATATCCATTTACTGTTAATAGCTCCAGAAAGTATTTCTCAATTTGAAACTGAAATCAGACTGTGAACACATTGTCCTTTTTTAGCGTTATAAAGCAGATGGACTTTAAGCTGATAAACCTCCAGACGGAGACTAACATTAGTATCAACACTGTGAACTAAATTGGATTTTTTTTTTACTTTTGATTATGAGTCATCTAGTTTGTGGATTGTAGCTCACCCATGTTAAACTGAGAACACCAACCATGAGACGAAGTGGCTATTGCTCAGCACTTGAATTCCTATTTCTGTTGGTTGCTACTGCCATTCTTCTAGTGTTCTAAATTTGGATCTTTTGTGTTATTATAATGACAAGCTTCATTTTTCAGTGCATTACAGTTTCTGTTATGCATTCAAAGTCTGCATTTGTACAACTCTTTAAAGAATTAATATTCTTTCACTTTCAAGATATGGAAACAGACACTTAGGGGGTTTTAGAAACTTAACCGAAGTAACGGAGCTTGAAATTAGTCATGTTGGCTTCTGACCCCAGCTCTTTGTGACTCATTCACTTCTATACTGATACTCCAGGCTCACCTTTGACTGTGGGCAGTTCTCCTGTTCTAAGTATCCACATAATTAGGTTGAATAATTACCTCTGCAGCACATAGGGACCAGGTTGGACAATTGGAGTGAAATTGGCCAGGAGTAATGACATGGCTCAGGGTCTGCTTTTGGGAACCTACCAGTGTGTTATGTATTTTTTTTTTAAATGCTTTTCATTTGCTCACTCTTAGGACAGAATATTGAGTAATGAATTGTTATTCTTTTGCCAAACTACACTTTTACTTATCATCAGTGTCTGTGTCTGCCCTAACATGACTGCCTTGTTAAGGATTGTCTGCTTGATTACCCGTGGCCTCACATGATTCATCTCTTCAATAAGTATAGAGTACTCACTGTAGTTGGGCACTGGGGATTACAACTGTGAACAAGACATACTAGAACCTACAGGAATGAATAGAAACAAACAACCAATTATACTAGAATGGGACAAAGTGCATACAGTACTATGAGAATTTCTAGCAGAAGGAAGCAATCTAAGCTAGAGTCAGAAGAGAATTTTCACAAAAACTGACATTTTAGCCAAAACCTGAAGAATGTCAGGGGTCAGAATGCCATGAGGGCATGACATGCCTGACTTTCCCTGTGAAAACATGTCTGAGGATTAAAGGCATGTGAGGACTCACATGCATTAGTAGGATTTCAAAGAGATTCAGAATGGCTAAAACCCAGAATCTAGTCATGAAAGATAGAGGAACAGTGAATAATGATGTAGGATTAGTAGACAGAAACCTGATTACTGACATTTTCATAAGCTATTTTAAAGAGTTTTGAGTTTATCAACGAGCAATGAGCTATCACTGAAAATGTTCTTTAAGCCAGGGAATGATGATGTCAGATTTATATGGTAGGGAATAAAGTAGAGGAATGAAAAGTGGATGGATATAGGAAACCAGTAAGGAGCCTGCTGTGGAGTAGTGATCCTGGTGTGCAAAGGTGACCATTTGCACTGGGTTGGCCTCATTAGATATGGAGCAAAGTAAGACATAGGAGGATCACAGACTTGACAGGATTTGTGATTGACTGGACATGTTGAATGAAAGAAAGGAAGGCCTATGGATCCTTGCCTGGATTCTTCCTACTATACCTGAAAAACAAATTATATTAACCCTACAACTATCGACCTTTATCAGATAGTGTTCTTGATTTTTGACCTTTAATACCAATGTGGGGCCTGTTCACAGTATCAGTTTTATGCTTTCTACTCTTAGTAGAAACCCCAATTCTGATGCACTTAAACAATGAAGGAGAATTTCATCTTAGATATCCAGAAATCAAAAGGGAGAATAGTCTTAAGGTTAATTGATTTAGCCACTGCATTACATCATCAAAAGGTAGTTTCTTTCCATACTTTCCTTCTTTCTATAAGCATCAGCTTCATCCTAAGCCTGGTTTTATAAGTGCTTATAAGATAATTTCCTGAAGCAGTGGGAACAACATATTGTCTTGTCATTTCCAGCAAGAGAAAGAGCCTAGCTTCTCTTTCCCAAAAAATCCGGCAGATTCTGCTTTGCATCTCATTGGCCCAAATGAGCAATAGTTTTATCCATCCCTGAACAAAATCTCTAGCACTTGTATGAAAATACTATACTTGCCTTAAACTATTCACCCAGTCTGGAATGTCCTATGCCCAGATTTTCCCTACTACTTTGACAGCTTCACTAATGTCTTGAGATGTGAGGCCTATCAAGCCTGGAAATGAAAAATTCCCCATACCTTCTTCTCAACCTAGACCTCTCTGGGTTCATTTCTGTCTGACTCTTTCTTGGATCAGAATCTGCATCTTGACCTTGCTCTCTATCCTAATGGCTTTCATATTAACAAAGACTCTTATCTCTTGGCTAGATGATTTTGGTAGCTCCCTAACTGGTATGCTACGCTCAAAATCACTCCTCTGCACATCTCCCACATCTATCCCTACTCTATTCAGCCAATGAATCCTGCATAGCTGCCAGATTTTAATCATGGGGACCTCCCCTCCCCCCTCCTCCCACCCAGGCTAAGACCATGTTGTGGCAATGATATAATTGACTTGCCAACCCTCTAATAGATTTCTGTTAAGTTTACACAACTAAAGTCTACATTACAGCTGTAAGTGAGCATGAGACGAAGTCACAGCCAATGGAAAAGAAGCATAAATTGATTATTTTTTGTTGCAATTTTTATTTCATCTTATTGAAAAGAAGCCATCCCATCTCACAGGATACAACAGGGGTTACCTTGAAAGCCTACTCCTTTATAATCCTCTTATATCTTATGCTTATTATGAATGCTGTATTTTAAGTGGCTTATATTGAAATTAACAATTATTTGAATAACTGTCTGTTTGTGTTACTATATCTAGGCAAATACTTTGTCTTTTTTTTCCCCTTTGTATTCCAGGCACTTACTGTAGTGCCTGGCATATAAAAGAACTTAAAGAGCGTGTGCTGAATGTGAGAAGCATGTGTTGAGTACTGTAAATCAAGCTGAGCCTAATTCTCATTTAATGTTTCTTGTACTTTAAACTTCTCTTTCCAGATGATAACTCAGTAGGAACAGGAACCAGAACTTCTTATTTTGTGGCTGGTTTTGCTAAACATAAAGGTTTCAGTAAATACATTTGAAATCACTTAAATTGGAATTACATAATTTAGCATCAGAATACCAAAGTTGTAAGGAATCTTAGGAATTATCTAAATCGATATTCCTATTTAAGAAAGAGGAAAGTTACACTTGGAAAGGTACACTAACTGGCCTAAGAGGACATAACTGGATATGACAAAACTGGAAGTATAACGTGATCTTGTAACTCCAAGTGCAGAGTCTAATGACCATTTACTATGTGTTGTGATTTCTACTGGTTCATAAATTAGTACTTCTGAGCTTATACTTTGGTTGTATCATTTTTTAGGCTTTATGGGGAATTTAAAAAAAAAAAAAAAAAAACAGATATTACTGGCTCCAAGTTTCTCTTGATCTTTTTGCTACAACACAACCACCAAGAGAAAATCATTAGAACCCAGAAAAAGAAACAAAAGCATAACAAAATAAAACAAACAAACAAAAACCCCATAACAACCTGCATCTCTCATCACTAAGATTAGAACTCTTTTTAGTCATTAATTAGATGAATTCACAAATGAGTAAATGTGATACATGCTCCCAGAGTTCTTTCTGTCAATGTGGAGAGATAAATATGAATTCTAGCTCCCCCATGGAAAAATGTCAGAAGAACCCTCTGTGAGTTTCTTCAAAACAAAAACAAAAACCCCCACAGAAGAAAGAAGCCTCTATCTTTTTTGCGTTCTACTCAGCTTGGCTCCAATTCAGTATTAGGATTTCCTACGCGTACAGTGTAGAAGTTTCTGCTCCTCTAGCTCTAAATCTGTGGCCCCCACCCCGTCTTTAACCATGTCACATGCTATGAGAAGTCTTTAAGTTGAGTTTGGGAAGCATTTGTTGAGCACCTACTATGTGCTAGAGACTGTAATAGGTACTCCAGTGAAAACAGGTGATTAAAATGGGGTCCCAGCTACCAGTGAGGTGATGTTTGGAAAGGGACCCACATAGAAGGCAGGTCATTTCCCTACACCGTACACACAGTTCTAGGAAATTACAGAGAAGTTACTGTAGTGCCAAACACACTCCTGGACAATATAATAATTGCTTATATCAATAAATTTGCTATCCAATGAGAGAGCAGTATGCATGGTAAACACGGAGGAAAATGGGCCAGCGATGTGAGAGGTCTGAAAATGGAATTTTATGAGGTGTTCCTGGAGTAGCTGTGAGACTGTGGAGTAACTCTGGGGTTCTGGAGTAATTGCAGGGTTCTTGGAGTGGCTGTGGGATTCTGTACTAACTGTGGAATTCCAGGGTAAGCTATGTGGCTTCCAAACTGTAGGATAAGGGGGGTGAGCACCTTGAGAGAATTTTCTTTGTTTTTAATGTGGAAATTTTTTTTTTTTTTGTAAGAGGAGGGGTTTAAACTTAATTTCTATAATTGTTTTAGAAAGTCCAAACAAGAATTCATTGATCTTAGAGGAAAACTCAGGTTCAACTCAAGGTAAAAGCCAGCATTCTTAATAGCAGTGTTCTTTCTCAGGGAGGCACGGCTCTCAGCCATTGAGCACTCTAGTGGTCAGTTTGCCACCATTGGGTCACAGAGGGACCAAAGCCTTAATTCTCTCAGTTCTTGAGTAGAAAGGCAGGGATGGACCAAGTCTCTGGCCAATTGTTTATGACCAAGAGCTGCCTTTGCCTTTACCTAGGGGTCCATGCTGAATTTTGATTTTCTGTGCTCTGTGATGTGAAACATTGTGTGAAGCCCTGCTGTAGAATGTATTTTTTGATGTACATTGAAATATACAATCTCCAAAGTCTAGATGATTTTAAGATACTATGTGAAGAGTTAAGGAAGAGAAAGAGGAAGATCAGAACTATTTATTGAGCTAAACTCTGTCTCATTTGTTGCCTCACTTAGTCCTCACCACAGTTCCACAGGTAGGCATTATTTCTCTCTCATCTACTTCGAGAGGTACAGCAGCTGCATACGAATCAGTTAGGGAAGCAATGAGTTAAGGAAATGTGAAATGGCATGGGGTTGGTTAAGTGCAGGAGAAAACAGAGAAGACAGCTGTGTTGGGCCCTGTGATGATCTAGATAGGCTGGACCAGAGGTAGGGAAAGAAGGCCATTTTGGGAGAAGGAAAGACACAAGACTTGAACTATGGGACCATGAGAGCAAGCATGAGATGAAGACACCAGAATGACCAGAACAAAGTCTGGCAGACAAAGTTGTCTAAGGAGGAGAGAGTCAGATTTAAAAGGTCTTGTGTTCCCTGAGGAAAAATGTGGACCTGAAGCTCCTGGCACCGAGAAACATCTGTGACAATAATATCAGAGAAAACCAGACTATAAAAGAACTGGAAAAACACCATCCATGAGGTTCCAGATGAAAGTCTATTGCTGTAGTCTACATACTACGCTCAGCTGTGATTTTCATTTTCTGAAGTAAATTAAGGTCTTTGGATCTCTGCTGGAGTCTTCTACTATATAGAAGTCTCACTTTGACCTAATCTGATAAATATTTATTGAGGACTTACTCTGTATCAGGCTCTCTTCTAGACACTGGCAATACAAAGATGAAAAGGAAATTTTTCATGTTCTTGATGAACTCAATCTGGAGGTGTAAAGGGTGGCATATGGCATATACACTAGCAAGACTCTCAGTGAGGTAAGATAAACCTCATTACCCCCACACCTTGGATGACAAATCTCTATGGATTTGGGGGCCTTGACTTTTGGGGCAGCATCCAGAGAATCCCCTATGTTACTAATGTGCCCTTACTTCCTCATCACCAGACTTTCCTTTCTCTGAGACCAAGCCTTTTAAGAGCCCACTGGAGGTCCAGATGCCACCAAAATGTTTATCTGAATTTAAAGATTATTATGTTATAATATGTCATCTTTCCCCTGAGGGGAGTGTTGCATTTTAAAAAAGGAGCTTCCTTGTCTTAACCATAAGAGCAAAATGACCATGGTGAAAATTTCTGGCACTCTGTAAGATTATGGGGGAGATAATTTTGTAAAGAACTTTTAAATGTTTATTAAATCATATTCCTAACTACCTAGAAATAGGAGTGGGTAGGGTGAGGACTTTTCTTTTTACCAACCACATGTGAAAGAATTTGGTCTCACTTAATCCTTATAATAACTGTGAAGTATGGCTTATTGTTTCTATTTTACAGATGTGAACATCAAATTCACATGACTTGCAGAAGCTCACATAGCCAGAAAGTGGCAGAGCCAGGATTCAAAATAAAATCTGCCCAGTGCTAAATTTTATTTATTTATTTATTTATTTTTATTTATTTTTTTGTCCCCTGAAGACCCTTCCCTATCCACATAAGCCCATAAAGCAGGCATTCACACAGGTGTCTCATACATAGACTCCTTGTGTCCATGCTTTTGAATACCTGGGATTACAATTTCTGACAGGACTTTTCTATAACTCTGCTTCTCAGCTGTAAGAATAGGCTTGCCTGTGGATTACAGGAAGAGTTTCCTATGAGCACCTGGATAATTTCATAGGTCCCCCAATCTGTTTTCCCCTGGTAAGTTGCCACCTCCAGCTGCCTCCCAAATTAATGTGATCAGGGCATACCTTTGCAGCAAAACAAACTCACTCATGCTTTCCTTATTGAGAATTGCTTAGCCTGATTAATCATGACAGATGTCTTCATAGTCGATGGATTTCTTGTACCGGCATCTCTCAGCCTTTAATTCCACTTTGTGCTTAAGTTCAGGAAAGGTAAAAGGGCCACCCTACACACAATAAAATAAAACCCTCCTTCAGCTACACATGTGTTGAGTCTTAAAAGTTATGGATATCAGGCAACAACAGAAAAAAGTCTTACAAGTCATTGACCATTAGAATCAGAAAAGATCTGAATCATCTCCATTTGTAACTTCATTATTTAAGGAAACCATGTTTGTGAGAAGGATAATTATTTTTTCAAGCACAATGTCGCCTCCCTTACATAATGCTATTCCTGCATTTTTTATTGCATTCATCTGATACTTTTATTACTGAGCACACTCTGTGTTGGCATTCATAGGCTCTTGTCCTTGACAAACTTGCATCTTGTTGAGAGACCGGAGTCACAGGTATACTGAATAATTTTACACTGATGTCAGACAGAAGATAATCAAGGCTGACAAAGCAGTGCCAGAATCACGAAAATAGTGATTTCTCAGCTCCTTAATGGATCTATGGAAAACAAGTCTGCTCCCCCCACCATGATAGAAAACAGATAAAAAGATAGGAAATATATGTGTTGAGTGCCTGATATGTGCCAGGTATCACAATAAGCAATAAGCACTCTGGGTTATTTTTACCTCCACTACCACATCCCTACAAAGCTCATATCATTACCTCCATTTTATAGAAGGAAAATCTGAAGATCATGCTAATAGCTTAGAGAGCCAGGACCCAAACCTAGTCTGATTCGAAAGGCTCTGCTCATTTAAGTGTAGCATGGTTTCCCTTTAGGGAGAAAAAAAGCAAAAGCATAATTTTCTGAGGATATTCATAGGATTAGAGGCTTTCCATTATTTTATTTATTGCTCACAGGAATGTGATGTATATACATCATTGTAATAACCAGTGAATCCGTTTTATAGTCATGACTTTAAAATACAAACAAATCTAATGAGTCCATTAGTTTTTGAAAATGTTAATAACACTGCTAAGGGTAACTTTTACTACTTAAGGTAAGAGTAAAGAACAAATATAATAAATTAAAAAGGCACTAGTGTTACTGAAAATACATTTTATTTCCATGACTTATCACATAAACAAGGAACAATAAATACATTAGTAACTAAAATTTCAATAACATTGTTGGCAATAATATTCCTGATAATAATTTTACTTCTATAACTTAAAAAAGAAGCCTGTGAAATAAGAAATAATTCCATCACCAGGTGGGACAATAATTTACTTTTCACAATACCAGGGGAATAGGCACAAGGCCAATTAAATATCCCTAGCAGATTGTATCAGCAGGAAGCAGCTTACAAAAGCACTTGCTTAGAAGTAGCAGGACTGGACAGGAGGATGAAAACCTTCCACACAAGGTTACTACTTGAATTTCAGAAGGTCATTGATAGACAAGATTTAGCCCACAGGACTGGTAGGAGACAGCCAGTAGACATATTGATTGAAAGAGATAAACCTCTTCAATTAACAAATAATATTTTAGGACCTAATACATGCCATTCATCTTTTTCAAGTGCTAGGACTTTTCTAGGCTGGTGAGAAAAAACAGACAAATAAACAATTAATGACAGTGATATATGTGCAAAAATTATTGTTGACTTTGGGGATGGCAGAAGAAGGAAAGGGATTGTGACCTAATGATGCCTTGGATTATGGAAGCGTGGAAGATGGACATTTATCTCAGATTGAATGGGTGGTGAGTAAAGAGTTTCTGGGAAGCCTTGCTAAGGGGAAGATGATTGAGGTGAGCTAGTCTTAGAAGGATGAACAAATGTGGAAGGTGAACCAGGAGTGGCAGGACTCTGACATTACACAAAGTTATAGTGGTATGAAGGATCAGACCATGTGATGAGCATGCAAGTGATATGGCTGGATGGTTGACAGTGAGGTTGGAAAGGCAGTCAGAGGCTAAATTATCCAAAGCCTTATGTAACATTCTATGGGATCTGATCTTTATTCTGGAGTTAGTTGTTCCCAACTTTTAGTGTGTAAATATCACCCAGCCAGGAAATACTGTGAGTTTAAGTCTAGAAATAAATCAGCATTATAAACAATCACTCCAGGCTATATTACTTCTGGTACTTCTGGTACTTCCAGCATCCCAATCCTCTATTGAGCAGGACCTCCTGAAAAGTTTTTAACTGGGGGGCACCTGGGTGGCTCAGATGGTTAAGCGTCTGCCTTCGGCTCAGGTCATGATCCCAGGGTCCTGGGATCGAGTCCCGCATCGGGCTCTCTGCTCCTTGGGAGCCTGCTTCTCCCTCTGCCTCTCTCTCTCTCTCTGTCTCTCATGAATAAATAAATAAAATCTTTAAAAAAAAAAAAAGAAATAAAAGTTTTTAACTGGGCAATTTGGCCATGTTTATCCACTTAAAGTTTCATTCTGGTAAAGTAAATTGCAGATTAGTTTGGACACTCAAACAACATGAGGCAAATGGGAGGCAGAGTGACTCCTTAGTAAGTTATTGCTATAATCCAGGTAAGTAGTGATACATGCATTAAGTAAGGCTGAACTTGTTAATTTATGTAGGGGACAAAGAAAAGGAAAGATTCAAGGATGATTCTTGAAAAGTGGTGCTATCATACAGTGAGGGAAGACAGGACAATGTGGGAGCTTGATTAGGGAGAGATGAGCTCAGAATGGGCATTCTTTGCCTATGCTTCTTCCAGATTGTGATGTCAGTTCATGTAACAGAGCTCAGGAGATCAGCATTGGATATGAACATCTAATAATTGTCAAACTATTAATATCAGTTAAAGTCAGAGTCTGAATGAGTAAAGAACACAAAAAAGCAAGGAAAACAAAGGCATCCATAGAATTTTGGAGAAGACAATGTTTGATAGAAGATAGTAGCTTGGAAAAAAAATTGAGGGAATAACCAGAAAAAAGAAAGGAGAAAAATTAGGAGACAGGTAAAAAGTAAAGTGAAGTACAGTGAATTCCAAGAGAGACTTTCTATAGTGTGAACAGTCTTATGGGATGTCAGATTCATAAAGACTCAAAGTGCCAAGAGCCTCTATGTTCTACCTGATGATGTTATCATTTGCATTCTCACCCTGACTACATGACAGCATGCTTACTCCAGATTTACAGAAGATGCTGAGACACAGAAGAGACTTATTAAATTGCCCGGTCACATGGCCCATGAGAGGAGAAGGCTCACTTCAGCCTCACCTCTGCTCAGTCTGGAAGCTTATAGCTCATCTTCTATCACATGCTCCCTGTGAAGGAAATGTCAGGGGACTCACGTCCAACAAGTGGAAGGGTGAATAACAGGTGATAGACAAGAGGCATTGCACATCAATGATTCTTTCTAAAACTTGGTGTCTGAAAACAAACAGAAAACAACATGAGATGAAGGGATGTTAAATTGAGAAAGAAAAATAGAAGTATGCTTCCATTCAAAGGGGAAAGAGACAGTAGAAAGGGAGGAGATGAAGGTATAGGAGACATGCATGTTTATTTGTACAGTCACAGGGGAATGGAATTCAGAGCCCTTACAGTAGACATTTGAATGGTGAAGGAGAAGGAATCAAGGATACAAATAGTGTCTTGCTAGATGAGGACAGGAAGAGTTCAGAAAGGTCTCCCCAGAGAGATGGCTTTATTTTTCCATTTTCTCACTGACTTAGGAGACATTTGCTGAAAATAATGAGATCTGATGGTAAAAATAGGAGCTGGAATAAAATGAAATGAAAATGTGAATAACCCCTTAGAAGACATGGAGTGGTGGGTTAGCAAGGGCATGTAGAAATAAGGCCAAGGAGTTTAAATGGTCCAGCTCAGGAAGGGGCCAAAGGACCTGGAATGCCCTCACTTTCCATGGTCAGGTAACTCTCAGCAATTTATGGCAAAACCTGATGTCCACTTTAGACAAGCTCTGTGTTCCACCAGGAGGATCACATACACTAGTTAGGAATAGCTGCATGAGGACATTCTGGGGAGGATTCATGAAAGGGTGAGGTTGGAGGTGAAACTTTAAAAGTTCAACAGAATGTGAACTGGTGGAAGAGAGGAAGAAAAATATTGCAAGAGGAATGAGCAACCAAAAAATGTGGAAAGGTATTACCTAAAGGCTATAAATTAACATGGAAGTATTGAAGGAGTTATGAAGAGGAAAGGGATACTGTTGGGGGATGTTGGAGAGTGGAGTTAGATGATTCTTAGCTTCTGAAAAGATCTCCAGTCTAGCTGAAGAAGTTGGACTTCATCCTTTGTCAAGTGTTTCGAAAGTAGACAATCACCATTGACTTCACTAAGGGTCCTGCTTTAGGCTTAAAGATGTTCATGTTCAGCTATATCCCATGATGTCATGGAAAGGAGAAAAATAAATTGGTTGACTCCTTGTCTGAGTTGGAAAGAGACTTTACATACACTCTATCTAATCTTCACATAGGTAGCGATATGCTCATTTTGGCCAAGGTCACATAGGTAAGAAACAGAGGCTTCCAAGTCCACACCCCACCCACCCATTTGGTTCCAGTCCATAAACTTTCTTAGGTACATAATTAGTGGGAAATCATCAATAGTCACTTTCTAATGAGCGTCCTTTTGCATACAACAAGAAGAGCTACTCTCTTTGTCTTAATGGCAGAAGTGATTTCTGGAAATAAAGGAATAAATTTTGGGGCAGTTGTAGGGAGGAAAATAGAGAAGTTAAATATTTCTTTCATCTAAATGAGGAAAGGTAATTTTACCAATGAACCAAAGGAAAGAAAGAGCTTTGGTAAAGTGTGCTATGTAGTCTTCAAAGCTCTGAGAGCTATAAGGAATAGTCACAGACTAACAATGTACCTGGGACCAGGATCTACTGCAGTAATTCTGGGATTTGGGCAGCAATAAAATCCCAAGATATTTAAACTTATTTTGTGCATCCTTCACTCCTTGAGCTTTCTATCCCCCTCTTTTTAATTAATTAATTAATTAATTATTTTTTTTATTTTAATTCCACTGTAGTTAACATACAGTGTTATATTAGTTTCAGGTGTACAAAATAGTGATTCAATAATTCCATACATTATCCAGTGCTCATCATGATAAATGTACTCTTAATCCCCTTATTTCACCCATTGCCCCTACCTACTTCACCCATTTCACCCATTCCCCCCACCTACCTCCCCTCTGGCAACCACCAGTTGGTTCTCTATATTTAAGAGTCTGTTTTTTGGCTTATCTCCTTCTGTCTTTCTTCATTTGTTTTGTTTCTTAAATTCCACATATGAGTGAGATCATACAGTATTTTTCCTTCTCTGACTTATTTCACTTAGTGTTATACTCTCTAGATTCATCCATGTTGTTGCAAATGACAAAAATCTCATTCTTTTTAAATGGCTGAGTAATATTCCATACATATACCACTCTTCTTTATCCATTTATGTACAGATGGGCACTTGGTTTGTTTCCATAATTTGGCTATTGTAAATACTGCTACAATAAACATAGAACCCCTATGTTTATTGTACATCTCAACATGGCCATGACAGCTACCTCAGTTATGGTCACTTCTCATTTATCTTTTCAAATTAGTTTTGTATTCTTTGTCTGTCTCTTCTTTTTTCATGAGTCTTGCTTCCAGCAACTTCCAGCCAGGCTACTGGAGGTGGAGTGATACCATGGCCAGCTGCTCCACCTGGACAAGTCACTGCAGTCCTTTCTCCTTCTGAAGCATGATCTAGCTTCACTTTTCCTAGTGTCTGGAGAACAGGGTCCCAGATGCCCAAGGACCCTACTGCATCAGCTATAATATGTTCTTTAATATTTTTAACCCTGCTTAATATTTCTACCACATCACATTCCTGGAAAAACCAAAAGCATTTTCCCACTTTCCAAACGCCCATATCCCTCTTCCCCCAATACACAGAAGTTAAAAAGAAAACCAATCCAAGCATCTGGACAAAAAGCCAAGAGCACATAGTTTCATGGGAGATGGCAAAGGGTACATGTTTCTTTTTTTATGTAAAAATGGAGGAATTTTATTGGCCCTCTTGCATCTTTAGTGGTCCTCTAAGCTAGGTGAGGCATCTGTCTCTGTATTTGTAGCCATGATCCCTGTCCCTGTCCAGTTTATACTGTTCTCTGATGCCAGTATGAAGCCCTTTTCCTCCAGTAAGTCATTTGGCATCTTTTCCTGCCTTTGTTTCATTTCATCCTTGTTCCTCAGCAGGGGTTCCACAATTTGGTAAAACTCAGATTCTCTAACATCTTCATTATAGGGGAAAGGTGAAGAAATACTTCCTAAGATGAAATGTTTATTATAATTGCTAGGGAAGATTTTAAGAAGAGTAAAGGCTTGCTGTGATGGGCCTTCTAGAGTTTATTCCCCCTAAATTTTGTTTCTGGCAATGCAACATTAGACTGTAAGAAATTACATAACAGAGTAACATAAAGCAAGCTTTTAAAGAGAATATAAATAAAGAGTTGCCTATAATCATAATGGCTACCATTTATTATGTCTGACACCGTACCAGGTGTTTATGTAAATCATGCCACTTAACCCTCA
Source organism: Halichoerus grypus (assembly GCF_964656455.1). Lineage (NCBI taxonomy): Eukaryota > Metazoa > Chordata > Mammalia > Carnivora > Phocidae > Halichoerus > Halichoerus grypus. The sequence goes on from NC_135715.1 coordinate 89,579,744, forward strand.
AAATAACCCTATGACATAGGTTATTACTCTGTGTTTTTGGTTGAAGAAACAAAACCCGGGGGCTTTCTCCATTATTCTAGACAGATCCTAATATCTCTCATGTTCTTTGCTGCCCCAAAGTGGAGACCTTTGTGCTGGTGACTGATAGTGCTCAATTAATTTGGCTTAAAATGTATGTATAAGTATTTAGTTTATATCAAAGGGGAACCAGGGCAAAGAAATAGAAGAGCCGCATACAGAGATTGCCTTGATTACATATTTAACTGATAGGTGAATCTGATGATCTTCGGTTCTGCTTTGCCTCAGCCAAATTTGCACAATAAATTATGGTTTTTGGCTTATCAGTATGTAGGTCTATCCTTGAGTGCCTCTCAACATGGCCATGACAGCTACCTCAGTTATGGTCACTTCTCAAACATTTATTGGGCATTTGTCGATGAATAAGAAATGAGGACAAACAGATGGTTGCAGAATAATGTGGTTGGTTCAGCAGTCAAGGTATGCAGAGGAAAGTAAGGGCCCACAGAGCAGGGACATCTCACTCAGAATGAGGGAGGGAGAGTCAGGGCAGACATTCTGGAGGACAGCTGAAGTTATTCCTGAAGGATAACTAGAAGTCAGCCAGACAAGGACGGGTCAATGCTGGGCTACACAGTGGAAAAAGCATGAACAAACGAAGGCACACAGGAATGCAGGAGTGAGGTGTGGACAGGGAACTGCCAAGGATTCAGAACAATTAAAACACTGAATGCCAGGCAAGTGCTTTCTGAGGAAAGCGGAGGTCAGCCAGGACCAGGCCTCGGGGTCTTGAAGCTGCACGAGGGGGCGTGGCATAGACCAATGTGCATTTAGATCATTTGAATTCAAGTGGAAGAGGCCCTTGAAATAGGCAGGAGATGGAAGCTCACACCATAGGCCCAGTGATCTCCACCCGCTCCAGAAAGCAAAAGGATCGTTAATAATTACTGAATGGAAACTTTGGAATGAAAAATCTATAAAACACAAAAAGTTCTACACGTCGAAGCACATGCATTAATTTCCACTTCCTCTGTGCTAAGATTACCCGGAAGCTTGGTTGAAAGGGACTAAGTGGAAAGTCCCGGCTGCCTCTAATTCCTTCATCTCTTGCGCTGTGCCTCGTGACTGTCCTCCGAGTAGTCCCCTGCTCTTGTCCTTGACACCTGTGTGTGCATGGTTACTTCCTTGGGTCAGTTTTTTTTATCATCACTTGCAAATGAAGATGGGTCTCTCTGGATATATTAGCATAACATAAAGGCTTCAAACAGAGTAACTCAGTGATTTCCGCTTCTAATCACATTAAGGACACCATCTCTCTCTTTCAGTTTGTGCTACTCAAAGTGTGATCTGCAGACCCCACTGCAGACCATGTCAGGCCCAGGGACCCTCTGCTACCAGTCCAGGATGGGATAGGTGCAGAACTTCCCCATGAGCATTTAGAAACCTATAGCAACCTGGCTGCATAATTTTCTCCATGTGGAATCTAATGGTAAAAATTTGGCTTGTATTTTTTTTTTATATCTTTGACATTTTCTTCATTTAACTTTTTCAGTAATCCATTTTGTTGTGTTTTACAAAAGTTTTAGTCTGTGATGGATGGGGCCAGAAGGAGAGATGTAGGAGGGACTGGTCCTTCATCACAGATAGTCTGAGAAAACTTGTTCTACTTTCCATTGCAAAACGAATGCCATAAGAAAATAAAATAAAGCAAAACAATCCTAACATTTCTGAGTGACTGTGTCAGGTAGGTAAACTGGATGTCTCACTTGACCTTTCCCAAGGCTCTGTGAGATGGACATTATCACAACCGTTTTGCAAATGAAACAACCGGACCGCCATGGCAGCATTTACGTAGATTATGTGGGTTGGAATTCAACCTCAAATCTATGTAATCCCCAAATCAATACTCTTTTTAATCCCCCCTGTTCCCCTGTTACAAAGTATATAATTTATTGCTAAAATTAGCCTTAGCTCATTCAAGAGATAAAAAAGTCATTAAGATCAGGGCCCACATGATACACCATTTTAAATGCCTGTGATACAGTGATTCATATGAAATATATATTTGCACATTCAGATATTTTTGGTGTTCATCCACAGTCCCTGAAAACATTTCAGAGCCATGAAGGTGAAATGTGCATCTTATTCTTAATGAAGTTGAATTCTGGAGCCCACCCAATGGCAGGGGCTGGTTGCCAGGAGGATCAACCATGTGGTTAGAGGGTTGGAATTTTGGGTCCTAATCCCCCTTTCCAGGGAAGGGAGAGGGGCTGGAATTGAATCAGTCAATGGCCAATGACACTCAATCATGACTATATAATGACACCTCCATAAGAACTCAGGAGGACTGGGCTCAGAGAGCTTCCAGGTTGACGAACACACGGATATTACAGAGAGTAGTGTCCTAGAGAAAGCATAAAAGCTCTGTGCCCTTTCCTCATACCTCACCCGATCCATCTCTTCATCTGGCTGTGGATTCATGCCCTTTAATAAACTGGTAAGAGTAAGTATATGTTTCCCTGAGTTCAACAAGCCACTCTAGTAAATTAATCAAACCTGAGGAGGAAGCCATCGGAATTGCCGATCTGTAGCCATCAGTCAGAAACACAAGTAACCATCTGAGACATGCAACCAGCTCTGAAGGGAGGGGAGGGCACTCTTGTAGGACCGAACCCTTAACCTGTAGGGTCTGATGCTATCTCCAGTAGAGAGTGTCAGATTTGAGTTGAATTTTTGGACACTCTGTTGATGTCTAAGAATTGCTTGGTGTTGTGTGTAGAAGACCCCACCCCCACATTGGAATTGAGTCCAGGAACCCAAAAAGAATGTCCATAATCCATAGCACAGCACCAGAGGCAACAATGATTTTCAATATATTCTAGATAACTGGTATGACCCTAGAGTTGCCCTTGCTATTAACACAGTGCTTTAGAGGTAAAAGAAAGGCAGTACCAAGCACTCGGGAGGAGCCAAGTGAAGGATCTCTCAGAAGCGCTTCTATTAGGGGGAGTCTTTGCATCAGGTCTTTATCCAGAAACAATTAAACTTTGAACTGTCTTTGTGTCTAATGAGACATTTGGTGTTTATCTACAAGGACTGTGTGTGTGCACATGTTCGTTTTTAGAAGAGAGAAGAGATGGAAAGAAAACTAGGTTTTGTCATTGGTAAGGCCTCACTCTTGTAGATGCACACATAGGCTGTAATGTCACCAGGAAATACTTTGTCACATGCCATTATATCTGGTCCTATCCCACCTCAGCTGTCTGTGAAGTTAGATTAACTGAAAAATTGTGCACACTTCTCTTTTCAGGTTTTGACCATGGACATTTAACATGTTACAGTCCAGGAGAACTTTCCACATGCCTAAGATTAAGCACTGTTGATTTCCTCCTGGTGCCTATTTCATTCAGAAATAACACACTCTGAAGAGAGATTGTGTCTCTGAGCTGGTTCCTCCCATAAATTTTATTTCAGTACTTGCCAGTGCCCAAGCAGAGTGTGCCAAGTGTAACCAAAGCTGCAGACATTTTGAGAGATTGATATTTCAGAGAAATTGAAATTCATTCAAAAGTAGTCTCCATAAAAGTCCAGAGCTATGCCTTGAAATCTGAGAGGAACCAGGGGCCCAAAACTTCAGCATTCTTACTAGTGTGTCAAAGGCACCGCATCAGGAAAAAGAGCAGCACACAGAGGCAAGGGCAGATGGAAGGTGACCAAATGCGCTAGGGAGTTTGTCAGGACAGGCCCAGACACCCCACAAGCATATTTATTACTGTGACCCCCAACCTGCCTTCATTTCTAAGATCTTACTAACACAATCTAATTATTTATTCTTGGTAATCATAGTTGTTTTTAATACTATCTCTCAAAGCAAGGCAGTGCAGCCTAGTGGTTAAGCCCATAGACTTTAAGCCAAGAATCTCTCTCACTCGGTGAGCACCTACTGGATGCTAAGCACCGTACTTAAAGTATATTGTGAAAGGTAGCTCCTTTAACTCTCTCCTTAATCATAAAAGGTAGATATTATTGTCATCTTCCTGATGAAGCTTAGGAAGTTCCCAATCTAGAGATTATAACAGAGCCTACATTTAAACTCAGATACAATTCATCCCTAAGCATGCATTTGTTTGTTTGTTTATTTATGTTTTTATAATTTTGTTTCATCTAGCAGAAAATACAGCAGGCCTGACAATTTTATTCTGGTTTGAAAAATACAGGTCTGTACCTTGAAGGGTGAAAATTATACACCACACTTTTGACTAGGTTGCCAATAAACACCAGAGTCATTCTTTGAACATTAGCTTAAGATTTATGCAGGAACTACCACCACCTCTGCTTGACTCATGAGATGCAAATAAAGCACCATATCTTCTCAAATCGTTGGCATTTTTTGCCTCCAAAGACCGAGATGGGGGTTTCTCGGTGACAATAAATGTTCTGCTACGTCCCCTCTATGTCACTGCCGGACATTCAGAGGGAATGAGAAGACAAACCCAGAGGCCTGTGGTGGCACCAGAGGAAGGCTTATTAACCTCACCATTTTTTAACTTGTCCCCATTAGAAGGTATGATGAATTCAACAGTACACTCAAATAACTTCACACATAATTTAAGGAAGTTTGCATCTACCTCCCAGATGTCCATGGACCCCTGTGCCCTGACCCAGCTAACAAACCTCTAAATAGAAATTAGAGGCAGACAAGAGTACTACAACTTTAATTCTCGGTACCTTAGGAAGAACCAATAAAACTATTGAGCACTTACTAGATGCAGAGAAAAAGGAAAGAGTCATCATTAAATGACGTATGAGCATTGTATATGGCAGGGATGCGTTCAATAAATATGCGGGGGGAGAGGAGAGGAATTCTCATTTTACTGATAGAAAAAGAGTGGTTAAGAGGTTTTTCCCAAGGTGGCATTCCTAGAGTAGAGCTAGGTTTTGACCCCAGGTCTATATGACTTTAAAGCATGCCTTCACTACCCCGTGCTGCCAGTTTAGTGGGAGCTGATGACCACTAGTACAAAGATGAGTAAGAAGTGGTGCTAGCTTCAAGGAAGAATCTATTGGGTGGGGATATTAGAGACATGCATAACAGGAAAACTAGTAATACAGGCAGAAAAATGCATAAGGGACTCAGAGAAACAGAAAGAAATGAAAGTTTCCGCATAGGCTTGGAATGGCTGTGATTGAGATGGGTGTAGGCACCCTCGCATATGTGCACATGCACTCACTATAGGCAGGGCCGGGGAACAGTATGAAAGCAATGAGAGTTCCGGAAACAGAGCTCCATGGGCCTCTCCGATCCTGACCTCTATGTGCTTAAGGGGAGCAGAACATGCTACCCCCAAATACGTCTATTTGCATAAGGATTATCTTGAGCTAGTTATTTTTAAGAAACAGCAGACACAGGAGAAGCTCTGGAAACGCAGTAGAGGTTGTCCTCTTGAAGGAGACAGTCACAATTATAAGGAAAAATCTCCATTTGCAAGGGTGTCTCCCTCTCTGTTCCAGGAAGAGGAACAGGGCTAAAATTCTGGGAATGCTTATCAATGAAGATGGCAAAGACTTAAATCCGCACAGCCACTTTACCCTTGTTTACTGTGCTTTTCCCGGTGACCCCTCCCCATAATTGGCCTCTCCCATCCCCAACACCTTTCTTTTGTCTTTAGCTGAAGAAAGTATTTATGGTGAAGGCTTGGGCCATTTTGGGGAGTTACTCAGTTTTCCCTGCTATCTCCCACGTATATATGAGGTTATGTTATTAAACTTCTGGGGGTCTTTTGCTCATGTTAATCTGTCTTTTATTATGGGGGTGTAGGGGTTAGTCAAAAACCTAGACATGTAGAGGAAATAATATTTTGTCTTCGTTACAGTGTCACACGGCAAGGTCTGGCTCTTTACCACTACTGCATGCTGACCCCACACAATAGGTGCTTGATAGATAGACACCAAGTACATGGGAAGATAGGGCTGAAAAGGGAGAGCAGCTGGCTTGTGGAAGACTTCACATTTCTGAGTAAGGAGCCTCTTTCTTACACCTTGCATAGCGGAGTCACTGACTGCTCTTGAATGCACAAGAGACCCAGGAATTCCAGGGTGATGGGCTTAATAGAGTCCAGCTGAGCTACAGCCTTTCTGCTTGGCCCCGTGTTCAGGCACCAGAAGTAGGAACCAGTATCCCCTCTGGGGCTGAATTTCCATATAATGATATGCAAGAAGCACGTGCTGTGAAGGAATACTGCACGGGAAAAGGCATGAACAGCCAGACAGACCTAGGTCAAAGCCAAGCTCTGTGTGAACCAGTGATAAACCCTGGGTAAGCTTCTTCACCACTAATGATGGTCACTAATGATTAGCTTCACTTTCTCCTTCTTTAAATAAAGATCATAACGCCAACCTCAGACACAAAGATTTTGGCCCTGGAGCCAGACTGCCCGAGCTGGCATTTCCACTTTCTAGCTGTGTGACCTCAGACAAGTGATTTAACCTCTCTGTGCCTCTGTTTCCTTATCTGTAAACTCAGGTTAGACATATCCTTAGCATGCAGGGTTATTACGAAGATTGTGTGCCAGCAGATACAAATGACAGGATTGTTTTGGTCTATAATGTCCCATAAATGTTAGGTCTTCCTCATCCTCTTTGTTCTTATTACTGCTGTCACATAATAACACTCAAGTTTTAGGCCATGGTAGATACTGGGGAAGGATGATTTGAACAAGCAGCTCTCCCACGCTTAGTCTTAGGGATTTTTGAGGTTTCAGTATCAAAGAAATCTCTTACACTGGAGATTTTAAAGGCCATTCCAGTACTAACCTAATAAAAATGTGTGCCCAAGGCTACAACCCAACCTCACCCTTATTTCCTGGCTTCTGAGTCTCAAGGCACAGGATTACTCAGGGGTTGTCAAGCCACTCCTGGGGAGCCTTCGCCTAGTGTGAAAACCTTTCTTCATTTCTCTGTCTCTAGAAAGTTCCCTTAGCATTAAAGACCCAATTGTCCTCTTTTCTTGTATGAAATGTACCTCACTGTAACTTGACCTGGTAGGAGTGTGATTAGTTAATTGCTGTGGGCACCTGACATTTGAAGGAAAAAAATGGATACCTCAGCCATCTTTCTTTTCAAGCAATGGAAAATGATTAAGGTTCAGTGATATCTCCGTGGGGGGTAGCTGTTTTCAGGTGGATATTCAGAGACTTGCAAATGCTAGACATTAAGCTGTTCTCCTCTCTCTTTTTCTCTTTTGTGAAGGGATAACAGGGGAGGGGTTGGAAAAGACAAAGGGACAGGCTCTGAATAAGTTCTTTTTAAAATCTCCTTTCTTAGTAATAAAAATGTTCATCTGTATAAATTCTGCTTGTTTGCCGTGTGCATATTTGGCCACTGGCAAAATTGTGAAATCTCAGTTTCCCTTTCTTCGTCTTTGTCTTTTAGATTCTGCCTGGCTTTTCCCCTTGGAGGGGCTCCTTCTCACACAGATCCCCCCCACCCTCTAGCCAGTCCCCACAGAGCTCACACCCATCCTGCCAGAAGCTGGGAAAGAACATGCCACTCATGTGCATTTAGAAAAATTTCACAATCACCATCATCTAGAATAAGACCTTCCCCCTCCTCCTCTCCCTGAGGACATACAGGGTAATGAGGCTCTCAAAATCTCTCTTCATCTTTTCTGGGTCATGGACGTATTTTGGAAATCAGGTGAAATATAAGCCCTTTATCCAAGAAAAATGCACAGATGCATATACAAACACGGCAATTCCTGCACAATTTCAGGGGATTCACAGCACCTCTTAAACACAAAATGGAAATCCTGAAGAGTGCTAATGCAGAGTCCCTGCCAGACTTTCTGTGAGGAGGTTGGGATGGGTGGGGAGCGGGGGCAGAAATATGGGCTTTCTGTCAATATCACTTTGTTCCACTTTCTTTCCTAACACATAAAGCCAGTAATGGAGATATGTTTAAAAATTGGTAATAGAGGGGCACCTGAGTGGCTCAGTTGGTTAAGTTTCTGCCTTTGGCTCAAGTCATGATCCCAGGGTCCTGGGATTGAGCCAGAGTTGGGGTCCCTGCTCAGCGAGGGGTTTGCTTCTCCCTCTCCCTCTGCCCTACCCCCCACCCCACTCAAGCTCTCTTCCTCTCTCTCTCTCTCAAATAAATAAAATATTTTTAAAAATTAAAAAATAATAAAAAAATAAAAATGGATATTAGAATAAAAAGTGAGTATTAATATTATCATTACCCACACAGTGCCTTTTTATCAGAAGGTGAGGAGAAATCAGTCACACACAACTATAATGTCATTCTTTTGTGACAGAATGTAAACACAATCTACTAACTCTGTCTTAAAGGAGGGAAAACAGTGTTTCAAGAAAGACATTTTCAACTGAAGCCCAAGCTGAAAGGCTTAATGTTGGCCCAGAGAAATGGACTCAGGGAAACTCTACCAAGTTTTTTCCTAAGGAGTCCAGAAATCAGAGAAGGGTGAACTGATAAACCTTGACTGGATACACATTTTAAAGCCAGAGACATGTTTGAGATCTGAGGTTTCATTTGAAAATTCCATGATATTTTATATCCTACTCCAGAACATATCTGTATTTTCTTTAATATTAAAATAATGTGCATTTCTTAACCTTTGTATGAATTGGTTCTCCAGGAAACAAACTGATGTGTGTGTGTCAGTGTGTGTATTTCTTCATTATCACTGCTTCCTTCTGTGGTGTGAATGGAGCTAAAGCTACAGTTGAAAAGCTTGGGTTCAGAGATGAGGTCACCCTGAGTGATATGTGTCCCCCAAAATGCTGTGATCATTTCACAGCATCCAGAATCATGACAGTAGAGAAGATAGGAACAACCATAGGGCTTTATGAAAAATTTAAGCAAGAGTAAAATCACAGAGGGGGCTACTGCCTAGGGGCCAATACAGACACCATCTCCATAAACATGGCCTTGGAAGAGCAGAACCTGAGGCTGGTGGGACTCTCTGTCTTCCACTGCCGAAGTAGCCATGGTTTATACTCAGAAGTTGAATGTGTTTCTTCACTAAAAGCTAAAATTAGTTCATAGTTTGGAACTGTACTCCAAAAATTGGGGGGGGGGGGAAGAGTGTAATTTCTTCCAGTAACCAGAATGTGATTTCCTGCAGTCAGAATATATTGAGAACCTGTTAGGACCTCAGCTCCTACCAAGGGTCTAAAATTCTCTTCTCAGTGTAAAGAATATAGTGCTTCAGAATCACAGACCAGCGCTGGATTTCAGGTCAACTGCTTAATGGTTGTATGGACTTGGGTAGATTACTCAGCCCTCTCTAAACTGTAAGTTTCTCAGCAAACGTTAACCATATAAGGGTAGTGGGGCCGATTAGTGGGGATGCATGTTAATGACAAGGCCTGGCACACAGTAAGCAGTCAATCATGGTAGCTACTAGTACTATAAACAGAGACGACATAAAAACGTAATATATATTGTATAGGCTTTAAGGGTTTAAAGGAAAGAAATAGTAATGAAGTCCAGATAAGAGAGGTTGAGAACTGGACTGTGGAGATCTCTGAAGATAGAGGTTAAGATGAGAGTTTCTAGTTTACTCAATTTAGGAGGAACCACTAAGAAAAACTTTTGCAAGATATCCTTGAACAGAGTGAAGAGAACCATTTATATCAATGGAGGGCAAATTAAGTGAAAGCAGTGAGAGGGAGAAAGAAAAGACACTGATGGCCTTTAGACAACACAGCTATCTGGTGCTTGTTAGCTTGATTCATTTTCAACTGAAAGCCTTATGTTGTTGTCAAATCTTTCTGAATCTCCTCTGAGATCCAAGTTTCCTAATGGCCATCACACTGTGGCTCCCACAGATCAGTAAGACAAGTCTGGAGGAACGACTACATTCTATTCTGGACATTATATTTTCCCCCTAGACATTATATTTTAAATATAGCGTTGTCAAAGTAGAATATGTACAGAATAAGGGAACATGATGGTGGGAAGTGCAAGGAGGGGGAAACATGCTGTAGGAAAAATAAAGGAAAAGAAGAGATTAGAAGACCACGACAAATGGAGATGCCATCCTTATGGATTTGCAGAAAAATCATGATGAAGAGGGAGGGCACTTGGTTTGAGATGCCCCAGTGAGCAGAGCTAAGGGCAGTGGTTTGGTGGTGCATGGAGGTAGGCTTGAAGAAAGGATGCCCTATTAATTACAATTTTGTGAGAGGAAAATGAGCTGTCCTATGAAAGAAGTATGATGGAATCGCCAACTGTCTGGAACGCTCATAGGGAATGTGGAGATCTACGTAGGTTATACAGGTTACGGCTGGATTAGATAACTTCAAAGGTCTCTTTGCCAATTCTGCATTTTCTGACTTTTATAACAAACCTTTTTCAAAAAGCAGACATCCAGTAGAAGCCGAGGCCAATCATCCCATGTCCATTGAGAAGGCAAATTAAATACTGTATATCTGCTTTAATTGCTTTTTAAAAATTGAAGATTTGATCGGAGCAGATAAGCAATCAAACCCAGAATCCTTATCTAACTGATCTCTGAGTTGCTAGATGAAGTAGAAAATGTCGTCTGAATAGACTGGTTCATTGCCTTTCCTGAGTGTCAGGAAGCACCTCCATAGACCACTTTGGAACGTTCTGTTTGTTCCCAGAACTCCCCAAATATATATGCGTGCCAGAGGGGGGGTGCTATAAAAAGAAAAAAAAAAAGACAAAAAATTAGAAAATCTTTTGCTATGAAAGAGATTTTCACTACTGCATGACAGCACCATGGCACTGTGACTAAGGGGGCATGACCAGATGACTTTCAAGATAAGAGTTAAAATTGAACCACAAGGTAATTAGAAAAATGGTGTGAAATTTATCTTGCCATTCCCAGTCCAGGATACGTCCCCTTCATCCCTATTCACATTGTGCCTATATCTCCCCCTATTAGCATTTGTTTATCTAAGGCCTACCAGGACAGTACGGCCAGACCATTATTTCTCCAAAAACTAAAATAAATAAATAAATAAATAAATAAATGTTAAAATTATACTAAATATCAATATATCAAAAATATGCATTTGCAGCTTCTCCAAAGACACTACTTATCTCATTTGTTATTTACAATAGCAGATAGGGCAGATATCATTACCCTTATTTGGGAAAAATGTGGAAGGATGAGCACAAAATCATACAGCCAGTAAGTGGAGAAATCAGGACCAGGATATTTCGTCTTCTATTCTAAGGATTCTAAGAGCTAGATGTTAGAAGAAAGGCTTAGTGTGTGTGTGTGTGTGTGTGTGTGTGTGTGTGTGTGTGTGTGTGTGTGTGTGTTGTCTTTTCAATTAACACATGATGTTCCATAAATAACTGACAGATCTAAACAGTTTCTCAGACTTCTGCTATCATGACATTTTGGGCTAGATATTTATCTGCTTATCTGTTGTGGGGTACATTCCTGTGCATTGTTGCATGCTTACTAACATCCCCACTCCTCTACCCACTAGATGCAATAGCAAGACTCAAGATGGGGCAGCTGAAAACATCTCCAGACATTGATAAATGTTTCCTGAGGCAAAACCACTTCCAATTGAGAACTACTGATCTCACACAACCAGGATGATTTTTTTTTTTTTAAAAGAGAAGCATAAACTAAACTAATTGACATTGAGCACTTATGTGTCTCATACAGGCATGTGTGCAAAAGCACATGTAAACAATGACAAAGGAACCTCCCAATGTCTTTGGCTTCTTCTAGGAATTAAATTTCCCTAGCACAAAAAAAAGCAGAGGTGTCATCTTGCCTTTGATTTCTAATCTGGAACGAGAATTGGAAGGTGTGTAAAATGAGAGTTTCATTGGACACCAAGTGAGGTATTTTTATTTCTCCATATACAAAATGACATCACTTCCCCAATGAAGCCACAAAACACTTAGCTATAGGAACCCAATAAGTCAAATTGAATTTTCCAATAAAATTGATATTTATACAGAAAACATAGAAATCTTTACCCCAAACAATGTATCAAGAAGGCTGAGAACATCAATAAAGTTATACATTCTCCCCTGAGATTGATTATGTTTCACTTGCTCCAGTGTTTCTTGGATTAACTTTACTAATGAATTTTCACAGTGGTTTATTCCCTTGACTACTAAGCCACGGTCTGTGTTTAATTATGATATTCTTTCCTAAGTCCAGATCTTCTATCAAACCATTAACGGCAGGAAAAGATTTGCTGACATGACAGCTAAACTAATCCATCTTGTTTATAAAGGACAAAATCAGGAATATGATGTGGGTGAATATTTGTACAGAAAAGCATATCTAGATTCCATGCATATAAGGCAGCACACAGCACCTGTCACAATTATACTTTCATCTAAGGGCCTTATCAGTTCTTACTAAGTTAGAACATCAATCTGCGTGTGTGTGTGTATGTGTGTGTGTATTTGGTAGCTCAACACCCCAAACTGATAAAACAGTGTGTGTGTGTATGTGTGTGTGTATTTGGTAGCTCAACACCCCAAATTGATAAAACAGTGATGACAAGAACAACAGGAAATATTTCTATTGTAGACTCACAATTTTAGTAAGAATATTACCCTGGTTTGATATAGTTAAAAGGTGCCAAAACATGTGGTACTAACTTTTGTTAATATAGAAGCAAGAACTTCACACACACACACACACACACACACACACAGGCTTCAAATCACATGATGTCTCATAAGGTTATTTCAAGACAAAAACTCAATATCTCAAAACCAAAAGAACCCCTTTGTAATTTTATGTCTCTTCCTGTATTCTTCATTTAATTAGATCATTGTTGAAGGAGCTTTGTGTTTCTCAGGTAATAGTATCTTGGCCTAAATGAATTCCAAGGCCAAGGGGTTCATTAATCCCATGTATACTTATCCATATGCTCAAGTATCATTATCTCCCGATTCTGTTACCGAAATGTCAAGCTGAATATATTTGAAGATTTGCATTCTGTCCATTAGGTAAAGGAACCATGTGAAAGAACTATATAAAAAAAAAAAAAAATAAATAACCACAGTAAATTGGAATGCAAAGGATGCTTACTTGAACACTGTCCTGAAACAGAACAGCTACAGTGGAACATGTCTGCATGCCTCCCTCCAGCATTTATCCACCTTTGTGGCAAAACATACTCGATTTCAGAAAATAAATAGATATTAATTTCCATCCAAATGCCCATTTCAATTCATTATCTACAGAAGTGAATATTCACAAAGGTGACACCCAAGTCAATATTGACCTTGGGGGATAATAAATTTTGACATTTGCCAGAATAGGCAGTTCGCATAGAGTGTATACACACGTAAAACTCTACCTGGTGTATTAACCATGAAGGGAAACTCAAATATATAATACATATGTGTATGCATATATATTATCTTAAATTATTTATTATATTAAATTCTATTAAGCATGCAGAGCAAGAGCATTTGGAGTTCACTAGGGGTTTTATTTTCCTATATAAATACAGTGCAGATCTAAATGCAATGTGATTTTCTAATGCATGGACCTGTAAGCAAACACACAAGCGTGTGATTACAATTAAGAATCTAACCAGAATCAGGAACCAAGGCTGAATCCAGACATGCAACAATTTTATTTAATTTGTGTACCTTTACCACTCCTAGCCACATTAATTAACATTAGGGAGCACACTGAGAAGGCCTCACCGGTGGAGACCGAAGGTCTATTTTTCTCACAAAAGTTAAGAGGCAGAGGCATGAGACTGTGCCTTTATCAACACACGGTGAACTGAGGGCCACATTCAGGGGTCTGCCTCTATTCCTGTCCCTCATCCAGGCTTGCTGTCTGCACTTGGGTCTCACGTGAAGTGTCTATGTTTAATTCGATCTAGCAAGTAGTTATTTACTATTTGCTTGCTGTATGGCTAACATGAAATCCCTTCTTTTGAGAAGGTCCCCAGGGAATATCTGGGGTGGAGGTGGATAATTCAAGGGCCCTGACAAAATTATATATATATTTTAATAAGAAGAGCTACTGACTGTTCACTGAGGAGATCAAAATGAAGAGACACGTCCTGGATAAGCTACTCTCTTTTCCAATCTGTAAATGCCAGTAAGGTTCCCTTGTCCTAAGACCTCTATAAAATAGCATCAGGACAAAAATAAATTTTCAAGGGGTTAAAAATAGGCACCTGGGCAGAGATAATATTTAAAATATTTCATAACCTCAAAAGCAGATCATTGACTGTTGCAAGCAGATGCAAGTGGTGAACGCCCAGGGCGGATCTGCTGCTGGCACTCCAGCCCAATGTTGGCTACCGTGGAGGGCACTTCCCCCTCTTCTTCAAAATTGTCCTATGCCTAATCACATCTGTATACAATTACAAACTTAGAGATTCCTGCAGTTAAGGCTGAGGCTTCATTCACATGGTACGTCTATGAAGAATCAGAGTAGACTGAGCAGTGGAATTCTCTACCTCCTCGCCCCATTTCCCCCAAACAGCAATCTGTCATTTCTTTTGCATCCAGAAAGTCTATGTAAGAATTCATTTTGGAAGCCAAAAACTCCTGTTCCTGAAATAAGTTTTAATATTTAAGGCCTTATTCTTTGAAACACTGATTCTTTCTGAGAGCTGGAACACAGCATCTATGAATTGCCTCCAAGTGAGTTATTTCGGGATTCTCTGTTTCTTTTCCGGACAGCCACTGATAGAGGAAAAGAGGCAAGACTTCGAGGGTGCTGGCCATCAGATGAGTTACTTTGCACTGAGACAAGAAAATAGCTGAAAAAGAGGACAAAGGAGACACACAAAGTCACACCTCACAGCCGAGCCAAGCAATAGCCCAGATCGAAGGGACAAGTGCAGGAGAGCTGGAGAATAAAGCAAACCGCTACCTGGACTGGCTGTCCACACAGCTTGTGATAAAAGGAAGTTCACACAAGGGCTGGTCCTCTTCTTCAAGCAGACATTACAAGAACAGCAGGGCAGATGCTCATCATCGCACCTAGTCTGTGGCAAAGAATAATGGTACTGGGTATGCACTTGTTAAACCCGCCACAGAGAGTTGATGGCACAAGCTTTAATGAGTAATTCAATCAATTTTTACAAATGGTTAGATGTACAGGAGCTGTTTGCCACAGGTATTTCTAGATGTAGGGGAAAGGATGGCCCGCAAAGTTAGGAAAAAATGACCTGCAGATTGGGAGGAATCTGTAGGTCTAGCCTGACAAGGGTTTTCTCACCCTGGATCAGAGAGAAGGCTTGCTCTGCAAGGCTGAGCATCAACTTGAGTTCAAGGATGGCTCAGGCTCAGCTTTGGGTTCAAGGGAACAGCAAGCAGAATGAAAGCAAGTACAGACTTTGCAGTCAGGGAAACATGGACTATAATCCCAGGGAGACCGCCTCGTAGCTATCTGATCTTGGTTAAATAACCTGACCATCCAAGCCAGCACATCCTCAGTCTATAATGGAGAGGACGATGGCTGTGGTTAGGAATAGAACAAGCCCTCATCAGGTACCACCCCTGGCACTGGGTGGAGGTTTGGAAACCCTGCCAATGAAGAAACACATTACTTCACTTTATCTCTAATCTCCAGTGTTCCAACATTCCAATCTGCTGGATTCATTTCTTTTGATTGTGTCAAAAGGTTCCTGATTGTTGCAGAATGAGAGGCATTAATCTCTCTTTTAATATCCTGGTAAGCTCAGCCTGTCTCCAATCAGAAAGAATCTGCCCCTGTTGACCCCAATCCTGTCACCTGGCAGAGCTCATTCACTCAAAGGTAAACCCCATGTGTGTGGCAGAACATTGCCCGGTGACTGCAGGGGGTGCGGCCCAGACCTGGAGGGGGCTAAGCAGACTGCTTGCCCACAGCCCCTCCAAACAGCTCCATTTCCATTCACTTCGTAGGCTTGTGGGTTTCCTTTCCTCCTGTGAACTGAAAATCCCTTCTCACCTCCCATTATCGATTAATCGTAATGTGCAGCTCACAGACCGGTCACAGTTGATAGCAAATGAAGCTGCTGTTGTTCCAAGGTGAGAGACAGGGGAGCTATTCTCCTTCACATAGGAACCCTGGAAGGCATATGCAGGCAGAGAGAGCTCAAAAGCTCAGACCTGAGCCTCCGGGTGTATGTGGCCCTCTGCCATGGGTTAAGTGAATCAACTTTGCCCATCAATTTTTAATTGGAGGTCTTGGGAAGTTATTTTTTATCGTAATATAAACATGGCTATAATGCAGAGCAGAATGCAAATGTGTTTGAGAGCTTAAGACACAAATTCAAGAAATTACATGCTTCAGTGGCTACTTGAGGGGGAATCGAGAATTCCCTGGGTTTTCCTGCACTGTTTATTTTTTATTTTTTTCCGGGGAGCAGCACTTCAATGGAAAAGTTTGAAAAGTGTTAGCATCGGCTATAACACATAAAAAGGAGTCATTTAGTAAATGTTGATTGAGACAGGCGGAGTGAAGAAAGAGAGGCAGAGATAGAGAAGAGGAAAAGAGTAGAAAAAGGGAGGGATGGGGACAAAGAGAAAGAAAAGGAAGGAGCATCAGGAAGCAGGCGAGTTGGGACAAAGGGGAAGAAACACTGAAGACAAGGAAGCAGAGAGAAAAGATCTGGGAACAGGAAAGGCTGCTATTTTTTGAATCAATGAATGAATGAATGATTCACTTGAAAATGGAAGAAGAACTTATAATACCCCAACCATTGTACCAGCACCTGATTTTTTTTTTTTAAAGATTTTATTTATTTATTTGAGAGAGAGAGCACATGAGAGGGGGGAGGGTCAGAGGGAGAAGCAGACTCCCTGCTGAGCAGGGAACCCGATGCGGGACTCGATCCTGGGACTCCAGGATCATGACCTGAGCCGAAGGCAGTCGCTTAACCAACTGAGCCACCCAGGTGCCCCCAGCACCTGATTTTTAACTCAACATTAACAAGAGCATGTCTATTATTTATCCACCCAATGCAGGATTCAGCGGTGCAGGAGAGGAACTTTCTCCCAAACTCCTGTCTGAGCCTCCTGCTTCAGACACTGGGAACACTTCACACAGACTCTGCCCAGGTTCACAGTTTTTTCTCAAGGTCTGATCAAGGACACTTCTCCTATAATGTTGACATTATCTGCAAGGGTCTGCTCACTTTTCTGGAGATGTGCTCCTTAATTTTCTAGATGAACACCCCAGTTCCACTCTCTTATGGGGTTCCCTTTGTGAGCTTTTCAGCGAGCAGGTTCACTACTACAGCCCAGAAACAGTGGTCATACTCTGACAGAGCTCAGGAATCGAGTGAAGAATCCAGACAGTCATGTTTCTGTCAGGTGGAGACGGATTCTGCCCACAGTCCTCTTGACATTGGAATTAAAATGAGAACAAGATTCTATTTGCCTGGGCAATCAATCACTCAGCTGTCTGCTCACCCAGATGAAGGGAGAGTGAGCTCTTCTACCTTTGCTTGAGAATGGAAACGTCTTTGCCCTAATTTGTATTATAACTGATTTTGAGAGAATCCGTGTTGAGGTTCATTAGCAATTGTAACAGGTTTAACTATTAATTCCCACACCATGTACATTCTATACAGAGTAATTCATGTTATCCTCATGTTAACTCTACAAGGTCCATGTGAATATCCATAGGAAAGGTTCACTGAGTGAGAATTAAATCAACCCAGAACTCTGTGACCTACACCCTTTCCGTTCTCCTTCACCACCACCCCATCGCCCACCTGCTTGGATTATGCAGGGTCTTCGGTAAAATCAGGAAGTTGGCAACACTTGTCTTAGACACCTTGAACATCCCTATTCTTTGCCCTTCCCCACTCAGAACATTCTCTTCGTCTCCTTCAGATACCCAGCACCTTCTCTTCCATTAACTTTTTGTTTGTTTTGTTTTGTGGAAAAAGTCTGTTCCTCTCAGTCAAGAACAGTTCAGCATGGATATACATCACAATATTTTCTCTCCCAGTGGGACTTTGTGTCTTAAGGCTTAGCTCTATGCATTGAAAGGCTTTCCCCCATATTTACAGATTCAGGGCACTGATGGAGTTGGCGAAAGAGTTGTTTGGGGACAGATGGGTAGGGGGTGTTGGAATCAAGTGGGCTTTCCCAAGTGTCCTGTGGGTGGCAGATCCCTGTCAGGCCTACCCTTAGAATAGGCTTTGATGGGAGGCTTCACATTTGGTGACTGTGCCCACGTAGTTTATAGCAAGGAAACACTTAAATCCAACAGACTTCTTTTTTTTTTTCCTCCCCTCCTCTCACATCTGAACACAATCATGAGCTCAGGGAAGAGCCAGTGGTAATACCAAAAATACACGGCCACATGACAGAGAGAGGAGTGGGAAAGGGAGGAAGGGTAAGCCAGAGGGAGGGAGAGAGGGACTGGGCAGGGGGTGCAGAGGGAGAGAGCTGAACGTGTATATTCAGCAAACAGTGGCCTAGACTAACACCTACAAGCATCTGTCTGTTAGGCGAATGTCTTTAAACTGCTATTTGCCTTGGACTGTCTTCAAAGGGATATTTCTATTTCCAAAGGTGGATAGTTAAAAATAATATACATCATGAGTGTGTTTTGGCATTTCCCTTTCATTTTTTTTTCCCTATCTTCAACATTACTGTTGTCATCCTCTAAAATTCAATCAATTCAGCTGATCCAGTGAACAGATGGCATTAATCAACCCCCAAGAATATGCACAAAAGCAATTAGAAATGTAGAGACATGGAATTTATGCCGGCAAATCAATTACCAATGATAGCAGATCAACGTGGCACACACAACTTCCCCTTGTTTCTCTTTCCAAAGAGCAACCACTGATAGTAGGAATGATCCCCAGTTAGAAGGGGATCAAGAACAGAAACACTGAGGTTTAATTACTCATTTCTTAATGACTAGTTCTCACTCTGCTGACAAAAATCGGCATAATTTACAGACTAGAAGATGCATCAGAATGATGGATACAGACAGCATATGCTATATAGTGTCATGCAAATATGAAATGTACTGCTCTGAGAATATGGTTATTTGGTATTCCCAGAGAAGAACTTCATTTCAGAGAACAGAGCACCTTTTCTAGCATCTACAGCTCTCATTTGTCAAAAACAATGGGAGCAGCTATGGAATACATGTTAACCACAAATCTGTGCCTTCTGTGAATTTACTAGTTTATATAACCCTATGTTTTCAATGTACTTGGCCATTATTTTCTTTCTGGTTCTTTGTGACCTTTGCAGATTCTGAAACTTCCTTCTTCAGGCTCTTATTTATTATCACCTGAGTTATTGTGATAAGCTCTTAACTAGTTTTTCTCACTGCTAGTGTTGGCCCGGGCCGGTCTATCCTTCACATGGTGATTTTTTAAACAAATATCTGATTCTGTATTATCTAATTACATATACAAAATCCTTCAATGAAGCTTCATAGCTTGAACAGTAAAAATAAGACCCTCCACCCCCGCTTACCAAATTCTCTCATTTCTTTTTCTAAATCTCTGCCTATAAGCTGCTCCCGCAAGTAGTCACTACAACACATCTCACCCTTAAGCCTTCACACAAAAAGCCTGTGAGAACCTCCCCCCATTTCTCCAGTGAAGTCTGACTTTGTTCAAGTCCCACCTTCTATCTCACTTCCCTCCATGAGCCTGCCTTGATGCCCCAGCCAGTCTGAGATGCTCATTTGGTGCCTCATGTTATACCTGGTGCTTATCTATGTTACAGCATTTATCACATTGACATGATTAAAGATTTATTTTTCTGGATGTCCATGTTCAAAGTTCCTTAAGATCATGGACTGTATCTTCTTATTTATCTTTATTTCTCCTATTTCTAGAAAAACTTGAGTTTAGGAAAGAGAGCCTTCAGGTGGGACATATTTCTTTAATAAATTTTTCAAATGAGTAACACACACAAACTATTAACACTTAAATCTTCCAACCACAGCTTAGAGAGAGGATATCAGAGGCTCAGGACAGTGTTATCGAGGTCATGTTGTCGGTTTGCAATAAAATACAATCTTTCCAGTAATTTACTACTAACACCCTATTAAAAAGCATTCAGACTTTTCCTTTTTATACTGAACTCGGGGCTATGAAGAAAGATTTTTATAGCTATATATTTTTGTATTTTCACCTATATAGGCAATGTTCGTTAAAATTGCAAAAGCAAGTTAATAAAATTAGCTCAAACTTGGTACTGAGCTCAGATCTTCTTAGCATTTCCAAAACAATAATAAGTAATACTCGCCAGTTAAAAACAAAATAAACCAAATAAATTTAAAAAGACTCTAGCAACAGGGCCATAGAAATATATTTTTTTGCTTAGAAATGAAAATTCTTAATTAGAAACCATTCACTGATTCTCTCATCCATTCATTCACCCCGTTTTATGTGTTGAATATAGACATTGAAATGAAATATGATAATCAAGGAGCTTTGCAACTACTTGGGGAGACACGGATTCTAAGCAAGTGCTATGGAAATATACTAAGCCATACATAGGGCCATTTGGCCCAGTGTGGGGAAAGCCTCTGTGTGTGTGTGTGTGTGTGTGTGTGTGTACCTGGGAGAAAGTGAGGGTGTGTAAAAATTGGAAAAGGGTAACTAGATCAAGCAGATAACATACGCAAATAAATGCAAGGGAGATTGAGGATAGCATGGCTTGTTTGTAGAATGTGGAGTTCCCTAAATGGAAATTAGGGGACAGGACAGGAATGGCAGACATGCAATTTAGAGCAGTAGACAGGGCCAGATTAGGAGCAGCCCTGTGCAGGGAGAAGGAGCTCATACCTATTATTTAATTAATACATTTGGTCTGACACCTAGAGACTTAGAAGACATGATGCCAACAGAGGTAGCTTTCATGGTAGTGTGTGTGTGTGTGTGTGTGTGTGGTCACAAGTCTTTATCAAGGCTATGTCCTTCCCCTATCCAGTTTTTTACTGAAACTTGTAAAAGGAAATTAAAGCATCTGGTGCTCACCCAGATATGAGGCCTCTTACTGTTGACCATTGTGATATTAGGCATCTTGTATTAAATCTACATTCCTTTTTTTTGGTAAGCTATAACTCAGGAGTTGGCTCTGGTGGAAACTGCTACCTCCCTGCCCTTTGCTATGGATAGAGCTAAACAGACTAACCATAGGGATCCCAAGGCAACTTGCCAGCTCACACACAGCCCCCAACTGAATGCATGGGAATTAATTTCATATCTTGCAGACTCTGATCTTTGGAGATAGAGGTCCAGATCCTGATCTTTTTTTTTTTTTTTTTTTTTTTTGCATAGCTTTATGATCCTAGGAAAATTATTAACTTCTATTAACCTTAAATTTACTCATCTGTAAACTGAATTTAATAAAGTCTACCTAGCTGTACTGCCTTGCCAAATTATGTGCACACGGCATATGAAGTGAGAGATACAAAGTGCACAGCAGTTAGTAGGAATTAAGGCCCTATTATGTTGTTATTCTAAATATAATTGCTTAACAATTTTGAGTACAACCATCCCAGAAGTATCCAAATGGAATGACCAGTAAGTAGTAACATCAGTAAAGACAAAAATACATTAGGACTAGAAAGGACCTTAATAACCATTTGATCCAACTCCTTCAATTAATACACCACGATCATTAGGATAAGTCGATAACCTACACAAGGACACTTTCCAGAAAGTGTCAGAATTTTGATGAATGAAGACAGCTTCCCTTATGTATTAAAAATGCCATTACTAGCTCCAAATTAGTACACTGAATCTTCAAACCAAAGTTCCGTTGAATGAATGACTACTATATAATGATCCTGTGGCAAGTAGACCCTCTTCCCACCTTCCTAACCAGTGAGGATAATTAGCTTTGTATATACAAGCCATATTTCAGCAAAGTTCTGGCATGCAAACTAAAGGGCTTTGGATCAGCAACTAAAGCTTTTAGGAACATTTCAAATGATATCACAATACTTTGTTTTGTAACAAATGAGCACTGAAAACTAAAGCGATGTAGGTAAGGAAACTGGGTCCTACTAAAGAAAGAAGAGGCAATTGGGAAGAGCAGGGGGAAAAAAAGAAACCTTCAACTTAGAAGACAGTCATTCATTTGAATGAGAATAGGGGCTGGAGTGAGGTTATTCTAATGGAAAGTAATTTTCTCATAATTCTGTCCCTGGTGTGGACATTGTTCTTCTAGTTTTTCATTTACATGTTCCAATAGTGGAAATCTGGTTTGGAGATGGGGGTTATGAGGGATTGAAGGGAAAGAGAATTCACATGGATTGTCAAAGATAAGCCCATTCAACCATGGGAAAATCTTTAGGACTCTCTTCAAATGAGCATTATAGTGCTTCCTTCACTTCTGCTGACTGTAATTGCCACAAAAGTATACTGCAAACATTTTCCTGCTGAAAAAAGTCAGCCTGATATTTGTTTATTTATAATATTACCTATTGATTGGGTTTGTGCATAAGCTTCAGATGACTCAAGGTATATCGCATCTCTTTATTTAAAGATGTTTATGAATATGATTGACATCCTCATATATTTTACATGAGGTTCTGTCTGTGATGAAAGGCATCATCATAGAATAAAGAGTTTTTGATTTCTTTCTCAAGGCTGTTATCTCTGTGAACCTGATATGTAGCACCAAACAGTTAAGATGCTTGGAGATCAAAGTGACTTACTGACTGGGTCAAAATTAAGACAGTCATAATCACATAACATCTGATTATTGGCAAAAATAAAGTGAAGAGTGACCCTGTAAGTATCCCGTGCATTGCTCTTATCTTCTGAATGCAATTTCTTGCATTATCATAGTCATTATCTTGCATTATCATACCTAATATTTGAAGAATCTCCTCAGTAAAATACCAAGCTGCTGTTCTGTTTGGGAGAAGACACATATCTCAACTGCTGTTTTATACCCAAGCCTGTGAGCACGGCAAAGTTGTATAACTGCATGGACATTTGACATGTTAGCTGTAGCATAACCAGGGCTAAAACCCGTCAGCATTTCAAACTCCTGGTTTCACTTGAACCAACTATCAAGTCACATCGTTTCTTCTTGTGTCAAAGGAGTTGATATTATATGTAAAATGGTTTTTCATTTAACACTGGCCTATCATAGCCACATTCGAAATTAACTAATTCCCTCAGGGTAAACCCAAAGGAAATGCTGTAGCTACTTAATATCCTGAAAATCTGGAATGGGGGAATTTCCAGAGTTTTTATTACTGGTTGATAATTATGTTCTCTGCACAGATTCATAATATCTATTCTGTAGCTGGCCTTCTAACCTGCCTTTATTTTAATTTTGTTTAATTAAAAACTTATCAAATCTATAATTGGGTAAGCATTTATTTCTCTCTTGCAGACAAATGCCCAAGTTTTGGTCAAAGTATAAGAAAATTAAACATACACACATATACATTCTACATGCAACAATAGTAATAACAACATATTATTATTAGAATAATACAAACAATTAAAAGTTGTTTTTATTTGAACAAAGTTCACAGGCTGAAAAAGTTCATGGAGCATCTTGGGTAAATAAACCATGTTTAGGGATACTTTCACAAATGACATAAAATGTTACCTCAAAAAATAAAAATCTTCTTGGTGAAAAAAATTCTCCAAATAATCTGTATACTTATACAAACTGACTATTTGAAAGGAGATTTCTCTTCCTCAATACATACATATAAACATCAATGGATTGTAGATAAATAGTAAATCAAAGTCCTAAATTTAATGGATAAAGTATGTGGGCAATTGAAGTCTGGACGAATTGTGGAATGCTAATGTTTTTCCCTTAGAGGCTCTGCATTACAGGTTCTGAAGACCACCAAGATAAATTGAGTTGAGAAGTAATTTTCTGCTGCCATGCTATTGAATTAATACATTTTGTTCAGCATAATAAAAAACATTTATCATTATTCTTTAAGAACATGGACACCAAAATATTTAGCAAGTAGCGTGCATTCAATTGAAATGTTGATTGGAAATAAGGAAATTAAACTGTCACTGATGAAATACTAAAGCTCATTATCACAAAGTTTCATTTTAAATATTGAGAATTAGCTTTATTGCTGCATCAGTAATGATAAGCATGATCCTTAAATCCACGCCATTTAGGTTTTATGAGCATTATTACAACATATTAACCATAATTCAATTAATTTACAGAAATTGACATTCTACATTTTTTTTCCTTGCTCTTAAGAAATGGTGCTACATAAGGAAGTCCCAACCATATTCCTATAGAATATGTTCTATCTATTTTACCCTTATTCCTCGCCCCACCTTTGTGGATCTTCAAAATATTCACTATTTCCAGATAGGTAAATGTGCTAAAGGAAAAACAGCTTTTTCACTGCTACACCTTTGCATCATTAGGACAATACTGACCTCTAGTGTTTTAGGAGGTAGAGAGGCTAGCTCAGCACCTGTCTAACTTCCTCTAACTAAAACACTTAGATGTTTTTCTAAAGCACCATGGGAACAATTTCACTTAAAAGAAGAGAGAGGAGGAGGAGGAGGAGGAGGAGGGAAGAGAGGAGAGGAGGAGGAAGAGAAAAGAAGCATCAGATTCTAACCTTTTCCTACCTATTCTCTGAAATGATTTCTACCCTAAGTCCCTCTGGCTTCTCCCTTTTAGAAAGGTTGACCTCTTCAGCGCTCCTTTAGAATAGAAACTTTAATAAAATCTTTATAAGGCATTACCACTAACTATAGATTCTGAAACCCCAAAACTTCCAATCACAGAAACACTGGTTGTGCTTTGAACCATTTTCACTAAACAACATTTGCCTAATTGTCTTCCCTTGAGGTGCAACTCTGGGTTGAGTATCTCTTACTCAAGAGAACCTAAGAGGGTGGGGAGTAATGTAAAGGGACTCCCAAGTACAAAGTAGTCTTCCTATCTTTCTCTAAGAGTGATGTTATGTTCCAATACAGTTAAGCATTTCTGAGGTTCCTGGTGGGGTTAGCAGACAGAGGAGCAAGCCCAGAAACTCAAGGAACCTTGAAAAACCATCTTTGGAAACAACACAGATGGCTTAATTGCGTTCTTTCTCATTTAGGAGTTTCCAAGCTGGAAAAACTTCCCTCTCTCTGCCTAGAGAGGCAGCTGAGCAATTGAGCTTGAACCTCTGATGGCTCTAGCGATTTATTCAACTTTGACGAACTGGGTTCTTTAAATACACAGTGCAGGTGGCAGATCCCCAGGTGTCCAGCCTTCCTGCCTATTAAATTAAATGCCCTGCACTTGCTGAGGTTAGAGCTTGGACGACAGAGTGAACACTTAGTGCATACTCATTATGTGTTCTTTGGCACAAAGATTTTGGGGGTGGAGTGTGCATCAAAGCCCTTCCTCCTGTAACAGGGGCAGCCATTGATCTTGTGGTTTGACTACATTGGGCCATGACTCTTAGGCCAAAACTCCCAATCCTATTAAACCCATGCCTATTGGTTGCAAGATACCCCAACTGGAGCCTTCTGCCTAGGGGAGAGCTGAAAGCCATGTCTAGTGAGGTACTGGGCATATTGCAAATCCCAGGCAGCCGCATTCAGAGACAAGCCACTGTCACCGAGTCTGGTGCCTGGGAGCATCTCTCTCTCTCTGGAAGCTCAGCCCTCAGTGCATGCAATCTGAACCTGGGGCCCTTCTCCGGAAAAGCTGTGGCTGAGACCAGGCAGGCATAGAACGCGGACCCGGCATGAGGCTCAAGGAAGAGAACCTTCCCTTCTCCCCGAACTTTGCGATTCGGGGAGAAGGGCAGGAAATTCAGCGGGGCTGGCTCATCCAAGCTCTGCTAACTTTTGGGATGGTTTGAGTGATAGAACCACACCAATCAGCATCTTCCCCCTTCTCCTCTGCCCAGAGCAGACACAATTGTACATGCTTGGACAGTTGAGTGTCTCTCCCCAACGCTAGCGTTTCCCACCTCACCTACCCGCCCCCAGCTCCTGGTACTCACAATTTGTCGCTGTTAATCCTAAATGCCACAAGCCGGAGAACAGCAAAGTGAAAACGCTGGTCAGCCTTGGTACAGAATCCATTTCCCCCGAGTAAGCGGTCCCTCCCGATCGAATCCCAAATTCGCAGGCGCCAGCCGCGGCTTCTTCTTTCTCTCTCTCTCTCTCTCCCTCTCTCCTCGGCACCGCCTGACCCCTCCCACCCCCCCTAGGAGAGGCACTCGCGGCTTCACTCCATCCCGTGTCCAGACGCTCCCCCGAAAGCGTAGCGGGCTCTGCCTCGGAGCTGCGGCTGAAGCTACGGTCCCCGCAACTGCCGCTTGCTGTACTCGCCCTCCTCGCCCGCCTCTTCCTCCTCTCCCCGCTCCTTAAAGGTGCAAATTCAAACCCCGCTGCAACACCAGGCTCCGAGCCGGGCTGACTGCCACTGCACCTCGGCCGCCGGCGCTGGAATCCGCACCCCGGCCGGCCGCTCCTTATAGGCGAGCTGGGCGCGCGGCGCCGCCCCCGGCCAGGCCCGCCCCGCGCTCTCCTATAAGAGCGGCCTGGGCGGGTCCTCGGCGCGCTCGGGCGCCCTGGCTCCAGGCCCCCGTGCGCTCCCACAGCCCAGGGGCTGGGGTCCCTCTCGCGTGGGCGCGTCTCGCTCCCCTCCCCTCTCCACCCCTCTTCTGCCTCCCGCCCCGCCCCCGCTCGGGGGACTGCGAAGAAGCCCTGACATTTCAACCAGGTTTTCCAAGAACATTGCTGCCCAAGGAGTTGGAAGACAGACGCATCAGCAAGAGAGAATTTCCCATGGAAAGCTTGGCAACGAGCTAACGAGATGCCTTTTTTTTTCTTTTTTTCTTTTTCTTTTTTTTTCTTTCTTTCTTTCTTTCTTTCTTTCTTTCTTTTTTTTTTTTTTAGAGGAGAGGGAAGACTTGAATTATTGAGTGATGCGCGATTTTTTCCACCGTGTTTGTTTCCTACTGTGGAAGGCCGACGGGTATTGATATTTGGATTTCTGATTTAGCTGTTTAACGTTACATCCGCGTCCCTGCTCTTCGACCCTGCGCCCCGCTCCAGTCGTTCGCACTTTCAGGGCGACCACATCCACGCCTCCATCCTCGCTGTTGGCACGTAGCTTGGGGCCAGTACTGCAAGGTGTCCAGGGCTCTAGGTTCCCGAGAGAGGGAGAGACAAATTAGGTCTCTCAATGATAAATGATGCGAGTCAGGGTGGGGGTCCTGGTTGGCTCCAAAGATTGGCGATCTGAGCCCGCCTCCCCCCTCCCCCTCCCCCTCCCATGGAAGGATTTAAATTTTAAAAGGGGGTAAAGAGTAGTTCTGGTTTCTTCCTAGAAGCTTCCTATTGGAAACTCTGGTTCTGTCTTTGGCTTCTAGTTTACATCTGGGGACGCTCCTGCTTTACCATATCAATTTATTTTGTTTTTATTGGAAGCTGTCAGAGAGCTGTCAAACCTTAACAAAATGAGGGACCATAATGATTTATCCTATGTGAAGCTTACAATCAAATTAGGGGTAGAATCACTTCAGAGGAAGTTGATGTCTCCTCTTCTCCCCCCCCACCCCCACCCCCCTGCAGCATCAATGCCCAGGCAGACTTATTTCACACTATAGATTCTTGACAACAACCTTTGGTCTTGACTGAGTTGGGTTTCATGCAGCTTCTGCATGAATCCTGAGGTTAACTTTGTGGTTTGGGTTAGAGCTGTACTCACTGCATTGGAATACTAAAAGGTAGTTGAATGACAATTGGTTTTGTAACACCATTATTTTATTAGAGAAAAAAAGAATTCTGAGGGGCCTTTCATCTGTAACTTACAATGACCCTCTTGTCTGTAAGCTTTTTTTTTTTTTTTTTAAAGATTTTATTTATTTATTTGAGAAAGAAAGAAAGAGAGCACCAGCAGGGACTAAGCGGTGGGCAGAGGGGGGGGAGAGGGGAAGAGAGGAAGAGGAAGTCAGAGAAGCAGACTCCCTGGTGAGCAGGGAGGTGGGGCTCAATTCCAAGGCCCAGAGATCATGACCTGAGCCAAAGGCAACCAACTAAGCCACCCCAGTGCACCTCGTCTATAAGCTTCTAACTGAAAATCATTATGTTAGCTACTAGATTCTTGGGCAACCAGAAGACTTCTCCAGCATGGCCTTTACCTGTGGAAGAAGGGCCATGCCCAGGAGATGGTGAATCACAACAGATCAAAGCTTCGGATGATCCAAAAAGCTGCCCAGTTGGCAGGGGTCTGAGTAAGGAGGGGCCTGGTGTTCCAAGTCAAGCTGATCAGGCCTGCCTTTCCTTCTACTGAGGGCCCCAAGCGGCTGCCACCCATCTGTGGCCTTTGAGCATTTCAGGTTTAAAAATACCTATGTGGCTAGTTTAATCATACTAGAGAGTCTAGAAAAAATATGCACCATTATCCAGCTTTGTATGTTCTTTAACACTTAGACATGTTTTAGAAGAAATAAAATAGTACAAATATAATTTAAGTTGCTTTTGCATTCTTGCCTGATCCCATTTATCTCCTACCATACCTAGAAGTAAACACTTTCTTTTTCATTCTTATACATCATGTTTTTATACATTTACCACACATATTTACATCCCTAAATGATATATGGTATCACTTTGGTTGTCTTTAATCAATATATAAATGGTATCATACTGTTTCAGTTTACATCTGCAGTTTACTCAACATCATAGTTTTTGAATTTATGCATTTGGATACATATAGTGCTAATTCTTTCATTTTAACTGCTGTATCATATTTCATTTTATAAATATGCCACAATGTATTCATTAATTTTACTACTTATGAATCTATAGATTATGTCCAGTTTTTTTTTTTTTCCCCTTTCTTTCTTTTTAGGGGAGGAGAGCAGAGGGAAAGAGAGACTCTTAAGCAGGCCTCATGCCCAGTATGGGGCCCTATGTGGGGCTGGAGCTCAAGACCCTGAGATCATGACCTGAACCAAAATCAAGAGTCAAAGGCCAAACTGACTGAGGCACCAGACACCCCTCCAGAGGTTTTTTTTTTTTTTTTTTTTTTCCCCCCTCAACATAAACTATACACTCTTGTACCTGTCCCTTAGCATTTCTCAAATACGTACTTAGGAGTAGAATTTCCGGGTCATAAGGAATGCTTATCTTCAGCTTTAGTAGGTCTCTCCAGTTGCTCTATAAAATGATGTTAGCAATTCACACCCCTTCCCCCATTAGCAGTGTGTGAGATTTCCTTTAGCTCCATAACTTTGCCAAAACTTTAAGACCTCTCTTTTTACAAACGGGAAAATGATACCCAGGGAATACAAGTCTTTGTTCGCTGAGTTTAATGCTCCATGACATCATCCCACCTTCTGCACCAATCCAAAAATACTTAGATAAATAAAATATTTTTTTAATTATGGAAGATATGGGATTCATTTCCTGTCACAATGACTTAAAATTGAATCTATCTATGTCAATAAAATGTGCTCGAAATATATATTAAAAGACAATCAGGGAAATTGTTACATGAAGCTCCCAAACTGTGAATAATCTTCTAGATATTAGTAAGTATTGGAACTCTGCATTTAGATGCCCATATGCAAACCTAGTGTATACTGTATAAATTGCACCTAATTTAAAGTCCTATTTACAGTTGTAGCTTTTTTCTCTCTCTCTCAAATACACCTGTTCTCAGAGCAACTTTGAGCCTTAAACAGCAGACATTTGTCTAAGATTTGTTAACATTTCAGTAAGAATACTGCAGCTCTGAATGGAGCGAGGGGTAAACAGCTGTTCCTCTTAGACAATAGTGTAAACAATGCCATCTTCTGGGGGCATTTTGCCAACAAGTTTTTATTAGCTGCAGAATATTAATCACTGTTAAGACTCTTCTCAGCCAGATTGATATTTACCTTTTGAAATTCTTTTGTAAACCTTTTAGTCTGATAAATCCACCTTTCAAATGCTGGAGTAGAAGCTGAATAATCTCCCCATTTCCCCCATGTTACTTTATATAGAAGAAGAACTCATACTTGAAGAGTGCCTTGCTTTGAAGAAGCTTGAAAATTATGCATAGATAGAGCAGATTGATTGCTAACAGGAAATGGGGGAAAACGGATAACTGAAATCCTCAAATGCCTGCATTTTAGAATGATAAATCTGAACATCTTCTCAAGACAAACTTTCGTCCAAAATCTTAAAAAACGAATGAAGTGGACAGGGTGCGATGTTCATGTCCCTTTAATTTTCCCTCGGGCCCTTCTATTTCTTTCCCTTTAATAGAGCAGAAGGGAAAGAATCATTCATCTACTGGAATCTTAGCCTTGGAATATTCAACAAGTGGTTTGCCTCATTGATTTTGTAATCCTCCTATGAGGTATGTAGCAAGAATGTTTGGTCATCTCCATTTTACAGATGTGATCCTAAAAGGAGACAGGTATTGACACATTAACTATCATACAGGATTCATGACCCCAACCCATACAGCACTTTAAAATGAAAACTCTTCATCTTTTTTCCTTTATCTTTAGAGAGCTAATAGGTCAAATTCACTGTGACATATGGGTACCTGTCACATATGGGGGAAGAGTCGGCATTGGTCACAATAGGCTACACTGTTGTGAGTATTGGTATTTTTAGATTATTTCAACTTCACATATTTATGGTTTGTTGTAAAGATGGAAGGATGATTTCTGCTGCCAATCATATCTTTAAAATAGAGTTTTTAAAAGTAATGATGTGGCAGAAAGTTAATTTAATATTTTTCCTTTCACCCTTACTTCTTTAAAAAAAAATGTTTTCTTTCTTTCTTTCTTTCTTTTTTTTTTTAATTTATTTCCTCTTTGGAGCATGGGGCCGGTAACATGCTACACTTGTAGGATGTAGGAAATAGGAAATCTGTTCCTGCTCTCATGGAGCTAGAAATGATCTGGGAAAGTATGATGTAAACACATTAAAAAGTTAAGGTAACAATGCAAGTTAGCATGTGATTAAGTGCCAAATGGCTCAGATAATAAGTGCCATAGGAATTTTTAAGTTGACAAAGATTGCTTCCTCTGGGAAAGAAAACTTGCAGTTGGCATAATGAAGCGGTTGTCTTTTTGGGGGTAAAGGGATTTGAGTCACAGTGGGCCATGAAGATTGTTATTCAAGTCAGGTTAGGTCAGGTATCTTTGCCTCACAGGAAGTCACATTTTCGTGTTATGCAGGCAAAATTCTACTTTACAGGATAGGCTTTTCTATTTAGGCAAATGGACCTCAGCCAAAGGTTGAGTACAATTCACTTGAGCCTCTCCCCACTATTTTTCTCTCCTTGTGCCATCTCAAACACAGTCTTGTCACCACCATACTTACCTTGACAACAAAACTAATCATCTTCTAACATCAGTCTCCTGCAAATAGAACAACCCTTTATGTACCTTTACCTGAAATGCATGTTTCTCAGCTGGTAATATTTCTTGCTGTTTACACATATTACTCTTTCTTCCTTCTATGGACTACTTCATCCCAAATGGCTAATTTTTGCTCACCATCCCACTCCAAATTCAGCTACCACAACTCCCTTGAAGTCTTTAGTGATTACTGTGCAATATTTCTGTTCACATATGTTTTCCTAACTCTGAGTAGTTTCACAGGAGTAATTTATCAATGAATGTTCAATTCTGAGTCTTCAGCATACATCTAGGTTTAAAAAATATATATATTTGATGAATGAATAATGTTAGATATAAAAAAGCCTTGTCAGCTTTTTAAAAGGCTACATCTACCCCCTGCCCTCACCACTATTCACCCATTGTACCAGAATTCAGAGGCTCCTTTGAGGACATTTACTCTTATTTACTTTGTAAATCAAGATGTCAATTACATAGAAAATCAATAAGAATGCAATTTAGGTTAATACCTTAATAGTTCATTTTTCCTAGATGTATATTTCCAAATACTTGGATTTATTTTTTGGGGGGGAGGAATTCACCCTCTAAAGTATGTATGTAATTATATTTGTACAATGCCAGCCATGGCACATCCAGAAACATATGTCAAGAGAAAGATCTTTCTTCACTTAGTTCTGGCTCTTTCTGAGGGGAGTCCTCCTTACAATCACTGAGAAGTCATTTGTGATATATATCATGTTTCAGGACAAACCTGTTTGGAGTTTAATGAAAAGTGTTCTGAGCTTAGAATCAGACAACCTGAACATTAGCCTTGACTTTGCAGCTTACCAGGTACGAGAACTTGAGTAAATAATGTGATCTTTTGAGATTCAGCTTCCACATTTGTAAATTGTGATAATTTCCGGCTTAGGTATTTTGGCATAGTGAATAGAATCGTACATGTAAAAACGTTTTTGTTATATAGGCACAAGTTATAAATATCATGCCTTAGTCCAAAGAAGACAATTTATTCAGTCTCTAACCACTGGATTTCTCATGCATTTTATCTGCCGGTTCATCTCTGGAGTAAAAATACATGTGAGTATCTAAAAACTTTACCCGTTCTATGGGAAATATACATAATTCATTGCTTAAAGGCATCACAATAATTCAATCAACCAACATTAATTTATTGAACAACGTTAATGTGCCTAGACATCTATCATTTCCTTTTGATTAAATAGGTGCCATAGAAAGAGTTGGCCTGGTCCTGTCTTCAAGGTTCTTACACTTCTCTCAATTTCTAGATAGGGAGAGAATATATGCAAACATAAGTAATGGATGCTTATAGGAGAGAAACCACTAAATCTATGGTTTTCAAGTCCACTGAAGTGACAGACATTATTGGTTTCTTGACCAACAACCATTTGTAACTTCTTCCTTGATTGCAAAACAGGCTGTCCAAGGTCTCACGATTTGACTAAGCCTTTACAAGTACATTTCACTTTGAGAGTGATTATCTGATACTTGCCTTGTGGCCCAGTTCTGACCAATAACATACAATGGGAAGGAGAGCTTTTCTTCTCAGAAAAGGGAGAGGGGCATGAATAAAAATCCTGTTGTCCCTGCAGCTTTCCCCACCGCATTTTCAATATCTCAGGAGGGCATAAGGTTTGTAACTCCAGTAGCCAGCTTGGGAATATGAGGGGATGGCCAGGACAATGACATGGCCAAAAACAGACATGTCATGGGTATTGATGACAATATTGAGTTACTTCTACTCTGGAACAATAAATGTCTGTATTGTTTAAGCCACTGCTAGTTAGGTTCTCTAGAGGAAAACAGGACATGTATTAAATATCAACCTGCAGTAGGCATTGTGACTTTGTTTTCTCTTTTTAGAATTCATGGCAAAATTCTGAAGGAAGTATCATTAGCAACATTTGGCAGATAAGGATACTGAGGCTCGTGAAATTTAAGTAACATTGTCCAAAACACAAAGCTATTAAGCAGAAATGCAGAGGTTCTGGTTCCAGAGTTTAGGTGTATCATGCCCTCACTAGTGCTACCAATGCTTAGAAATGAAATACATCTATTAATCTTGTGTGTGTGTGTGCACGCGCGTGTGTGTGTGTGCACGCGTGCATGTGTGTATTTAACTTGCTCATATGATCTCCAGTATGACCGACAATTTGATTTCTACTATTAAAAAAAAAAAATCTTTGGGTTACGGCTGCCCTGCTTCTGTCTCTCAGGGAATAGCTGTCTCTAAAGCCAACTAGCTCTTACTAACTTGGTTGAAGAAAATTAATGAAGAGCAGCAGTAATCTCTTCAGTTCCAGGTACTCCCCTGATCTTTAAGTAAGTCAGGCTGACATCTGAACATAAGATCTGTGGTAAGCACTACTATGAAAATTATTCTACAAAATTTTAACATTTTCTAAAGGTATATTTTTCAGGAAATAGATTTATTTGGAAGGAAAAAGGGCTGATTTCAAAAGATTATTTCATTATGTAACCTAATCCTTAGCATTTATGTCTTTTTGTCCCTTTTGCATTTAAATCAGCATAGAAAATACGTTGAAAACATCTATAATTTGCTTTTTATTGGCATTTCTAATAAGGTGGAATGAATGTTAGCCTAGAGCCAGCAGGGGGTGTGTTGACTAGTGGGAAGAAAAAAACCCAGAGCAGATTTGAAGCAGCAGCTTGGGAAACTTTGTAGATTGCTGGATTATTGTTCATTTGGGTGAAGGTGGAGAGAGGATGCTAAAGAGGGTAATGGAATAAAACCAAATCTATTGATGACTTTAAAATTTTCCTCCGATATTTCTCTGATAGTATGTCCACTAAGAAATCATGCATGACCAAGAATAATAAAAGTTATGATCAAACATATTGAATAAAATCCATTATCTTAATTATTTTTATTTTTATTAAAAAATAAATATGCCACCTCTCACTTTCAATGAAAAACTTGGAGTTTTTTAATCACTCAAACCTGTAGAATTTAGAAAAAAATATTTTCAATGTTGCATATATGTGTAGTGATATAGACATTTTGACTATGTATTTTTTCTATATTTTTCTGTGTAGCCCCATTTTTACTTTCAGTATAAACTGTCAGATAGTGTCAATCACTACCTACTAAGTGTCTTCTCTGTTCTAACCTTGTTTTA
This sequence comes from Halichoerus grypus, assembly GCF_964656455.1. Lineage (NCBI taxonomy): Eukaryota > Metazoa > Chordata > Mammalia > Carnivora > Phocidae > Halichoerus > Halichoerus grypus. The sequence continues at coordinate 89,614,229 of NC_135715.1, forward strand.
GAAACTGCACATACTAGCTTAATTAGAGATAATCGGCAATTTTGAGGAAATTATGGCATAGTTATTAAGATAAATGCCTTCAAATTGCAGGGAACTTTGCTATATGGTAAATACAATTTCTCCTTTGTTTTAGCATAAAAGAAACTCTCTTGAAGGTCAAAATAATATGTACATATGACTTAAGACATTTTCCATTCAAAATTGTTAAAATAGGGATGTTTGCAGTAAGAGTCAGCTATGTGAATTCATTTAAGTGGAATGTGTCTTGGTTCAAATCACATGACATCTCTATTTGGGATCCAATTATAAATCTACCGATGTATAATTAGATGATGGGGTTACATAGATAGTAACTGCTCAAAAGCATTATACATTTTAAGAAAGGTGATTGGTATATAAGCAAAAAAAAAAAAAAAAAAATTGATAGAGACAAGGGTTTGGGAAACCTTAGCCCATAGTTCGAAAGCTGGCCTGTTGTTTGTGTTTGAACAGTACACAAGCTATGCATTTTTTTATATATATTTTCTAATGGCTGAAAAGAATCAAAGAGTAGTGTATCATGATACTTTCAAATTATACGAAATGCAAATTTCAGTCTATAAATAAATTTCAGTGTCTAGAAATAATTTCTTCTTCCTTCTTTCCTTCCTTCCTCCCTCCCATTTCTTTTCTTTCTTTCTTTCTTTCTTTCTTTCTTTCTTTCTTTCTTTCTTTCTTTCTTTCTTTCTTCTTTCTTTTTCTTTCTTTCTTCCCTTCTTCCTTCCTTCCTTCCTTCCTTCCTTCTTTCTCTCTCTCTTTTTTCTTTCTTTCTTTTAATACAGCCTAGATAATTTGTTTACATGTTATCTAAGGCTGCCTTTGCATTACAGTTGCAGAGCTGAGAAGTTTCCACAGAAATTATATGACCTGCAAAGTCTAAATTATTTATGAGATGACTCTTTACTGACCCCTGATAGAGTCTACTAGGTGCAACACTGGAGCAGAATACAAGGTACAGAAGTACTATACAATGGAGTATATAATATAGTTTATCCATTCAGATATTTTTTTCTTTTTTATCAAGACCCTTTGATGTATCAGATACCGTGGGATAAGCTGACTAACAAAATAATCACTCAAGTCTTAGAAAATCTAGGCTGGATATGTAGATTTATTGGTGCTAATTAGATTGGGTTAAAAACATTTCTGTTGGGGAGAGGCAAGATGGCAGAGGAGTAGGAGACCTAAATTTCATCTGGTCCCAGGAATTCAGCTAGATAGTTAACAACCCATTCAGAACACCTATAAACTCAACAGGAGATCGAAGAAAAGAAGAGCAGCAACTCTGAACAGAAAAGCGACCACTTTCTGGAAGGTAGGATGTATGGAGAAGTGAATCCAAGGCGATATTTAGGAAGATAGACCGTGGGGTGAGGGAGCCTCCATCAGCCGGCTACCGGCAAGTGATAGAGCAGCAGAGCACAAAATCGGAACTTTTAGAAGTCTGCCCCACTGAGGGATGTCACTCCAGTGGCTAAGTGGGGGGTGGAACCCTCACTGGGACAGTGTGGTCTCAGGACCCTCGGGGTCACAGGAAGACCGGGGGTGCCTGAGTGTGACAGAGTTCCCAGGTATCGGAGCGGGGAAACCGGCTGCAGAGACGGAGCTGAGGTGCGGGCTCTCAGCTCGGGGTTACCATAAACCATGATCTGGGGCACAGTCGGGCCACTGCTCCTCCAGCAGGGACCCAACAAGCAGCAGATGCAGGGAGACTCCCCTTCCTCCCCCGGGAGGAGCAGTGCAGAAGTGCACCACAGGGATCTGCTGGGTTTGGAGACTCCACAGGGGGTCGTGTGCCAGAGATAGAAATGCTTGGTCACAGGCTGAGTGAGCATGGAGTGCGGCCTGAGACCAGGGAGACAGGAGTGTTTGAGTGCTTTTCTCTGAGGGCTCACTGAGGAGTGAGGCCCTAAGTTCTGGACTCCTCCAGGACCAGAGATTGAGAGGTCACCAATTTCACTCTGGTCCTCCAAAGCTGTAAGGAAAGTTCTCATGAAACAAAAGCTACCGAGAGCAAACCCAGGCAGATTACTTAGCCTGGCCCCTGGCAATGGCGGTGTAATTCTGCCTCGGGCAAAGATATTTGAGAATCACTGCAACAGGCCCCTCCCTCAGAAGATCAGCAAGAACATCCAGCCAAGACCAAGTTTACCAATCAGCGAGAATGGCAAAACCCCAGCGTTAGGGGAATACAGCACATAGGATTCATGGCTTTTTTCCCATGAAGCTTTAGTCTTTCAAAGTTAATTTTTTTAATTTTCTTTATTTTTTCTTTTTCTATTTTTAGTTGAATTTTTCTTCTTTCCTTTTTCAACCAGCATCTTATCAATTCCTTTTTTAAAATCCTTGTAATTTTTTTATTTTTGAAGTCATATTCTATCTCTTCATTGTATTTAACCATATATATATATATATATATATATATATATATATGTTTTTCTTTCTTTAAAATTTTAAAATCAGTTTCTTCTAACAGAACAAATTATACCCTAAATCTAGTGTATGACGTTGTTCTAGTCTCCTGCCTGATCACATTCTCTCTCTCTCTTTTTTTCATTCTTTTTTCAACCAACATCTTATCTTATCAATTCTTTTGTTAAAGTCTGTTTTAATTTTCATCTTTACAGTCATACCCCATCCCTTCATCGTATTTACCCTTATTTTGTATATATATATAAGTTTTTCTTTCTTTAAAATTTTGGGAGACAATTTCTTCTAACAGACCAAAATACACCCAAAATCTAATGTGTGGCTATGTTCTATTCACCAGCTTGATCATATTTTTTTTTCTCCCTTTCTATTCCCCCTTGTCTCTTCTGATTTGTTTAGTGTATATATCTCTGGGGTCGTTGTTACCCTTTTAGCATTTTTTTAGCATTTTGTTCTCTCATTAATTTATTCTACTCTGGACAAAATGACAAGACAGAAAAACTCACCTCAAAAAAAAAAAAAAAAGAAAAGAAAAGAAAAAGAGGAAATACCAACAGCAAGGGACCAAATCAATGCAGACATTAGTAAGATGTCAGAACTAGAGTTCAGAATGACGATTATACACATACTAGTTGGGCTTGAAAAAAGCGTAGAAGATACTAGAGAATCCCGTTCTGGAGAAATGAAAGAACTAAAATCTAACCAAGTCAAAATCAAAAAGGCTATTGATGAGGTGCAAACAAAAATAGAGGCTCTAACTGTTAAGATAAAGGAAGCAGAAGAGAGAATTAGTGATATAGAAGACCAAATGATGGCAAATACAGGAGCTGAGAAAAAGAGAGGTAAACAACTACTGGATCATGAGGAGAGAATCAGAGAGATAAGTGATACAGTAAAGCAAAACAACATTAGAGTAATTGGGATTCCAGAAGAAGAAGAAAGAGAGAGGGGGCAGAAGGTATATTGGAGAAAATTATAGTGGAGAACATCCCTAATTTGGGGAAGGAAACAAGCATCAAAATCCAGGAGGCACAGAGAACCCCTCTCAAAATCAATAAAAGTAGGTCAAAACACTGACATCTAATAGTAAAACTCATAAGTCTCAGAGACAAAGAGAAAATCCTGAGAGCAGCTCGGGACAAGAGGTCTATAACCTACAATGGTAGAAATATTAGGTTGGCAGCAGACATATCCACAGAGACCTGGCAGGCCAGAAAGGACTGGCATGATATTTTCAGAGCACTAAATGAGAAAAATATGCAGCCAATAATACTATATCCAGTTAGGCTGTCATTGAAAATAGAAGGAGAGATAAAAAAGCTTCCAGGATAAACAAAAACTAAAAGAATTTACAAACACCAAACCAGCCCTATAGGAAACATTGAAAGGGGTCCTCTGAGCATAGAGAGCCTAAAAGTAACATAGACCAGAAAAGAACAGAGACAATATACAGAAACCGTCACCTTACAGGCAATACAATGGTACTAAATTCATATCTTTCCATAGTTACCTGAAATGTGAATGAGCTAAATGCCCCAATCAAAAGACACAGGGTATCAGATTGGATGAAAAAACAAGACCCATTGATATGCTGTCTGCATGAGACTCATTTTAGACTCCAAAACACCTCCAGATTTAAAGTGAAGGGGTGGAAAACAATCTACCATGTTAATGGACATCAAAAGAAAGCTGGGGTGACAATCCTTATATCAGACAAATTAGATTTTAAACCAAAGACTATAATATGAGATGATGAAGGACACTACAACAATATCTAACAATTTTAAATATCAATGCCCCTAACATGGGAGCAGCCAAATATATAAGGTAATTAATAACAAAATCATAGAAACACATCAACAATAATATAATAATAGTAAGGGACTTTAACACCCCTCCTCACTGAAATGGACAGATCATCCAATCAAGAAAAAAATCAACAAGGAAATAAAGGTTTTAAATGACACACTGGACCAGATGGACTTCACAGATGTATTCATAACATTCCATCCCAAAGCAACAGAATACACATTCTTCTCGAGTGCACATGGAACATTCTCCAGAATAGGTCACATCCTGGGTCACAAATCAGGTCTCAACCAGTACGAAAAGATTGGAATCATTCCCTGTATATTTGCAGACCACAATGCTTTGAAACTAGAACTCGATCACAAGAGGAATGTTGGATAGAACTCAAATATATGGAGGCTAAAGAGCATCCTACTAAAGAATGAATGGGTCAACCAGGAAACCAAAGAAGAATTAAAAAAAAAAAATCATAGAAACAAATGAAAATGAAAACACAACTGTTCAAAATCTTTGGGAATGCAGCAAAGGTGGTCCTAAGACAAAAGTATATAGCAATACAAGCCTTTCTCAAGAAACAAGAAAGATCTCAAATACACAAACTAACCCTACACCTAAAGGAGTTGGAGAAAGAATAGCAAATAAAGCCTAAACCCAACAGGAGAAAAGAAATAATAAAGATCAGAGCAAAATCAATGAAATAGAAACCCAAAGAACAGTAGAACAGATCAATGAAACTAGGAGCTGGTTCCTTGAAAGAATTAACAAGATTGATAAACCCCTGGCTAGACTTATCAAAAAGAAAAGAGAAATGACCCAAATCAACAAAATCATGAATGAAAGAGGAGAGATCACAACCAACACCAAAGAAATACAAACAATTATAAGAACATATTATGAGCAACTCTATGCCAGCAAATTAGATAATCTGGAAGAAATGGATGCATTCCTAGAGATGTATAAACTACCAAAACTGAACCAAGGAGAAATAGAAAACCTGAACAGACCTATAACCACTAAGGAAATTGAAGCAGTAATCAAAAATCTCCCAACAAACAAGGGCCCATGGCCATATGGCTTCCCATGGGAATTCTACCAAACATTTAAAGAATTAATCCCTATTCTTCTGAAACTGTTCCAAAAAATAGAAATGGAAGGAAAACTTCAAAACTCATTTTATGAGGCCAGCATTACCTTGATCCCCAAACCAGACAAAAACCCCATCAAAAAGGAGAACTAGACACTAGTGTCCCCGATGAACATGGATGCAAAAATTCTCACCACAATACTAGCCAATAGGATCCAAGACTGCACTAAAAGGATTATTCACCACGACCAAGTGGGATTTATTCCTGGGCTGCAAGGTTGGTTCAACATCTGCAAATCAATCAATGTGATATAATACATTAATAAAAGAAAAAACAAGAACCATATGAAACTCTCAATAGATGCAGAAAAAGCATTTGACAATAACATTTTTCTTGATTAAAACACTTCACAGTGTAGGGATAAAGGGTTCATAACTCAATATCATAAAAGCCATCTATGAAAAACCCACAGAAAATATCATACTTGATGGGGAAAAACTGAGAGCTTTTCCCCTAAGGTCAGGAACACGGCAGGGATGTCCACTATCACCACTGCTGTTCAATTTAGTACTAGAAGTCCTAGCCTCAGCAATCAGGCAACAAAAAGAAACAAAAGGCATCTGAATCGAAAAGAAGTGAAACTCTCACTTTTTGCAGATAATATAATTTATGTGGAAAACCTAAAAGTCTCCATCCCAAAACTGCTAAAACTCATACAGGAATTCAGTAAAGTGGCAGGTAATAAAATCAATGCACAGAAATCAGTTGCATTTCTATACAGCAACAACAGGACAGAAGACAGAGAAATTAAGGAGTTGATCCCATATACAATTGCACCCAAAACCATAAGGTACGTAGGAATAAATCTAACCAAAGAGGCAAAGGATCTGTACTCATAAAACTATAGAATACTCATGAAAGAAATTGAGGAAGACACAAAGAAATGGAAAAACATGCCATGCTCATGGATTAGAAGAACAAATGTTGTGAAGATGTCAATGCTACCTAGAGCAATCTACACATTTAATGCAATCCCTATCAAAATACCATCCACTTTTTTCAAAGCAATGGAACAAATAATCCTAAAATTTGTATGGAACCAGAAAAGACCCCAAATAGCCAGAGGAATGTTGAAAAAGAAAAGCAAAGCTGGCGGCATCACAATTCCGGACTTCAAGCTCTATTACAAAGCTGTCATCATCAAGACAGTATGGTACTGGCACAAAAACAGACACATAGATCAATGGAACAGAATTGAGAGCCAGAAATGGACTCTCAACTCTATGGTCAACTAATTTTCGACAAAGCAGGAAAGAATGTCCAATGGCAAAAAGACAGTCTCTTCAACAAATGGTGTTGGGAAAATTGGACAGCCACATGCAGAAGAATGAAACTGCACCATTTCCTTACACCACACACAAAAATAGACTCCAAATGGTTGAAAGACCTAAATGTGAGACAGGAGTCCATCAAAATCCTTGAGGACAACACAAGCAGCAACTTCTTCAACCTCAGCCGCAGCAACTTCTTCCTAGAAACATTGCCAAAGACAAGGGAAGCGAGGGCAAAAATGAACTATTGGGACTTCATCAAGATAAAAAGCTTTTGCACAGCAAAGGAAACAGTCAACAAAACCAAAAGGCAACCGACAGAATGGGAGAAGATATTTGCAAATGACATATCAGATAAAGGGCTAGTATCCAAAATGTATAAAGAACTTATCAAACTCAACACCCAAAGAACAAATAATCCAATCAAGAAATGGGCAGAAGACATGAACAGACATTTCTGCAAAGAAGACATCCAAATGGCCAAAAGACACAAGATAAATTGTTCAACATCACTCGGCATCAGGGAAATGCAAATCAAAACCTCAATGAGATACCACCTCACACCAGTCAGAATGGCTAAAATTAACAAGTCAGGAAACGACAGATGTTGGTGGGGCTGCAGAGAAAGGGGAACACTCCTACACTGTTGGTGGGAATGCAAGCTGGTGCAGCCACTCTGGAAAACAGTATACTACTGGGTACTTATCCCAAAGATACGAATGTAGTGACCCGAAAGAGTATGTGCACCCCAATGTTTATAGCAGCAATGTCCACAATAGCCAAACTATGGAAAGAGCCTAGAGGTCTAACAACAGATGAATGGATAAAGAAGATGTGGTATATATATATAATGGAATATTATGCAGCCATCAAAAAATGAAATCTTGCCATTTGCAACAACGTGGATGGAACTATAGGGTATTATGCTAAGTGAAATAAGTCAATCACAGAAAGACAAGTATCATATGATCTCACTGATATGAGGAATTTGAGAAACAAAACAGAGCATTGTAGAGGATGGTAGGGAAAAATGAAACAAGATGAAACCAGAGAGGGAGACAAACCATAAGAGACTCTTAATCTCAGGAAACAAACTGAGGGTTGCTGGAGTGGAGGGCAGTACGAGGAATGGGGTGGCTGAGTGATGGACACTGGGGAGGGTATGTACTATGGTGAGTGCTGTGAATTGTGCAAGACTGATGAATCACAGATCTGTACCCCTGAAACAAATAATACATTATATGTTAATTCAAATGAAAAAAACAAAAAAAAACTTTTGTGTTAAATGTGTAGATTTTGGATCTTCACATTATTTCACTTCCCTTAAAAGTATAAAATGCATTCATTCTCATTCTTTTAATCTTTGGAGATTATTGAGCAATTTTGATTACCTTCCAAAAAACTCGTGTTGTTTATTTACTGCATGTTTTTGGGGTTTTTTTTGTTTTTGTTCTTTTGGTTTTTACATTTTGGTATTTATTGTGGCATACTTTCAAAGTTATAGAATGGCAAAAAACTCCTATATACATTTTATTTTAGCATTTTTAAAAAAAAATTACCCCATTTACTTAACAATACATACTCTCTGTCTCTCCTCCCCTTCCTTCTATGGCCATAACCTTCTACAGTTCCTCTAGTTTCCTGATCCATCCAACACCAGATCAACATAAGGGAAGGTCCAGAAAGTGGTAGGCATAGAATAGCAGTGAAAGCTCATGAATACTCATGGTTTAATATACAGATGGTTCCTGCCTTAAGTTGGTAAAATTTATATATATATTTTTCATTTTATGATGGTCTGAAAGTGATAGTCTGTAGAAATGGTATTTCAAATTTCGAATTTGGAACTTTGCCTGGGCTACTGATAATGTGGTAACAATCTTCTCTCATGACCCTAGGCAGTGACGGTCAACCATAGCTCCCAGTCAGCAAAGTGATCATGAGGGTAAACAACTGATACATTCTGTACCTTTACAACCATTCTGCTTTTCACTTTCAGTATAGTATTCAATAAATTACATGAGACATTCAACTTTATATCTTATATTTTGTTATAAAGTAGCCTCTGTGTTAGATGATTTGGCCCAATTGTAGGCAAATATAAGTGTTGTGAGCATGTTTAACGTAGCCTGGGCTAAGATAAGATGTAGGTTAGGTATATTAAAGGCATTTTTGACTTATGATATTTTCAACTTATCATGGGTTTGTCAGGACATAACCCCATCATAAGTTAAGGGAGATTGGGGCACCTGGGTGGCTCAGTCATTAAGTGTCTGCCTTCAGCTCAGGTCATGATCCCAGGGTCCTGGGATTGAGCCCTGCATTGGGCTCCCTGCTCGGCGGTAAGCCTGCTTCTCCCTCTCCCACTCCCCCTGCTTGTGTTCCCTCTCTAGCTGTCTCTCTCTCTGTGTCAAATAAATAAATAAAATCTTAAAAAAAAATAAGTCAAGGGAGAGCTGCATTTTGTCCCTGTCTGACGACTAATTACAATTGCATTACATGCCAAGGAGAACAAATCCAACACACTAGGAACTCACACCTAGAAGAGTGCTTGACCTCTCTTGAGGCCAGGGAGTTTCCTAGGGAAAGTAACTTATAAAGTGAGCTGAGGGCTTTGGGAGGAGGAGGGTATATTTAAGGAACTTGAATGGAGGGAGCAGAATGGCTAGGAGGAAGACAACCAGAACTACTAGTGGCCTCCAAATGGAAAAGTGATTTAGCTGAGAGTCAGCCCATAGAAAGATTGTTATGGGTTTGATGTCTGTTGTGGGAGATAGTAAAGGTAATGTAGGCATTTTTAATTTTTTTTTTTTTAAAGGAAGGAAGTGACTCATGGTTTCATATTTTGTAGTTATCTGGCTTCAGATGTCAGGTCATTTCTCAGGATACATTTGTAGTTACAAGGAGATAATGTGTACTCCTCTTTTCAACATTTGTTTTCACTTTAGGTATCTCTAATAATGTAGGATAGAACATTAGGGTTCAAAGCCAATGGCCAAGAAAGAATTCTTGAGGTGCCTTTGGTGCAAAAATGTTATTTCATTAAAACATGGGGACAGGACCCATGGGCAGAAAGAGCTGCACCGGGTCATGAGGAGTGGCCCATTATGTGCTTTCAAGTTGGGAGGTGGTTAGGGATAGTTTAAGAATCTAAGGAATTTGGAAGCAAGGTTTCCAGGACCTTGAGGGAGCTAGCTATTGTTGGGAAAATGTCATTTATTACCATCTAATAAGACTTTAGTCATGAGATTCTTCAGATGTATATCGGTGGGCCATGTGCTTAGGGGGTGATTACCAACACATATCTTGGGGGTTTAGAGATAAAGGATAATTTCTGAAGGAATTTTTACATGTTAAAGCAGACTTACAGGATGGGTGGGGGGTTGGGCTAAGTGGGCCTTTGCTCTTAGCAAGGTGTGGACATCGAGGCAGCTGAGTCCCTAGAGGAATGTCTCTCTGACCGTTTCAAGGACTTGTCAGTGGGCTGTAGGTAGTAAGGAAATTTAATAATTTTTCTTCTGCCTTTGTTTACCACATCATCTAACACCTTGCTCAAAGAAATAACAGCTTATGGATTTGAGATTTGGTGTCCAGAATATAAGTCCTATATTAAGTTTTCATCTCACTTTAGACATATGATAGAGGACAAATTATTTAAATTCTTTTTAACTGTAAAATGGAATGGCTCCAAATGACAAGGTGGTTGTGACAATTTACAAATGAAATGCAGGACTTAGTGCTTGAAGTGCTCATGAAACAGTTATTGTTATTCACAATTTGGTGCTGTTAAATATGTTGATTTAACTTCCAGCAAGTCCTCTTTGGGACCATTCAATGTCTTTCACATAGCAAAGCTTCATAGGGATAGCAATATCATAGTTATCAACAATAATCATATTTCGCTGGGGAAACAAGACTGTAGAATGTGCACAAGGCAAATTTTCTGTGTTTTACATTTGTCTGACAATTCGTTTCTGGTGGACAATGACTTATTTTCTGAAGAATTAATAGAAAGTTTCAGAATCTAAATGATGATACCTCACCCTCAAAAAGAATTTGTTTTCAATACAGCCAGAATGAGTTGGCATAATAAAGTCTGTCTTAAAAATTTATAATGGGAAAAAGACAGATGGAAAGCAATTTATTTAGAGAGGACTTTTTTTTTTTTTTTTTTTTTTTTTAAGAGGACTTCAAAGTAAAAGCAAAAAGTTGTAGCTCAGTGATTTTGGTCAAAATGACTAGAGATTGGGGAAGATTAGGTTTATAGATGATCAGTTCAAAAGTTTGGTGCTGAATTTACTAGACAAATACCTCTCACGGAAATTCCATTGTTCGGAATTTACTGACTCTGTATCTCCACTTCTTAATGCACAATTCTCTCTTCTTGGTATGATGATATTTCTTGGTTTAGGAAAAAGTCATCCCACTTACAACTCCAGAAAGCATTTTGTCCATAGCTGTATTGAGAATGGAGAAACTTTAGTTGCTTTCTCAGAATGTTCTTACTATATTCTTGGAATTCTATATAAAACGGTATTACCATCTTTCCCCCCCTTATTTGTCAGAAAACCTGATTAATGGGTTTCAAAATCTACAACCTGGTTTGCTAGCAATTTTCATTGGATGAAAATGAAAACGTGATTCAGCACGAGTCTATGAATTGCTAGTGTGCAACTTTAGATTTATAGGATTGGATAGAATTCAATTAGATTTTGGGAAAAAGGTGTGTATGAATAAAGTATACGTACAATTTAATCTTGATCAAGCTTTTCATATGGGGGACTTAAATTATTTCAGCTCACAATCTTTGAACCATTTGCATAACTCTGTGATGGTATTTGTTCTGCTATTAAACAAAAAATGAAGCCAGCCCAGACCAGATGTGTTAGAGTGAAACAGGGGAAGATGATACCATACTTAATAATGTGTTGTAACTAAGAAGGATATTAAAGACTTTGGTAACTTTGGTTTAATTTACAAAAGATCAAATTTCCCTACTTAGACTGATTTAGGAATGCAGGCTATTTGCTTCTATTATCAAGACTTTTAATCATGGCTTGAAATTATACCCATTTCTGCTTACATGGGTTAATTCTGCACAGCAGTAGATTATTGGGGACATTGATCAAAAATGACACATATTTTCTTTTTGGGGAATTTCCATAGACATGTTTGATGTTCTTGATGTGTCATCAGAGTCCTGAGGACTCTATGAGTAATGTAGTTCTAGATTTTTTGCTGTGTGGAGTTTAGTCTGTGATAGGAGGAGTCAAACCATTTGGAGTTTATACATTCAACAAACATATTGAACACCTACCAGGTGCCAGGTCAACATGAAATCTGCCCTAGCTATAGGATGAATAAGCCATGTTCTCTGCTCCCAAACTGCTCCCATAGGTGGATGGTAAGGCAGACACCATAACCACTAAATATATACCAAATGATGAATGTATCAAGGAAAGCTAGAGCAGGAAGAAATGGACTCTGCCTTCCTGAAACTCAGCAAGACAATTTTTTTTTTTTTTTTTTAAATCCAGAGCTGATGAGCAAAAGTTCATCTGTTGTGGAAGCGAAGGAGGGAATTTCAGGAGAAAGCAAAAGCCCAAAGTTATGAGTCTGTGTGCCATGTGCTAGGGAAAATATGAACCTTTCTAGTAAGCTAGAATAAATATTGTGTGCCTGGGATGCATACAGACACAATGAGAAGAATAAATAGTATATGTAGTAGTAAATGTGTCAATGTTGTTTATATTTCTGATTAGTCAGAAAGGGGATATGAGTGCAGAAGACAAAATGTTAACCTGAAGTAGAATCATTTTTGTTTAGGCTTAGAAAAGACTATAGATATCACTATTAGAGAATGGGAATACAAGACATGACAATATTTTAAAATTTATTAAATTTTATGTTACTATGGTAAGAACACTCAAAATGATATCGCCATCTTAAGAAAATTTTAAGTACACAAAACAGTGTTCTTAACTATAGGCACAATGTTCTACAACAGATCTCCAGAACTTATTCATCTTGCATAACTGAAACCTCATGCCCATTGATTAGCAATGCCCCCCCCCTTCCCCTCTCCCAGGCTTTAGTAACTACCATTCCACTATCTGATCCTATGAGTTTGACCATTTTAGAGGCCTCATAGAAGTGGAATTATGCAGTATTTGTTCTGTGACTGGCTTATTTTATTCAGTATAATGTCTTCAAGGTTCATCCATATTGTTACATAATGGGAATTTCTTTTCTTTTTAAAGGCTAAATGATACTCCAGTGTGTGTGTTGTGTGTGTGTGTGTGTGTGTGTTCTTATCCATTCATCTGTCAATGGACATTTGGTTATTGCCATATCTTAGCTATTGTGAATTGCACTGCAATGAACATGGAGTGCTAATATTTCTTCAAGATTGTGATTTCGGTTCTTCTGGATAAATACCCAGAAGTGGGATTGTTAAATCATATGGTAGCTCCATTTTTTAGGTTTTTGAGGAATCTCCATACAGTTTTTCATAGAGGCTGTACTATTGTACAGTTTCATTAACAGTGTACAAGTGTTCCAGTTTCCTTCTACCTTCATCAAATTTATTGTCTTTGGGTTTTTTTTTTTTAATAGTAGCCATTTCAACAGGTATGACATGATATCGCATTGTAGTTTTGATTTGAATTTGATAATTAGTGACATTGAGAATTTTTTCATATATCTGTAGGCTATTTGTATGTCTTCTTTGGGGAAATGTCCATTCATGTCTTTAACCCATAAATTGGGCTTTTAAACTTTTCTTAAAACAGGTTTGTTTGTTTTTTAAATTGGGTTATTAGATTTTTTGCTGCTGAGATGTAGGAATTCCTTATAAATTTTGGAAATTAACTTTGTCAAATATACAGTTAAAAATATTTTCTTCCATTCTACAGGAAGCCTTTTGACTCTGTTGAGTGTTTCCTTTGCTATTCAGATGCTTTTGCTTGATTTAGTCCTACTTGGTTATTTTTGCTTTTGTTGGCTGTGCTTTTGGTGTCTTATCCATGAAATCATTGTTAAGGCTAATGTCATGAAGCTTTTCCCCTACGTTTTTTTATAAGAGTTTTGCAGTTTCTTCTAGGAATCTAACATTTAAGTTTTTAATTTATTTTGAGTTGATTTTGTGTGTGGTATGAAATAAGGATTTGTTTTTTTTTCCTTTCTTCCTTTCCTACCTACCTTCCTTCCTTCTTTTCTTCCTTTCTTCCTTTCTTCTTCCTTCCTTCCTTCCTTCCCTTCTTCCTTGCTCCCTCCTTCCCTCCCTCCCTCCCTCTCTCCCTTTTCTCCTCCCTTTCTTTCTTTCTTTCTTTCTTTCTTTCTTCTTCTTTTTTTTTTTTTTTTTCAGGCTTTTTGTTTTGTTTTGCTTTCTCATGCATATCCAGTTTTCCTGGCATCATTTGTTGAAGAGACTATCTTTTCCCTATTGTATAGTCTTGATATCCGTGTCAAAAATCAGTTGACCGTATATGTGCATACTTATATCTGTGTTCTCTATTCTGTTTTATTGGTTTATATGTCTGTCATTATGCCAGTACCACACTGTTTTGATTACTTTAGCTTTGTAATACATTATGAAATCAGAGAGTATGATGCCTTCAGTTTTGTTCTTTCTCAAGTTGATTTGGTTATTCAAGATCCTTTGGGTTCCTTGTGAATTTTAGAAATGTATAAAAAAGAAGAGCAAAAATAAAAGAACAAAAGGTAGAAATAAACAAAATAGAGAATAGAAAAAAATCAATAAAAGTGAGCTGGTTTTTTGAAAAGATAAAATTAGCAAACCTATAGCTAGACAGAGAAAGATGAGAGGGACTATAATAAATACAATCAGAAATGAAGATGAGATATTAAATCTGATGTCACAGAAATAAAAAATGGATTAGAAGAAATTAATATGAGCAATAACATACCAAGAAAATGGATAACCTAAAATAAATAAATAAATATTGGGAAATATACAACTTACCAAGATTGAATCCTGAATCAATAGAAAGTTTAAACAGACCTGTAGCTAGTAAGGAGATTAAATCAGTATTTAAATATATATATATACAAATAAAAGCTCAGAACTGGGTGGCTTTACTGGTAAATTCTATCAAACATTTAAAAGAGAATTAACATTCCTCTGGCTATTGGGGGTCTTTTCTGGTTCCATACAAATTTTAGGATTATTTGTTCCATTGCTTTGAAAAAAGTTGATGGTATTTTGATGGGGATTGCATTAAATGTGTAGATGGCTCTAGGTAGCATTGACATCTTCACAATATTTGTTCTTCTAATCCATGAGCATGGAACGTTTTTCCATTTCTTTCTGTCTTCCTCAATTTCTTTCATGAGTATTTTATAGTTTTCTGAGTACAGATCCTTTGCCTCTTTGGTTAGATTTATTCCTAGGTATCCTATGGTTTTGGGTGCAATTGTAAATGGGATCGACTCCTTCATTTCTCTTTCTTCTGTCTTGTTGTTGGTGTATAGGAATGCCACTGACTTCTGTGCATTGATTTTATATCCTGCCACTTGACTGAATTCCTGTATGAGTTCTAGCAGTTTTGGGATGGAGTCTTTTGGGTTTTCCACATAAAGTATCATATCGTCAGTCAACTAATCTTCAACAAAGCAGGAAAGAATGTCCAATGGAAAAAAGACAGTCTCTTCAACAAATGGTGTTGGGAAAATTGGACAGCCACATGCAGAAGAATGAAACTGGACCATTTCCTTACACCATACACAAAAACAGACTCAAAATGGCTGAAAGACCTAAAGGTGAGACAGGAGTCCATCAAAATCCTTGAGGAGAACACAGGCAGCAACCTCTTCGACCTTAGCTACAGCAACTTCTTCCTGGAAACATCGCCAAAGGCAAGGGAAGCAAGGGCAAAAATGAACTATTGGGACTTCATCAAGATAAAAAGCTTCTGCACAGTAAAAGAAACAGTCAACAAAACCAAAAGACAACCGACAGAATGGGAGAAGATATTTGCAAATGACATATCAGATAAAGGGCTAGTATCCAAAATGTATAAAGAACTTACCAAACTCAACACCCAAAGAACAAATGACCCAATCAAGAAATGGGCAGAAGACATGAACAGACATTTTTCCAAAAAAGACATCCAAATGGCCAACAGACACGTGAAAAAGTTCTCAACATCGCTCGGCATCAGGGAAATGCAAATCAAAACATCAATGAGATTCCACCTCACACCAGTCAGAATGGCTAAAATTAACAAGTCAGGAAACGACAGATGTTGGCAGGGATGCAGAGAAAGGGGAACCCTCTTACACTGTTGGTGGGAATGCAAGCTGGTGCAGCCATGCTGGAAAACAGTATGGAGGTTCCTCAAAAAGTTGAAAATAGAGCTACCATATGATCCAGCAATTGCACTGCTGGGTATTTACCCCAAAGATACAAATGTAGGGATCCAAAGGGGTATGTGCACCCCGATGTTTATAACAGCAATGTCCACAATAGCCAAACTATGGAAAGAGCCAAAATGTCCATTGACAGATGAATGGATAAAGAAGAGGTGGTATATATATATATATATATATATATATATATATATATATATATATACAATGGAATATTATGCAGCCGTCAAAAGGAATGAAATCTTGCCTTTGCAACGGCATGGATAGAACTGGAGGGTATTATGCTGAGCAAAATAAGTCAAACAGAGAAAGACATGTATCATATGACCTCACTGATATGAGGAATTCTTAATCTCAGGAAACAAACTGAGGGTTGCTGGAGTGGTGGGGGTAGGAGGGATGGGGTGGCTGGGTGATAGACGTTGGGGAGGGTATGTGTTATGGTGAGCGCTGTGAATTGTGTAAGACTGTTGAATCACAGACCTGTACCTCTGAAACAAATAATACATTATATGTTAAAAAAAAAAAAAGGAAGAAGATAGCAGGAAGTGAAAAATGAAGGGGGGGAAGTCAGAGGGGGAGATGAACCATGAGAGAATATGTACTCTGAGAAACAGACTGAGGGTTCTAGAGGGGAGGGGGTGGGGGGATGGTTTAGCCTGGTGATGGGTATTAAAGAGGGCATGTACTGAATGAAGCACTGGGTGTTATATGCAAACAATGAATCATGGAACACTACATCAAAAACTAATGATGTAATGTATGGTGATCAACATAACATAATTTAAAAAAAATACCCATGTGGTCAAAATAAATAAATAAATAAATAAAAGAGAATTAACTGCAATTTTTCTCAAATTCTTCCAGAAAATTGACGAGGAAGGAATAGTTTAAAACTTATTTTATGAGGTTAGCATTACCCTGATACAAAAGCCAAACTAAGTTATCCCAAGAAAAGAAATATAGGCCAATATCCTAATAAATGTAGATGAAAAAGTCTTAACAAAATACTAGCAAATTGAATTCAACAACACAATAAACGCATCACAGAGAATGACCAAGTAGGATTTAACCCTGGGATGCAAAGATGTTTCAACATACAAAAACCAATTCATGTGATATACCCCATTGACAGAAAAAGGATAAAACCTGCATGGTTATCTAAATAGATGCAGAAAGACCATTGACAAAATTCAATATCTTTTCATGATAAAACTTCAAAAATTAGAAATAAAAGAAAATTACCTCAGCATAATAAAGGACACATATGAAAGCCTACGGCTAGCATCATATTCAATAGTGAAAAACTAAAATGCCTGTTCTCATCACTTTTATCTAACTTAGTATAGGAAGTTCTAGCCAGAGTAATTAGGCAAGAAAAGCAAATAAAAAGCATTCAAGTCAGGAAAGAAGAAATAGCATTGTCCCTGTTTGCAGATGACATGGTCTTATATACAGAAAACTCTAAAGACTCCACAGTGGGGTTGGGTGGGTGGGGAGTTAGAACTAATAAATGAATTCAATAGTGATGCAGGATACAAACCAAAAAATATATATATAAAAAATCAATTGGCCTTTTTATACACCAACAATGAATTACCTGAAAATAAAATTAGGAAAAAAAAAACTCATTTACAATAGCACCAAAAAGAATAAAATACTTAGGGATAAACCTAAATACAGAGACAAAATACTGACACACCGAAATCCACAAAATATTGATTACAAAATTAAAGAAAACATAAATATATGATATCCTGTTCATATGGATTGGAAGACTTAATATTGTTAAAGTGTCCAAATTACTCAAAGCAATCTACAGACTAATTCAAGCCTTATCAAAATTCCAATGACATTTTTGTAGAGAAATACAAAAAAACCCACAATTTTTGAATGTCTTAACTTTTAATTATTTGCAATAACATTTTTGGTTTCCTCCCTTCAAATTTGCTTATAGTAGTTTTAGCTTGGATGGGAACACAGCAACCAATGTTTGGCTAGTTCAGTGAGCTACTTAAAAAGGAAAGTTAATTCCAGTCATGTTTTCCCTAACTTCTTAAATTCCCAAAGCAACAGAAGTAGGTTTTGGCCAATTATGAAAATGATTTTGCTAACAATCAAGTCATTTCTTTGAAGAGATTTTAAACTCTAAAGACCAACCTACAGATCTTTTCATTGTGTTTATAACTACATAAAACTGTGAACCTTGAAAAATAAGTGACTTATTTTACCAGCAAATTCTACCCCCTGCTGGGAATAACAGAGAATTGCAATTTAGAACATGCAAGCTAAGGCAAGTCGAATGGACACTGGAGATGAATGCTATCTTATGGAGAAAAAGGAGGAAGTTGGGAGGGGTTGTTTTGAATGAAAGTTCATAAAGAAAAGCAAAAGTTAAGAGGGATGGTGGTTTCTCACTGACTGAATTGCAGTGGTAGTTGATTTCTTGTAGAGAATTCAATGTACATCTATCCTGTTGGAGCCTGTGATGGCTCACTCTTTCCTGTTGATGATTCTTCTGTTGGGATCTGTAATTGATGGTCCTTCCTTTAATTGACATTGAGTGACACTACTATCCCTTTTAGCTTCCTGTGTCCACTTTAGTAAGGTTTCCCTTCATAATTTTCACAGAATATTCTTTTGAACTGAAGTGACTTAAGACATGATCTTTTACACAAGAACTAGGCAAACACTTACTGTCCCTAAGGCCCCATGATAGTTAACATGTACATAATTCTAAATAGAAT
The DNA here is from genome assembly GCF_964656455.1 of Halichoerus grypus. Lineage (NCBI taxonomy): Eukaryota > Metazoa > Chordata > Mammalia > Carnivora > Phocidae > Halichoerus > Halichoerus grypus. The sequence goes on from NC_135715.1 coordinate 89,633,060, forward strand.
ACATATAGAAATGTTAAAGGATTAGGTGAGTAGAACAATAGCCACAGATATGTCTTCTTCAAAACCCACTATAGGAAATAATGGTCTGTGTATATAGCTGTGAACAAATTGTCAAATCCAACATTTGCTCCAGATTCTAGCATTTTCATAAAAAGAGGGTTGATTGTTTCTTGAAGGCATTCTCCTACCTATCAGGCATTCTCCAGTCTCATTGGGTTCAAAGTATGAGAGGTTAGGAAAATATACTGTTTCAGATGGATTTCTCTTCTGAGTCACAGCAGCCTGGGGGATCAGTCTAGTGAAAAGGGAATATTACTCAGCCATAAAAAAGAATGAAATCTTACCATTTGCAATGACATAGATGGAGCTAGACTGTACTATGTTAAGTGAAATAAGTCAGTCAGAAAAAAACAAATACCATATGATTTCACTCATATGTGGAATTTAAGAAACAAAACAAATGAATATTGGGGGAGGAGGAGGAAGGCAAACCAGGAAATAGATTCTTAACTCTAGAGAACAAACTCATGGTTACCAGAGGGGTGGTGGATGGGGGTTGGGGTAATGGGGATTAAGGAGGGCACTTGTGATGAGCACTGGGTGTTCTAAGTGTCAAATCACTAAGTTCTATAACTGAAAATAATATCACACCATATGTTAACTAAGTGGAATTTAAATAAAACTTGGAGAAAAAAAATCAATAGAAAGAGCACTGTCCTCTGGGAAGGTAACTATGATATACAGATCAAGAATTGCCCAAGGTGTATTTGTTACCCTGTGATGTCACTTTTGTGGAGTGGCCTTGGGGAGAGTCTTCTAAATATAGAACTTATCATGAGGAAGTTTTCTTAAATACAGAATCCTAATAAATACACAAGGATATTTATTATAGCTTTCTTTTTAAGAGTAAGATATATATATATAGTCTGCCTATTCAATATGATGTATAGCAAGTAATCTTTATATACACATACAATGAAATTTTAGTATATATTCTGCTGAAGCAAACACTGCATGCAATGATTTTTTTTTTTTTTTTGAGAGAAAGAGCACGAGAAAGCGCAAACTGGGGAGTAGGGGCAGAGAGAGAGAGAGGGAGAGAAATAACCCCAAGCATCCCATGCTAGGCATGGAGCCCCATGGGGTGGGGGGGCCTCAATTTCACTATGCTGAGATCATGACCAGAGCTGAAATCATGAGTCCAATACTCAACCAACTGAGCTACCCATGCACCCCAAAATACAATGAAATTTTACACAACCATTACAAACCATAATTATGGAGAAAATATAGGCCCCAAATTGCATGACATACAAAGGAAAATTAGCATACAAAGTAGATTCAAAATTTAATAAATATGCACATATATTGTACATATGGACAAATGATATAATGGAATAAACAAACATTGAAAGAGGCATGCTAGAATGAAACGCCAGATTTTCCTTTTAGAAAATTTTCTTTAGTATTGTTATATCCATTAGTGGTCTAAAAAATAATTTCAAAATGTAGCAATGGATTGATCATAGAGCAAAAGAAAACAACTGATGATGAACGCATTAATTAAAATGTTAGCATAAAATGTTCATGATATAAAATCAAGCTACAGATGAAGCGGCCTGTTGTGAGAAGTGAGAGGTAGAAGTGAGATTTTATTGCATATGTCTGAGTTCAAAGTAACAATATGTGGCCAAGGAAGACAATATGAAGGGAAAACTGAGAAAATCAATATGCTTGGTTTGTGCTGCGTGTGAGGCACACATGTGGGTCTGTGCTATACTTCCTTCATGTACACATGAGGTTTACTAACAGTGATGAACATGAACTAGTATCCTGGGTTGTCATGAATCTGGCACATGTCTCTTCCTCAGTTTCCTCTTTCTGTAAATGGCCCAATAATTTAAAGGGTTATTTCAGCTCTTGGCAGTATTTTATATCAATATGGCCCTAGACATAATCTAAAAGGATTTAGTGGGACCCATCATAATGGATGTGTTTGACAGAAAAAATAGTAGCTAAATGGAGGCCATGCACCTGTCTTAATTCTGTAGGGAAGTGTGACTCTTGTCTGCACAGAATGCACAGAGGTGCTCATTAAGACAAGGCCTGATGGGATAGAAAGAAAAGGACCAGGCTGAGGGTTGCAGATGTGACCTAACTCTCAGCTCCTCCACTGAGTGACCTTAGGTGATTTATTTGACTGTAATTGGCCTCAAATGCTCCACCTATTCATGAGTCCAACAATAGCTTCTCCATCTTTTTTTTTTTTTGCAAGACATCATGAATTAAATATTGTATGTGTAAGCATATTAAAAATACCAGCACTTAACAAAGTACTAAATACACCAGATATGCTTACTATAAACTAGTTATCAATGAAAGATGTTACATGTTCTTTTTTTATTATGTTATATTAATCACCATACATTACATCATTAGTTTCTGAAGTAGTGTTCCATGATTTATTGTTTGCATATAACACTCAGTGCTCCATTCAGTACATGCCCTCTTTAATACCCATCACCAGGCTAAACCATCCCCCTACCCCCCTCACCTCTAGAACCCTCAGTTTGTTTCTCATCCATAGTCTCTCACGGTTCGTCTCCCCCTCCTATTTCCCCCCCTTCATTTTCACTTCCTCCTATCTTCTTCTTCTTTTTTTTTTTTTTTAAGATAGATTGTATTAATTTGTTTCAGAGGTACAGGTCTGTGATGCCACAGTCTTACACAATTCACAGCACTCACCATAGCACATACCCCCCCCCCGATGTCTATCACCCAGCCACCCCATCCCTCCCACCCCCACTCCAGCAACCCTCAGTTTGTTTCCTGAGATTAAGAATTCCTCATATCAGTGAGGTCATATGATACATGTCTTTCTCTTTTTGACTTATTTCACTCAGCATAATACCTTCCAGTTCTATCCACGCCGTTGCAAAGGCAAGATTTCATTCCTTTTGACGGCTGCATAATATTCCATTGTATATATATACCACCTCTTCTTTATCCATTCATCTGTCAATGGACATCTTGGCTCTTTCCATAGTTTGGCTATTGTGGACGTTGCTGCTATGAATATCGGGGTGCACATACCCCTTCGGATCCCTACATTTGTATCTTTGGGGTAAATACCCAGTAGTACAATTGCTGGATTGTACAGTAGCTTTATTTTCAACTTTTTGAGGAACCTCTATACTGTTTTCCAGCATGGCTGCACCAGCTTGCATTTCCACCAACAGTGTAGGAGGATTCCCCTTTCTCCGCATCCCTGCCAACATCTGTCGTTTCCTGACTTGTTAATTTTAGCCATTCTGACTGGTGTGAGGTGGTACTCATTGAGGTTTTGATTTGGATTTCCCTGATGCCAAGCGATGTTGAGCACTTTTTCATCTGTCTGTTGGCCATTTGGATGTATTTTTTGGAAAAAAAAAATCTGTTCGTGTGTTCTGCCCATTTCTTGATTGGATCATTGTTCCTTGGGTGTTGAGTTTAATAAGTTCTTTATAGATTTTGGATACTAGCCTTTTATCCGATACGTCATTTGTAAATATCTTCTCCCATCGTGTCGGTTGTCTTTTGGTTTTGTTGACTGTTTCCTTTGCTGTGCAAAAGCTTTTTTATCCTCATGAAATCCCAATAGTTCATTTTTGCCCTTGCTTCCCTTGCCTTTGGCAATGTTTCTAGGAAGAAGCTGCTGCAGCTGAGGTCGACAAGGTTGTTGCCTGTGTTCTCCTTTAGGAATTTGATGGACTCCTGTCTCACACTGAGGTCTTTCAACCATTTTGAGTCTATTTTTGTGTGTGGTGTAAGGAAATGGTGCAGTTTCATTCTTCTGCATGTGGCTGTCCAATTATCCCAACACCATTTGTTGAAGAGACTGTCTTTTTTCATTGGATATTCTTTCCTTCTTTGTCCAATATTAGTTGATCATAGAGTTGAGGGTCCATTTCTGGGCTCTCTATTCTGTTCCATTGATCTATGTGTCTGTTTTTGTGCCAGTACCATACTGTCTTGATTACAGCTTTGTAACAGAGCTTGAAGTCCGGAATTGTGATGCCACCAGCTTTGCTTTGCTTTTTCAGCATTCCTCTGGCTATTTGGGGTCTTTTCTGGTTCCATACAAATTTTAGGATTATTTGTTCCATTGCTTTGAAAAAAGTGGATGGTATTTTGATAGGGATTCCATTAAATTGTAGATGGCTCTAGGTAGCATTGACATCTTCACAATATTTGTTCTCCCAATCCATGAGCATGGAACGTCTTTCCATTTCTTTGTGTCTTCCTCAATTTCTTTCATGAGTATTCTATAGTTTTATGAGTACAGATGCTTTGCCTCTTTGGTAAGATTTATTCCTAGGTATCTTATGGTTTTGGGTGCAATTGTAAATGGGATCGACTCCTTAATTTCTCTGTCTTCTGTCTTGTTGTTGGTGTATAGGAAGGCCACTGATTTCTGTGCATTGATTTTATATCCTGCCACTTGACTGAATTCCTGTATGAGTTCTAGCAGTTTTGGGGTGGAGTCTTTTGGGTTTTCCACATAAAGTATCATATCATCTGCAAAGAGTGAGAGTTTGACTTCTTCTCTGCCGATTCGGATGCCTTTTTTTTCTTTTTGTTGTCTGATTGCTGTGGCTAGGACTTCTAATACTATGTTGAATAGCAATGGTGATAGTGGACATCCCTGTCGTGTTCCTGACCTTAGGGAAAAGCTTTCAGTTTTTCCCCATTGAGAATAAATTTGCTGTGGATTTTTCATAGATGGCATTTTATGATATTGAGGTATGTACCCTCTATCCCTATATTCTGAAAAGTTTTGATCAAGAAAGAATGCTTTACTTTGTCAAATGCTTTCTCTGCATCTATTGAGAGGATCATATGGCTCTTGTTCTTTCTTTTATTAATGTATTGTATCACATTGATTGATTTGCAGATGTTGAACCACCTTGCAGCCCAGGGATAAATCCCATTTGGTCGTGGTGAATAATCCTTTTAGTGCACTGTTGGATGCTATTAGCTAGTATTGTGGTGAGAATTTTTGCATCCATGTTCATCAACGATACTGGCCTGTAATTCTCCTTTTTGATGGGGTCTTTGCTTGGTTGGGGATCAAGGTAATGGTGACCTCATAAAACGAGTTTGGAAGTTTTCCTTCCATTTCTATTTTTTTGGTAGAATTCCCCTGGGAAGCCATCAGGCCCTGGGCTTTTCTTTTTGGGAGATTTTTGATTACTGCTTCAATTTCCTTAGTGGTTATAGGTCTATTCAGGTTTTTTATTTCTTCCCAGTTCAGTTTTGGTAGTTGATACATCTCTAGGAATGCATCCATTTCTTCCAGATTATCTAATTTGCTGGCATAGAGTTGCTCATAATATGTTCTTATAATTGTTTGTATTTCTTTGGTGTTGGTTGTGATCTCTCCTCTTTCATTCATGATTTTGTTGATTTGGGTCATTTCTCTTTTCTTTTTGATAAGTCTGGCCAGGGGTTTATCAATCTTGTTAATTCCTTCAAGGAACCAACTCCTAGTTTTGTTGATCTGTTCTACTCTTTTTTTGCTTTCTATTTCATTGATTTCTGCTCTGATCTTTATTATTTCTCTTCTCCTGCTGGGTTTAGGCTTTATTTGCTGTTCTTTCTCCAGCTCCTTTAGGTGTAGGGTTAGGTTGTGTATTTGAGACCTTTCTTGTTTCTTGAGAAAGGCTTATATTGCTATATACTTTCCTCTTAGGACTGCCTTTCATTCATCCCAAAGATTCTGAACAGTTGTATTTTCATTTTCACTTGTTTCCATGAATTTTTTTAATTCTTCTTTAATTTCCTCCTTGACCCATTCATTCTTCAGTAGGATGCTCTTTAGCCTCCATGTATTTGAGTTCTTTCCGACTTTCCTCTTGCGACTGAGTTCTAGTTTCAAAGCATTGTGGTCTGAAAATATGCAGGGAATGATCCCAGTCTTTTGGTACTGGTTGAGACCTGATTTGTGACCTAGGATGTGATCTATTCTGGAGAATGTTCCATGGGCACTAGAGAAGAATGTGTATTCTTTTTTGGGGGGATGGAATGTTCTGAATATATCTGTGAAGTCCATTTGGTCCAGTGTGTCATTTAAAGTCTTTATTTCCTTGTTGATCTTTTGCTTTGATGATCTGTCCATTTCGGTGAGGGGGGTGTTAATGTCCCCCACTATTATTGCGTTGTTGTCGACATGTTTCTTTGGTTTTGTTATTAATTGGCTTATAGAATTGGCTGCTCCCATGTTAGGGGCATAGATATTTACAATTGTTAGATCTTCTTGTTGGATAGACACTCTAAATATGCTATAGTGTCCTTCTTCATCTCTTATTAGAGTCTTTGGTTTAAAACCTAATTTGTCTGGTATGGTAAATTGGTAAATTTGGTAAACAAAAAATTGGTAAACATGGTAAATTGTTTTCCATCCCCTCACTTTCAATCTGGGGGTGTCTTTGTGTCTAAAATGAGTCTTTTTCAGACAGTATATCAATGGGTCTTGTTTTTTTATCCAATCCCTGTGTCTTTTGATTGGGGCATTTAGCCCATTTACATTCAGGGTAACTATTGAAAGACATGAATTTAGTGCCATTGTATTGCCTGTAAGGTGACTGTTACTGTATATTGTCTCTGTTCCTTTCTGGTCTATGTTGCTTTTAGGCTCTCTCTTTGCTTAGAGGACCCCTTTCAATATTTCTTGTAGGGCTGGTTTCGTGTTTGCAATTTCCTTTAGTTTTTGTTTGTCCTGGAAGCTTTTTATCTCTCCTTCTATTTTCAATGACAGCCTAGCTGGATATAGTATTCTTGGCTGCATATTTTTCCCATTTAGTGCTCTGAATATATCATGCCAGTCCTTTCTGGCCTGCCAGGTCTCTGTGGATAGGTCTGTTGCCAATCTAACATTTCTACCATTGTAGGTTACATATCTCTTGTCCCAAGCTGCTTTCAGGATTTTCTCTTTGTCTCTAAGACTCATAAGTTTTACTATTAGATGTTGGGGTGTTGACCTATTTTTATTGATTTTGAGGGGGGTTCTCTGTGCCTCCTGGATTTTGATGCCTGTTTCCTTCCTCAAATTAAGGGAGTTCTCTGCTATAATTTGCTCCAATATACCTTCTGCCCCTCTTCTCTTTCTTCTTCTTCTGGGATCCCAATTATCCTAATGTTGTTTCACCTTATGGTATCACTTATCTCTCGAATTCTGCCCTCGTGATCCAGTAGTTGTTTATCTCTTTTTCTCAGCTTCTTTTTTTCCATCATTTGGTCTTCTAAATCACTAATTCTCTCTTCTGCCTCACTTATCCTAGCAGTTAGAGCCTCCATTTTTTATTGCACCTCATTAATAGCCTTTTTGATTTTGACTTGGTTAGATTTTAGGTCCTTTATTTCTCCAGAAAGTGTTCCTCTAATAACTTCCATGCTTTTTTCAAGCCCAGCTAGTATCTTTAAAATCATCATTCTTGGGGCGCCTAGGTGGCTCAGTTGGTTGAGCGACTGCCTTCAGCTCGGGTCGTGATCCTGGAGTCCTGGAATCGAGTCCTGCATCAGGCTCCCTGCTCAGCAGGGAGTCTGCTTCTCCCTCTGACCCTCCCCCCTCTCATGCTCGCTCTATCTCATTCTCTCTCTCAAATAAATAAATAAAATCTTTAAAAAAATAAAAAATAAAAAAAATAAAAAAATAAAATCATCATTCTGAACTCAGTTCCTACATCTTACTAATGTCCGTATTGATTAGGACCCTGGCAGTTGGTACTGCCTCTTGTTCTTTTTTTTTGAGGTGATTTTTTTCCTTTTTTTCATTTTGTCCAGGGAAGAATAGATGAATGAGAGAACAAAATGCTAACAGGGTAACAATGACCCCAGAGAAATATACACTAAACAAATCAGAAGAGACCTGAAACTGGGGGAAATGAAAAGAAAAAGAAGAAAAAAGAAAAAAAAAAGAAAAAGATAAAAACAAACAAACAAAAAAACAGAATATGATCAGATATGATCAGGCTGGTGCATAGATCAGTGCCAGACACTAGATTTTGGGCCTATTTTGTTCCGTTAGAAGAAAGTGACTCCCAAAATTTTAAAGAAAGAAAAACTTATATATGTACAAAAATAAGGGTAAATATAATGAAAGGATGGAATATGACTGTAAAGATGAAAATTATAAAAGATTGGATAAAACGAATTGATAAGAAGTTGGTTGAAAATAGAAAGAAGAGGCTTTAAAAAAAAAAAGGAGAGAATGTGATCAGGAAGAAGACTAGAATAAAACCATACACTAAAGATTTAGGGTATATTTGGGTCTGTTAGAAGAAACTGTATCCCAAAATTTTAAAGAGAGAACAACTTATATATATATATCAAAAATAAGGTTAACTACTATGAAGGTATAGAATATGACTCTAAAAATGAAAAATAAAATAGATTTTTAAAGAAGGGATTGATAAGATGTTGGTTGAAAATGGGAAAAAGAAAAATTAAAAAAAAAAAAACAAGAAAAAGAGAAAGAAAGTTAAAAAAAAATTAACTTTGAAAGACTAAAGAGTCATGGGGAAAATGCCATGAATTCTATGTGCAGCATTCCTCTCGCGCTGGAGTTCTGCTGTTCTCATTGATTGGTAAACTTGGTCTTGGCTGACTGTTGTTGCTGATCTTCTTGGGGAGAGGCCTGTTCCCAAATGTCTTTGCCAGAGGTGGAATTGCCCCGCCGTTGCCAGGTCCAGGCTAAGTAATCTGCTCTCATTTGCTCTGGGGAACTTTTGTCCCTGCAAGATTGCCCTACAGCTTTGGAGGAGGAGAGTGAAAATGGCAGACTCCCAATCTCCACCCTGGAGGAGCCGAGAACTCGGGGCCCCACTCCTCAGTGCACCCCCAGAGAAAAGCAGTCAATCACTCCTGTCTCCCGTCTCTGGCCATACTCCGTGCTCACCCGGCCTGTGACCGAGCATTTCTATCTCTGGCACCTGACCCCGTGTAGAGTCTCCAAACCCAGCAGATCCCTGTGGTGTGCTCTCGCGCCGCTCCTTCCAGGGGAGGAAGGTGAGTCTCCCCAGATCTGCCACTTGTTAGGTCCCTGCTGGAGGAGCAGTGGCCGGACTGCACCATGGATCACGGTTTATGGCAACCCGGAGCTGACAGCCCACTCCTCTGCTCCATCTCTGTAGCCGGCTTCCCCAATCCGATACCTGGAGCTCTGCTGCACTCAGGCACTCCCGGTCTTTCTGTGACCCCGAGGGTCCTGAGACCACACTGTCCCAGCGAGGGTTCCACCCCCTGCTTAGCCACTTGAGTGACATCCCTCAGTGGAGCCGACTTCTAAATGTTCCGATTTTGTGCTCTGCGGCTCTATCACTTGCCAGCAGCGGCTGACAGAGGACCTCTCCCCCACTGTCTATCCTCCCAAATATCGCCTTGGATTCACTTCTCCCCATGTCCTACCTTCCAGAAAGTGGTCGCTTTTCTGTTCAGAGAGTTGTTGCTATTCTATTCTTCGATCTCCTGTTGAGTTCGTAGGTGTTCAGAATGGTTTGATCCCTATGCAGCTGAATTCCTGAGACCAGACAAAATTTAGGTCTCCTACTCCTCTGCCATCTTGCTCTCCAACCAATGTTCCATGTTCTAATCAATCTGAGCATTTGCTAGAGTGAAATGACTATCAGTCATTCACTGTTGAAATCCTAAAATTGTACAACCATTTTGGAAAACACTCTCTAATGTGTACTTGGAGGCTTGGAAACAGCACTAAACTTTAACCTAGAAATACCAATTTTGGGATCAATTCTAAGGAAATATCACTAGAGAGATATGCATGCCAGAGTTGTATTTACCCCACAAGAACATAAAAGAGAGATAAATGCTTAACCATAGTAGATTCGTTAAGTAAATTAATGCATGATGGATTAGAATATGATAATATGACTCATTAATGATATTTGCAAAGATATTAGAAATGCCTCTTTGTATTGGTAAGAAGAAAATCAATATACATCATGTGTGCAATATTTTTAAGCAGCTCTCTAAAATAAATGAAGATAAAAGTGGGAAATACTTATCTTTTGTTGATGGGGTTTTTCTAGTTTATTGAATGTTCCACATTTTCTATGAATTTATATTATTTTAAACCAGAACAAAAATTTTAAACCTGAAATGACCAGTTCTCATTAGTTTGCAAAACAAGGGCTGACTGGCTCAATGGTGTGATCACAGAAAATCATAGCTCATATTATTTTGTTTCATTTATAAACATCACACATGTCTACTACATTTCAGACACTCTGAGTGAGCACAGATTGGCTGGTTATTTTTTAATATTTATTTTTGGCTATTTCTTTTTCAGAAAGATAGTCACTGAGAGATTAAAATTCAGAAGAGGAGATGTAGTACATTAAGATCTAAGACATATAAATGGCAGTTTTAAGCAATGTTTTTCTGGAAGTGTGAAAGAACTGGAAAAGATAGAGTGTGAATTGAGTGTTCCAAACAACAGCATTGCCTGTTAAAAAAAAAAAAAAATCTAAAAGTATCGCAGTGTGAATTAAGAAATGAGAAAAGGAGTGAGACAAAATTGTTACATTAAAAAAAAAAGGAGGGGGCTCTGGGGTAGCTCAGTCAGTTAAACCTCCAACTTCTGCTCAGGTCATGATCTCAGATTCTGGACTGAGCCTGTGTTGGGCTCTGCTCACTCAGTCGGTGCTCTGCACTCAGTGGGGAGTCTCCTTGAGGATCCTTTCTCTCCCTCTGCCCATCCCCCTGCTTGTGCACTCACTCTCTCTCTCTCAATTAAATAAAAACTTTAACACACACACACACACACACACACACATACACACACACATACACACACACATACACACACACCCCTAAGTGTTTTTTCTACCAGTTCTTTAAATTAAGGCTTTTGATAATATGATCATCAGGTTGTAGTTTGAGGCATGGTATCATTTTTGCACTTGAAAGAGGTTTCCCTCATTTCACCCACACTTATCCTTGCCAGATTTCTATTAACGAGAAAGGGGACAAAAGCTAGCAAAAAAAAAAAAAAAAAAATCTTACAATTTGACATTCTAAATATATCTAGAAGATGTGTTAAATTGCAGTGACTTTAAGGACACCAAGGTGCCTGGGACTCAGACATTTTAATTCAGACAAACCTTATCTGCAGTGTGCAAAATCTGAACAATTCACAGGACTCCAGTGGGTTTAATTGCTTAGAGTTTACAGATTGCATCCATCATTTAACTCTTTCAGGGGTAAACATGGGAGGAAATAAAATGAGATTTGGAATCAAGGCAGTCCACAGCCTCAAGGCTAGCTCTGCCATTTAATACTGTCTAACTTGGAAAAAGTTGCTCAGCATCCCTATATCTGAGAGGCTTATGAATTGGATGGGGTGATTATTTATCATATTGCTATAAGGACTACATGAGATAACACAGGAAACCATGTCTGGCACAGAATGGATACTCATTACATAAATGCTCTTTTTGTTATATATGAAGATACTTAAAAAATAAATGGGATCAGAATTGTGTTTTCATGATCTTAATCGGGTAGGAAAATGGAATCTGCATTACAATAGCAGAGATTAGTTACTGGGAAAGAAGTCAAGAGGCATTTTTAATGATTCATATATGAGCTAATAAATATCAGAGGGGAGTTAATATTTACAGAGAGCATTTGGAAAGGCATTGCAGAAAAAAAAAACATCATCTCAGGAAGGAATGGCTCAGGTGTCAAGCAGAAATAGAACAGAGTGATTCCAGAAATTCAGGCTTACAATATTGGAAGAGCAGATATCCTTGAGATCCCGAAGACAAAGAAATAAATTGAGGAATCTTTGAGAGACAAGGATTAATTTAAACTAGCTTCTTGACAAATACCACATAGGTATGGCACTCACACCTGTTGATAAAACTTCTCAAATGAAAAAGATCCCACAGGGCAAAGATGAGGACATATCCTATAGTAAAATCTTTCCTAAAAATGGAATTAAGTGACACAGGCAAGGGTTATTAAAGCAATAGTTTTTTAATAAACTGTGTTTAGTTTCAAGAGATGCCCCTCAAATGGAAAGGGGTATGGGGGATAAAAAAGCAAATATAGACATCGTCTTTAAACTAATTGATATTAAATACACAAGAAACATACTAATTTTTTTGAGAGAATTGTATTGCTAGGAAACTGCGAGCTTGAGCTAAGTTATAAACTCTTTGAGACTCACAACAGTTCTTAGGTCTTTCAACTTCCTTCCAGAGCTGTATAGCTCTCAAGAAAGATGAGATATTTCTAAAATACTGACTTCAGATATGTCCAATAATGATAATGGAAAAGCAAGAACACTCCAGAGTCTAGAACTAGGGGCTTTGAGTTTTCGACACAGGTACAGCCCAAAATGTTCTCTGACCCAGAGCAGGAGGCCTTCACAATATTCATCCAATGAAAGTTCAGGTTTCTATAGATCTATGTCTGCTGGCTATCTGTTTCTTTCCCTTGCTGAATGAGATAAGAGTGCTTATTGTGGTTACCTTGTCTCTGTCCCATAGTAGAATTTAAGTACAGGTAGTGTAGAAGATTTGTATTTTTGCTTTATAGGTCTCGAGTCTAAGACAAGTTATGCTTGCAATAGTGAGAAAACTATAGAACATCAGCCTGAGATCCGAGACTTTGAGCTTGATGTCCTGGATGGATGAGACTTTGGATTGTTTCACTTGCTGAGGATTCAAGTGTGTTATATGGGTAGAAAAAGAGTATAAAGAAATGTTTAGTGACCAGCAGTGTAGATTGTGGCAAAGACAGTGGTCAGTGGTGCTCACCCAGAAATCCAAGCTCTCTTATAGTTAGGTAGGACCAAGTTCAAACCAGTATAACTGTGGGAGGAAATACCAGGTTTCCTTGCTGGATTGAAGCATGCAAAAAACGACATACAGTTTTTCAACTTTCTTTGTCACCTATTCCATAGACTGGGAGACTGTGCTTTCAGATGGTGTAACTACAAGACAGTGGATCATCCACAGCCAGCAACTTCCCTCCCCATTACAACCTGAAATAAACATGTAACAAAAGCAAGGAATAAACTTTGGAGAGATAATTGATTTGGTAGCAAAAATCTAGGCTATCCTGATTCTTAGATAGATTATCTAGTACAAGGATTAAGAAATACAGTGTGTTATTTTCAGAAACTTGGTCTCTTGCTTGCTATTTTCTAGAAGAGAACACACTCAAACCTTCATTAAGTGAAACAACTGAGAATACATCCAGCCTGGGCACCAAGGTCAAACTCTGGGATCTCAGAATGATATGCACCTCTCTACATTAGTTCTAGACATAGATTATCTTGTTTCAGAGACCAAGGAAGCAAAAAGACAAGTCATATGCTCCTCGCTTGCTCAAACTACAACAGTGGAACTCACAGTAGGAAACCTGGAAGGAATGATATAAAAACTTTCACTAGGACTTTCATGTATTTGTATATTCTCCTCTCCTGGCAAACTGAAGGATTTGAGGGTATGTTTTTCCCAATTTAAAATCAATACCTCCACTTCATCTCTGATTCATTTCACTTTCTCAGGAATTGTGTGAGACATAGATTAACCTCTTTCTTTTCCCTTTATACTAGATATCCTCCTTTAGCTTTTCAATATACATTGAGGTCATTACCTTGACCTCTATTCTCCATCAAACTCTCACATTCTTTCTCCTCATTTTTACCAAAAAACAAAACAAAACAAAACAAAAACATGACAAATTCCCCAGATTTACCATCTAGGTTTCTTTACTTCCCAGTCACATGCCAACTATGTCAAGCCAGCAGAATGGCTCAAGGTATGGTTATCAATGTTCCCTGATGGTAGAGCCATTGAACATTGCCGCTCCTAGCATACTTGACCTCTCATAAGAACTTCATACTCTACCACTATCTTGTTTTGAAGCATTCTTTCCTCTTGGCATCTACAGATTATTCAGTGTCTCCTACTTTGCTGAGAGTTCCTTTATAGAATTTATTTTCTTCTCTTAAGTCTTTCAACTTTGGAGTTCCTCAAGGTTCAATTTTAGATTGTTTTATTTTTTCATTCAATTGTGAATTCTTATACTACCATTGTTTCATTGCTGAAAATTGTATCCAAAACCAAGAGCACTCCTCTAAACTCCAGATCTACATAGTCAGCTGCCTGCCTGACATCTCTACTGAGATGTCCTTGACACCTTCAAACTCAACATGTCCCAGTTATCTTACTTCAGTGTTGCCCACACAAGAAGCAATAAATTTTCCTGAATTTTTCAGAATCTCCTCTACCTCCCCTTTCTCACACACATCCCATCAATTCTAATTCCTGTATATGTCCAGAAACTATTGACTTATTTTCAGCTCCTCTTTTAGCACTTTGTGAGACCCACCATAATATGTTTCATATTCTACTTATGTAGTCTCCTAAATAGACTCATATCTATTCGTCCCCTAGCCAGACACTTCTATACTACAGCCAAACTGATCTCTTAAAAACTATTCTGAACTTTTAATTACTCTAGTAAAAATGTTTCAGTGATTTTCCATTGCTGTCATAGAACATTCAAATCTTTAACATAGTCTCCCAGGCTATAAAGGAGCTGGCTCTGCTTCTCTCTGGTAACTGTTTGCTCTGTCCTCCATTCCTTTTTTGCATTGTGCTTTTGCATGTTATGTTTTCCTTCACATGGCCTCCTTATATATTCTCTTCTAAATAAAATGCCTTTTCTCTTTATTCCAACTTGTCAACTGCGACTTATCTTTTCCACGTCCAATTTATATGTCCTTTTCCCAACTACCCTGACTATATTAGACCACCTCTACTGTTCCTTCTTGGTACTTACCATACCTATGATGGTTTAATCATTTGTACTTTTTTGAAAAATATATATTTCTTCTCTTGACTATCAGGGTCAGTGAGTGAGAATCCTATTTGTCTTTTTCATCAATATACCTTTATTTCTTAAGATGGTGCTTGCCACAAAGTTGGCTCTCAATAAATAGTTATTGACTTCTCAAGGGATACACATTTAACTCACATTAAAAGCAATAGGGAATAAATGAAAATGGACACATGGAGAATTAAAGTCACAAATTTATCACCAATAAATATTTTGGTCCACACTTTTCATTGGTGGAAGCTGTAGGGGACAAGGAGACAGAGTTTTCTTGCTCTTCTCCTGGGACTTCTCTTCTTGACTTGTAGCGGGCTGGGAGGGGAAGACCAGGAAGGATCCTGCCAGGCTGGGTGGAGGCTGAAGGGAGAGAAAGCCTAGAGCAGGTGGCTTAGGACAAGACTCTGCCAGGTTTAAGTCTTAAGGGTGAAATGGGTTTTGAGACTTCCTTTATTTTTCAACATTTTGTAAGGAAATTGGTCACGATTGGGATCAAAGTGATAGACAGGAATTAAGAACTTGGATTTGCAAAGATTGTTCCCAGTTAATAACTCCTCTGGGTAAAAAGCCTGTTGAGTAATGATAATAACACTTGTCACTAACATTCCATGATAATTGGGTGCCAAAGAATTATTCTGAGCTTCCTATATGCATGATCTCATTGATTCTTCACAGGAATCCTATTGAGTAGGTAATATTTTAATGCTTTATAAATAAAGAAACTA
Source organism: Halichoerus grypus (assembly GCF_964656455.1). Classification (NCBI taxonomy): domain Eukaryota; kingdom Metazoa; phylum Chordata; class Mammalia; order Carnivora; family Phocidae; genus Halichoerus; species Halichoerus grypus. Next base: position 89,648,689 of record NC_135715.1, read on the forward strand.
AGGCATAGGGTATCAATCTGCTTACCCATGGACTCAGAGTTTAAAACTGGCAGGCCACCATTCCAGTCTAGGGAGTCTGTGTTTAGAACCTAGGTACTGAGACATTGTGCATTTCTTTACAGAACCAGAAAAACACTTGTGCTTGGCCTTCCTGTCAGGTTTTACGTGAACTTTGTAAGATGAATACTGGTGAAAATATATCCCTTTAAATTTTGTCTCTTCCAGTAACATTATCCTCCCATTGTTTTCTATTCTGCACACAGGAAAATCCTCAGGCATTCGATCTTAATGTTGCAAACATTGTTTAAAAAATCAAGAGTGTCCATTCAGCTTTATGGAAAAAAAGTGCACCACATTATTTTCAAATGTGGTTACCTGTGGTTTTGACACTTACATTCATATTTCCTTTCTAAACATTTCAAAGATACACATATTTCATAAGGTTCTAATTTATTCTTAGATTTGTGTTGAGGAAAATCAGACTTCATTGTTGGAAAAAGCTAAGATTTAGGGATGCTCCTAACTGGGGGGCAGGGGGAGTAGCTTGGTTGGTAATATCAGAAAGAGCTAAATGGATTTTTGATTAAATTTTCAAAATTTCTTTTCATGTGGATGAGGCAGAGAGATTTTTAGCCTAGTAGCTACATCTTCTATACACATCAAAGTATTAAAAAATAAAGCCCCATTAATGCACTTTCTTCCATGATGGTATGATGTGATTTAGTGTGTCAGAAGCAACCCATTGGCCCCAAATATCTCCACACCAGATTGTGCATGTTGTTCAAAATTCCAACAGAGAATAATTCTTTTAAGTTTAGGTGATATATCTAGTTAAAATGCAAATACTCCGCCTGAGGAAATACATTACACCCAAACTAGTTATTAACATATAAATATTAATTGGTTCTCAGATACTGTCTAGTGAGACAGAGTTGAGAATAGTTTCATAAGGGACAGAAAGGGAAGGATGGCTGGGAGAACGGGGTACTAGTCCTTGGAGCAGACATGATGGGCAGTCTAGATAAAGCAGGAATCAGCTTTGGGCCAAATAGCATCTCGGCCAAAGAGGCAAGCAACAGAGAAAGAGTGGTGAATGTATAAAGGGCAGTTTGGGCGGGATATACAATAAATTGTTTGTCTTTTGAATTTTTATAGGGCTGATCATGACCTGGGTAAGCATTCTGGCTTCTGTATCCTAGCATCCTCAAAAGCGTTTTGGAAAAAAACCCTGAACCTTGATTATGTTTCTATTTATAACCCAATGTAACAGTACCTTAGAATCACAATCAGATGTGGACAAGATATCAGAGATGGACAAGAGCACAGGGCCCATTTGCCCAGAGTGTTCTGAACTCATCTGACCATGAATAACACCTAGGGTGACCTCCTCCTCTTTGAAGATTCAGATTTAGTTCACCTGAGGTGGGTCCTGGAAATCTATTTTTGACAAGTATCTTATATGATCCTCATAATTAGGCAAGTTTGGAAAACCCCACTCATTTAACAGATCAGAAAAATGAACTGTAGAAAGGGAAGGGACTTGTCCAAAATACCTTATGACGAGATTCTTGCTGAGTTATAAATCTAAAAATCTCCATTCAAAGTGCGCTGTTCACTATACCAAGCCCTCCCCAGCTGTCCTTTGATTTATATAGTTATAAAACTAGCCTGATGTTTTTTTCCCTTTTCCTTCTGTGTGATTTCTCATATATGCTACAACCCCAGATAAATCAGATGAGAAGGGTGGGGAGTGAAGATTAGATTGCTCTGGTATTAACCTTTTAATTAAATCAATTTCTTGTGCTTCTAATAAAGAGAATGTTTAAATGGAAAACAGAAGAGAATTAGAATGACATATTAAATGTCCTCATTTATGAGGAATACAGAAGATAAGAAGGGCCAGGAAGCCAGAATTCTTCCGTTGGAGTGGAGGAGTGCCCAAAGGTTAGAACTCTATAGGGTCCTGTTAGAAATGAGAGTTCAAGTCCATAGATGCCTTGGCAGTGGCTCCACTCTGCCGGAGGAGGAGGGCTGAGACCATCCCCAGAGAGTACCTATTAGCAGGTTGGAGCAGGCCCAGGAAAGCAGGCTGCCTTGTTATTAACGGCAAATGAACTGTGGATGATGCTGTCGGATGACCACTCTCCATCCGGCCCACGTTCTCCACTCCACATCATTCCCCTTATGGTGTTGTTTTTGGAATTATGCTCAGGCTGGGTCTGAAGTCTGCTTCCCTGGTTCTAGAAATGGCTGGTAGCCAAAGTGCTTTTGTACTGAGAACTAATTGGAGGTGAGGTGAAGTATGTGGTCAGCTCCTGGAGCTAGAGTGAAAGAAAATGTCTAGAGAACCTATTTTTAACTGCCTTGGCGCCTAAATTGGATGCTCAGGAGGAGCTGCTCAGGGTGGTCAATAAGTATATCCCTAATGTATCACTCCCGAAACAAAATTGGTGCTCACTACTATGCACCTTATTATAGAAAGGACATGTTTCTCACTGGCTTTCAGTTCAGTTCCCTTTACCTATCCACAACTTCCTGTTTATGGAAGTAGTAGAAAAAAAATAAACAGCTTCAGGGCTGTTTATGGTGTAGTAGAAAAAAATAAACAGCTTCAGGGCTGGGAAGTCTTGGGTTTGAATACCAAATTCACCCCTTTCAGGTGTAGGATTTATCACTTAAACTCCCTGAGCTTTAGTGTTTTCACACCATCAATTGGAGATAATACTTTCTCTTCTTTGGATTTTTAAATAGGAACCTATTTAAATTAATATGTCATTGTCCAACAAATGCAATTGTTAGCTTGTACATTTCTTGAGGATACATTCCTATCCTCAAGAGACTCCCTTACTCATTTCTGTAAACCTAGGACTCACTATGAGATTTGGTATGGAAAATAAAATATATATGTTTGAGTGAATGGATAAATTCAGAATTAAAAATGGAACTCAAAATGCCATTTAAACTTAACATGGTTGAATATAAATTCCTCACAAATCCTTAACAGCTAACCTATTCTCATCTCCTTTATATGTCCTTCCTAACTTCATCACACACTGATTACCTTATCTTCAAAATTTCATGAGTGGTTAATGTCTCTAACATTTATTGAACATTGAATTTATTTTTTTTCACTTGTAATTTTACTTATATTTCTTGAGCACAACCTGTATGCCAAATCCTGGGTGATTTGCTTTGCAGAACTTCAGGTGAATAAAACATAGCTATGATCTCAAAATGTAGGAGCCTATGCAGATTTATGCTAAAATAAATAATAATTAAATATAGTGTCTTGTTTTTGATAGAAAAAGGCACAGAATGCTAGGGAAGCACTAGAATAGAAGCACTTAACCCTCACAAAGGACTCAGAACAGTTTTCAGAGATGAATCCAATTTTGTCATAATATCCCACATGTAGGATTTTCAAACACTTTTTTAAAAATATTTATTTATTTGAGAGAGAGAGTGAGAGGGAATGAATGGAGGGAAGGACAGAGGGAGAGGAACAAGCAGACCCCAGCGTGGAGCCTGACTCAGGGCTCGATCCCAAGACCCTGAGATCATGACCTGAGCTGAAACCAAGAGTCTGATGCTTAAGCCACTGATCCACCCAGGTGCCCTTCAGATACTTTCTATTTGAATATGTATGTGTGTGTGTGCACACATGCGTGTGTATACATGTCTTATATACTGGGCTTTGGGGAATAGATTTCCTTGTATTTTTCTATGAACTCAGTACATTTTGAGAGAGGGAGAGAGATTATGCAATTCCAATTGATGATTTCCTTAGCTGTTTAGTATATTTCTAAGGTAATGTTAAACTCATCAAAAGTTTGACTCAGAAGCTAGAAATTTCTTTTAGTAAATTCTAAAAGTATATTTTTCCAATGGCAGTAATAGCCAAAATCCTATAGAAGTTAGGAAACATGTTTTGCTAGTGGGCTATTGATTTAATAAATATAAGTGATGATGGAAAAGAATGTGTCCACGTTACATCCTATCATCCTAGGATGATAATTGTGGTAGACAACCCCGAGTACATGAATACCCCAAATTGGGATAAATAGATGTTGTGCATGGAGTTGCCCTTTTAGTTGTGTTGTGAGAATACAGGCAGCTTAGCAGACACATTATCAGACTTAACTGCATCCCCATCATGCCTTCCTAGCAATTGCACATAGCGCAGGCCCAAAATAATTTTTGATTGACTTGTGTTTGATTTTGAGGTGGAGCAGGATATTATGAGCACTGAGCTCAAGCTCAGGCCAAACCAAACTCCATCAGCAGATTTCTTAGTGAAAAAGCAAGGCCCCTGAAGTATCTCTGTGCTTCAGCCTTACATCGGCAATGGTTAATTCAACTTAGGGAACATTTTCTTCCTGCGAGTTGATGTCAGAGTTTCTTGGAATGTAGTCTACTTCTTTGGGGCAACAGATATATATGCCTGTGCTGAGGCTACATACCATTTAAGTGAATTCAGAGCTTAACTCCGGTGAAATGGAAGGGTATTGTAGAAAAATGTAGTATAATGTTTAACTGTTAACTTTCCTCCCTGTAATGCTAGAGATGATAGACAGAACAGCTCTGAGCCTCGTACATTGAAGACACCCAATAAATGTGAAATAGTCTAAACTTCCTGAGCATATATTTAGCCAGACATTTACTTGGCAAAGTAAGAGGTTTCCAAAATCCAATTAACAAGGAAATGTTCCTGTTTCTTCACCCCAAAATGCAATGAACACCCCAACCCACATGTTCTCTCTAAAATCCATGCACAATTCTGTGTTAAGAGGAAAGCCTGGGAGTTATCTGCTCTGCACATTTGGTACAGGAATGGCATGGGGAAAGTTACAGTGGTCAAATGCAGGAAGAACACACAGGAAATGGATGTTAACCTCTGTTGTTGGCAAGAAGTTGGACAAAATATCAGATAGATTGCTGACACATCATGAACAGCCTGGAGCACAGGGCAGAAGGGATTTGTATTGTACCATTTATTGAGTTTCTGCTGTTGACTCCAGCATCATGTAAGGCAAGCATCATGTGTGTATCATACCCCAGAGAACCCCTACAAAATACACTTTGTGTCCCCTTTTTTCTATTATGAAAGCTGAAGCTCAGAGAGTATGAATAACTTTCTCTTATTCAGAGTCTTTAGAAGTGGAAGAAGTTGGAGTTTAATTTGGATTTAATGGAATTCATGTCTGTATTTTAAAAAAAATATTCGTTATAGGTCCTTGAGCAGGAGGAAGATCTCTTGCTAGGCAAAGCTGTGTTGTTAGAAATATTTGTTTTTACTATTTTGCTACTTTTGCCTTTTCATATTCTGTTCTCTCTCTTTTTGAGTCCCTTCTCCCCATGTTGTTTTCCTCCCAAAGAACATTACCTTCAGCTGCCTGTCACTGTTGATAGGCACATTTAACAGTAACTAATGTCTTGAAAGGTACGCCCCCATTCTAAAGAGGTTAGTATTTAAAAGGGATGTGACAAAAATGCCTTCAAGATGTATTATAAAAAGTCTCAAAAGTGTATTTTCAATAAGTATGATAAATAAAACAGAGTTTCAGATGGGATTAAGGCAGTGATACTTTTTACTTGAATTTGAATTCAAATCACATCTGCTTTGCAGATGGACACATTGCTGTATGGTTGAAAGCAGAAAGACAGGAAGCAAATACGCTTGCTATCTCTTCTTCTAAAGGCACTCATCCCCTTATGATTCTGATAACTTCACTTTTGTTACTTAATTATCGCCATAGAATTAAGTGGGAGAGACCCCATTCCCAAATACCCTCACATTAGGGGTTAAGTTTCAACCTGTGAATGGGGGGAATTGCAAACATTCAGTCCATAGCAGGCAATTATGAATTATATACTATGGCTAAGGGATCCTATGAAGGATGGACGTAATGAAGTTTGGAAAAATGATCAAAGATGAGGATGGACACATAAAGAGGATCTGGGTCAAGGGTGGGGTGCGGCTTGTTTGGGTTTGTTCAAGGAAATTGAAATATATAGACTTTGGATACTTCGGCTCTACTGGAGGATATGAAATTGTTTTTGAAAAAATAATCAACATGTAGTAACATTTTTATTTAAAGCCATGAGAAATGCAAGTTTCAGAGATAGTGATCCACTGGGTAGTATTTAGGGTCTCTTTGAGAACATCTAAGAAATTGTAACTGCCAGGCATCTAATTACTTACTGAATATAGATCTTTTTTTCTCCCAAAGTAAGGGATAATGAAGTACACTTATAGCTGTCCTCCTGTCAGTAGATCTCTACTCACTGGCAGAAAATACAACCAAGGACTTAAGGTTATTGATCAGAGATGCTTTTAAAAGCAGGGATTTGAAATTATTTTGCAGTGAGAGCAAATGTCCACCAGGTGGCAAGCAGCAGTGTATCCTGGTCCAACTGGGCCCTGCTCCCTGAAAACGTTGAAGGAAGCATGATTTCTCATACCTGGGGCGGGGTGGGGGGGGGGTTGGCTATGATGTGGTCATTTGTCACTTGACTCATTTTACTACAGAAGAAGACACTTGAAGGGGAAGAAAATAGGAGACCTTTATTTTTGTAAGGGTAAAGAGACAGTTTTACCTGGAGTGGGTTTTCAATTGAAATTTTAAAAGGATACTGAAAGTCTGAAATGGGTCTCCCTGGGCTAAAACCAAGGTGTTGATGGGCTGTGCTCCTTCTGGAGTCTCCAGGGGAAAACCCATTTCTTTGCTTTTTCCAGCTTCTAGGGGTCACCTCATTCCTTTGCTCTTGCCCCTAACTTCAAAGTAGACAGCAGAGGATCTTCTGAACTCTCTGACTCTGACCCTCAGACCTCCCTTTCACTTGCAGGAAAGGACCCTTGCCGTTACATTGGGCCCATCCGAGTAACTCAGGATACTCTGAAGATCCTGAATGTAATCACATCTGCAAAGTCCCTTCTGCCATGAAAAGTAGCATATTCTTGGGTACTGGAGACTGGGATGTGGACATATTTGATAGGCATTATTCAGCTTACCATAATAGCTAACACATATTGACTTTTTACTGTTTCAGACCCTGTTCTAAGCACTTGATACAGATTTAATTTTCTCTTTCCTACAGCTCAGTGAAATAGTTACTACTATTAGCCCCATTTTTAAAACGAAGAAGCTAAGGCTCAGGGATTTTATGTAACAGTTTGTGATCATAAGCCAGTAAGTAGTGTATTCTGTTTTCTCCAGAGCCTCCATTCTTATTATTTTATCCATAAATAAGGTCTTTGCAATGAGAAATGGGTGCTTTCACAAGTGTATTCAATGTCCCGATATTTTGATGATTAACATTGCCATTTTCAATTTACCTTAGGCCTTCGGGTCCTCTTGTAATCAGTTAAAGCTGCATTATAGCCCCGGAAGCACTGCTCCTTTGGCCATTTCCAGTGGGGTGATACCTGGGTACTATGCTCTACAGAGACTCAAAATCCCATATAAGGTGATATGGCTACTGGCTAAAAATAAATTTGTCAATAATGGATATGTTTTTGCCTCTTTGTCTACACTAGCTATGGTTTTTCACCTTTTTGTTATAAATGTTTAAATTTCTATATAAGAAAATTGATCATCTTTTTAGGCTATATAGTTCCATTCACATCCGCCCTCCCCCCCACCCTAACTCCTGCCCCTGACTGATGGATCATTGAGAAGTGTTGTTTCGTTTCCACATATTTGGAGATTTTTTTCATGTCTCTTTCTGTTATTAATATCCAGCTTAATTTCATTATACTCAGGTGATGTACTTGAAATACGATTTTAAGTGTTTTAAATGTAGTAAGGATATTTTATAACCCAAGATATGGTTTATTTTTGTCAAGGTTCCATGTACACATGAAAATAATTTGTGTTCTGCTGTTGTTCTATGGAGCATTTTGTGAATGTCAACAAGGTTCCAAATGGTTGATTGTATTGTTTAGTTGTGATATATCTTTTCTAATATGATTTTATCTATTAATGAGAGAAGAATATTGATGTTTCCAAGTATACTTGTACATCTGTTCACTTTCCCTTTTTGTTTTACCAGCTCTTTTTCATGTATTTTGAGGCTCTGTTATTCCGTATCATTCAGGATCTGTATGTCCTCTTGGTGAACTGACATGTTTTTCATTATGTAATATGTCTCTTTATCCCTAATTTTTTTCTTGTTCTGAAGTACACTTTGTTTCATACTAATGTAGCCACTCCATGTCAAGAGCTGTGAGAATCTGAGACTTTATTTTATTTGCAAGCTAATAGCATGCTACAGTTCCATGAATGTTGATGGAAGACACAATATTGAGTGAGAGATTAAGGGCAATTTATGTCTCACAGAAATTGCAGTAACCAGACTATTAGGTTCAGGTTCCCAAACCCCCATTCCCACAGGGAAACATGAGGGGAGCCAGAGGATGCTTGCATAAGCATCAGGTTGTGTTCCAGGTAAGGAAGTCTGCGTGGAGACCACACTCATCTTTCAAAATTGACAGTGATATGCCTGCCTTTTGGCTCAGAGTAAGATACTGTGTCTATCTCCCAAGACCACTCACTATAGAAAAAATAGTTTGAAACAAAGGTCAGTGTGTGTCTGGCTTGCAAGAGGCATAGAAATGCAAAATACCCAGGGAGATTATCTCCCATCACTTCTGTTTCCTTCTCATTAGTTTTTGCATCCTATACCATTTTCTGTCCTTTAGTTTTACTAGTACATTTATAGTGAGTTTCTTGGAAACAGTGTATAATTTCATCCTTTTATCTATCCACTGTGACATGGTGTTTAGACCACTTTTTTTTCTATTTTTTTTTGAGAGGGAGAGAGAAGGGGGAGAGGGGCAGAGGGAGAATCTCCCCGCCAGGTGTGGAATCGCTGGGTGCTCGATCTGAGGTCATGACCTGAGCCTAAGCCAAGAGTAGGTCATTCAACTGACAGAGCCATCCAGGAGCCCCCCCTTTAGCATTTCTTAAAAAGCAGATCTGCTACTAACAAATATTATCACTTTTCCTTTATCTAAAAATTTCTTTATTACCCCTTTATTCCTTAAAGTTATTTTTTGAGAGAGATAGATTCTGTGTTCACAGCTTTTTCCAGTTACCACTTTAAAAATGTTAAACTGGGGGCACCTGGGTGACTCAATTGGTTATCTGGCTGCCTTCAGCTCAGGTCATGATCTCAGGGTCCTGGGATCGAGTCTTGCATTAGGCTCCCCACTTAGTGGGGAGTCTGCTTCTCCCTCTCCCTCTGTGCTCTCTCTCTCTGTCAAATAAATGAATAAAATCTTTAAAAAGTAAAATAAAAATGTTAAACTGTTTTTAACCCTTCTTGGTTTTTTTTTTAAAGAAATCCACAATCATTTGAATTATTGTGCCCCCATAAGTAATGCTTTATTTTCTCTTTAGCTTCTTTCACATTTTAAAATATATTTTAAAGTGTTCGGTTGTCTCATGATGTATCAGAGAATGGATACTTTTAAATTTATCCTACTTGGGATTCAGTGACATATTTGCATCTTTTAATTCATATATTTTGCCATCTTATTTCAGACATTATTCCTTTATTTATTTATTTTTTCCCTTGACCCTGCTTTCTTGCTTTTTCTCCCTTGCTTCTGGGGCTCTGGTAACATAAATGCTAGATCTTTGGTTTTATCTCGCAGGTCCCTGAGGCTCTGTTAATATTTTCATTCTCCCCCACCTCTTTCTTTCACAGTAGATCATTTCTATTGACGTATCTTCAAATTTACAAATTATTTCCTCTGGTATCTCCATCCGCTACTGAGCCTATCCAGTATTTTTTAATGTGCTATTATGTTTTTCATTTGTAAATGTTTTATTTTGCTTCTTTTCCTATTTTCTATTTTTTATTCTGAGACGTTATATCTTTTCAATTGTCTCAAAAGCTTTCAACCTGACTTCTTGGATCATGTTAATGATAGCTGCTTCAAAATCTTTTCCTGATAATTCCAACATCTATGTCATCTCAGAGTTGACATTAGTTTGCTGTTGCTTTGTTTTTTTTCACCCTTGCCAGATGTCAAGATTTCCTGTGCTGTCATAGATTGAGAAGTTATGGATTACATCTGTCTATTATTAGATACTATGAGTCTCAGAGTCCTATTGACAATGTTGATCTTTCTGTTTTAGTAGGCAATTGGCCGCCTTACGTTCAGCAGCCAAGTCCCTCCACGCCTGAGGGCTCCAATGCCCAAGTCAGATCAGTTTTCAGAGGTTTTGCTGTTTTATTCAGGTCTTTTCCATCTGGCCACTCGATGGCCAGTCTAGGACCTGAGTGGTGTTCGGTGCTTTAGTTCAGTTCCCAGACTATTTGGTGTGTTGTATAGATGGATGCATGCACAGATTGAGGAGGAGTTCTGTAGTTCACACAACTGTATGAGATCATTTTCTTGAAATGTCTCTCTTCTCTAATTTCCTTGAAACTTTCTTGTACCAGGAGATCCATATTCTGACTTCCTGGCAGCAAAACCTGGATGTAATCTTATTCTGTCATAAACGTTCTGTGACTATTTCTGTCTCTAGATAAGAGGGATCCCCTGCCCCCTTTTGAGACCATGGATACTTCTGTCTTGGAATTTTAGGTGTCTTCCAAGTAGCTGGTCCTTCTGTGCCACTGTGAGTTGCCCAGGAGCCAGCTTAGGAGAGAACAACAAAAAATTAGTGGGCTTTCTCCTATCATATCTTTCCCATATGTGCTCCCTGTCCCACCACTTATACAGAAAGATTCTTCTGAAGTTCCTTCCATCCACACTGTGTGTACACTCTTAGTAGCATGCTGTCTTTGATTCCAGGCTAGGAAAAACTGAAGGAAATAAAAAGGGAAACTTACTGCCAGTTCAGTAATAGCTCCAAACATCACATTTTTGACCATAATCTTTCTGCCATTATTTATTTTACAGTTCTCAGATGGTTTCTTGATACATTCTGTTCAGATTTTTGGTTGGATTTAGTGGGAGACACATCGACATCTCACTTACTCATCTTTACCAGAAATAGAATCTCTTAATTCACTATTAACTATTTTTTTTAAATTATAACTGATGTGAGCTTCAATATAGTTTAAAAATCCTGCACAGAGGGGCGCCTGGGTGGCTCAGTTGGTTAAGCGACTGCCTTCAGCTCAGGTCATGATCTCAGGGTCCTGGGATCGAGCCCCACATTGGGCTCCCTGCTCGGTGGGAAGCCTGCTTCTCTCTTTCCCACTCCCCCTGCTTTGGTTCCCTCTCTCGCTGTCTCTCTCTCTCTGTCAAATAAATAAATAAAATCTTAAAAAAAAAAATCCTGCACAGAAAAGACAGAAATATTCATGTCATCATATGCATTGCTTTGATTTTTTTTTCTCTACTAGTTATGGTATTTCAAATCACCAAAATTAGAAATCAAAAGTTGGTCTGACAATTTGGGCAAGACTTTTTTGCTGTGGCAGTCCAAAAATGATGATCTAGAACATCAGTATCCAACTAACTCAGAGTATTAAGACTAGTTCAGAATAGTCAAACTCACTGAAGACTTAATTTTTCCATTAAGCCACAGGGGGCAGCAAGAAATAGGAAAAGGCCACTGGGGCTGCAGGAAAGAAGATACCAATTTGGTTACCTAATAAGCTGTAAAGCCTTGGGTAAGTTATTTAACTTATATGGGCCTTCATAACTGAATCTGTAAAGCAAGCTATAAGAAAATTCCACCTAGAATTGCCCTCGATGCTCTGAGACAACACGGGTGGAAAGTATCCAGTAAGAGAGGCACTCAAAAAGGCACGTTAATGACATATGATACATGATACTTTTTTTTTTTTTTTTAAGAAACCACATGAAGCACAGGAGACTAGAAAATTAAATATGACATTAGAAAAAAAGGCACTTTATATAAGTTTAGGGATAGTGATAGCCATCTTGAGAGGTTATAAAAGGAGTTAGAAATAATGTGTATACATGCTCAAAAATCATAATAATATAACTCTTTTGTTTTTAAAGTTTTAATTTATTTATTTGAGAGGGAGAAAGGAGGGGCAGAGGGAGAAGAAGAGAGAGAATCTCAAGCTGACTTTCCGCTGAGTGCAGAGCCCACCATGGGGCTTGATCTCATGACCCAGAGATCACGACCTGAACCAAAATCAAGACTTGGATGCTCAACCTACTGAGCCACCCAGGTGCCCCAATGATAACTCTTAATACATGTGCAACATTTCCTCTATTTCAAACATTGTTCTTTGTCCTTTACACATGGTATTTCATTTAATCAACAGCTTCTGAAATAGGTCCTATTGTTACTCTCCATATCTGACAGATAATAAAACTGAGGCACAACAAGTTCATATAGATAGAAAGTGGTGGAAATGAGACTTAAGATTCTAACCAAGAAGTCTGGGTCCAATCCCTTTCTATTGACCACTGTGCCATGCTACCTACTTCAATAAATTCTAGCTTGCATCATCATTATTATTATTACATGATTTTATTATCATATTATTCCTGTTATTTCTAACTAACATCTCCCTTTAGAATGATAGTATTCACTCTTCCATGGTGTTTTAATTTATAGCCAAGCCTGAATAAGTAAATCACTCATGGGACTCATATCTTTTGTAATGCTCTTTAGCTGCCAATTATCCTTATGTAAGAACAGCATTCTGCCACCTTTTAGAGAATCCTTAAGAACAAAAGAGTTGCCAAAAATCACATCTTTGAGAAGGACACAAATTTTGTTTTCATAAAATGTAGCTGATAACAAATTTTCTAGGGAATCATATGCTAAAGCCAAATCATCAAATAATAATGTATTTGTGGAGCCACTGTATTATGGGAAGAGAGATGAAGTTATAATTGATAATGTCACGTAACTCCAGGTAAGGACTAAAATAGTTCCCCAACATATGCAAATATATTTATAGCAGCACTAATCATAGTAGCTGTGAGAGAGAGAGAGAGAGAGACCAGCTCTAATGTCTGTAAACTGTAAACTGATTAATGAATTTTATATTTATGGAGCAGCCTATTACCATGAAAATAAATGAACTACAATCATACTTTACAATACACATGAATCTCAAGAAAATAATTTTGAATAAAAAGATACACCATATGCTTTTATTTTTTTAAGTTCAAAAACAGGCAAAATTGCCTATTAATTTTTTGGGAGAGATATAGTAACCCAGAGGTGGGCTGAGGGGACTTCTGAGGTACTGTTGATATTCTTGATCTGAGTGTTGATTACTCCTTCCTTCCCTTCTCCCTTCTCTCCTCCAGTCCTCCCTCCCTTTCTTCCCTCCCTTCCTCCCTTCCTTCCTCCCTTTCCTTCCTTCCTTCCTCCCTTTCCTTCCTTCCTTCCTTCCTTCCTTCTTTCCTTCTCACTACCAAAATGTAGACCTTGAAGCTCCATGCTACAACAATAGTACAATTATTTTCAGGAATGCAAACAGTCAATGAGAAACTTTTGTCAAGTTGGTCACAGGATGGAAGGTAGGGGGGAGTAAAAAGAAGTTAAAGTAGATATATTTCCCAACTTCCTTTTTTCCTAAAAGGAAAAAGAAAGAAAGAAAAAAAAAGATTTCCAAGTTGCTTTTCTTCTTTCTCATTATGTTTAGCTTTGTGTCGGTAAGAAAACAACCCCTTTGGACCTACTGGACACTGATCTTCCTAGGCTGGTGAATGTGACTAAGCCTCCTCTCTCTTTTCAAAGTGAGTGATTCAAGTGATACTTTTAAGCTTTTCATTTTCTAAAATTTATTTTTAGATCACCTTGAGGTATAGTTGGTAAATAGTGATTGGAGTTTTGGACAGGCATGGTTAGGTTCAAAGTCTATGTCTATCTTGCAATAGCTGCGCTGCCCTGTATGTGTGTATAGCTAAAACGTTAACCGACAATCAGCATATTGATAGAGAATGCTTCAGTTGACACTTTTATTCTCAACAGGCTTTCATAGTCATCAGCATTTCACATGAACATCAGAGTGTGTAAATGCAGTGTGTCCCTTCTGAGCCCGGAACCTTATTGTGGTTCTAGTGTGGGCCGACAAGTAGGACAGATCAATGTCAGTGTGCATAAAGCAATCATTAATTTTAATTCACTTGTAAGGTAGAGATCCTAGTCACTTGGACATCTAAATAGAATCAGATGGACCAACCCCAAACCTGAAAAAAAAAAATCTAAATTCTCGTCTGTAATTCCCTAGAATTCTAGCTGGCATCAAATCACAGACTCGTGGGCCTCAAATTCCCCACTTCCTCCTAATTAAATCTCTATGTCTTGTTCTTTGGTACATGCTGTTTCTTCCTCACTCCAGACAGGCCACTGCCCCTTTCCATACTTCAAAACAGGTAAAATGACACAACCTAAAAGACAATGCAAAAAAATATTATAAACTATGGCATATGTGTGTGCAGTAGACTTTATTGGAATTGAGGTGAGGTGTAGGAGGGGACAGATATCCATCACAACTGTGCAAAACTCCCCAGATGGAATGTTAATTATCCTCTGGTTTAAAATGGCCTTTGGTCAGCCTTCTACTTGGCCTTTTCCTACTTGCTTCTTCCTGCAGAGTACCCAGCTTCAAGTGCCCCCTGTTCTCACCACTGCACACATCTTTCTCAGCCTCCCACCAGCTTTTGTCCCTCTCTCACTGAGCACAAAGCAAGTGTGCAAATGCTGTGGAGCAGAGCCCTTGAGCTTTTCCTATTCTTATTTGCTTCCTGCCAACATTCACAACTTCAGGCTTCTCCTTTCCTCCCCCATAGCTTATCCAGGTATTTTCCCCAAACAAAACCATTTCCTTTTCTAAGAAATTATATTTCCTGTAGGCAAGAGAATGTTTCCAAAATTTCCTCCTCACATATTTATGCTCTGTTGTTTCCAGCATAATCCATTGATTTAAAAAAAAAAAGAAGTGTCTCTCTTAACTATAGAGAACAAACTGATGGTTACCAGAGGGGAGGTGGGTAGGGGGCTGGGGGAAATAGTTTATGGGGAGTAAAAACTGCACTGATCATGATGAAAAAAAACAATAACAAAATAAAATGTGAATAAAAAAAGGGAAATGTCTGATCTATGGTATTAGGGGATTAGCAGAGTTGCATGACAGCCATTTCTCCCAGTGGGATCAAGTGGTCCTCTTGTAGAATCTCTCTTCTCTCCTACCCCATAAACTAAGGGATGATATAAAATCCTCAGTATAGAAGCTAGCAATGATGATGGTGGGACATGTTGAGGGATTGAAATCTCATCATACCTTTAGTGTTCCATATCATCAATGTCAGAGATTATAGAACCTTGCTTTCCCTGCTTTCCTGTCCCCAAAACAAGAGGTTACAGAGCTGCCTGTCTCATGGACTTTGTCCCCAGAGTCAAGGCTCTGGGCAGTCAGGGAAGCGATGCAGAACTGTTTCCATAGGTCAATTCATTGCTAAGACTTTCCAGGACATGGGCTTCCAATTTTCTGACCCAAACCCCATCCTTCCTTTCCCAATAAAGTCTCTGGAAGAGTTAAATAAATTGAAGCAGTGTGAGAGTCAAAGAGGCTTAAGTCCAGACTGGGGAAAAGAGAGCCATGATTCTAGTTTTCTGATGGTGTTGGGTTTTTATTACAATTAGTAACTGAGAGGCAGCAGAGTATGGTAGGTAAGTACCTGCACTCTGTGGTTGAGCTGTCACTCCTCAAATTCCAGCTCAGCTGCTTGCTAAACTGTGTCCCCCTAGACAAGTCAGTTAATCTTGTCTTTCATTTTTCATAATATTGGTCTCTAAACATTTACATAGTTAGTACTCAGGAAATTATACTTCTTATTAATGTTAGTTGACAGATTCTCATACTCATTTGCAAATATTTGTTACATGGCAAATATGGAGAAGCACTATAATATGTCTAGGAAGACCAAACAGACAGGTTCGCTAGTTTCATAGAGCTTTCATCCTTGGCGGGGGGGAGTGAGATATCACAATTATTACATAGTTACAATTCTTATCAACTACTTTACGAAAGAAGAAAGCAAAAGAGTGAGAGTGAACTCAGTGTGAACATATACTAGAAAGACTTAACCTGGACTGGAGGGGGAGAGGTACTCTCTCTAAAGAGGGGACATCGAATCCAAGCTGATCAAAGATCAGCTAGGTGCAGGTGAAGTTGGGGGGGTGATTAGGCAAATGGGGGAGCAAGGAGTGTTTTGAGCACAAAAAGGGCGCATGCACAAGGTCCTGGGCAGGGGAGGATTAGGACTTGGACAGCCAGGCGAATATAGTGGGAATAGTCTGAGCTAAGGGGCAGTATGGCAGAGGAGAGTTTGGATTTGTGGGCAAGATTTATCAGGGAGGCCTTTTGGGTCACATTAGACCTTGCGAGCATGATTCTGAGAGCCTCCAGGAAGTCACTGAAAAGTTTCCATTTCTCCTTTTTTAAAAATGAGATATTTTGGTATATTTATCTTCCTAAATATGGTCACTAAGATATTGAGGGAACCTGAAATATAGGGCACATTTAAAGACACTGTGTTAATTTAACCAAAAGGAATGTTCAAAAATGCTTGAAATATTTGCAATCCTGCCATGTGTAAGAAGGGTTAGAACATGCTGGGAGACTTACTGTGGCCCTCACTTGGCCCTGACCCATATCCATTCTCCTTCTTTCCAGAATGTATCTTGATTTTTGTTCAGAGAATTCTCTTTCCTAATTAGCAACCATGTGATTTAGGTGGGATTCACTGGAGACAGCTCTAGGAGAAGAATGTGAGAAATTCCAATTGTAGGCATATCCCACATTGCTCTGGCAGAATGATTAGATTAAGGAAATGTAGCTAATTAAACCAACGAGAAATTGACTGGAGATTTGAGGAATGGAAAATATTGCCCTTTCTGTGAGATTTAACACAATTCACTTTCTTTTTTTAGAGCAATTTAATTTAAGATTTCTTGCTTCCTTTTTTCTGTCCTAGCTCCCTTCCTGCCATACCTCCCCCCATTTCTCTTTCTTTCTTTTCTTTTGGCCATTAGCGATGATAAAATCCCTAAGTGATATTGGTCCCTACAAGTATAACTAAGATCAGCAAGTAGAAGCTACAGAGAGACCAATATGCCTCTATATGAGAGAGAGAGAGAGAGAGAGGTGTGTGTGTGTGGAGGGACTGAGAGCTTTTAAACTCCTGTACACCAAACTGCTTGTAGTTTTTTGCATACTGGTTAATGTTTTCATATGTTTAGGAAAATATGTGTTTATGTTATGCTGTTTGTTCTGCTCAGAACTTCCCCCTATCATATATGATTAGTTCTTATTCTTCCAAGACAGCTCTGGAGCTTTTCTTCTGGAGCTTTCCCCAAACCTTCACGTTTCTGGGCTGGGCTGAGAGCTCCTCCACACAGATCCTGTTTACTAACATTTGTATCTCCTTCACCCAGCTGAATGCCTGACACATGGTCTTCACTCTGTCAAGGTGCAGAAATGCAATCACCTTGTCTCAAGACAGAATGATCTTTGTGGTAATGCTGGAGGTGTTCAAACAAAGTTGCATGAATGCTGTAACTTTTTATAACAGTCTAAGATGAGATAAGTAGAGAAAGTAAGATAAGTGTTTAGATATTTTATAGAATTTAAAATGAACGAATTATCCAGGTTGATTTGTGTTTTACAAAATCCATCAGCAGGATTGAATTTTTTTAAACAGTGAGGGTTCTTCACCGCCTCCAGTGTGATAGCTGGTTTGGGGTGATGTGGTAGAATAGCTTCAAACATCATTTGAGGGGTCATATGGGATGACTTGTTGAATCTCTCTCATTTTATTGTGAAGAGACAAAAAAAGAAAATAGAAAAGCCTATTCTTGACGTTTGAAATGTTATGGCATATATATGTTTTCCTTTATGTCCTCCTGCCTATCCAATTTATTAAACCATTCTTGCCAAATGGTGTTCATGCTGTCTTGAGTCCACTGTTCCAGGGAGACCACCCTTAGTGACTTAAGTGCCATCTCATTTCAGGGTCAATGTCTAATCTAACCCAGGAGAGGAAACCACTATAGGTGGTCCTTCATATTTCAATGATGGGGCAGTGGGAGATGTGTGAGTGAAGCTGGAGTCCATCTCCTTGTTATCTCCATAAGTGAGTGCTTCCTCTGTTGTTGTGGGAGCTGGGACCTAGAAGCAGCCCTTAGTTTAGAAGTATGGACAAAGCAAAGGAGCTATTTCTATTTGCAGTTTCTGTCTTAAATTTTTGGCCCCTATTCTACTTCTGCCTTATTCCATCATATTTGCTACATATTTTCCATTTGGCCTTTGGACATTGGGGATAAAATATTTTTATTTGTGAGATAGTTTTTTGTGTATGCGTGTGGTATGTGTATGCATGTATACTTAAGCCAAGATTGGTGCAGTTCTAATGGAGAGAAAAAAAATCTATGTAGGTACTTATCATGGTATTAAACTCACTGCATTAAGTACACCATGCAGTTTTTCCTCTTTTTATTAAAACTCGCACAGCCCTAATGAGCTATGGTATCACCCCGTGCAAGGATCACAGTTCTAATGACAGCGTTGAGGTTTTATAAAACTGCTTTAAAACAGCAGTTGTGAAAACATCTTCAAAGTGAATTGCCTAACCAAGTCTGCATTCCCATTTCAAGAAGCCAGTCACCCTCCCAGGCAGGCATGAGAAATTCTGGGTAAAATGTGGAAACTCTTTCTTTACTTCTCTGTGAACTGCTTCCACCAGAAACTCCTGCAGACTCATGAATACATTGCTCATCCCCTGGAGGAGACATAAACTCTTCATGTTTTTAATAGTGCTTGTACAGGCTTTCAATCTGGACAAGCTAGTGTTGGAATTCTGTCTCCAACACTGAGTAGCTCTTGGATTTTTGTTAATTAATTTAATGTCCTTAAGCTAGTGTTTTCCAATCTGTAGGTCACAACCCATTAGAGATTGTAAAATCATTTAATGGTCAAAACAGCATATGCAATGGAATAGAAAATATCAGAGTTTATCATACAGTTTAAGAATGAAACTTTTGTTTTATTTCTACACAGTATGACATATTCCTTTGTGTTTCAGAGTTTCTCAAATCGTTTTTTTTTAAGACTTTTTTTTTTCATTTTAGAAAGTGAGAGAGAGAACAAGAGCAGAAGTGGCAGAGGGAGAGGGGAAGGGAGAGAGAATCTCAAGCAGACTCTGCTCTGAGAGAAGAGCCTGACTCAGGGCTCAATCGCATGACCCTGAGATCACGACCTGAGCCAAAACCAAGAGTCTCACGCTTAACTTAACCCCCAGGTTAAGAGTGCCCCCAGAGTTTCTCAAGTTATTTTTAAAGCAACCCTAAGCCTCAGCTGTATTGTCTCCAATCACCATTTTATCGACTTAAAATCCATAGAAAATTAAAGTTGACAGTATCGCCTTCCCTCTGTTAAGGCTGGAGCTAATTCCTTTCTCTCCTATTTGGCTCTTTGTTTAGGAAAATGCTCTAAGAACCTGTGTAGTGAATGGAAGGTGAAAATTCTTTAGTATAAGGTCTGGTGGAGACACTGAAAGCAGGACACAGCTCACTTTTTCCACATCAGAGACAGAGACAAGGCTTGGGGAGGGTCAGCAATAATGGAAAACTGAGCGCTAGACTTAAGAGGAGAGACAGGGAGGAGGAGCCCGGCAATGATGAAAATCAGGATTGTGCATACAGAGGCAACTAGTGAGGAATTCCCAATGGAAAGAATGTCAAAAGAGTTTCTAGAACTCTGATGTCTAATATTTAGTTTTCAGTATTGTTTGTTTGTTTTATGAGCTCTGTACACAGTGCCAAAAAACAAAAATAAAAACTAAATATAATCCAATGAAATTAAAACAATGTTTTTTTTTAATTGTGCCATAATGTACTAACGCTATTTCTACCATGTTTTCAGTAGAAGTATAGAATACTCTTGAGTCTTATGTAATGATATGTTATAAACTGAATTGTGTCCTCTCTAAAATTCATGTGTTGAAGGCTTATCCCCCAGTGTGACTGCATTTGAAGATTGCATCTTTAAGTAGGTAGTAAGGTTAAGTGAGGACATAAGGGTGGGGCCCTAATCCAGTAGGAGTGGTTTACTTACAAGAAGAGGAAGAGATCTCAGGTTGCTATGAGCCATACAGGAAGGTATGAAAAATCATCTGCCCTTCTGCAAGGGCTATACAGAATGAGTTTAATAGAATAAGCTAAGAGTTGGAAACCAAGATGTTTGGATTCTAGACCACACTTTATCATGTCTGTCTGTGATGTCATACTGGCTATGTGGTAATGGGAATAAAACCACATACTTATTTGGTCTTTGCTACTGTGACAGTAAAATGACGGCCAGACATAAGCAAAATGTGAATTAGAGCTTCAAAAAAAGTCCTGCAGCTTTAAAGAAAAAATCTACATTGTAAAAAGGCCTCATATGCAAAAGTAGTCATCATGTTGCTAATTAAATAATACAAAAGTCTTGGGAGAGGAAGAGGAGGCAATGGATATATGAGATAGGGCATAATTGTTTAAATTACGATAAAAATTATGACTGTTATTTACTGGAAAAGTCTTTTGAGTAAGCAATTTTACTATATATTTTAAATGTACTATTTCATTTAAATATCCCATGAATCTTTAATTTAGAATTATATACTATCCACATTTTAATCTGAGAAGACTGGACTTCAGAGAGGTAAAAGTAATGAGTATCTTCATTCATAGAAAGCTTCAGAGCCAGGATCTGATCTCAGGTTTGCCTGATTCCAAAGTCAGCATCTTTAATCACAATGCTCTGTGTTCTCTCACCCATTTTAATCACAAGCAGTTCTTAAAAAAATCTTTGTGAGGAATTTGCAAAAATCCTGGGAAATTAAATAAAAAACACATGATAAAAATATATATTAAGTGTGATCAAAACTTCAAAACATCCACATCATATGTCATCAGGGAAATGCAAATTAAAACAACAAGGAAATACTCCTACACACCTATTTAGAATGGCCAAATTCCAGAAGAGGGACAATAGCAAATATTGGCAAGGATGTAGAGCAACAGGAATTCTCATTCAGTGCTGGTGGGAAAGAAAAATGGTACAACCACTTTGAACAACAGTTTTGTGGTTTCTTACAAAACAAAACATACTCTTATCATAAAATCTAGCAATCATATTCCTTGGTATTTACCTATTGGAGTTGAAAACTTATGTCCACACAAAAACCTACAAATGGATGTTTATAACAGCCTTAGTAATAATTGCCCAAACTTGGAGGCAACCAAAATATCCTTTTGTTGGTAAATAGATAAATAAACTGTGGTTCATTCAAACAATGGAGTATTATTCAGCCCTATCAAGCCATTCAAAGACATGGAGGAAATTAAATGCATACTATTAAGTGAAGAAGCAAATTTGAAAAGGCTATATACTGCATGATTCCAACTATATGTTATACTGTAAAATATAAGACTGTGGAAACAGTAAAAGGATTAGTGGTTGCCAGGGATTGGGACTGGAGCAGGAAGGGATGAACAGGCAGAACACAGAGGATATTTAGAGCAGTGAAAATAGGTTACATGATACCATAATGAAGGATAGATAACATTATGCATTTGTCCAAACCCATACCATATACAACACCAAGAGTGAACCCTAATGTAAACTGTGGACCTTAAGAGATTATGATGTGTCAAGGTAGGTTCATCAGCTGTAAAAAATGTACCACTCTAGTGAGTGATGTTGATAATGGGAGAGGCATTTGTGGGTGATATAGGGATATATGGGAAATCTCTGTACCTTTCTCTCAATTTTGTTCTAAGCCTAAAACCTCTCTAAAAAACATTAAGTCTTAAAAAAAAAAAAAAAAAGCAAAATGAAACTATAACACACACACACACCCCCAAGAAGGCTGAAAAAAGTTATATAACAAAACGTTAACAGTTACATTCTTCAAATTTTGGGACTCTTCCTTTTGAAGTTTTACTTATATATTTTCTGTATTTGTACATTTATTAAGCAAATTGTTTAATGAGAAATGATTATGTTTCATAATAAAAATTATTATTTTTGAAACCAAAATAAAGGTGATCGAAGTGCTCACTCATGGCCTCACTTTCATGATCTGCATTAGTCATGTCATTTTATGCACTAAATTGAATACCCTTTTGCACATTGTCCAAGGAATGATAATAATGACAGACATTTCATGAATGCTTTACATGTGCCAGGGATTGTGCTAAATGCTTTATATTTATTCTCTGTTTAATTCATATAACCACTTTAGACCAAAGGTTCTGTTCTTCCTTTCATCTTATAGATTAAGCTACTGCGATGCAGAAAAGTAAGACAACTCTTCAAGTTCATTCAGCTAATAAATAGTGGATCCAGGACTCCACTCAAAGTGTGTGGAATTCCTTAGTGGGTTCTCTTTACCATTAAATAGCCTGCTTGTCCAGCCTCAGAGCCATAAAACCTAGCAGGTCACAGCTTACAGGAGTTAATTTTAATCTCCCCTCTTATGTGAGCTGAGAAAATAGACTGTGAGCATTTGGATTCATAGTCACAAGGAACATTAGGAATTTTAGAGTTGACTTCTAATGAATTACTTTATCAATTTCTCATCTATACTAATTTATTTGGTGGAGAAAATGCAACCCATGTCCCAGTTTACCCCACAGGCTGTTTCCTTAGTTTGGAAACATTTGAGGCAAAACATACACTCTTTAATTATAAAAGCAATTTTGGTAAAAAAAAAGTCAGCATTTTTATTCATTGATGGATTGATTTTTAGAATGCCCATAGCTATGTAATCCAAGACTCCACAATAGGAAAAGAAATTAATGTTCAGAAATATCACAAAGTATAATGTCTCATGTATGGATCCCTACAGTTGCAGGTAACTCTAACGTTTCAGAAAAAATAAACACAATGAAAGTTTAGCCCGGTAATCCTTTTGTAATTATATCCGGGAGTAACATGGTCAGGTTTAACTATTTATGTAATGATAGAGCCGGCATGTGACTCTTGAGAATCTTGTCAACACTTACTCACTAGCCCCAAAAAACTGCCCAACTCCTCTTGTCAAGCCTTTGATAATATCTCAGTTCTGTTCATCACACATGCACCCAAAGCCTGCCATGAGCCAGTCATTCTCCTGAGGACTGCAGAGGTAATCATTAAGATGAAGTCCCCATCCTTAAGGCCTATTGGCTCCTCCTCATAGACTGCATTGGTTAAAGCATCTCAGAGTGCATTTTATGTACCAGTTAGGATTCCAGAATGGGGCCACTGCCCAAATATTACTAAATTGTAGGAAAATTTAAGCCTGAAGCAAAACAGTGGATGTCTTATAAGTCAGAGTTAATGGAAATAACCGGCAGAGTGGAGACACAAATAGGGAAGAGAAGCAAAGTGGACAGTTTTGTTTATCTAACTCCCAGGGAGAAATAAGATTCAGCTCACAAGGCCTCACAAATATTGCAGTCTATTAAAACTTGACAGGGAGGTAACTACAGAAAAAGGCAGTGGTGGTTTTCTGAATAGAAGGAAGATGAGGGATAGCAGCCAGCATGTCCTCTGGCAGTTTGTGGAGGCTTCCGGTCCGGCCTCTGCAAAGAGCTCCTGATCATGCAGACCTCTAAAGCCCGCATAAATGGACCAGGGGTCCCTCATTTCACACAACACAAGCCAGGAAGCAGTCAACAGTTCCAAGTGCTGCAGGTTTAAAAAACAGGCTCTCCTATTCCCAACCTCTGCCCCTATCAATCACCGAGAAGATCAAATGCCCTTTAAGTGGATCAAAATGACACCTCCTAGATACCCTCAACTCTTTTCCCGCTTTGAGTCTTCTGAACTGCGAAATTCATCCGGATTCAAAGACTACAACCAACCACATAAGCTAACTGAATATGCAATGATTTAAGGTAACTCCTTTTGCTTAGACCTCTGTCCAGATTCCCATCACAGCTAATATCTTAACAACTTTATCAAGCTGTGATTCACATGCCATATATTGCATCCATTTAAAGTGTACAAATCAATGGTTTTATTTTTTTTATTTTTTTATTTTTTTAAAGATTTATTTATTTATTTGAGAGAGCGAGAATGAGAGAGAGTACATGAGAGGGGGGAGGGTTAGAGGGAGAAGCAGGCTCCTTGCTGAGCAGGGAGCCCGATGCGGGACTCGATCCAGGGACTCCAGGATCATGACCTGAGCCGAAGGCAGTCGCTTAACCAACTGAGCCACCCAGGCGCCCCCAAATCAATGGTTTTAGTACATTCACAGAGATGTTCAACTATCACTACAGTCAAATTTCAGAACATTTTCATCACCTCAAAAAGAAAACCCATACACTCCAGCTATCACTTCCTTATCTCATCCTGCCCTGGTCCTAAGTAACCACTCATGCACTTTCTTTATCTATAGCTTTCATATTTCATAGGAATTTCATGTAAACTGAATAATATAGTATGCGGTCTTTTGTTACTAGCTTCTTTCACTTATCATGATGTTGTCAAGGTTCATCAAAGTAGAGCATGTATCAGTACTGCATTCCTTTTTATGACCAAAAAATATACCTTCATATGGATATACCACATTTCTTAAATCCAGTCATTATTCAGCAGACATTTCAGTAGTTTCTAACTTTTGGATATTAGTCATTATGTTGCTATAATCATTCATGTAAAAGTTTTGTGTAGACATATTTCACTCCCTTTGGGTGTAGAGTTCTCTAGGAGGGAAATTGCTGGGTCACACAGTAACTTGATGTTTAATTGTTTGAAGAACTGCCAACTACTTGCAGAAGTGGCTGCATCATTTTATATTTCCACTGGAGTGAGTAAGGCACATCGTTGTTTTTTTTTCTTTTCTTTTTTTAAGATTTTATTTATTATTTATTAGTGAGAGAGAGCACAAGTAGGGGGAGCAGCAGGCAAAGGGAGAAGCAGGCTCCCCACTGAGCAGGGACCCCCCCCCTCCGCAATGCGGGACTCGATCCCAGGACCCTGGGCCGAAGGTAGACACTTAACTGTCTGAGCCACCCAGGTATCCGGTGTGATGCACATCCTTGCCAATACTTGCTATCATCTTACTTCTTGATTCTAGTCGTCTGAGTTCTTGTGAAATAGTATCTTATTGTGGCAAATAATGTCAAACATTTTCACATGCTTCCCAGCAATTTGTTTATTTTCAGAGGAATATTTATTCAGATCATCTGCATGTTTTGTGTGTTTGTGTTGAAATATATATTATTTTTTAAATGTTTATTTGATTATAGTTGACACACGATGTTATGTTAGCTTCAGGTGTACAATATAGCGATTCAACAACTCTATATGTTGTGCTGTGCTCACCGCAAGTGTAGCTACCACCTGTCACCGTACAGTGCTATCACAATACCATTAACTATATTTCTCATGCTGTACCTTTTATTCCGTGACTTATTCATTCCATAACTGGAAACCTGTACTCCCCTCTCCCCTTCACCATGGATTTTATTAGGAGTTGTATGAGTTCATTACATGTTGTAAATATAAGTCTCTTTTCAGATATGATTTACAAATATTTTCTTCCATTCTGTGGGGTGGTTTTTCACTCTCTTTAGAGTGTCCTTTGAAACATAAATGTTTTTAATTGTAATAAAGTTCAATTTATTTATTTTTACTTTTGTTGTTCCTGCTTTTGTGTTATATCTAAGAACCCATCTAAGGTCCAACCCAAGGTCGTGATGATTAAATACTATGATTTATTCTAAGAATTTTAATTTTAGCTCTTACATTTTGGCCTTTGATACATATGAGTTAATATTTTAATGTGGGATGAAGTAAGGATCTAATTGTATTCTTTTACATGTGGCTAGCCGGTGGTCTTAGTATCATTTGTTGAAAAGACTGCTCTTTTCCCATTGAATGCTCTTGGCCTTCTTGTCAAAAATAAGTTGATGATAAATATAAGTGTTACAATAGGATGTCCACTTCGATTCCATTGTTCCATATGTCTATTCTTAGGCCGGTATCATGGTTTTGTGATTATTGTAGTTTTGTAGTAAGTCTTAAAATTGGAAAGTGTGAATCATCCAAATTTATTATTTCTTAAAATACTTTTTTGGGTATTCTAAGTCCCTTGCAGTTCTAGATGAATTTTAGAATCAACGTGTCAATTTCTACAAAGAAGACAGTTGGGAACTATTGTCATATTAACACTGATGTCTTCTGGCCCATGAATGTAGAATATTTTTCCATTTTTTTAATGTATTTTAAAAATACCTTTAAACAAAGCTTTATGGTTTTCAGAGTGTAAGTTTTGGACTTCTTTTATGAAATTTACTTCTAATTATTTTATTCCCTTTATACTATAGTATATGGAATTGTTTTCTTAATTTCCTTTTCACATTGTTCATTGTAGGTTTATGGAAAGAAAATTGGTTTTTGTATACTGACCTTGTCCTTCAACCTTACAGAACTCATCTATTAATTCTAATGTTTTAGTGGATGCCTTTGGATTTTCTTCTTACGAGATTCTTTAGAATCTCAGATAGAGATAGTTTCACTTTTTTTTCAATCTGGATGACTCTTAGTACTTTTTATTGCCTAATTTGCATGGCTAAAACCTACAATGGATGGGTTAAATAGAAATGATGAGAGCAGACATCCTTGTCTTATTTCTAGACTTATGGGGGAAAGCCAGTCTTCAGCATTAAGTATGATTTTTGCTGTGTTTTTGTTTTTGTTTTTTCTTTTTTCCTATGTGCCCTTTAGCAGGTTAGGGATGTTTTCTTCTTCTAGTTTTTTGAGAGTTTTTATCATAAACAGGTGTTGGATTTTGTTAAATGGCTTTTCTGAATCTATTGAGATCATTGTGTGTCTTCTGTTTTGTATTCTATTGATATGATATATTAATTCATTTCTAGATATTAAAGCAATCTTGAATTCCTACTTAGTCATGGTGTATAATTCTTTTTATAGGATACTAGCTTTGGTTTGCTAATATTTTGTTGAGAATTTTGAGACTACACTCAGAAGTGGTAGCGGTCTGTTGTTTTCTTTCTTGTAATGTCATTGTCTGGTTTTGATAGCAAGGTAAAAGCAGCCTAATAAAATGATGGGAAATATTTATTCCTCTTCTGCTTTTTGAAAGATATTATGAAAGGGTTGCCTGGGTGGCTCAGTCAGTTAAGGGTCTGCCTTTGGCTCAGGTCATGATCTCAGGGTCCTGGGATCAAGCCCCACGCAGAAGCCTGCTTCTCCCTCTCCCTCTGCTGCTCCCCCTGCTTATGCTCTCTTGCTCTCTCTCTCTCAAATAAATAAATAAAATCTTTTTAAAATAAAAGATATTATGAGAAAGTTGTACTAGTTCTTCTTTAAATGTTTGGAATAATTCATCAGTGAAACCTTTTGGGTGGCTTTTTGTGTGTGCTGGGATAAATTATTATTATTAATCAATCCCTTTTTTGAATCAGTCTAATCAGATTGTCTACTTCTTCAGTCAAATTTCAGTAACTTATGTATTTCTAGGAACTTACCCATTTTATTTAAATTATCTGAATTATAGGCATACAACTATTTACAGTATTCCTTCATAATTCTTTTTATTTCTGTAAGGTCATTAGTAATGGCCCCTCTTTCATTTCTGTTTATAGTTACTTGAGTCTTCAATACAGTGAAAGCATTGTCAATTTTGTTGATCTTTTCAAAGAACCAGCTTTCTTTATACTGATTATTCTCTATTGTTTTTCTATTCTTTACTTCATTAATTTTTGCTCTAACTTTTATTATTTCTCCTTCTGCTTGTTTTATTTAAATTGCTCTTCTTTGCTCCAGGTTCTTAGGTGAAACATTAGGTTATGAATTTGAGAGCTTTCTTCTTTTTTACCATAGATATTTACATTGATTTATCTATATCTTTATAAGTTTTAGGAGATTGTGTCTTCATTTTCATTTATCTCAAAGTATTTTCTTATTTCCATATTTTTAAGATTTATTTATTTATTTATTTGAGAGAGAGAGAGAGAGAATGTGTGTGCATGAATTGGGGAAGGGGACAGAATTCTCAAGCCAACTCCCTGCTGAGCACGGAGCCCAATGCTCCATCTGACCCTGAGATCACAGCCTGAGCCATTGCGATTTCTTCTTTGACTCATTGGTTATTTAAGAGTGTGTTTTTCAATTTCCATATATTCTCGAGTTTCCCAGATTTTCTCCCTTAATGTCTTTTTTTTTTCCCAAATACCACAGACTCTTGCTGTTCTTACTGAATTTCAGTAGCTTTGCTTGAATAGATATATTTTTCATTTGCTGTATACTTTTAAGACTGTTTCCAAAGACTTTAAATAGTTGCTTTTTTTGTCATTATTTTTCTAGTTTTACTGGGGAGCAGGTCAGTGGAGCTCCTACAATTACTGTTAATTACTACATCCATTTTTTTTGTGCCAAATCTTACCCATGGATACATAATTAAGTTAAGTGAATAATTCTAAATTCGTAGAAGTACAGAGATGAAAAAGAGTTCTGAGATATTTGATCACCAAACTCTGCTTTTTGAGAGGAGCTCATAGACATAGACCTTGTTTGCAACCATCCCAGGCCTAGAACTCTTGTCTCCAGAATCCACTCTGGATCTCTTTCCATTAACCAGGGTTTTCCAAATGATAGTCAATAGGTCAAATCTGGCCACACCTACTTATTTACATATTGCATAGAACTTCCTTCATGTGATAACAGAATTAAGTTGTTGTGACTGTGATTTTATGGCCCAAGAGGCTAAAAATGTTTACTACTATTTGACTTTTTACAGAAATACCCAGCTTCACATTAAACCCTCCCTGAATCTCATTTTTGTTGGTCTATTTCCTGAGATTACTCTTTTACTAATTTCCCTAATCATAGTGGGTCTAGGTTGGAGACAGAAACCGTATTAGATTTCTTATAAGAGGAAAAATAAGTAATTATAAAGAATTAACTAGGAATAAAAATTAAAAATGTAGAAAGAGAATACTAAGATTTTGATGAGGTAGTTGCCACCTCTAGGGCTGGCTAAGCAAAGCAGATGGAGCTGGGATTATTTAAATTTAGAAACCTGGAGTAGGAACTCTGCAGTGCTGAACTCAGATTTCTATGAATGGGCTAGGCCAGAGCTGGTGTCTCTGAAGGTTCCCTGCGGCTGAGACATCTGAGGAGGGGGCCTGAGGGGATACCATGACACTAGTCTTGCAAATGTTGGAAACACTGAAAATTGAATTAAATGACTATTCCTAGTGTAAAACCATAGCTGCCAAAGTGAAGAAGCAAGGCTGGTGTGATCCTCACAGGAACAGAAAGAGGAGAAGTGGAGCAAGTCTCTTCTCCCTCTGGACCTTGCTGGGTCCTCTGCATTCCCTATAGGAAGAGCCAAACAGGAAGCTTGCTGGTACAGTTTCAATGTGGTTTTGAGACTCTGTTCCGGCATCACACAGCAAAGTATAAACTGCAGGTTTGAAGGTGAGAGAGAAGAGCTTAAAACTGGCACATCTGTCATGGAATAGACCATAGGGTAAGCTTGAGGAGAGGTACCCAAGAGAAGAAAAGGAGTTACTTAAAAGAAGGTATAATCTATGCAGAAGGGCTGTGGGGAAGTGGAGGCATATGTTTATTTCAAAGCCATAATTGCTACAAAATGAAATTAAAACTCATATGGAATGAAAAACAAGCACTGGAAAGTGAGGTGTGTCTGCCAGAGGAAGACAAGTTGCTGGCAGGGGGACTGGTTGCAGAACTGCAAACATTCAAAACACAGTCCAGCTATAAAATTAGATAGTGCAAATGTGGGTCTCCAGGAGTCCATAGCAAGAGTGAATGTACAAATTGTGACTATTTTTCTCATAATTAATGAGAATTATATGAGAATACCATAAGATTTATAAGCAATCAAAAGTGAGATATGTTTTGATACAAACATCTAAACAGAATGACATGATGTCTAGCACTGTTTTTAATCTAAAGTACAAGAAAATAGTGCCAACTTTACCAGGAATTTTCCTCACAATCCTATATAGAGTCAATAATGAGTGATATTGCAATGCAGCTATGAAGCATCTTTGTGGATATGCTTCTCATCCTGGATATATTTTTGTAGCACCACAGATAGTCTGGCTGCAGGGGATAAGAAAGCTGAGAGCAATTCTCACACAGTGCAGTAAGGATATATGATTTTAGCAATATTATTATTAATTATTATTATTATTATTATTATTATTATTTCAGCGACTGAGAGTACACACATGACCTCATTTTTATTTTGAACTTTGAGCCCTTTAAAGCAATTACACTCCCATTGCTTTATTTAGTCTTTGACTTAACCATATAAGTTGGATACAGGAGACCATTTGTCCATTTACAAAATGTTTTTCAACACTATGTCCCAGGGCCAAGGACGTAGATATCAATTATGTAATTACTGTCCTTGTCTTTTATGCCATGTTAGAAAGACTTAAGTTCATGTTGTGAGAAAGATTTCTAAATAGTTATATCCAGGGATTTACATGATAGCGCTAGCATTTTAGAAGGATGGAAATGCAAGAACCTTTCATCTTTAAAAATATATTTGAAACATTACAGAAAAGAAGATGCAAATGAACATGTAGAGAGATTTACCACTACTATATGTTTCAAAACACACCAAATAATACTACAGTGATTGTGATAACTTATATATGGAGTAAAATTATTAAACATATAGAGAGCTGGTAGCACCAGCTTCAGACACCTGCTATTCCTGGAGGGCATGAGAGGGCATGGGAGGGAAATGTCAATTTCGAGTTAGAAAGAAGATTTCAACCGTCGTGTTTCTTTCAAAGAAGAATCAGAAACATTATTACTAAGGGCAAACATGTCACATCTGCCTGATATGTACTTGTTATATTATTTCCTGTAACTGTATGTTTGAAATATTTTGCCAATTCTTTTTATTTTATTTTTTTTCTGTCAGGGAGGGAGTGTGTAAATTGGATTAGGTTTAGGGGTCAGGACAGTTAAATTTAAAGCACTGGAAAAAAGTGGAAGGTGCTTATAGAAGTTACTGACTTTGGACAGAAGAGAAAAATGAAGACACAGTATCTTCCCTCACAGACTCCCCCAGTTACTGTTGCAACAACTTCTGTTTTCTGAATCCTAATCTATTCCTCCAGAATCCATGTACTCAACTCTGGACAGCCACACTTTCTAAGCAAATGACAGTGTCCCCATCCCACTCCCATTTTGTGTTCTCATCAGAACAACTCATAGATTTCAAGCCTGGGCCAGCCCCAGCACACAGGAAATGATTATTAATAATACAGTGACACTGTAGCAAAAATAATATTGACATTCACTCATCCTATTGTAAGGAATCTTGAATGATGACCATTTTGATTGTTAAGGGAAAAGCAAGAATCATATGCTTGACTATTTTTCTGCCTCAGGAGATTTCTAAATAAGATTGTGGGCTGGATTTCTTAAACATATATTAAAGAGACTGGTTACCTCAGTCCAATCAAAGAATCCTGGTACTCTAGTGCTGGAATAGTAAAGAGAGCAATCATAGCTCTCGGCAAGCAAGTCAATGTGTCTTGTAGTTGAGGAATGTTATATGGATGATGTATGATGTGCCCCATGGTTATTGAGAAATGCGGGTATGAGTGCACTGTGAAAGATGAAGTGTGCTATTCTTTTTTTTTTTTTTTAAGATTTTACTTATTTATTTGACACACAGAGAGAGAGCAAGGGAGAGCACAAGCAGGGGGAAGAGAGGAGGGAGAGAGAGAAGCAGGCCCCCTGAGCAGGGAGCCCAACATGGGGCTTGATCCCAGGACCCTGGGATCATGACCTGAGCCAAAGGCAGACGCTTAACCAACTGAGCCACCCAGGCACTCCAATGAAGTGTGCTCTTCCAACATTTCATGTATGTATGCCCCTCTAGCATGCTTGGTTTCAGAGTGCCACAGTGCCCCGCTTCTAACTTGTTCCTCTTAGGACTTCTGCAAATATTGACAACTCACCTCTGGAAAAATTAACTTGAACAAACCTTTAACTGATAAAAAAAAAATAACATCAAGCAAGTATGGAGGCAGTATTGAGGAGAGGTACCCACACGGGACCAAAATTGTTTGAGGCAGAAAACGGTCCTGTTTTCAAAGCCAGCATATATCATTGACTAAAGAAGAAAGGCTTTGGATGTGGGTACAATCACTGGTCCTTTTGGAACCTAGTATAATAAAATAGCCTATGGAAGAAAGTACCTATCTGCTACCTGCCACCTCTTTTTGACCCACCTACTTCTAGATAAGACTCAATATGAGTCACAAACTCATTCTAGATATAAATTTGCTTATATGCAAAAAGACTTATTCATTCAAAATGTAGATAGGGCTTATCACTCTATCAAGCAATCATTCTATCATCTATCTATCTATCCATCTATCTATCATCATCTATCTTTCTATTTACCTCTCTCTACCTAGTGACTTCCAAACATATGTTATTCTAGGTATTGGCAATACAGCATAAACATGCTCAGCATATATGTCCTCTCAGGGAGCTTCATTCAAACCGGGCTCTGACTGGGGAGAATTTAGCTTGAATCACATGTTTCCAGTGATGTTCATTCCAGACAGGAAGTGGGACACTACAGGAATAATGTCAAGGCCAAAAGAAAGGATGGATTCAAGTGCTCAGAGTCTCTAAGAACTGTATGCAATTCCTCAGGCAGCCAAATCTTATGAGAAACATAGCACTCCACTGCCCAGGTGTGCTTAAGCGAGACAGGGATAAAGAGATAATCCCTGGAGAACTGAGTGTGGGAAAATCAATCTTCCATTTGAAGAGAATATTATAGACACTGAATTAGTGTATTGCCTAGGGTCCTTCAGAGAAACAGAACCAATAGGAGATGTGTGTGTGTGTGCACGCACGTGTGTGTGTGTGCACGGGTGTGTGTGTATAAAAAGTTTTATTATAATGATTGATTCACAATTATGGAGGCTGGCAAGCCCCAAGATCTACAAAGTAGGTCAGCAAGCTGAGGGCTCAGGAGAGCTGATGGTATAGTTCTAGTCTGAAGTTACCAGCTGCAGACCCAGAAAGAGCCCATGTTTCAGTTTGAGAACAAAGGCAAAAACAAAAAAACAAAACAAAACAAAAAAAAAACAAGCAGATATACCAGTTTGAAGTCAGGCAGGCAGAAAGAATTCTTTCTTACTTGGGAGAGGATCAGATTTTTTGTTCCATTCGGGCCTTCAACTGATTAGATGAGAACAGAGCCACATTAGGGAGGGCAATCTAATTCACTCAGTCTTCTAATTGAAATGTTAATCTCATCTAAAAACACCATCATCGGTATCTAAGAACAAAAACATCTAGAATAACGTGTGACCAATATCTGGGCATACCATAGCCCACTCAAGTTGACACATGAAATTAACCATCACAGCTACTTAGATCTTACTCATCTCTAGATCTTAAAAAACTAGTATGCCACTTGGCACACCAGATACTTATTAGATATCTATTAAAAACTCAATGGAATGGAATAAATTAATTATAGCCTGTTGCTACCTTGCAATGCCTGTAACTTCAAAGTAACTGCAGTGCTCTGGGTTCCAGTCATTTTCTTAATAGAATGAGGTATAATAATGATTCACATTATTTTTAAATAAAACTATTTTGAGATAATTACAAATTTACATGTACTTATAAGAAATAATATAGGAAATAATTCATAAAAATACACATACCCTTTACCCAGTGTTATGGGCTGGGTTGTGTCCCTCAGAATTCATATGTTGAAGCCATAACACTCAATACCTCAAAATGTGTCTGTTTTGAAGATAGGGTTGTTAAATAGGTAATTAAAATGAGATCCCTCGGATGGGCCCTACTTCAATCTGATTGGTGTCCTTATAAGAAGAGGACATTAGAGCACAGGAATTGAGGAAAGATCATGTGAAGCCAAAGGGAGAAGGTGGACATCTTCAAGCCAAGGGGAGAGGAGGCAGAACCTTCTCTGGTGAAACCACACCTGCTGACACCTTAATCTCAGAACTTCAGCCTTTGGAACTGCAAGGAAATAAATTTCTGTTGTTTAAGTCACCAAGTCTGTGGTATTTTGTTATGGCAGCCTTAGAAAACTAATACACCCAGTTTCCCCTAATGGTAACATCATGCAACACTAGAGTAAAATATCACAACTGGAATATTGACATTGATAGAGTTAAGACACAGAACAGATCCATTACTACAAGGATTTTTCCTGTTGCTTTTTTAGCACTACATTCATCTTCTTCCCACCTCCCTCTTCTGGTCCCGGAATGCCAGCAACAACTAATTTGTAAGAATGTCATATAAATGAATCATAGGATGTATAAACTTTTGGTATTGGCTTTTTTTCCCCACTCAGAAAATTACATAGACATTTATCCAAGTTGTTGTGTGCATCAGGAGTTTGTTACTGAGTAGTATTCCCTGATATGGTCGAACCCCAGAATATTTAACCAATCACCCATTAAAGAATGTCTTTATTATCTCCAGTTCTTGGCAATTATGAATGGATCTGCTTGGAATAATTGTGTACAGGTTTTTGGGTGAACATAAATTTTCATTTCTTGGGGATAAATGGCCAACTATGCTATTGGGTCATTTGGTTGTTACATAATTCGTTTTATAAGAAACTAACAACCTGTTTTTCAGAATCACTGTACCATTGTATAATCCCACCAACAACATATGAATGATCTAGTTTTCCTATATCTTCATGAATATTTGATATTGAGACTATTATTTTTAATTTCAGCCTTTGTGATAAGTGCAAAGTGAAAATTCATTGGGATTTTAATTTACATTTCTATGATTGATGATGACGTTGAATATTTTTATGTGCTTATTTTATATTTATATATATTCTTTGGTGAAATGTCTATTCATATATTTTGCCCATTTTCTAAATGAATTGTTTCCATATTGTTGAATTTTGATTTTTTTTGTCTATTTTAGACAAAAGTCCTTTGTCAGTATGTTATTTGCAAATAGTTTATCCCATTCTGTAGCTTCACTTTTTTTTTTTTTCCCTGTTAACATGGTCTTTTGTAGAACAAATGTTTTTAAGTGTGTTGAGGTACAATTGCTCAATTCTTACTTTTATGGATCATGCTTTTGGTGTCAAGTCTAAGAAATCTTTGCCTGGATCTTGGGTCCTAAGATATTTTTCTAGTTTTGTCTAAGACTTTCATAGTTTTGTGTTTTACATTTAAATTTGGGATACATTTTGCATTAATTTTTTGTACAATGTCTGGTTTAGGCTGAAGTTCTTTTAAAAATTTTGTTTATGGGGGACACCTGGGTGGCCCAGTTGGTTCTGTCTGACTCTTGATTTTGGCTCAGGTCATGATGCTAAGAAGGCTTTCCTCCACAGAATTGTGTTTTGTTTGTTCGTTTGTTTTTTTCTTTACATTTTTGACAACAAATCATTTGGGCATATTTGTATGGTTCTGCTTCTGGGTTATCTTGTTTTATTTCATTGACCTATGTGTTTTCTATTCTTCCAACATCACACTGCCTTGATATATATCTGTAGATACATGTCAGGCCTTATATTAGGTACAGTGATTCCTCCCACTATATTTTTCTTTGTTAAGTTTCTTTTAGCTCTTGCAGGATGTGTGCCTTTTTGTGTAGATTTTATTATGAGTTTAACTTTGCAAAAATGCTTGCTGGGATTTTTTTTTTTTAATTTTATTATGTTATGTTAGTCACCATACAATACATCATTGGTTTTTGATGTGGTGATCCACGATCCATTGTTTTCGTATAACACCCAGTGCTCCATGCAGTACATGCCCCCCTCAATACCCATCACCGGGTTAACCAATCCCCCCTCCCCCCCTCCCCTCTAAAACCCTGTTTGTCTCTCAGAGTCCATAGTCTCTCATGGTTCATCTCTCTCTCCAATTGCCCCCCCCCCATTTTTCCCTTCCTTCTCCTAATGTCCTCCATGCTATTCCTTATGTTCCACAAATAAGTGAAACCATATAATAATTGACTTTCTCTGCTTCACTTATTTCACTTAGCATAATCTCCTCCAGTCCCATCCATGTTGATGTAAAAGTTGGGTATTCATTCTTTCTGATGGCTGAGTCATATTCCATTGTATATATGGACCACATCTTCTTTATCCATTCATCTGTTGAAGGGCATCTCGGCTCTTTCCACAGTTTGGTTATTGCGGACATTGCTGCTATGAACAGTGGGGTGCGTATGGCCCTTCTTTTCACTACATCTGTGTCTTTGGAGTAAATACCCAGAAGTGCAATTGCTGGGTCATAGGGTAGCTCTATTTTTAAATTTTTGAGGAACCTCCACACTGTTTTCCAAAGTGGCTGTACCAACTTGCATTCCCACCAACAGTGTAAGAGGGTTCCCCTTTCTCCACAACCTCTCCAACATTTGTTGTTTCTTTCCCTGTCCATTTTTGCCATTCTAACTGATGTAAAGTGGTATCTCAATGTGGTTTTGATTTGAATTTCCCTGATGGCTAATGATGATGAACATTTTTTCATGTGTCTGTTAGCCATTTGTATGTCTTCTTCAGAGAAGTGTCTTTTCATGTCTTCTGCCCACTTTTTGACTTGATTGTTTTTTGGGTGTTGAGTTTGAGAAGTTCTTTATAGATCTTGGATACCAGCCCTTTATCTGTGGTGTCATTTGCAAATATCTTCTCCCATTCTGTGGGTTACCTCTTTGTTTTGTTGACTGTTTCCTTTGCTGTGCAGAAGCTTTTAATCTTGATGAAGTCCCAAAAGTTCATTTTTGCTTTTGTTTCACTAGCTTTTGGAGATGTATCTTGAAAGAAATTGCTGTGGCCGATGTCAGAGGTTACTGCCTATGTTCTCCTCTAGGATTTTGATGGATTCCTGTCTCACATTGAGGTCTTTCATCCACTTTGAGTTTATCTTTGTGAATGGTGTTAGAGAATGGTCAAGTTCCATTCTTCTGCATGTGACTGTCCAATTTTCCCAGCACCGTTTATTGAAGAGACTGTTTTTTCCACTGCATGTTTTTTCCTGCTTTGTCAAAGATTGTTTGACCATAGAGTTGAGGGTCCATATCTGGGTTCTATATTCTGTTCCATTGGTCTATGTGTCTGTTTTTGTGCCAGTACCATGCTGTCTTGGTGATCACAGCTTTGTAATATAGCTTGAAATCAGGCAATATGATGCCCCCAGCTTTGTTTTTCTTTTTCAACATTTCCTTGGCGATTAAGGGTCTTTTCTGATTCCATACAAATTTTAGGATGGTTTGTTCCAGCACTTTGAAAAATGTCATTGGAATTTTGATCGGGGTGGCGTTGAAGGTATAGATTGCTCTGGGTAGCATAAACATTTTAACAATGTTTATTCTTCCGATCCATGAGCATTGAATATTATTCCATCTTTTTGTGTCTTCTTCAATTTCTTTTATGAGTGTTCTGTAGTTCCTAGACTATAGATCCTTTACCTCTTTGGTTAGGTTTATTCTGAGGTATCTTATGGTTTTTGGTGCTATTGTAAATGGAATCATTTCTCTAATTTCTCTTTCTACAGTTGCATTGTTAGTGTATAAGAAAGCAACTGATTTCTGTGCATTGATTTTGTATCCTGCCACATTACTGAATTGCTGTATGAGTTCTAGTAATTTGGGGGTGGAGTCTTTTGGGTTTTCCACATAAAGTATCATGTCAAGAGAGAGAGTTTGACTTCTTCTTTGCCAATTTGAATGCCTTTTATATCTTTTTGTTGTCTGATTGCTGTTGCTAGGACTTCTAGTACTATGTTGAACAATAGTGGCAAGAGTGGGCATCCTTGACGTGTTCCTGACCTTAAAGGAAAGGCTCTCAGCTTTTCCCCATTGAGGATGATATTCACTGTGGGTTTTTCATAGATGGATTTTATGAACTTGAGGAATGTTCCCTCTATCCCTATACTCTGAAGAGTTTTAATCAGGAAAGGATGTTGTATTTTGTCAAATGCTTTTTTGGCATCGATTGAGAGGACCATATGGTTCTTCTCCCTCCTCTTATTAATGTGTTCTATCACATTGATTGATTTATGACTGTTGAACCACCCTTGCATCCCGGGGATAAATCCCACTTCGTCATAGTGGATGATCCTTTTAATGTATTGTTGGATCCTATTAGCTAGGATTTTGTTGAGGATTTTGGAATCCATATTCATCAGGGATATCAGTCTGAAATTCTCCTTTTTGATGGGGTCTTCGCCTGGTTTGGGGATTAAGGTAATGCTGGCCTCATAGAATGAGTTTGGAAGTCTTCCTTCTGTTTCTATTTTTTGAAACAGCTTCAGGAGAATAGGTATTATTTCTTTGAATGTTTGGTAGAATTCCCCAGGGAATATCAGGCCCTGGACTCTTATTTTTGGGAGGTTTTCGATCACTGCTTCAATCTTGTTACTGGTTATTGGCCTATTCAGGTTGTCGATTTCTTCCTGTTCCAGTCTTGGCAGCTTATAGGTTTCCAGGAAGACCTCCATTTCATCCAGATTGCTCAGTTTATTTTCATATAGTTGTTGATAATAATTTCTAATAATTGTTTCTATTTCCTTGGAGTTAGTCGTGATCTCTCCTCTTTCGTTCATAATTTTATTAATTTGGGTCCTTTCTCTTTTCTTTTGGATAAGTCTGGCCAGTGGTTTATCGATCTTAATAATTCTTTCAAAGAACCAACTTCTACATTCGCTGATCTGATCTACTGTGTTTCTGGTTTCTAATTCATTGATTTCTGCTCTAATTTTAATTATTTCTCTTCTAATGCGTGGCTTAGGCATCATTTGTTGCTTTTTCTCTAGTTCTTTAAGGTGTAGAGTTAGTTGGTGAATTCGGGATTTTTCTGTTTTTTTTGAGTGAGGTTTGGATGGCTATGTATTTCCCCCTTAGGACCGCCTTTGCAGTATCCCATAGGTTTTGGACCACTGTGTTTTCGTTCTCATTGATTTTCATGAATTGTTTAAGTTCTTCTTTGATTTCTTGGTTGACCCAAACATTCTTGAGCAGAGTGGTCTTTAGCTTCCAAGTGTTTGAATTTCTGCCAAATTTTTTTCTTGTGATTGAGTTCCAGTTTTAAAGCATTGTGGTCTGAGAATATGCAGGGAATAATCTCAATCTTTTGGTATCGGTTGAGACCTGATTTGTTACCCAGTATGTGGTCTCTTCTGGAGAAAGTTCCTTGTGCACTCGAGAAGAATGAGTATTCTGTTGTTTTAGGGTGGAATGTTCTATAAATATCTATGAGGTCTATCTGGCCCAGTGTATAAATCAAAGCTCTTGTTTCCTTGTTGATTTTCTGCTTAGATGATCTGTCCATTGCTGAGAGTAGAGTATTGAGGTCTCCTACAATTAACGTATTGTTATCAATATGACTCTTTATTTTGGTTAACAGTTGGCTTATGTAGATGGCTGCTCCCATGTCGGGGGCATAGATATTTACAATTGTTAGATCTTCTTGTTGGATAGACCCTATAAGAATGATATAGTGTCCTTCTGTGTCTCTAATTACAGACTTTAGTTTAAAATCTAATTTGTCTGATATAAGAATTGCTACCCCAGCTTTCTTTTGAGGTCCGCTGACATGGAAGATGGATCTCCATCCCTTCACTTTCAGTCTGGATGTATCTTTAGGTTCAAAATGAGTCTCATGTAGGCAGCATATGGATGGGTCCTGCCTTTTTATTCAATCTGCAACCCTGTGCTGTTTTATGGGAGCATTTAGGCCATTCACCTTGAGAGTGATTATTGAAAGATATGAATTAATTGTCATCATGTTGCCTGTGAAGACGTTGTTTTTATAGATTGTCCCTGTAAATTTCTGTTGTATATCACTTTTGAGGTCTTTTTCCTTTTATAGAAGCCCCCTTAATATTTCTTGCAGGGCTGGCTTAGTGGTCACATATTCTTTCAGTTTCTGCCAGTCGTGGAAGCTCTGCATCTCTCTATCCATTCTAAATGACATCCTTGCCAGATAAAGTATTCTTGGCTGCAATTTCTTCTCATTTAGTACCCTGAATATGTCTTGCCAGGCCTTTCTGGTTTGCCAGGTCTCTGTGGATAGGTCTGACGTTATTCTGATGTTCCTCATTTTGTACGTAAGGAATCTCTTCCCCATAACTGCCCTTAAGATGGTTTCCTTGGTTCTAAGATTTGCAAGTTTTACTATTACATGCCAGGTTGTTGGCCTGTTTTCCTTGATCTTGGGAGGGGTCCTCTCTGCCTCTAGGACATGAATGTTTGTTTCATTCCCTAGATTAAGGAAGTTCTCAGCTACAACTTGCTCAAATACATCTTCTAGTCCTCTCTCTCTCTCCACTCCCTCCGGGATTCCAATTATTCTGACATTGGAACGCTTCATGGTGTCACTTATTTCTCTGATTCTATTTTCATGGATTCTGAGTTGTTTTTCCCTGGCCTCCTCCTTTCCCTTTTTATCTATCATATTGCCTTCCAGGTCGCTTATTCGTTCTTCTGCCTCAGTTACCCTAGCTGTTAGATTATCTAGATTGGATTGGATCTCATTGATAGCATTTTTAAGTTCTGCCAATTCAGCTTTCATTTCTGCCCTTAGAGACTCTATGTTGCCATTAATTGATTTCTCCATTCGTGCCATTGTCTTCACAATTACTAGCCTGAATTCCATCTCCGACATCTTGGTTATATCTGCATCTATTTGTAAATCTGCAGCATAAGTCATGATCTCTGAGTCTTTTCTATTTTGGGGGCTCCTCCTCCTAGTCATTATGTTGATGGGTGTTTGAGGGAATGTATAGAGTCCAAATTATTGACCAGAACCCAAGCAAGATGCACCTGTTTTCTAGGGACCTTAGGGTTGCTGGCCTCTTGTTTTGCCAGTCTGTCTTCTGGGGGCGGGGCCTGCCACACTGTTACTCAGGCAACCCTGTTCCGACGGAGTTGCCCTGCCCCCCTGTGGCGGGGGCTGGGCTCAGTGGGAATCAGTCTTTGGGGCTTTTGTTCTCTGGCGGCTTTCCCTGGCGGCTTTCCGCGTCTGTTCCGGGAGTCAGAGCAGAAGAGACCATTTCAACCCTCTGCCTCAGAGCAGAGAGACCGCAGTCTGTTCTTCAGTGAGCTCTCCAGGCCACACCGTCTCCGTCTCTGTCCGTACCATCTCTGTCTCTGTACGTGCTGCTATAAACAGCAGCGGCCTGGGTTGTGCACCCCTCCACAGCGCTCCCAGTGCTGCCTCCAGGTCAGGGCACATCTCTGCCCTTTGTGCCTCTAAAACCACCAGCCGCTCCCAGTTCGCACCCGCGACCCCACCGCTCTGGGTTTCCACCCCAGGGGCTGCCCTAAAGTCCTCCGCCTCCCCCCCCCCCACTACCGGTCTGCGAGTTTGTGCCCCATCTGCTGCGTGCGAGGCTGTCGCTCACCGGCGGTGTAGGATCCCCACGGCCAGGCACCCTCCCGCTGCCGTTTATCCTCTGGTATCTGCCCGTGGAAACATGGCTCCCCGCTTTGTACCTCAAAACCAACCGCCTGCGATAGTGTGTTTGTAGAGATCCAGATCTTCTTACATCTCAGGTTGATTTCGTGGGTGCTCAGAGTGGTCTGGTAGATATCCAGCTCAATTCCAGGGACCAGTTGAAATTGGTTCCCCTACTCCTCTGCCATCTTTCCTCCTCCCCCGCTTGCTGGGATTTTGATAAGAATTGCAATAATGTAATTATCAGTTTGGGGAGAATTGACAGAGCTATTGATCTTGAACACATATTTATTTAGATTAACATTTTTTTTCATCAGCACTTTCTAATTTTTAACATACACATTCTATATATGTTTTATTAAGTTTATAACTATGTTTTTAATATGCTATGCAGTAATTACAAATGATATTGTGTGTTTAATTTTGGTTTTCATGTTCATTGTTAGTATATAGAAATGTGATTACTTTTTGTGTGTTGATCTTGTATCCTATGACCTTGCTGAACTACTAATTAGTTCTAGGGTTTTACTGTGGTTGTTGTTAGCTCCCTATAATTTTTTTTTTTTTTTAGCTCCCTATAAATTTTTAATATACAATCATACCATCAGCAGATAGGAGCAGTTTTATTTACTTATTTCCTGTCTATACATTTCTTTATTTCTTTTTATTTTTTCTTTCAAGATTTTATTTAAATTTAAATTACTTAACATATAGTGTAGTATTAGTTTCAGGGATAGAATTTAGTGAGTCATCACTTGTATATAACACTGAGTGCTCATTACAAGCGCATTTCTTTTTTTTAAATTTTTTATTATGTTATGTTAATCACCATACATTACATCATTAGTTTTTGATGTAGTGTTCCATGATTCATTGTTTGCGCATAATACCCAGTGCTCCATGCAGAACATGCCCTCTTTAATACCCATCATCAGGTTAACCCATCCCCCCACCCCTCTCCCTTCTAGAACCCTCAGTTTGTTTTTCAGAGTCCATCGTCTCTCATGGTTCATCTCCCCCTCCAATTTCCCCCCCTTCATTTTTCCTTTCCTGCTATCTTCTCCTCCTCCTCCTTCTTCTTCTTCTTTTCTTCTTAACATATAATGTATTATTTGTTTCAGAGGTACAGATCTGTGATTCAACAATTTTGCACAATTCACAGAGCTCACCATAGCACATACCCTCCCCAATTTCTATCACCCAGCTGCCCTATCCCTCCCACTTCCCACCACTCCAGCAACCCTCAGGAATTCTTAATCTCAGGAAACATTTCTTTCTTTCTTATCTCATTGCAGTGGTTAGAACCTCCATGCTTTGTTGAATAAGAATGGGGGAGTGCATCTTTGCCGTGTGGCCGTCTTAGAAGGAAAGCACTCAGTCTTCCACTATTAAGTATAATGTGGGTTATAGGAGGTTTTTGTAGATCCTGTTTATTAAGCTGAAGAAGTTCCCATCTGTGTCTCGTCTGGTAAAAGTTTTCATATGAATGGGTTTTGGATTTTGTAAAATACTACTTCTTTATCAATTGATATCATCATATGATTTCTTTAGTTTGTTCATATAGATGGTAGATTATAAAGATTGGTTTTTGAATGTTAAAACATATGCTAAACATTGTTTAGCATAACTGGAATAAATCCTGCTTGATAATGGTATATATATGTTCTTTGTAGACATTGCTAGATTGGATTTGCTATATTTTGTTGAGAACTTCTGCATCTAAGTTCATGAGAGATATTATCTGTAGGGTATTTTTTTTTTTCTTTTTGTACTGTTTTAGTCTGGTTTTGGTAACAAAATAATACTAGCCTCATGAAAATGTCTTGAGAAGTATTTCCTCCTCTCCTATTTTCTGGGGCAATTGTATAAAATGTGTATTCATTTTTCTTTAAATGTTTGGTAAAATTCTCCAGAGAAACAATCTAGGCCCAACGAATTCTATTTCAGGAACTTTAAATTAAATGGAGCTAATCTGAGAAACACTCTGCCTGCTTGGGAGGGTGGGAAGAGGAGAAGAGAGGATGAAGTGGAAGAAAAACCATCAGCTTCTTGCTCAGTCCCAGTGAAACCATAGTGGGGAGGGAGGGCAGCATCCTGGTTTTTCTGTTGGTATTTAGCTGGAGTAGAAAACAGATTACCAGAAAATGTCTCCTAATGTTGGGTTATCCTGTTTTCCTACTGGTGGTTCAAGATGGGATGCTTCTGTAGGGCAACAAAGAAATCCAGGGAACCCCCTACCATGCTATTCTCAAGTCCTCCATTCTCAAAGCAGCATGTTTTCCTTTTCCCACCTTTCAGAGACTTCCCATGCTTGTTTGTTGCTTTATGTGCAGGGCTTTTTCCTTGTGTGGGGGAAGACCCGTGAGGAATGGGACTATTCCACCCTGACAGAATTGGAAACCCATCTGCTTTGCCTTATTTTTTGTGAGAAAAAAATTGAGATAATGTTTGTGAGGATTACATGATGTTATGCTTAACTCAAAGCCTGGAATATTATAAGTATATAGTGTGAGCTATGAAGGGTCTTCTAATGCTTTGGTGAGAAATAAGTTCAGAAAGAAGAAGGGTGGGGGAAAAATGAGAAAAATGGAGAGCAAGGAAGGCCAGGGTATGCAGTAAAGGTTAAAGCTGTGAAGGATTAAGGTGCCAGATACTCAGTGCAAGAGCACATCTGGTGACCTAAAAGTGCTGGGCAGGACTGGGATGTCCTCTCTCTTGTCTTTCAGTGTCAATCCACTTCCCTGACATCAGACATTTCTCAATGTAAGAGAAATATTGGTATGGCTAATGGAGAGAAAGTGAAGATGAATTTTTATTTTCATCTGAGAGTAGATAAAAATGAATTATTTTAATCATCTGTACTTTCTTCTCAGCTTTACTACAAACTCACATTCAGAATATCTACTATAATCTAGTGGTGAAAAATTCAAATTTAAAGCTATGTCAACAATCATGCAAGAATTCATAGAGGTAGGGGAAAAAAACTGAGACTTGAAAATAAAATATTAATATTTGGTTATTTAGAAACACCACTAATAAGTAAAATAAAGCAAAGTCAGGAAATGTAAACATAATCGCTGTATCAATATTGAATCATATTTTAACAATCCATAATTCTTTTCATTTCTCTTGAATTCCAAGTGAAGTTCATTTGAATCACAAAATCATCATCAATCTTTTATAA
Organism: Halichoerus grypus; assembly: GCF_964656455.1. Classification (NCBI taxonomy): domain Eukaryota; kingdom Metazoa; phylum Chordata; class Mammalia; order Carnivora; family Phocidae; genus Halichoerus; species Halichoerus grypus. The sequence goes on from NC_135715.1 coordinate 89,693,322, forward strand.
ACTTCATTAATGTAAACAAATTCAAATATTGATAGTAAAATTAATTTTATAAGTCCATCAGGTAAATCAGGTAAATGTCTTTTTTTTTCTTAAGAAGATAGTGGACATTTTTTTTTCAACAGCTAATCTAACATGTTATGAGTTTACTGCTAACAGCAGGCTGAGAAAGCTTTCAGCAACCTTTAAGAATTATTGAATTCAACATCTCCTCTTTTTAAAAAGGACCATATCCACATGCTACTAGATAAATTGTTTTCTTTTTTTCCTTTCCTTTTTTTTTTTCCCACTTGTTTTTTGACTTTACGGCAAGCATGTTTATTTTGAAAAAAACTTTAAACTTACATAAAAATGACAAGAAAAGTACCAAGAATTTCTTTTTGTCCTTCACCTGGATTTCGCAATTGCTGACATTTTGTCACATTCAATTTTATTATTCTCTTTCTGATTCATTAGCGAGCAGGCAGCAATCACTGTACTCCTTTCCCATTTAGTATGTCAGTGCAGCTCCCCAAATTATCCCAAAACTAGAAACTTAATATTAATACTATTGGCTACAGTACAGATTTCAAGTTTTGTAGATTGTCTCAAAAATGTCTGAAAGAGCAAAATTTATATTTCTGCTCCATGATATAATCTGGAATCACACTTCACATTTAGATTTGGCATCTTTTTTTATTGATATATAATTCACATACCATGACATTCACCCTATTAAAGTTTATGGTTTTTGCACTTATTTGGTTTTTAGTATATTCACAAGGTTGTATAACTATCACCACTATTTAATGCTCAGAATATTTTTATTACTCCAGAAGAAAAACTCCATATCCACTAGCAGTTATGCTTCATTCTCCCCTCTCCCAGCCCTGGCTGACACTAATCTGATTTCAGTCTCATAGATCTGCTTTTTCTGGACAATTCATTTATATGAAATTATACCATATGTGGCCTTTTGTGTCTGGCTTCTTTCACTTAGCATAATGTTTAAAAATTAATCTGTATTGTAGCGCATATACTATTTTATTTATTTTAATGGTTAAATAGTGTTCCATTGTATGGATATACCACAATTTGTTTACCCATTTCTTAGTTGTTGGACATCTGAGTTGTTTCCATTTGGAGCTATTATGAATAATGTTATGAACATTCATATACATGGTTTTCTTTGTGTAAACATATGTTTTCAATTCTATTAGAAATATATACCTAGTAGTGAAATTGTTGGGTCATATTATAACTCTACATTTGACTTTTTGAGGAACTGACAAATTGTTTTACAGAGGAGCTTCACCATTTTATGTGTCTTTTTTTTTATTAATCCATTTTTATTGAACATTTAGTTTTTCAATTATTTTACTATGAATAATGCTATGATTGACAATCTTACAGATTAATCTTTGTACAGATACTTGATTATATCTTTAGCATAAATTCTTAGGTATGGAATTATTTAAATCTTAAATGCATTTTATTTTTTATTATTTTTATTTATCTTTTTTTTCTTTTGTTTTTTTGTTAACATATAATGTAGTATTTGTTTCAGGAGTACAGGTCTGTGATTCATCAGTCTTACACAATTCACAGCTCTCACCATAGTATATACCCTCCCCAATGTGCATCACTTCCGTTTTATGTTTCAACAAGGAATAGATGAAGATTCTAATTTCTCTACATACATGGCAACACTTTTTATTCTCTGACTTTATTGACTATTGCCATATTGATGGGTACGAAGTGTCATTTCACTGTGGCTTTAATAAGTATTTACCTAATGGCTTGTGATGTTTTGCCTGTTTGTATGCCCTTATTGGCTATTTGTATATTTTGAGGAATGTCTACTCAAGTTGTTTCCTTATTTTCTAATTGTGTGGTTGTCTCTTTTGTGTTATGAGAATTCTTAATATATTCTGGATGTGAAACTCATCAGATATATGAATTGCAAATATCTTCACCCTTTCTGTGGATCGTTTTTCATTTTCTTTTTTTTTTTTTTTTTTTAAAGATTTTATTTATTTATTTGACAGAGAGAGACATAGCAAGAGAGGGAACACAAGCAGGGGGAGTAGGAGAGGGAGAAGCAGGCTTCCCCACGGTGCAGGGAGCCCGATGTGGGGCTCGATCCCAGGACCCTGGGATCATGACCTGAGCCGAAGGCAGACGCTTAACGACTGAGCCACCCAGGCGCCCCCGTTTTTCATTTTCTTGATAGTGTCCTTGAGATGGAAAAATTTTTAATTTTGGTGAAATCTAGTTTATCTGTTTTCTCTTTGTATGTTTGGGCTTTAGGAATTATATCTAAGAAACCATTACCTAATTCAAGGTTACAAATATTTACACATCTGTTTTATTCTAAGACTTTTATAGTTTTAGCTTTTATAGCTTTTTAAAAAATATTTTAGTTAATTTTTGTATATGGTGTAAGGTAGGAGTCCAACTTCATTCCTTTGCATGAGATTACTAGCTGTCCCCTAACACTGATTGTTGAAAAGACTATTCTTCCTCCTACTGAGTTGTCTTGGCACCCTTGTCAAAAATTAGTTTCCCAAAAACGTATGGTGTTATTTCTGAACATTCATTTTTTTTCCATTAATTCATTTGTCCACTCTTAATCCAATAACACACAGAATTAATTTTTTAGCTTTGTGGTAAGTTTTGAATTCAGGAGGTATGAGTCTTCTAATTTTGTTCTTTTTTATTATTATTTTGGCTATTCTGGAACCTTGCTGGTTTTGATAGAAATTGTATTGTATCTGTAGATCAATTTGAACAGGATTGCCATTTTAATAATATTAAATCTTCCAGTCCATGAATATGGTACATATTTTTATGTATTTAGTATTTTAAAAATTTCTTTCAGTGTAATTATTACTGTATAAGTTTTGTACTTCTTTTAAGTTTATTTCTACTTAATTTATTTTTTTGCTATTGTAAGTTAAATTGCTTTCTTAATTTCATTTCCAGATTGTTCATTTCTAGTGTATAAAATCACAACTAAATTTGTATATTGATATTGTATCCTCAAACCTTGCTGAACTTATTTATTAGCTCTAAATTTTCTTATATATTTATATGTTTCTGAGAAACATTTTGTATGTTTCTATACAAAAGATCATGTCATATGAAAATAGAGATAGTTTTATGTCTTCCTCTCCAATCTTAATATCTTTTTTTTTTTTTCTGTCCTTGCATAATTGCCTTGGCTACAATCTTTGTAAAACATTAAATAGAAGTAAGGAGAGTGGCCATCCTAGTGTTGTTTTTGAATTTAGGGGAAACTTTTAGTCTTTCACCATTAAATGTGATGTTAGCTGTGGGTTTTATCAAGTGGTTTATCATCATGTATTGATACAATTACATTTTCTCCCCAATCTATTAATAATACATATTACATAAATATATTATTTTTTCTTGAAATACATCATATGCTTGGGATAAAGCCTATTTGAACTTAAAATATTTTTTTCCAAATATACTGTTGTGTTTGATTTAGCATATTTTATTTAATATGGAAGTGAAATATAACAAATGAGTAGAAACACATATTTTTCCTAGACTACCTGGTTCTATCAAAAGTAGCTGGGACATGAGCAAAAGTATTTAATCTCCTTGTCATTTAGGTCATTTCTTTATAAAAAGTAAAATAATATCATTTAACTCACAGTGGATTTTTAAGGATTAAATAAACTATTATAGATGAAATGTTATGTTTTTTCTATTTTTATAATTATTATTAATGCATTTTTTCAGGAAAAGAGTTGGTCAAACATTTATATATTTTAACTATTTTTATTTTGTTTGATTTAAATCTTATTCTACCCTTATAAAGTTTGTTAGCCATTTCCTTTTATTTATTAAACAAATATTCATACTGTGTTTTTCTGAATAAAACGTACAATGTAGGAATTACTACTTTCTTGAAGGTTTCCTAACACTAGCTTATAAAACATTTTGAACTAACAAATAATATTTTATGGTAACTTTTGCTTGCTGATTTAATTTCTTTTATGGCTTTGGATATATCAGATTTTATATATTTTTGTGTAGATAATTTATAATGATACATTGATAGAAACTGTTATTTTTACCTTTTGTCTTATATATCATTTGTAGGTGTTTGTAATTTCTTCTTCTGATTTTTAAATCTCAGTTATATATCCAGAATTATTTTCAAGTTTTCAAACCCAATATTGTTTCTGAATTTATTTATTCTTTGTCTTTAGTCAGTTTTGATAGAAGTTTGCCTGTGTCCAGGTCCTCAGTCTTCTTCCAGGTTTCACACTATCTGTGTGCCATTGACAGTTTATGTTTCTGTTGTTTATAATTAAGTTGAACTCACACACACGTGTGTGTGTATAACTTCTATGCAGTTCAATATGCTCCTTATTAACTATAAATCCATATTACCTGACTCGATGACAAAGTATCTTTAAAATATTATGCACAGTGGGACATCATTTTTATAACATATACACTTATATAATTGTAAAATGCACTATATGCATGGAAGGAATCTAGATTTAAGTACACTAAAGCCTTAGTATTCATTACATCGCTGTAGTTGAATTAGTGATGATTTTATTTACCTTATCTGCAATTTAGCATTTCTCAGGAGCAACCATTACCGATTTTCATTTTAAATCGAAAAAATTCTTTTGTATTGTACTGCTATTTTCCAAAATGATTCCTTTTAATTATATCAATCATTTTCTCAAAATGCTTCAATGATTTGTTGTTGCCTAAAGGGTAGAGTTTAAATTCTTTATTCTAATATTCAAAGTCCTCTGTCAGCTGGCAGCAAGCTGCATTTCCTCTCTTATCCTAATTCTCACACTCAATATAACAGTTCCAACCAAATGCTTTTACCAGCTGTTCTCACAAATTCCCTCTTCACAGTTTTTGTTCACTCTGTTTCCTCTAACCAACTGAAAGTATCTCTATGTTTTTTTTCTACCTATGTGACTATCCTACCTATTCTTCAAAATGCAATAACTTTTTCTTCATCTTTTATAAAGTCTTCCTGGGGGGAGGGGAAGCCCAAAGAGAGCTCTTCTTTGAATATCTTAAGACAAATATTGCTTTACTGATTTTCTAATTAATATTTTACTACTCTGGCAGCCATTCTAGTGGCACTAACTCAGGATTGCACATATTCCCCCGTATTTTGGGACCTGTCCAAAGTTGTCCCACCAATGGGGTGGGTGGGGAAAGCTATCCAGTGCATGCTGGCTACTCAAGCTGTGTGTCCTAGTATAAAGTTGCATCTGCCCAGAGCAAGGAAGGACTATTTCAAAAAGTTTCCATCCATAGAGGAAGTCATGATATACTCCACAGGACGTTCTGATAAATAAGTAATTTCATAGTTCCTCATAATTAACATTTTAAAGGGACTATATCTGTTCCATCAAATTAGGATATGGAGTATGTTCTGTAATTTTTTTGTATTATTAGATCACTTAACACAATGCCACTGAATTGTTTATGAATGGATATGAACAATTCAGATATATCTTAAAGGAAATGAAATCTCATGGGCATCTCTGATACAGATTCCTACATTTCAAGCAAATTGTAGCTGCATAGATTTTGCCATCTACTTTTCCAAACACCAATGAGCAGATGAGAAGAGTTTGGAAGATACTAATCACCATAACCTTTGCTCATAATCAGACCTGATATCTCCATTATTCCTGTTCTAGTTAAAACATCAGCATTGTCTATAAGCAATAATAGTAACTAGTATTTAAAGGCTATTTTACAGGTTTAAGGTACATCATCATTAGATAATAACCATGCCCTTCTATTTCTTCTTTGATGTCTAGGTTGGTACCTGGAATAGTAGCCACCCAGTGAGTATTTCTTAAAGGAATAAAATAAATTCAATATTAATTATCAGTACATACACAGGTCAGACACCATTGACTTTTTCATACAGTTGAGCATCCTGTGATGGGAGCAGGGAAGATCAGAGTCACAAGGCCAGCAAGTGGAATGTTCTCTCTACTATTGCTTTCTTAAAACAGGGAGGGGAGAAAGCACATTTCCTGCAGAGCATAGGTAATAAAGGGTATACTAAACTATAAAAGTCACTTAAGCATTCTCTTAAGTGTCTATAATGGTATTTAAAATCAAATAGTTTATTTTCCTCCAAATCAGAAACATTTTGCTGGTAGAGGCCATGCTGCCTGTGTTTATTTGAGCAACAAACCCAAGTTAATATGCTTGTCATTAGGGGTTTCAACCAGTGACCTTGAACAATTATAACAACTAAATATAGAGCTGAATTTTGTGATCAATGTTATTAGAAATAGCTGCTTTGAAAGTCTTGTCTCTAGTATATTAATTGTGGAGATGTCATCAAATCTGCCACATATGTTTACAATGGATGTAAGAGAATACAGGTTGAAGAGCTGTTCACGGAGATGTGATGCTGGATCATGCACCAGTTTCTTGCTGTTGCCAGAACAATGTGTGCAGCCCCTTTCAGGGAGCCTGTACTTGTTTTATTCCACGCACTTTCACTAAAAATGCCTTCCTGCTTCAAAGCACCAGAAAGTGGTGCTTTTGACAACATGAAACTTGTGACCTCCAGTTATTCTATTGGCATTAGCTTCTAGGAAATTCTGAACTAAGCTAATAGTCCATCTTGAAGAATTGTGCAAGTCCTTGCTGCATACATGTGTTTCTATGTGCTCACTTTCATTGTGGTCGAATACTTCATTTTGATTTTTCTTTGAGTTTAAAAATTTGTTTTATCTTAATTATTCATGCTTTTGGTAAGTTGCCTAAAAGTTCTTAGAAGGAACTAGGGTAGACCTGTAGATAAAGTGTTCTCTAGTACAAGCTATCAAATTAAAAGTAGAAACAGAAAAATGTGCGAACCCATTTTACAGATAAAGAACCTGAGGCACTGAGCTGTAATGTGACCTGTCCAAGGACAAAGACAGATTTCTAAACTGTAGCCGTGTGAATCTTCACAGTCCCATTCATTTTCCTCTTCTCACAGGGACATGTGATGAGCATGCACAAATTGTATAGTTTCACCCTTCACTGCTTTCCACTCTGTCCTTAGCTGTGCCCTCTGCCTCATTTGCAACAGAAGCTACAAATTGACTTAGCTTAGAGGAAAGAGGAAAGCTAAGTCAAACTGCTGACTTAGCTTAGACTGTTCTCCCAGACACCCAGTGTGTTCCCAGTTAGAAAACAGGCTGACTTATTTTGAGTTCAACTTTTCTTTTGCAAAATTTCAACTAGGAATCTTAACACATGCTAAATATTAAACCTTGAATTTGAAATCTTTCCTGCACATTTCTTATTGATAAGTATGCTTAGAATGGGATTTGCTTAATGGAAAATATTGTAACATAATACCCACAGCCTATAAGTTAAAGTTTCCTCAGTTTGACCAATGTTGAGAAGGAAATAAAAAATTACATCTGCATCAGGACTATGTCAGAAATGGTGCCAAGGAAGGTCTGAAATGAATGAAGATATTACCAAGTGCCACAAAGCTAATTAGTGTGCTGAATCTTCCCATAGAAGGAAATTTGCTGGCATCACCCCTGGGTCCTAATTTGAGAATGACCTCAAGTCATACTCCCCGAGGTACTATTAAAGAATTACCATATTGAGGAGGACTCTTGATAGGTGAAGAAAGGAAATATTTATTCTTTCCACACATAAATAAGTTTGTTTCTTTAACTGTTAAAGCTAAATGGTTTATTTTTATTACAGGTTTCTTTATTACAGAGAGCCTTAATATGTTAATAAACTCTGTCAATCGCAAAGAAAGGAAGACAATGTTCAGTTTCTCTCTATCTTCTATGGCCAAGGGTAAAAATTCCTGGAGATAGTGCCCCACAAATCACAGTTTGTGAAATATTAAGGCACATAAGAGATGATACATCACTTTACTTATTGGTATTCTAAAAAATAAAAATGTAAGTATATAGATAGTCTTAAATGCATATTTGGTTTTACAGGTGTGGAGTCCTGTTGCTTGGGTTTGTACCTGGCTCCACCACTTACTAGTTGTGTGAACTGGGACAAATACTTTAGCTTTCTGTTCTTTGGTTTACTCATAGGCAAAATAAGGATAATGATAGAAAACAAATTGCAATGATAAATGTATTTAGAGGCTATAGCTGCACATTTTTCACATTTCAATTAATTTTTTTTCTTCTCACATGAACATATGTGTGGTGTGTGCATTAACTTGGCACATCTTCCTTCCCCTCTTCACTGCTTTCCACTTACTCTTTTGTTAGACAGAATTGGGTTGTTTTGATGTGTTTTGATGATTCCTATGTATAGAAGAGCCTAGAAAAATCTCAGTGAATATTAGCTAATGTACACATGATTTCTTTTTCTTAAATATATTATTATATATTATATATAATATGTATAAGAAATATACATTTTATATATTATAATTATATATAACATTATTTATATATGTATATTTATTTATATGTTAGTATATTATGATTCTTACATATTATAAGATATATTATAGAACATATGTTACTGAATAATATGTATATATTATTATAATTATATATATGGCATAAATATTTCTACAATCATGAATAAAATGATTTTAAAAAATAATTATATTTAAAAACATCTCCAAGTTGTTAGTTTATGTTTTCATTGTTGTCACAAATATACATTAAGTATCATGTATCTTCAGTCCTATAAAATCTCTAGCTTGCCTCCAAGGCTCAGAGTTCTTTCAAGAGTTGGAGAAGTCTTGTAGCCAGAATCTTTGCATATTTAGCCTCTATGTACTGTTATGAGACTAAGTATAAGCACATGTCTCCATAGAAAGCATTTAGGACAGCATCTGCTACCATCAGATGAGTCCCTATGATGTGCACAATTCTTTACACCTGCTATTACTAATCCACATATTAGTCCTACAAGGTCAATAATTTCACTTTCAGATAAAGAAACTGGGGCTAGAGGAAGTTCCACAGCTAGTAACATACGGAACTTGGGTTATAAACCAGGACTTATTGATGTCAAAGATCACTTCTTTGAGATCCCTGCTGCAGCCATAGGAGCTCTGAAATCGAATCCAGCCACCACTCTCACATGGAGAGGCTAGGTGTCAAGGCAACTGAGGCACATCAAACAAATTAAGGGCAGCAAAACACGGAGTCAGGAATTATCCCAATGAATCTGAATACTTCATGCGGTCCTGCAAGTTTAATGTAAAATGTGGGAAAAATTACTAAGGATTGTTTTCCTGAGTTTCTATTTTTCCATTCATTAGGTTTTTGAAAAAGTCTGTTTAAGTTCTCCCCATAACTCAATTGTATGTCTTGGTTTGATCATGAGGCTTACTTACTTGGTTGTATAACCTATTATGTAAGGTTGCACAGACATACGCATAGCACATTTTCTTAAGAGGAAATAAAATACTTCATATTTTACCTCATTAATCTCCTCAGTACACCTAGAATTTCTAAGGAAGTATCCAGTTATACATACAAATCAGGTACACTGGATTCAGTAAGAGCGATATTAGTAGAAGCTTTAATTTGTCAAGTTGACAAGGGTGTTTCCTTGTTCACGATGTCTTATCTAAAACTCAGGGCTTCTTTAGTGGTCACAAATCACTAACCAGATTATAATGAATAAGGTTTGGACATGGAAGACATTATCATGTTTTCAAACTATGTGTTAACTAGTTGCTCATTTTACAATATTTATCAAACACCTACTATGTGCAGGCATTGTTTAAAGGGTTGTAGATACAGCAGAGGACAAAATAGGCAAAAATCCCTGCATGTGTGAAACTTACATTCAATTGAGGAAAGAAGATAATAAACTGGTAAATCACATACATACACCCTTCACATACACCACACTACCTTATATATAAAGGTGATAAATGCTATGGAGAATATGAAAGCAAAGAAGAAGAAGAGCAAATACATTTCAAAGAAGGGGAGGTCTGATTTTAAATAGTGTGGTCAGGAAAAATCACTGTGAGAAGGCTCTTCCTTTTAAATTTTTTCCCCTTTCTTTCTTTTTCTTTTTTTTTCTTTTCGTTGCTCTTGTTTTGTGGTTGTTTTATTTTGTTTTGTTTTGTTTTGTTTTTTAAATTTGAAGGAGGTCAAGGGTAATCCATGCTGGTATTGGCCAGGAGTATTCCTGGCAGGAGAAATGATTGCAAATTTGGGAATGTGCCTGGTGTGTCAGAGGAATAACAGAGAAATCAGTGGGGGCAGAGTGAGTTAGTCGTGAGGAGACTAGGAACAAATGAGATCAGGGAGTTAATAGAAGTTCAGCTCTTACTGGTCTGGAAGAAAGTTCTAAAGATTCTGGTTCTGGCTTAGAGAAGATAAGCTATCTAGTAGTAGGTTATCTATTAAAGACTTTGAGAAGAATTGTGTGATAAGATTTTTATTTTAAAAGATCACTCTGGACCTTTTTTCCTAATTTATAAAAAGTTGCAGAAGACTGGCCCACTGATCTTATAATGACAAAAAGATACTTAATCAGAAGGCAGAAGACACAAAGAAACATAAATGAGCTAAATTTCTGAGCAGATAAGGCTGTTCTTAGGAGTCTAGAGACCCATGGATGCTTTATCACTGGTTCAGAGCTAGAAGGGGCAATCATACAAGAAGGAATTGAAGAAAAATCCCACCTTTAAATGACCCTGTGATGTCTTGTTTGAGGAATCAGAGTTCCCAGATATCCTGACCACAGAGTGAATCTACAACAATCAGCACTTTTGTTTTTTCCATGGACCTTCCACTGAGGGCAGCAGTACAGAAGAGACTCAGGAATAAACGATAAAGTCATAGAAGTTTTCACAAAACATCCAAGACCATTCCTTGGTGCTGGGCAGCAGCCTAATGAAGGGTTTTAAAATAACTATGGTAAACTGGGCGCCTGGGTGGCTCAGTTGGTTAAGCGACTGCCTTCTGCTCAGGTCATGATCCTGGAGTCCCTGGATCGAGTCCCACATCGGGCTCCCTGCTTGGCAGGGAGTCTGCTTCTCCCTCTGACCCTCCCCCCTCTCATGTGCTCTCTCTCATTCTCTCTCTCACAAATAAACAAATAAAATCTTTAAAAAAAAATAATAACTATAGTAAATATATAATAAAGCCAAGTGGAAAAGAAAAGTGATATATAGGATCAGATAAAGAATTTCAGCAACTCAAGGGAAACTACAAAAAATAATTAATGACAATTTTAGAATTAAAAAATACATTAGAAATGAACAGTCATTTGATAGACTTGATGGTAGTCCAGACACAACGAAGAAAAAGGATCATGGAACTGACATATGAAGACCAAAATAGATTTTAAAGAACCAAACAGACCATCTGAGACTTGTGGGAGAGTATTAAATGGCCTAACGCACATGCAATTAAAGTCCCAGTAGGAGATGTGAGAAGGATAGAGATATATATTTTTTTAATGATGAAGGAAATAAACCCACAGATCCAAGAGCAGCAATAAACTCCAAACAAGATAAATACTACTTAGGCACATCAGAGATGAACTTCTAAAAACCTAAGATAAAACGAAAATCTATAAATCAGCCAAGGAATTGGACACATGGCATTCAGGAAAACAAAAATAAAGATGTTTGTATTCTACTCAGAAATAGTAGAAGCCAAAAGGTAGTGGCAGGGAATTTAGGCAAGAAACATTCAATGTATAGCCATTGGACATGTTTTCAAAATTTAAGGTGATATAAAATTATCTTATGGCAGACAAAAAACAAACTAATTTTCAGGCTAAAGAAGACAAATCATATGCACATGTGAATTAATGTGGATGAAGCATTTGACAAGATTCAAAACCTATTTATAATGAACAACTCTCCACAAATTAGGAATAAGGAGAAATTATCTCCATTTTCTGAAGAGTGTCTACAAAAATTCTGAAGATAGCATCCCCCTTAATGACAAAAGACTGAATGCTTTCTAGGATTGGGAACACAGTAAGGAAGTGTGCTCTCACCATTCTCATTCAACACAGTACTGACATTTCTAGCCACTGCATTAAGGTAATAAAAATTAAAAGCCTACATATTAGGAAGAGATAAAAAACTACTTCTATTTATAGATGACTTGAGTGTCTGCATGAAAAAATCCCAAAGAATCTGTAAAAACCAAATTCTAGAATGAATACATGAGTTTGTCTAGGTCACAGCATCCAAGACCAATACACAAAAACCAGACACATTTCTATATACTAAAAATAAACATGTGAAAATCAAGTAAAAAAACAAAACAAAATACCACTTACAATCAGTATAAGAAAATGGAATAGCCAGGTATACCCTTAACAAAACATGTATAGATATGCATGCTGAAAAATATTAAATGCTGCTAAAAGAAAGAAAAGACCTAAACAAATGGAGAAATATCATGTTTATAGGTAAGATTCAACATAGTGCCAATTCTCCCCAACATTATCTGTAAGTTTAATACAATTTCTACTAAAATCCCAGTAAGATGTTTTTCTTTTGCAGACAAAAACAAATTTTTGATTGTGTTTATATGAAAAGACATTAGAATTTATATGAAATCTATATGAGAGGGCACTAGAGTAACTAAAAAGAAAATCTTGTAAAAGGAGAGTAAAGTAGGAAAAATCACACTACTCTTATGGAAGAGCTAATATTTATCTAGACTAATTAAGATAGGGTACTCTTGGTAGAGGGAGAGGTACTGAGGTCAGTGAAACAGAACAGAGAACGCAACAATAGACCCACCTAAATATGCTCAGCTGTGTTTTGACAAAGGTACAAAGGCAATTCAGTGGAATAAAGATATCTTTTTCAGGAAGTGGTGCTGGAGTAATCGAAGGTCCATAGGGAAAAAAGAGACCGAGAGAACTTTTGTGGAGAGGTTGGGCCAAAAGCCTGATTGCGGTGGATGCAAGAGAGAACAAGGGAAAGATGTTTGCAAACCCCAAGAAAAAAATATTGTTTGGAACATATGCATCATAAGGACTAGGAAGAATTATGACAGTGGCAAGAAAAGCAGGTCGTGTCAAGAAAGTAACACTAACACAACCTTTGTTCTCACTTAGAAAAGGGATTATAAACATTTACCCCAAAGATACAGATATAGTGAGAAGAAGGGCCACATGCACCCCAATGTACATAGCAGCAATGTCCACAATAGCCAAACTGTGGAAGGAGCCGAGATGCCCTTCAACAGATGAACGGATAAAGAAGATGTGGTTCATATATACAATGGAATATTACTCAGCCATCAGAAAGGATGAATACCCAACTTTTGCACTGACATGGATGGAACTGGAGGGGATTATGCTAAGTGAAATAAGTCAAGCAGTGAAAGTCAATTATCATATGGTTTCACTCATATGTGGAACGTAAGGAATAGCATGGAGGACATTAGGGGAAGGAAGGGAAAACTAAAGAGGGGGAGATGAACCATGAGAGACTGTGGACTCCAGGAAACAATCTGAGAGTTTCAGAGGGGAGGGGAAGTGATGGGATGGGTTAGCCTGGTAATGGGGATTAAGGAGGGCACATGTTGTAATGAGCACTGGGTATTTTACACAAATAATGAATCATGGAACACCACATCAAAAACTAATGATGTACTGTATGGTGACTAACAACATAACAAACAAACAAGAAAAAGAAACAAAAGGGATTATAGATACCAGGCTCTTGTATTCATTAAAAGTCATGTTTATAATCCACTTAATTAATAGAAGGTATTTTCTCCTACAATTTCTGTTATTGCACATTCTCATTATAATTGGATTTTTACTACTTTTAGCTGATCATCTCCTCTGATATACTAAAATATTATTTAACAACCTTTACTGTGGTTTTCCTCCTTCTAGTTCCAATGTCTAGTAACTGCCAAGCACATAGCTGGAATTGGAGAAATATTCATTAAATGCAATTAAGCTAAATGAAGCCAAGTTACTAAATGGCTTGATTTCAGTTTTAAACCCATTGCTCTTGTGCCCTTTACCCCTGAAACTTTTCTTAAGCAATTTTCCCCAGGACTCTGTCCAACTGAATCTAACTTCTTTGCTATTTGAAGAGAAGTTCAACTTAACTCTTTCAGATTCATCTCTTATAGTTACTAACAAGGTTCATTGCATTGTTTTCTCTGTGAAATGTAGTACTTATCTCTCCAACTGATACAACACTTTTAGAAGGGCCCTAGAGTTCCCACAGCCCTTAGGTTTTGTTAGCTGAGCTAGATTATATCTTCTCAGAGAGGCAACATGAATCTCTTATTTCCTCTACTCCATTGTGTTCATCCTCATTTCTAGTGTTTCTTCAAATGTGAAATCAATGCTGGCGTTACTCCATTCGTGTACAAGATCGTATTTGACTCTATGGTGGAATGATGGGAAAACTAATATTCTAAACCCTGAATCTAATGAAACAGATTCTCTTCTTGGATAATTTATCCTAGCAATAACCTTTTCACTCTAAATGCCTACAACTTATCTTCACTAGATCATTCACTTAATACTTATATGACATTTCTAATAGTTACTTATAATCTGATTAAGATATGTAGTGTTAATACATTTTCTTTTTCTTTTTCTTGTCCCTAACCACATGCCTCTGGTTGAGTAGGAAAAAAAAAAAAAAAAGATAACCCTATGGCTCAACAATGGCATGGAATTCTTTCTAGGGAGAACATATCTCAATGAATGTATGGACTGTTTATAGATAAACTTTTATTTATCATTGATAGACAAGGGAAATAAAACAAGAGCTAATGAGGTCTACATAGTAACTAATGGCATTTATGAGCTATATGTTTGTATTTTGAGGTGGTTGATGAGAATCTAAACAGCGAATGTAGAGAGTACTTCAGGGGAGAGCAAGATCCATATGAGGAAAAAGTGATAAATTAGACCTCAAAAAAATTAAAAATTCTTGCTTTGTGAATGATCCCATTAAATGGACAAAGACAAGCTTAAAGAGTAGGAGAAGATATTTGCAAACTACATATCCAGCAAAAATAACCTAGTAATTAAAATGTATAAAGAACTCCCAAAACTCAACAGTGTTAAAAAAAATAGGAAAGAAAAAAAAAATATCCACAAAGAATCCAATTAGGAAATGAAAAAAAATACATAAACATACATTTCATGGAAGAGGAAATACAGCTGATGAATAAACACATAAAAAAAGTTCAACACTGTTGGCTATTAGGGAAATGCAAATTAAAACTGCAATATCACTAAACACCTATCAGAATGGCTTTTTAAAAATAGTGATAACCAAATGTTGTCAAGGATGAGGAAGATCTGAATCACTCATGCATTGCTTAGATGCACCAAAATAAATTCTTAGTAGATCAAATATTTGCATAAAAAAGATAACATATCTTGTATAAGCCTTTTAGAAAAAAAAAAAATCTAATTATTTTGTTCCCTTGGTGTCAGGAAGCAAGAGAAGGAACCAAAAATGTATAAAGCACAAACTATCAGATTTGACTATATTAAAATAAGATGAGAGACAAAGAGATTGCATTATCTCTCTAGAAAAGATCCCCTAAAATTGTGAATAGACAAGAAAAGCAACTCATTTGCACATAGTATGAACAAGAAAATAGCCAATAAATACATGAAAATGTGACTTCACAGAAATACTAGAAATATAAATTGAAGTGATTAGACATCAGTGTTTGCTCTTCAGCTATTTTGCTTTCTGTTCTATATATTCTTTGATTTTGCCACACGGGCATCCATTCAGCTTCTTGGTGCATGTGAAAAAAAAAAAAAAAAAAAACAGGTATATGAGGAAGTTAGTACTCATGCTGTGGACATGTGAGCATGGGCAATAGGAACTGGTAGATAAATGACCCCCTTTTCTATTAACTGGCTAGATAATTCCCAGCTGCTTTCTCTATAGGTTCCCTAGCAGGATCATAGCTGCCCACAGTGGTAATCAGCTGGATAATATATCTTTGGATAAACTTCCTACGTATAAGGCTTTTTCTCAGTCTTTGTTTTTCTCAGGAAACTTAGCAAAGACATCTGTCTTTATTAGAAAGCAACACACATTAATTTTATAATTATAAAGTCATTTAATCAGTTATAAAATTATATATTTCATTAAACACAAAATATTTCTTGAATGTCTGTAAGTCCAGGCATGGATTATGTGACACATGGATCTGATAGTAAGCAAAACTAAAAACAACAAGGAAACTTGTTCTCAAAGAGTGTACAGTCTAGTGAAGAAAGTGCACATTTAACAAAGAATCACACAAAACAAATTAGTAAATGTGAAAAGCAAGTATGAGGGGCTGTAGGCTGGTCAAATAAGGACAATGGATCTAGTCATGGGGACCCGAGAAGGTTCCTCTGAAGAAGTGGTGATTGGTTGGACAGAAACACAAGGAAGAGTAGAGGTTATTGAGGCAATGAGTATTTGGTTAGGGGAAGGAAGGGCGATCCAGAAAGAAGAACGGGTGCAAAGACTTGGAGGCTGAAGTATTAATGATACATGTATCATGAACATACCAAACATGAAACAAACAAAAATACACAAACAAAGCATCTGGGGTTAGGTATCAAGAGGAAGCTTTGTGCAGCCTTAGACTAGGGAGATACATAGGGAAAATGTCAGGTGATTCCGTCGGCCATGTTAATGACTCTTTTTTTTTTTTTTTTCTTTTTTTAATCCTAAGAGCCATGAAATTGAATGAAGCATATTTTTTTTTTAGTAAAGAGTTTAAATTATCGATTTCCATTTTCAAAAGATCATTCTATTATGGCTAATATTCATTGAGAGTTTACCCTATGCCAGACACTGTTCTGAGCACTATGCGTGTGTTACACTTTGGATGCTCATGACTTCCCTACAGGGTTTGTATTGTTATCCACACTGTAAGAGTGAGGAAATTGAGGAATAGAGCAATTATCTTGCTCAAGTTCACACAGCGAAAGTGTGGCAGAGCAGACTCCAGCTATCAGACTTCAGCACTCACACTGTGAACTCCCAGACTAAACTGTCCCTACAGTGTAAGAAGGAGAGAGTAGAACAGTAGATGTGGGGACCCAGTTAGAAGGCTATTTCCACCATCCAGCGAAGGGAGATACAAGCTTTGTCTAAAGGATCAAAGTGAGTTGGACAGAAATGGATGGATACACTATGATTCTCAACCGGAAGCAACTTTGCTCTATACTCCCAAGCCAGGATATTTGGCAATGTCTGGAGTAATTTTGTTTGTCAGAACTCGGGAGGACCTCTAGTGGTACAGGTCAGGGATGAGGCTATGCCTCCTACAATGCATAGGATAGTACCCCACAATATAGAATCATCCAGCCCAAAAGATCAATGGTGTTAAGGTTGAAAGCCCTGGTATAAAAATATTTTGGGAGAAAAACTGATAAAACTTGATGGTGGATGGGGTTTGTGGGGTGAGAGAGCAAGAGGTATCAGGGATATTGTGTAACAGAAAGACTGTCACAACACTATAGGGAACAGAGCAAACATACTGAGATTGAAGGAATTTAAATTGATGAATTCGTCAACCAAAGAGAGGTATCATGTGATCACTAAGTTTTAATTAATTATAGAGCACAAAAGAGAATTCTGCATTAGAGACATATATTGTAAGTCATCTGGGTATAGACAACATTTTAAATCATGAGCACAAATAATGTTTTCTAGGGTTAGAACATAGGATAAAAGAAATAATGCCTTAGGACTGAGCCTTAAAGAGGTCCAATGTTTAATGGCCTTTTATTGAAGGAAAAAAGAAGAGGAAGAGAGAGAGAAAGTAAAAGGAGAGAGAGAGATATCAGAGAAATAGGAATAAAAACAAAAGAGGGGCGCCTGGGTGGTTCAGTCGTTAAGTGTCTGCCTTCAGCTCAGGTCATGATCCCAGGGTCCTGGGATCGAGCCCCGCATCGGGCTCCCTGCTCCACGGGAAGCCTGCTTCTCCCTCTCCCACTCCTCCTGCTTGTGTTCCCTCTCTCGCTGTGTCTCTTTCTGTCAAATAAATAAAATCTTTAAAAATAAATAAATAAATAAATAAAAACAAAAGAATGTGGTATTCAAGAAGCCAAGGGGGTATAATTTTTTTTTAAATAATAGATAGTGCTTAAAAGTAAAATAAAGTAAGTGGGGAGAAAAAGTCTGTTTCAAGGACATGAAGGTCATTGGGTCCCAATTGAGAGCTAATTTGGAATAAGAGCTTTTTGGACTGGAATGGAGTTAGACATATGCCCAACACACACACACACACACCCTCACCGTCACACAGATCATTGCAAAAAAAAAAAAAAAAAAAAAAACCTAAATATCTTATTGAATACTCTGTAGCTTACCATGTTCTAGACCCTATAAATGCAAAATGATAAATGTTTACTCAAATAGCATAAGACATGTGATTGTCTCCTCATTTCACAGAGATGAAATGAAGGTTCAGTGATGTTAGGTGATTTATCAGAGGCCGTATTAAAGGCATAATCTGTTTCCTAACCCAAGACATAAAGTCTCCAACGCCCACATTCTTTCCCTTAAACAGAACGATAAGGAAAATCTCCAAACTCAATGGCAACTGTGTCTGTTGACTTTAATCTTATTTGCAAAATTTGGATTCATCTCACTCAGATACAAAATTGTTTTCACATGTTTCTCCCTTTTTGTAAGCAAGGTGGACCATGGGGCTATTAATCATTGCTGCAACAGATAAAGCTGACTTGTAAAAACCAATCTCCATTACTCATTTGGACCCACACTGTGGACTGAGATACTGTATCACCCAAGGAAACAGATGGTCCATGTTCCTGGTAAAAATGCTTTACAAAAGCATTCCTATCTGCAGTTCACAGGTTCTGAATCCATTCCTATCAAATGTGATACTCACAAGGTCATCACACACAGTTGACCTTTAATTACTTTGCAATGGAAAATACAACATATTTGTAAATGACATTAGAAAAAAAAAACACAGCAAGTTTAGTATAGATACATAAAACAATTAAATATAGTATATTCTGATTTCAGATATAACAATGAGAATAGCTAATGAAATGAATAAAATCTGTTTTATAATTCTTCCTAACTGTCCTCTGTTTATCCAACTGGCCCCCTCTTGTTTAAATTCCACTATTTAGTTCAAAAGACTTTTCTAAAATGCAAATCATATTACTCTGCTCTCCTGTTTAAAATCTTTAAATGACTCCCCATCACCTACAGGGGGATGATCTCAAGCAAGCTACTTAAACTCTAACAAAGTTCAAGATGACAAAGTTAATAAAGTGACTGAGTTGGGAATAAATTCCATGCCATCAGCCTTCTGCTTTAGCTTTCAACCATGAAGTTGTAATAATTTTCTAAAACAGGAGCTGGTAAACTATGTTCTGAGGACCAAATCCAGTCTGTCACTTGTTTTTTACATCCTACATGCTAACAAACTTTTCTACATTTATAAATAATTGAAAAACAAGTCAAAAGAAAATACAATTTCATAACACGTGAAAGTTACATGAAATTCAAATATCAGAGTCCATGAAAAGAGTGTTCCTGGAACACAGCCATGCCCATATGTTTGTGTACTGCCTATAGCTGCTTTCATGCAAAAACAGAGTTGAGTAGTCACAACAGAGATTGCTTGGCCCACAAAATCTAAAACATTTACTATCTGGTCCTTCATAGAAAAAAATATGCCCACATCCAAATTAATGACTAGCATTAGGGAAGAGGGAAGTAGGAAGCTAGAGAGATAAGTGGAGTGAAGTTATCACAGGTCAAATTGCTTCATCAAGAAATTTGGACCGATAATAAATATGGGCATTATGCATCAAAATATATTCTTTTGGATTTTCACCTCTCTTAAATCTAATTGTCTAAAATAGATGGATGTATGTAATAATGTTGCATATTGCAGTTAAACATGTGTAAATTATGCATGGATAATCAATTGGGTGCATTTTGCTGTTTTATATCTTTTGCCTTCGAAGCACTATTCTTTATTCCTGAAAACTTCTCCTTTACTATCTCATTAACACTAAATTTTTTCAAAATTTATTTTAGCCATCACCTCCTCTAGGAAGGTATTCCTGTCCCACTCCTTCCCTTCCTGTTAGGTGCCCCTTTTATATTCTCTTATAGATTCTTTTTTTTTTTTTTTTCTTTTCCCTTGTGCCTAAGAAATTGCCAACACGTAGTAGACACTAACACAAATTTGTGAATTAATATTCAAGAAAGGCCACACACGTCTTTCATCCAGTGCGATCCTGTTTTCCCTCAAAGGCAAAGACTGGGATCCTTTTTTGATAATAGCCCTGGTAATGTCAGAGAATCTTAGTGATCTGCTCGTACCTTCGGGAAAACTAGGAGCCTCTTGGGGAAAAAAAAAAAAAAGCTGTTAATCATACTGGCTATTCTCTATTGCCCATCAGTAGATGAATGATAAAGATGTGGTATGTATACATACAATGGACTATTGCTCAACCATTAAAAAAAAATGAAATCCTGCCATCTGCAACAACATGGATGCAACAACTTATGCTAAGTAAAATAAGTCAGACAGAAAAAGACAAATACCATACGATTTCAGTTATATGCAAAATCTAGAAAACAAACAAATGAACAGGAGAAACAGAGAAAGACTCATAGATACAGAGAACAAACTGATGGTTGCCAGAGGGGAAGGAGGGTGAGTTGGTTGGGGGAAATAGGGGAAGGGAATTAAAAAGTACAAACTTCCCATTATGCAATAAGTAAGACACAGGGATGCAGTGTACAACATAGGGAATATAGTTAATAAAATTGTAACAACTTTGGTAACAGATGGTAGCTAGATTTATGTAGTGATCGCTTAATAATGTACATAAGTAAACTATATTGTACACCTGAAACTAATATGTCAGTTAACTTCAATAAAAAATATAGTCACCAAAAGCTTATCACATAGGGGATAAAATAAATACCAAGAAGAGTGCTTAAGATATCATGGGCACTCGATATATATGTGGCAAGTGGAGTTTTTCAATCAATAGATCATTAAATCACTAATAAGGGATATAGTAGATTTACCATAGGATATCATGAAAGTTTAGGCACAGAGGGCATCTTCATGAAAGCCTATAATTGCAAATATAATAGTGATTATTATTATTAGCATTTTCTGACTGCTTCCTTGGAGCCAGGCACCATGCTAAGTGTCTTAAATGCATTTCTTGAATTCTTGAAACATACCTATCACACCCACATTGCAGATTATTTCTTTGTTTTTAAATATTTATTTATTTGAGAGAGAGAGAGAGTGTGGCGGGGGGGGGGGGAGGCAGAGGGAAAGAAGCTCAAGCAGATTCCCTACTGAGCACAGAGCCCGACGTGGGGCTGGATCTCACGACCCATTAGATCATGACCAGAGCTGAAACCAAAGAGTCAGAGGCTTAACCATCTGAGCCACTCAGGAGCCCCTGCAGGTGATTTCTTATAATTCATGGCACACATAGTGCTTTTTCTATTTGTGTCTTTCTGGCTTCTGCCTCCAACGCCAAACACTTACTCTCCATATATCTTACACCCAGGCTCCTGAGAAAGACTTTTTGGTTCATTTCAACATGATCCTCTTGCTTTTACTTATGTTTGGCCAAGTTCTTCATGCAGGACCTCTTCATAAGCTCCTGCTCATCCTACGGATTGGCTACAGAATTCTCTATGGAAAACATCATTGAATATGTTCTTTCATGAACCCATTGTTTCACTCATATACCATATATTTAGCTTTCACATGCCAGGCAGTGGGAATTCAGAAATTAAAACAAAACAAAACAAACAAAAACATGGTCGCTCATAGCCATGGCCTTCCTAAGCTCATAGGCAGTCAATATGGTAGTAGGTGCTCTGACTGAGGCATCATGGATCACAGGTCACAAGAGAAAGTGTGTCTAGGCCAGCCCGAGGGGCCATGGAAGTCTTTATGGAAACAATAGAATCTGAGTAAAGGAGCATCAGAGGAAATGAAGAGTGTTGGGAGTGGTGTCAGGAACAGAGACAGCAACACTAGCAAAAGCACAGAGGCATGAGCCAGCCTCATGTAGAAGAAGTCCTCGTAGTTTGTTGGCTATGGAGTGAGAAAGCAGAGCGGTGGAAAGGAGCATAAGATGGATGGGAGTGGTACTGGATGGAGCTGGACTGATAGATCGACCTGGATGTCACAGCTAGGAAACTGACAAGGGGAGAGAGGGTGGCCTGGACATGTGGCAAGCAGGGTGGCCCAGGGATCATGGTGCCATGTGGGAGACGATCGTCTTATGCAATTTTGTGTTTTGCTGCCCTGGTAAACAGTCAGGGCTATATTCCCCACATGAGACAGGAGTTCTATCTGATGTGGGAGGTGCTGAAATAGCATGAGTAAAGGTAGGTAAGATTATAGAAATGGGATTTGAAAGGCGAATCATTATTCTCGATTTTGTAAGCAGTTACTTAAAAGAATATGTTATTTCAATGCAATGTTTTCTTTCTAAGTGTGTGTGTGTGTGTGCGCGCATATGTGTGCAAACTTGCTACCAGTTTTGTACTTTCCTGCCTTTTCTTTTTTCTCTTACTCTCATTTGGCACATCACTACAAATTGAGCAGACATTTCAAATTGTGGGTAGATTAGTCGACTGATAATAGAAAAATTAAAGGATACTTTATCTTATAAGCATGCATTTCTAAATGTCGAATTGTTAAGAAAAAAAATAACGTAAATTAGTTAATCTGAGCAAATGCCCTTCTTTGTAACAACTTGCTATTGTTTTTAAATAAAAAAAAAGAGAACATTCTTAGGAATGAATGAATGAGAGAATGGATGAATGGAATGAATCTCTAAAAAAATACAGTTCTATATTTGTTCATTGCTAGAGTGTCCTGAAAAGACCTGCATATAGGAAGGAGGTCTTCCACCCTCATCTCATTGGAAATTTAATTAAAATAGAAAGTTATGTAAGAGAACATTTTTACTATGTCATTTCATTCTTATAACAAACTTATAAGTTAGATCATATTACATCTATTTCATATATAAAAGTAACTGAGCGAGGCTCAGGGAAGTTAACTGTCCCACCCAGGTCACATGAAGGTCTATCTCCAAAGTCCAGGCTGTTTCTGGGTTGTTCAACATGCAGAGAAATTGGTTCCAGGGAGAGATACCCTGCTTTTTACAGCCACAGCTTGAATGTAAATACCCTAACCTGAGAGCTTTTTGAGATTAAAAAAAGGTTCTATTTAATGTCAAAAATAAACCTTCAGCTATCAGAGGGTGCTTCTCTGTGTGTAAAAGAATGATACCTGCACCCTGCACATGGATTGTCAGTAGCAGCATCACTGCACCAGAATCGTACAGAATTGAAGTCGTTTAAGAGACAGCTTATAGACCTAGCATTGTTTTCAAGTGAACCTCCATGATTTTTCCAAAGCTTCCAATCCATAAAATTATATTATCTTAAAGCCAGAGAAGATCTCTGAGGTCATCTGTTCCTAATGTCATCATTTTCCTCTGCTGATGAAACCAAGAACCAGGGAAAAGGAGAAATTATGTAAATATTTGATTTTAGCCTATTTGGTCAAAATATGTGTTCACAATTTGCCAAGTCTTTTATGAATCGCATTGATAATGGCACAATATGTCAAAATTGATAGTAATATTTTTATAATAGAGATAAGGACCCTGAAGCTGGAAAACTTTGGTGGCTGTCTCAGGGTTGCACATCTAGTTAGATATTACACAACTAGTTCAGTGACAAGGCTAGTACTGAAACTGACCTTATTTGGTTCTAATGTCTCCCTCATCTGATTAGAATGAGGACCAGAGCACAGATCATGTCACATCCTGAAGTTATCTCCCGTGTCACCTGCCATGTGACAGGATGGGGCAGGAGAGGAGCAGGGACAAGGAAAGAACATACATAATAATCCCAGTTTATTGTAATTATGATTTCCCTCTATTTCAAAGCCTCCACCAAATTTTATCCCTGGTGACCCCCCCTCCCCAAGTGCACAGAACTGTACTACTCACCAGTTGTAAGTTCTGTGCTTGGCTTCACTGGTGATTCATTCCATGACCTTGATCGAACCATTAAGCCTTTCTTTATCTCAGTTTCTCCATCCATAATGTAATTATAAGTAATACATGCCCCCTAGCTACTTCACGGGGGTCACAAAGGCATTAATAATGTAATTATTTCAAAAGTACTTTGAAATCCTTGAGTGAAATATGATATTAAAAATATCACTGCATTCAAAATATTCCCTGACAGGCATACTTAAATGAGAAAACTATTGCTTTCTGAGTGGAAAATATGTCTGACAGGGTACATAATTTTCCTGGAGAAAAATGCCTTTCATACAAGAGTCTCAAAACCTCATTAGTTTTGTTTAAGGTGCTGAGACTGTGGTTTGTGCACCGTGGGTAAGAGGCTTCAGTGGGCTGTGCTCTTTTCTGTACACTTTTACAACTATTAAAATCAGAAGAGGGAACGTGATTATAAAAGCCCCCAAACTAGGGTTGCCAGATAAAACACAGGACACACAGATACATTTGAATTCCAGATTAAAAAAAACAATATTTTACATAAGTATAGCCCAGATTTTATGAGACATACTTACACTAAAAAAAATACATACGTGAAATTCAAATGTATTGCATGCTATTTTTATTCGCTAAATCTGACAAGCCTACTTCAAATCCTCCTCATTTAACCAACTTGATTATTATGTGGAATGATTGTAAAGATAGCCTCATTCGTTTTAGATCACAAAACAATTAAACCGATTATATCAGTAATCTAACCAAGTTGTGATTTCTGAAAGGCAAATACTGTGTTTGATTCTCCTTTGTATTTCTTGGATTCAGCATAGATAAATGTTTCAGCAGATAAATGTTTGTTCAATAAATTAATGAATGAATGGTGGATTGAATGAACAGCTTGAATTACACTGAAGGAATTTAAGGCACTTTGGGAAGTTATTTAAAAAATATATTTGGGTTACAATCAGTTACTATAATAATTCTTTTTTTTTTTTTTTAAAGATTTTATTTATTTATTTGACAGAGAGAGAGACAGCGAGAGAGGGAACACAAGCAGGGGGAGTGGGAAAGGGAGAAGCAGGCTTCCCGCCTAGCAGAGAGCCCGATGCGGGGCTCGATCCCAGGATCCCGGGATCATGACCTGAGCTGAAGGCAGACGCTTAACGACTGAGCCACCCAGGCGCCCCAGTTACTATAATAATTCTATATGGTAGTTTTTTCTAAGATAACTAAATTAGTTTATTAACTTGCTTTCCTTACAAGCTTTTATTAAATTCAGCAAACATTTATTGAAGGCCTTTTTATGTATAAAGTATTTATCTTGGTGTTAGATTGTACTATTTATTACTTATCAAGTTATTTGTTATGAATTCTGCAACAAATTTTACCATCTTCAATTATAGAAATAATTACCTTATAATAACTGCTTACTTACTTGTAATTCATTGCACAGTGAGGAAATCCTAAACAAAAGCAGGAGTGATGAGAATGGAGAATATGGAAAGATTTTGAAAAACTATCTTTCCAGCTTTACTGTGATATAACTTTCAAAAATTGTATATATTTACTTTGCAAAATATTTCAATATATGTATACATCATGAAATGATTACCACAATCAAGGTAATTAACATTTTAATTACTTCACATAGTTATTTTTGTGTGTGTGGTGAGAACTTTTAAAGTCTACTCTCAGTAAATTCTGAGGACACAATATAGTTTAATTAAACTATAGTCATCATGCTGTAAATTAAATCTACAGGATTTATTCATCTTGCACAAGA
The DNA here is from genome assembly GCF_964656455.1 of Halichoerus grypus. Classification (NCBI taxonomy): domain Eukaryota; kingdom Metazoa; phylum Chordata; class Mammalia; order Carnivora; family Phocidae; genus Halichoerus; species Halichoerus grypus. The sequence continues at coordinate 89,719,123 of NC_135715.1, forward strand.
CACTTTGTATATTTTGATCATCTCTCATTTCCCCCACACAGCCCCTGAAAATAGCCATTCTGTTCTCTTCTATGAAATTGAAAGATTCCATACATGAGTGAGATCATGCAGGGTTTTGTTTGTTTGTTTGTTTTGTTTGCTTTGTTTGTTCATTTTTTCCTATGCCTGGCTTCTTTCACTTAGCATTATGTGCTCAAGTTTCACCCATATGGTTGCAAATGTGATAAACACTTAGGTTGATTTCCATGTCTTGGCTATTGTGAATAATGTTGCAATGAACATGTGAGTGCTTATATCTCAAGATACTGATTTCATTTCTTCTGGATATATATCCAGAAGTAGTATTGCTGAATCATAAAAGTTGTATTTCTTTTAAATTTTCTGAGGATTTTTTTTTTAATTTTCTATACTGTTTTCCATAATGGCTATAGTAATTTACATTCCCACCAACAATTTGTAAGGGCTCTCTTTTGTTCATATCCTTGCCAATACTTATCTTTAATGTTTCTAACAGATGTGAGGTTATCTCTTGTTGTGGTTTTTGACTTGCATTTTCCTGAGGATTAATGATACTTAGGATTTTTTCATATGCCTGTTGGCATTTATATGTCTTCTTTTAAGAAATATCTATTCAGGTCCTTTGCCTATTTTCAAATTGTTCTTTTTTTAATTATTGCTATTGAGTTTAATGAATTCCTTATATATTTTGGATATTAATTTTTATCAGATGTATGATTTGAAAATATTTTCTCTCATTCCATAGGTTGTCTCTTCACTCTGTTGATTATTGTCTTTACTGTGCAGCGTGTCTTAGTTTGATACAATACTATTTGTCTATTTTTGTTTTTGTTGCCTGTGCCTTTGGGGTCATATCTGTAAAATCACAGCCCGAACCAATGTCATAAAGGTTTTCCCCAATGCTTTATTCTAATAGTTTTAAATTTTTAGGACTTACATGTAAGTCTTTAGCACATTTTGAGTCAATTTTTGTAAATGGTATGAGATAAGAGTCATTTGCATTCTTCTGCATGTTGATATCCAGTTTTCCCAACACCATTTATGAAAGAGACTGTCCTTATCCCTTGTGTGCAACTTTGTTGAAGATAAATTGACCATAAAGGCATACACATATTTCTGGGTTCTCTATTCTGTTCTATTGCTTTATATATCAGTTTCTATGTGAGTAACATGTTGTTTTGATTACTATAGCTTTGTAGTATATTTTGAAATGAAGAAGCATGATGACTCCAGCTTTGTTCTTTATGCTTAAGATCCCTTTGGCTATTCAGGGAATTTATGATTCTACATCAATTCTGATATTATTTTTTCTATTTTGTGAAAAATGACATTGGAATTTTGATAGGGGTTACATTAAGTCTGTAGGTTTCTTTGGCTAGTATGAGCATTTTAACAATGTTAGTTATTCCAATCTATGAACACAATATATCTTTCCATTTATTTGTGTCATCTTCAATTTCATTCCAGTGAACAGATTTTTCACCTCCTTTTTTTAAAATGTAAATTTAATTAGCCAACAGATAGTACATCATTAGTTTCAGATGTAATGTTCAATAATTTATCAGTTGTGTATAACACCCAGTGCTCATCACATCATGTACCCTCCTTAATGCCCTCACCATTTACCCCATCCCCCCATTGACCTCCCCCCAGCAACCCTCAGTTTGTTTCCTATATTGAAGAGTCTCACATTGTTTTTTTTCCCTCTCTGATGACTTCCCATTCTGTTTTCTCTCCCTTCCCCTATGGTCCTCTGCCCTATTTCTTATATTCCACATATAAGTGAAACCATATGATAATTGTCTTTCTCTGATTGACTTATTTCACTCAGCATAATACCCATCCGCCTTGATGTAAATGGTAAGTATTCATCCTTTCTGATGGCTGAGTCATATTCCATTGCATATATATACTACATCTTCTTTATCCATTCATCTGTCGATGGACATCTTAGCTCTTTCCACAGTTTGGCTATTGTGGACATTTCTGCTATGAACATTGGGGTGCAGGTGCCCCTTTGGATCAATACATTTGTATCATTGAGGTAAATACCTAGTAGTGCAATTCCTGGGTAGTAGGGTAGCTCTATTTTTAACTTCTTGAGGAACTTACATACCATTTTCCAGAGTGGCTGACCCCACCAAAAAGGAAAATTAAAGACCAATATCCCTGATGAACAGGGATGCAAAAATTCTCACCAAGATACTGGCCATTAGAATCCAAGAGTACATTAAAAGGATTATTCACCATGACCAAGAGGGATTTATTCGTGGGATGCAAAGGTGGTTCAACATTTGGCAATCAATCAACATGATACATCACATTAATACAATAAAGGACAAGAAATATATGATCCTCTCAACTGATGCAGAAACAGCATTTGACAAAATACAGTATCCTTTCTTGATTAAAACTCCCCACTGTGTAGGGATAGAGGGAACATACCTCAATATCATAAAAGTCATATATGAAAAGCCCACAGCAAACATCATTCTCAATGGGGAAAAACTGAGAGCTTTTCCCCTAAGGTTAGGAACACAACATGGACGCCCACTCTCACCACTGTTGTTCAACATAGTACTAGAGGTCCTAGCCTCAGGAGACAACAAAAAGACGTAAAAGGCATTCAAGTTGGCAAAGAAGAGGTCAAACTCTCACGCTTCGTGGATTTTTTACCTCCTTCATTAAATGTATTTCTAACTATTTTATTATTTTGGGACTATTATAAATGGGATTATTTTCTAAATTTCTTTTTTTGGATATTTTCTTTTCTTTTCAATTTGTATACCTTTTATTTCTTTTTTTTTTTTATTATGTTCAGTTAGCCACTGTATAGTACATCATCAGTTTTTGATATAGTGTTCAATGATTCATTAGTTGTGTATAACACCCAGTGCTCATCTCAACATGAGCCCTCCTTAATACCCATCACCCTGTATCCCATCCCCCCACCCCCCTCCCCTCTGAAATCCTCAGTTTGTTTCCCAGGGACCATAGTCTCTCATGGTTCATCTCCCTCTCTGATATCTCCCCCTTCAGTTTTCCCTCCCTTCCCCTATGGTCCTCTGTGATATTTTCTTGTTAGTGTATAGAAGTGCAATTCATTTTTGCATGTCAAATTTTTATTCTGCAACTCTACTGAAATTGTTTATTAGTGCTAACATTTATTTTAGCAAGGCCCTTAAAGTTTTCTATATATAAGATCACATCATCTACAAACAGGCACAATTTTACTTCTTCCTTTTCAATTTTGATGCCTTTTATTTGTTTTTCCCATCTAATTGCTCTCGCCAGGACTTCCAGTGCTATGTTGAGTAGAAGTGGTGACAGTGAGCATTCTTGTCTTATTTCCAATCTTAGAAGAAAGCTTTGAGTTTTCACCTTTGACTATGATGTTAACTGTGGACTTGTCATCTATGGTCTTTATTATGTTGAGGTACATTCCTCCTATACCTAATTTGTTGAGAATTTTTATCATGAAAGCATGTTGAGTTATGTCAAGTGTTTTTTTTTTTGTTTTTTTTTTTCCCCTGCATCTTAAGATGATCATGTGATTTTTATCCTCCATTCTGTTAAGGATCATATTTATTGATTTGTGTATGTTTAACCATCTTTGCATTCCAAGGATAAATTCCACTTGATCATGATGTATGATCATTTTAATGTGTATTTCAATTCAGTTTGTTAGTATTTTGGTGATGATTTTTGTACCTGTAGTCATCAGGCATATTGACATGTAGTTTTCTTTCTGGCTTTGTTTTCACAGTAACTCTGGCCTCATTAAATGAGTTTGGAAGTGTTCCTTGCTCTTCATTTTTGGAGGAATTTGGGGAGGATTGGTGTTAATTCTTTTATAAATGCTCAATAGAATTCACCAGTGAAGCCTCAGGCCTTGGCTTTTTTTGTTTGTTTGTTTATTTAGAAGTTTTTGATTACTGCCTTAATCTCCTCACTTGTTATTGGTCTTTCAGATTTTCTATTACTTTATGATTCAGGTTCAGGTATGTTTCTAGGAATGTATTCATTTCCTCTAGGTTGTCTGATTTGTTGGTGTGTAATTATTCATAGCAATCTTTTATCATCCTTTGTATTTCTGTGCTATCTGGTGTAATGTCTCCTCTTTCACCTATATTTTATTTATTTGAGGCTTCTAACTTTTTTTTCTTGGTGTAGCTAAAAGTTTACTAACTTTATCTATTTAAAAATGGAAAAAATTCAAAATTATGTGGAAATTAAACAATATACTCTTTATGAAATAGAAAAAAAATCTTAAGGCAAATGAAGACGGAAACAACATACCAAAATTAATGAAGTGTAGCAAAAACAATTCTAAGAGGGAAGATTAAATCTATAAATGCCTATATTAGGAAACAAGACAGATATCAAATAAACAACCCAACCTTGTAACTCAAGGAACTAGAAAAAGAACAAACTAAGACAAAAGATAGGTGAAGGAAGGGAATGGCAAAAATAGAACAGAAATAAATGAAACAGAGACTAGAAAAACAATTGAGTTCTAAGTAGAACTCAGAAATAAACGTGTATAGGTGAGAAGATAAATCAAAGGAGAATAAAACCTCCATGGGGATGTGAAATAGAACCTGATGTCTGTAGGCTGACTACCTGGGTTCAAATTACGACCTCTTTCAACATTTGCAATCTTGAGAAGTTTACTTAACCTCTGAATGTGCATTGTCTTTAACTATAAAGTGGGAATAACAGTGGAATTCACCACATGAGATCATTGCGATTATTGAACAAGATAATGCAAGGGAAGCCTTTTACCAAGTCCCTGGGAAGAAAGACACACTCTGCTTTCCAATTAGTTTTTGTTACCATTCATTGTAACTGAAGCCAGGGGTAAAAGGAGCATATCTCTGATTACTTATTTACTTGGATTAAATAATTTAAAAAGATTTTAATAAAAAAATAGGATTATATTCCAGAGTTACATTTATAATTCACATAAAAACACAAAAAAAACATGTATTCATACAAACTTAATGCTATCTGTAGGCCATGTTGGGCTCTGTCTCTGGATTGTTGTGGTATCATTTCTATCCCCTTTGCTATTAAAGTTATTACAGTGGAAATGTTTGAGAAGGTCTAGGGTAAAAAAGTAAAAAAATAACTTGAGCAAGTGTATATTAGAGTAGGTGCTCAATAAAAGCTAGCTATTATTTTGTTCCATTCTGTTTATATTTGTTATCATGTTTGCCTCCCACAAGCAATAGTTATGTTAGGGTTCATTATTCCTGATGTACTTCTGAGATAAGAGAGGCTCCAAGAATCAGGAAACTTCCTCAGAGCAGTCTAGTTCGTTAATGTGCTAAAGATCTATATTCCCGTGGTGCCAAATCTCATTGCCTTTTGATTTTATATCACCTCTTAAATTACAAAGTGTGGCTAGGGTCTGTGTTTTGGGGGAAATAGCCCTACTTGAATATATAGAAAAGGATCCAAGGTGGAGCTCTTATGTTTATTTTACTCCATAATGAGCCAGGTCATTCAGACGTGTTCCTTTTCCTAAAACTAACCTCACTAACCAGGAAAATAAACTCATAAACTGAAAAATGATCATTACAGACCTTGACAACAAGCTCTGCCCTTGTTGATAATGACTTTAGGAACCTCATTGTTTCTGAGTCTATCATGCAGTTACTCTGGGAGCATCCCCACTGACAGAGGATACTCCCTCTACAGAAGGACACTTCCTGCCAGGGCTGGAGGCAATGTCCGTGAGTCTCAGTCTGATGACAGTGTTAATTTCAAGCTCTGTTAAATACATAAAATAATAAGTGTATAATATCTTATTCAGAACAAAATTACGACACCATTAACTGCTTCACTAACTGAATAAATTACCCTTTGACACATAGTTTACATTGATCGAGCAGAAAGAAGATGCTAGAGGAAAAGAAAACTGATGTGCCCCCAACTCTTTTCCCTAGGCCTATCTTGCTTTTCTGTAGGTTCCTTGTTTTTCTTTCCTGCAGCCCCACGTTTTAGACTGGCTTGCTCCTTGAACTTTCCTTGCTCATCCAATCCACTGAATTACTAATTACCTCCTTATGACTTCTCTTCTGTCCTCCCTCAGAGCCCAATTTTGTCTCCAGTTCAGCAGTTTAACTTCGGCATGCATCTTGGTCTCCTGGAGAGTTTGCTAAGATAAAGGCTGTTCTGCTCCATGTGAGCCTCTTCCTTGGGCACAGAGTTTGAATTTGTGACAAGTTCCTAAGTGATACTGCTAGTCCAGGGCACACTGAAAATCATTACTCTGAACAGAGAGATACTGGTTCAGAAGGGCTTTGGTCTCAGTGTTTGGCTGTTTGTTGTGGGTAACGTGTTCTAATCTTTTACTATGGGTACCCAATTCTAAGGATTCTGTTGTCAGAATCCAAAACCCTTGCAGTCTTAAACTTTTTGATTCCTTGCCTAACTCCTACTACCTCTTCACTGAGCCTTCATACCTTGGTTGATTATATAATACCTCTCCTCCTCTTACATCCATACTAGGTATTTATAGTGCCTATTGGGAAACAGTGTGGGAAATATCAGACAGGAAGCAGGTTCAAAAGGAAGACAGATCTGGGTGTGAATATTGGCCCTAATGTGAACATTTTACACATTCCCTAATCTCACTGAGTTGCTTCCTTATCTTAAAAATCAATCTAAACAGGGCGCCTGGGTGGCTCAGTTGGTTAAGCGACTGCCTTCGGCTCAGGTCATGATCCTGGAGTCCCTGGATCGAGTCCCGCATCGGGCTCCCTGCTCGGCAGGGAGTCTGCTTCTCCCTCTGACCCTCCCTCCTCTCATGTGCTCTCTCTCATTCTCTCTCTCTCAAATAAATAAATAAAATCTTTAAAAAAAAAAAATCAATCTAAACAATACTCAGCCTGCAGAGCTGTTGTGAAGATTACATAAATTAACACTGAGTTTCTCAAATTAGAGGCACATCAGAATCTCCTGAAGATTTGTTAAAGCAGGATTTTCCTGGCTTGCCCTAGAAGTTCTGAGTCCAGGTGTGGGGTGGAACCTAAGAATTGGCAATTATGCAAAGAACCCAGGTAATGCCCATGCAGCCACGTTTTGAGGACCACTAAAGTGTTAAAAACAAAGGCCTTAGCACAGGGTCTAGCCATCTGTAGGGAGTAAAAATTTGATTTTCCTCTCTTTCTTTCTATTTTGACTGATACTTCTGGTCTTTATGATTTTGATAGATCTGTCGAAATTTCCTTGTCCCAAGATTTGCCTAATTTGATTTCTCTAAATTTGACATTCCCATTTACCAGTCCAAAAGTACATTCCATTTTTAGTCTTTATCCTCATGACCAATGTGGTCTTATTGCCGTGAATTTCTTTGGTAATATTGGCATCTTCATCCAAATTTCAGGCTCTTAATATCCTTTTTTTCTACATTTTCAGCTACATGTGGCCTTGCCTCAGAAACTCTGTCCATAATTAGTCACATACTTTTGCAGCAGTGGAGGTGTGAGACTGGGTTATTTTCTGCTCCAGGTGAAGGCAGAAGACCATCTGAACTCTCAATGTTGGGCAGGCTTTGAATGCAGTGTTCTGTTAAAACAAACAGATGGTCTCAGTGCAGACAGCTGTGTCTGCCCCTAAACACTCAATTGTTGAAAAGCAACAGCAAGATAAAAGAGCATCAAATTCATTCGTAAATTTGTCTGATGGAAAGAAGCTTCTTGTTTCGTAGTCTGGAAAGAAGCTTTTGAACCTCCACTTCTCTTTTCTTTTTTTTTTAAAGATTTTATTTTACTTATTTGACAGAGAGACAGAGAGCACAAGTAGGCAGAACGGCAGGCAGAGAGAGAGGGAGAAGCAGGCTCTCCCCTGAGCAGGGAGCCGGACGTGGGGCTTGATCCCAGGATGCTGGAATCATGACCTGAGCCGAAGGCAGTGGCTTAACCGACTGAGCCACCCAGGCGCCCCTCCACTTCTCTTTTCATCTCCCTGTGCCCACCTCCCTTTCTTACACTTGTGTGCCTCTCCACTCCCACACTTCTCCCCTATACCATTGTGCCCAGCTGAAGAGATGCAGAAAGGAAAGATCATACTGTACTTTTAAAAGATATAAGCCACCGTACTCACTTATAATGCTTTTCTCTTCCCCTACAGTTTTCATCTCAGGATCTCCAACCACTACATAAATGCTTTACAAAACTTGCTATTGTCCTTAGTTCCCAAAGGGGAAATTGGATGCAAACCACTCTCTTTATGATATTGCATTGCATCAATGGATTGTAGACTAATGGAAAGAGTCCGTGTCCTTGCTGGAGCTGTTCCTGTTTCTCTAAAATGTATGAATCGTTCAAATGGCATTGTAGGTAAATATTAAAATGTAGTTCCCGTGTAAGAGTCCTCTCTCAAAAGGAGTTTTGGAAGATGAAACCTTAGGACCAACTCCATATGATACATGAAATATGACAGATGAAGTGATTACTTGAAAAAAATCAATTCTTAAATAGCACACTATAACAGAATCCACATAAGGGAGCCAGGAGACCTAAATACATTAAAAATCTAAAGCTCATCATAAAGTTAAATAGACAGATGCACTTTAAATGTACACATGCACACACACACACAGTGGATGCTTTAGAGAATGAAGAACAACTGCAAGAATGTAATCCTTCTTGTGCAGTGTTTTAAGAGATGTTAGACATCCGATGTGAACCTCAAGTTGCTTGGCCTTCCAAAGACTCATGAAACGCTACAGAATGAATCAGGGAGCAAAGACCTAACCCCAATGTTCAAAAAGTTTCACCTGCCCTCTTTCTTGCTAAATATTTCTTCTCAATAATCTGTCTTTTTCTCTTTTGTGTTAATACAAAGTAGAGCTTCTAAAGCAGAATTTACTTTAAATTATTCAGTCTATAATTAGTTAGAAGTGGTAAATCCACAGAACTCACTGTGTACTTACTGAGATGAAGCCATGCACACGCAATTCCTACAGTCAATGACATGGAGTGCACTTGCAGAAATAGTTATCTATCATTGGAAGTATAGTGACCTTCATTTGCTGTCTTCTCTGGGGCATGGTAGTGCATATATTATTTTGTTTGTACTAAACAACAACACAGTGTTTCAAATATCAACAACCCGGTCTATCAAGTTAGGTCAGAGGCTTACAGAGGATATGTAACTTGATTGATTTTATATCCTACAGAGAGAATCAGATTAGAAACCAAACTTGAATAGATCAAAAAGCTATATTCCCTATTCTTGGCAACTATTACTTCTAACATAGATGAGGAGAGAGATGTTGACCCTGACTTTATCAAATTTAGTTGTTTATTCTCATACACACATCTTGGTTTTCTGTATGTGATTTATTTAGACTGAGCAATTAGATGTTTGTATTTGCTCAGCTTGAACAGTAACTGATTAGTGACTTGCAAGGTTAACAAGATTTAACCACACTTAAAATAGTAATGGCATGTTTAGATTTGATTTCAAGGATTTGATTTCACTTAGCCAAGCCAATAGTTTTCCACGTCTGGGGGATGTTTTGGTTTATCGAGGGGTGTTGCTGGTGGTTTATGGGCAAGACAAACATAGTAGAGCATGGAAGGAACCCCCAAAATGAATTACCCTGCTTTCTGCATCATTTTTAAATATCTGAATGGGCGTTAATATAGGAGGAAAAACTCGTTCAAAAATTTTGAGCCTAGAAGCTAAATCCATTTTACATTTAGAAAACATGGGGTTTTGTTTTTCATGGTTTTAATATTTCTAACTTTTTTCATGAATGCAACTAACCTATAAATTGAGGCAAGATTTTACTTTTTGTTGTTGTTGTTGTTAAGAATGCTGCCAGGAATTGTTCACTCTTTTGGAAAAGCACATCATGAGCAACAATGTTGTACTATTTGAATTGCTAATAAAATACACCTGTTTCAGGCAGCTTCTATAGCTGTCGTTTCATTATCATTCAGTGTACAGATGCAAACATTTATTCGTTTATGTCTTCTTTACTAGGGCTTTCTGGTCATTTGCAAGTTGAAAAGCATACGATTTCATTATAAATTACTTTGCTTTTGTTTCTCCTTTATATTAGTCTTAGAGCAATAGTTTAAAACTATTGTGTTGGTAAGTTACATTACCTATAAGTTCCACCTGAATATAGTAAAGGGGCATTATGAAACATTTATTATGAAATGGTATGTTGGTCATTATACGTTTGAAAACCACTATGCTAAATTCTCAATTGCCTACTTGAGTTCTTCGACTTTTGCCTTCTTTTTGTCTTCCAAACCAAAACTAGTTAAATGTAGCCTTCAAACTTTCCCTTGACTAGAATAGTCCTTATTTGCTTTACCCTAATTGGAAGTATAGAGTTGTAGTCCTTATAAAACCGTAACCTACATTATTCAGTTAAAAATTCTCAAGATAGGGGCGCCAGGGTGGCTCAGTCGGTTTAGCGTCTGCCTTCCACTTGGGTCATGATCCCGGGGTCCTAGGATTGAGCCCCGCATCCGCTCCCTGCTCTGCGGGGAGCCTGCTTCTCCCTCTTCTCCCTGCCTGTGCTCTCTCCTTAGCTCTGTCTCTCTTTCAAATAAATAAAATAAATTCAAAAATTCTTAAAAAATAATAAAAAATAAAAATTATCAAGATAGTTAAAATAACAGCATCTAATATTAAAATACCTATTGAAACACTAGGTTGTAACCTATTAATCTGACAAAGATTACAAAGATGCTGAAAGCCCAGTGTTTGCAGTGGGCGCTGACAGTTACATTAAATATATGCATATATTTTAACTTGACAATTCCACTTCTAGGTATATATCTCAAATATATCCCTGTGTATATGCATCAAATAAATTTTCACTTAGGTCCATAAAGGAATATATACAAAAATGTTAATTGGAGAATTATGTATAGTGTCTGAGAATTGGGAGCAATCTGTGTGGCTAGAACCAGAAGAATGGGCAAGTAAACATTTAAAGTATTTTTTTTTTGTTTTTTGTGTTTTTTTTGCTGCATTACATTAGTGTCACTAATGAAAGCATTACATTTGGTATACACATAGGAATATAGATGAATCTTAAAATCTAAATGATTAATAAAAACATCAAAGAAATTATGTACTATCTAATATAATATTATATCAATTTAAAAAGTGTGCAAACAACATATGCATTTTGCAATAATATATAACAACAAAACTATGCATTGAGTACACTGAAAAAGTGGGCTTTACCAGACAAGTGCAATGGTAAGGTAGTATCAGGCTAAAAATGAATAGAGGATTAATTTTTAATTTTGTTAAGTCTAGGAAATCAAATGGAATTTCAAATTTATGTGTTCTATTTGTGTTTCTTCATAGAAAAGATGTACAATTTCACAACAAAAATAGTCCTGTTTTGTAAGCTTTTAAAAATCCAATTGTTTCCCCTTCAAATAAAGTCAATGCATGCTACATGTCAAGTAAGGAGTTCTTACAGGGTGAATGGTTTCACCTGGGCTGAAAAACTCCCCCAGCCCTGGCTTTCATGTACTCTCAGGGACCTGCTTCCTTCGGTATTTTCACTCTATTCTTCATGGCAAAAGTTCAAGAGTCAATGTCACAAAGTAGGAGCCCCCTTGGAAGATAGAGAATGAGAGGAGCTGCTGTAGAACAAGCCTAGATTCTCTCCTACCAGTGAACACCCACCCACACACTGGCACCCCTTTCCATCAGGGCAACTGTGTGGATGCCCAGATTCCTTCCACGGGGAGTGAGATCCAGTCATTTGCAGAAGTCATCTGCAAAGAAAAAAAAAAGGAAATGAGTAAAACAGTTCTTAAGCAGTGTTATCATTACAGGGGTAATTATAAAAATGCAGGGGACTGTTCTGGCCTAGATATTCTGAGCCCCATGGTGGTATATCTTATTGTGGAGAAAACTTTTTTCAACAAAGTTTACCATAGATCCAATAAATATTACCCAGAGACTATCCATTTTCCTTTGCTTCAACATTTTGATTATGAATTCAATTTTCAGAGGCCCTGACTTCAGAAGGGAAGGGCCCTGAATGTGGGACCAATATTTCAGTCATAGGAAAGGAAAAAAACTTCAATTATAAAATTGAAGTGTAATTTATACATGTGAGTCAAGTAAATTCAGTTTACATAAGTACACTTGAATCCAATCATCAATTGCTCTGATGAAGTCAACTTATGAAATTCCAAAATTGAAACTCATAATCGGAATGAATGTGGGACCCAGCTGGGGGTTGACTAGAAGTGAGTCTATGTCTGCATGGTCAGTTCGCTTTTGGATGCCATCTCTCGTTCTCAGCCCTTTCACTGTGGCTTAAAGGAGCATCTAGTGCCAAGCAAGCATGCCCATAGTTGAAAACAGTTTGTCTAAATAATGACATTGTCTTCGTATCCCATTCTTTAAATAAAAGGAACTATTTAATTTAACCATGCACTCCATCAAACCTAGCATACGCCTATACTATGTACTTAATGAAAATTTGAAATGAATCAAAAGTTATTAGAGCCAAAGATTGTGTTTTCTATCTTGCATCATGTTCCATATCAAGAAAATGCCCTAGCTATTGTAGATAAAAAGAGCATTGGAAGTATTCACCGTAAGAAGAAAAACGAGGAAATAAAATAAGGAGCTATGTGGTGTTCTAAAGATGTCCTTAATTATTGCCTCCTAACATTTTCTGTAGGTCCTCACTTCTCCCTGTGAAATCATCTGAGTCACCCTTGGCTTGAGATAGATTTGATTTACATATTTCTTTCCAGAGTGGGTTCAGAACAACAGGGGCTTACTAGAGTGAGGGACACAGGCTTGCCAGAAGGCAGGTTGCCTTCTTTGACATCGTACATAATTTAATTAAACTGAACCAAAGTTTGAGTTAAGATTATAAACAATCTAAACATGTGACCTTTTCCTCTTAGGCAATGAGGAGTCAGTGATGGGTATTTGATTGGAAAATTATATGGGGGAAAAACAATGTTTTAGTGACCATAATTTTGCTGTGCTGTGTACTATAAAACCTCTGGGGCTAGAGGGTCAGAAAAACACGAACTTAAAGTCTAGTTCTGCTGGTTTCTGGCTGTGCGATATCTGACAAATTATATAAACCCTTTGAACCTCAATTTTCTCACTTTAAAATAAACATACTAAACTTGCAAGATTGTTGTAAGGATTGAATACGTTAATGTATATACATCATTTAACACATTGCCTCACACATGGGTATTTTTAAAATTTTTAAGATGTTATTGAATGGAAGCATTGGTGTTCCAGGTATAAGCTGAGTTACAGTGGAGGAGAAATTGCAAGCAGGGGGAAACACACTGTCCAATCCTTGCTTTACTCTTTATCCAAATTATTTTAAGGATTTGGGCTTGAAAGGGAGATTTATCTATTTGAATCTGATCCAGGATACATAACTTATTTGGATTAGATGAGTAAACCATATTGATGACTGTTTTATGTCATCAACAACTGTGCAATCATACTCATGTCTGTTTCATGCAAAAAAACGAGTGTGCTTTTGAGTGCTCAGTACTGCAGGGACAGAATGTGAGATCATAGTTAGTTAGGATATAACTGAGAATGTCAGCCAAATAAGCTGAAAGCAAATGTTCCTACCTAAGAAATAGCAGCATGTGCCGATGACAGTACATCTGCTAATGAAATGAAGATGCTAATAAAAAAATGCTAAAATTTATAAGGATTTTGGAATGTCAAATTATGCATCACTTAAAGGGGCAAAACTTTCAAAATATAATTTTTCTGCTATCTATTGCAACAGTAGCTGTCACTTATTAAGCCCTTACTACATTCTAAGGTCTCTGCACACATATCATCCTTGCAACCCCTGTGTGTGATGGCCATGACCCCATGTTGCTACATAGAAAATTGTAATGGGAAAGGTGAGCTTCTTTCCTAAGGTCACACAGCCATTAAATGGTGGAATTGGTATTTGAATCTCATTCAGTTTTTTTTTTTTTTTCTCCTAATGTCCATGTTTGCTCGACCAAATGGTAGTGTCATTTTCTGCTATTATTTTTGGAGCCCAAGTTACTAAGTACCATGAAGTATGGCAAAATGTTAAGCTGGAGTGATGAAAGAAAAAAGCTGCAAACAAAACAACTGAATTATTTAGTAATTATTTTTAGTAACATTCTGGTCTATAAGAGGATCATCTGGGAAACTTTTTGCTTCACCAATCCTGATTCTATCGTTCTGATTTCCTAGTAAATATGAAACTTTCAGTCAACACCCAAGAATGCCTGAGACCTTCACATACATGTTTCAATGGAATGAAATATACATTCATGCTTTCTTCTTTGATTATCCTGACACAGATTTACAGAGCTTGAAAGAAACATTAAAACCAGTATATATACCACAACAAGTGAAAGAATAACCTAACATTTAAAATTTCTGGTAGAAATACAGTTGCTTTGCACTGGTATTAATTTATATGTGTTAATTACACACAGTACTCCATGGCAGTCTTGATAGGATCATCTGCCCTTCAATGACTGTGGAAAAGAAGTTGCTAACAGGGAATAATGATATCATCCTGTGATACCTGCCCATGCTGTGATATCACCCATCCTGTGATACCTGTGGACCCTGGAGAATCTCTGCACCCAGCTTGACTCCCACAGACCACTTGGACAGCTTTGTCTCACTTAGAGTGAGTCCACTGTTTTCATGTTCCCTAATGTATAGTGCCAGCCCTGAGCTCCCGCCCAATCCTGCATTTTCTATTGCTTACATGACACCTAATGACTTCCTTTTTTTAATTTATTTTTTTTCCTTTTTATTTATTTTTATTTATTTATTTTTTTATTTTATTATGTTATGTTAATCACCATACATTACATCATTAGCTTTGGATGTAGTGTTCTGTGATTCATTGTTTGCGTATAACACCCAGTGCTCCATGCAGTACGTGCCCTTTTTAATACCCATCACCAGGCTAACACATCCCCCCAACCCCCTCACCTCTATAACCCTCAGTTTGTTTCTCAGAGTCCATAGTCTCCCCCTCTGATTTCACCCCCTTCATTTTTCACTTCCTGCTATCTTCTTCTCCTTCTTCTTTTTTTTTTTTTTTAAACATGTAATGTATTATTTGTTTCAGAGGTACAGGTCTGTGATTCAACAGTCTCACACAATTCACAGCGCTCACCATAGCACATACCCTCCCAAATGTCTATCACCCAGGCACCCCATCCTTCCCACTCCCCTACCACTCCAGTAACCCTGTTTGTTTCCTGAGATTAAGAATTCCTCATATCAGTGAGGTCATATGATACATGTCTTTCTCTGATTGACTTATTTAGCTTAGCATAATACCCTCCAGTTCCATCCACGTCATTGCAAGTGGCAAGATTTCATTCCTTTTGATGGCTGCATAATATTCCATTGTATATATATATACCACATCTTCTTTATTCATTCATCTGCCGATGGACATCTTGGCTCTTTCCATAGTTTGGCTGTTGTGGACATTGCTGCTATAAACATCAGGGTGCACGTACCCCTTCAGATCCCTACATTTGTACCTTTGGGGTAAATATCCAGTAGTGCAATTGCTGGGTCATAGGGCAGCTCTATTTTCAACTTTTTGAGGAACCTCCATACTGTTTTCCAGAGTGGCTGCATCCAATGACTTCTTTACCATCACTTCAAGGGCACTGGATCAGAAATTACATCATCTCCTATCTTCTCTGCCAGGGTGAGCTCATCTCATGAATAACTGACTTGTGTCAATGAGAGCCTCATTTTGTTTTAAAGAAATGAGTGGAATAGAGTTTGTAGCTATGCAGTCACTTCAATATGTATATTCTAATTTCACCAACTCAAAGCCGATTGACACATTTTAGTACCAGGAGAGATGAAGTGGGTTTGACAGGCTTGCCTGTGGCTCAGGGAGTCACCCCAGTTCTATACTGAAGACAGTGGAAGGGAGCTAATGATTTTCTAAGAAGGTAAATTGGGTACCAGGTAGAATGAATACAAAAGACCTGCATTCTTTTGTGGTTTCAAAATTTATTTTATAATAAATGTATTATATTTCATAAAAATTAAGAGACTGTAATTTTATAAAGCTGACTCCTGCTCCTTAACAGCAACAACAAAATCTCAACAGTATTGAAAAGTACAAAAAAAGAAAAAGAGAGGATAAAAATGTCATCATCTAGCATAAATTATTATTAACATTCCAAAAATCTTGTTATGGGTAGATACAGAAAGAGATTTATAAGTATTCATAAGTAGCTTAATAGGCATTTAGAAATAATTTTATAAAATAATAAAATTATATCACTTCATATATATCATCAAATTTGAAAATAACAAAACAAAGGTGAATTTTTAAAAATGGATAAACGTAAGATAAATATTTAATCAAGGCATGAAATATTGATTTCTAAAATACCTCTTTAATTAGAAAAATTATTATAAAGCATTAGTATTTTCCATTTACAATGATTTCACATTGACTACATATTTAAATTTTGCATACAGCGATTTTCTGCCTACCTCAGAACTTGAAAAAATAGTCACCATAGGATTTTTCACCTCTTCCATCCTCTGATCTCCATATTTTTTTTAGTTAAGTAAAAAGAAAAATAAATTAACCCTGTTAGATTTCAGAACATTTGCATTCTTTCTTGTAAGTGTAATTACCAGATGGTTTTAATCTTATTTCAATATCTCAGGGGATGAAATATTCACTGCCTGTTTGTTTGCCGTAGCTTTTTCATTCCTCAGTCATTTATTTTTAGGCTTATATTTTTCCTAGTTCATAACAATATAGCCATTATAAAAATAGATCAGATGTGGCATATTCTGATTTCTTGTCTTATTGGCCTTGTCTCTGTGTTGTTTTTACATATATAAGGAAAACCTGCCTAAATATAAATTGATTCGGCCATTTAAAATCGCTTGGATACTTGGAGGTGTGGCTTCTTATCTTCTGTAGTTAAGATAGCACTTTTACCATAGCCATTTAGGTTGGTTGGATTTTATCAATTTTTATTTCTTTTAAAGAAAGTTACACACATACTGTCTACATTTCCAAGTTCTTATACATTAATTATAACTTTCATGTCCTCTGTCAATCAAGAAAGATTGACTGGGAGTATTATTTGCCCACAATATTCTCTCCTCCCATGTCATTCCACTTTCTTCCTGCAAACTACACTTGTGTTTTCCCTTATAAGTGAGTTAATTTTTATGACCGATTGATTTAAACATTTTTTTATCATTATTATTTTGGAAGTGCAACAGCTCATAAAAATTGCCTGTACTTGTCTTTACTTTGCTCGTTTTTCCGTGACTGCTGTCCCTTCTGGGGTCCTCCCCACCCTGCTCCAGAGGAACAGCTCTGATAACTGGGGACCGCCTCACCACATCCAAGGGGCAATGTTCAGTGCTCTTTGTAGCTGAAGTGCCAGGACCTGGGATACAGTTCTTCTTTGTCCTGACATATTTTATAGTTTATTTCTATTAATCTATTTGTCTTTTTCCTCTGCCTTTACTTTAATCATTTCAAGGCTCTTTTCTATTTCAGCACTTTCATTTTTAGCACACCCATCTCTTCCCTTACTTTTTTTTTTTTTTTTTTTTTTTTTTAGAAAGAGAACATGCATGGGCATGATCTCAGGGTGATGGGATCCAACCCCTCAATGGGCTCCACCTTAGGCATGGAACCTGCTTAAGATTCTCTCTCCCCTCTCCCTCTGCTCTCCTCCACTCATGTGCACTTGTGTGCGTGCATGTTCTCTCTCTCAAGAGTCAGTGGCTTATTGGACTGAGCCACCCAGGTGCCCCATCTTTCCATACTATTTTCTCCTCCACTCATGTGCACTTGTGCGCGTGCATGTTCTCTCTCTCAAGAGTCAGTGGCTTATTGAACTGAGCCACCCACATCCCCCATCTTTCCATTCTATTTTTAACTTTTATTCCTCTTGCCATAATAATGCCTTGTTTTTCACTTTATGTCACCTCTACCAAAAAGAAACTTTTTCTTTTTTAATTAGAATGCTTTTTCTTGGGCGCCTGGGTGGCTCAGTTGGTTAAGCGACTGCCTTCGGCTCAGGTCATGATCCTGGAGTCCCGGGATCGAGTCCCACATCGGGCTCCCTGCTCAGCAGGGAGTCTGCTTCTCCCTCTGACCCTCCTCCCTCTCGTGCTCTCTGTCTCTCATTCTCTCTCTCGCAAATAAATAAAATCTTAAAAAAAAAAAAAAAATTTATATAAAAAAAAAAAAGAATGCTTTTTCTTTATGTTAAGCACTTCTTGACTGAATTCACATTACTAATTTCTTCTAAAGCACACACACAAAAATAAAAGGAAAGAGATCTAACAAGTCAATAATGATCAAGATATTAGTATAGCTATATTAATAATAGTAAGGCAAAATATATTTACAGATAAAGTGGGGGACTAAATACTAAAAAAAATGTACCAATAAAATATAAGAAATATAAAATTTTAATAATATAATATCAAACTACACAAAGTAAAAAATAACAGAATTTGAAGTAGAAATTAACAAATTCACAATTAATATTATTGTCAGTAATATTAACTTCCATATGACAACAACCTAACAAGCTAGTAAGGCTATAGAAGATTTTAACAACCGTATCATCAATCCTAATACAGCATAGGTAGAGAACTATAACCAACAATTTATAGAATACACATTCTTTTCAAGCACAAAAGGAAAAATGATCATGTACTAGGTCACAAAGAAAATATCAAAAAATAACAAAGGATATTTATATAGATCTTATTTTCTGATCACAATGAAATAAAATTAGAAACCTATAAAAACTTCCCTCAAATATTAGAAACAAAGATACTCTAGGGCACCTGGGTGGCTCTGTCGGTTAAGCGTCTGCCTTCAGCTCAGGTCATGATTCCAGGGTCCTGGGATCAAGTCCCATGTTGTGCTCCCTGCTCAGCAGGGAGCCTGCTTCTCTCTCTGTCAAATGAGTACATAAAATCTTTAAAAAAAGACACTCCAAATACTTATGGAGAAAAATAAGAAACAATCTTTTAATAATTTCAATTAATGGTATAAATTTTCTTCTAAGTACTATTTTAACTGTATGTCATTGTTTATACTATATGATGTATTATTGAACTCTATGAATATTTTCTAAATATGCATTAGGAAGAAAACTAAAAAGTTGCATTTAATTTGACAACAAAATCAAGGTCTTTAATCGTATGGGGAAAAAAATTAAAAAAACAGTGGTTCTCAAACATTAGCATGCTTTGGTATCACAGGGAGAACTTATTAAAATATAGATGGTTGGGCCCCACCCTAGAGTTTCTGATCTGCTAGTTCTTAGATAGAGAACAAGAATTTGCATGTGTAATATGTTTACAGGAGATATCAATGATGCCTTTCTGGGAAACACAGTTTGAGAAGCCACTGGAGTAGAATGGTGAATTAGAGGTGTTAAACTGGAGAGAACAAATAGAAATTATTCTCCCAAGTGATGAAGTATATTTTGAGTTATTAGGAGGATTGGGAAGATGTCTTTTTAATGGGGGGGGAGAATAAGCACATATTGAGCTAAAAAAGAAGATGGTAGGAAGATGGGGTGTGTTCCAGGTAAAGACAGGAATAATTTGTTTATGAACAAAGTATAGAGAAAGATCGGAAATAATTTTTGCTTGATTTTGTGTGTGTTTTAGTGATCCAACACATATTTGTTGAGAACTTGCTCTGTGCCTGATGCTATAAAAAGCGTAAGAATAACCAAAGGCAGCCAGCTAGTCTCTTCAAAGAGATCACAAGTGAGTGGAGCCAGCCATGTAACAGTGAGTGGTAATTACAGTTGAGTTTGCTAAGAGTCAGCATGTGGTCTCTGACTGCACAGAAAGGGAGAATCCAAGTCAGCCTAGATAGTTCAGAGAACACTTCTCAGAAGAAATTACACCTGATTTAAGTCTTTAATTCTCATTTTAGAAAGAAGAGGGGCATTTACTTAGAGACAGAAGGGAATTTGCATTAGATTATAAACCCCTGGATTAAGAAACCACAGAGTAAGCGCTTATTAAATTTAAATAAAAATGGAAGGAAACAGCAGAAAACCCAAGGAGGGTAGAGAAAAGAAGGATTGAAGGATTGAAGGAAGGATAAAATGGACAAGGAAGATCATTCTGAAGTAGAAAAGGCCTTGGTAGTCTTGGGGAAACACTAGTAAATTTTCCATCTGTGGCGAGTGAGAGGATTTTAGCATTGAAAATAGTGAAACCCCTTTGCCAGAGGTATGTTGAGAAGCCAACTGGAGATGAATAAAAGGGAAGCTAAGGTTCAGTGGGGCCCAGCTGCGGTTAGCATACTTTATGGTGTTACCAGTTGTGGATGTCATTTTCCAGCATAATCCAATAGCCTGAGGTTCTCTCTGAACTTCTCATGGCAATCAACCCTGCGGAGGGGCTGCCAAATGAAAGCCTAATGATATTTGATGCTTTTATGAGGTCAGTGGGCAGTGTATGATGTTGCTCATTAAACTTCTGTGTCCAAAATGGAACACCCTGTACTCTGTCAATAGATTTGGCCACTCTGAGTGTACTGGAAATCTGTCTATAACATTGTTTAGTAACTAGAGGATTTGGGCCGCTGAAAGCAACATCTGGAGATAAAAGTAAGTGCTTTTCAAACTCTTGGAGATAAAGTAAATATTGTTGCCATTTCTCCAAAGTAAATTCCTAATACCTAGGAAGACTCATAGCATTTCCTAAATGGATAGACACAGCTACTTGGTTATAGCTTAAGTGATAAGCTTAATGTAACTAAAGAAAGACTGTATCTGGTAAGGACATGAAACATTAAGAACAAGTAAACAAAGAGGACAAGAGCTGCACAGTATTCTATGCTGTGAAGAGATATGCTGAACATGGCAGATATGAGTATTCAAGTCAACAAATAGCTCTTCTCCAGGTAGTTGATATACTACCTGGGGAAACAGCTGGTATGAAATTCTTTTTATGACTAACCATTCCTTTTCTCAGTAAGTACAGCCTCAGAGAGAGAGTCATTTGGAAAGTCATCATAGATATACAATGGAAGTTTATACCTTTCATTTGCTTATATTATTTGTGAAGGTGCAGTAATCGTCGACTCTGAGCAGTAATCTTGCCTCACTATCAGACGTGCAGGGTTTCCTGGCCCTTTCTCCAAGATGACCTCACCAGCACACAGCCTTGCAGAAAGGACACCCTCTCTTGACTATATCCCTTGCACTAACCAGGTCAACCCCCTGCCCTCTATTTGCAGCATAGGTTGATTTGTAAGCTTTCTTCATCTATCTCAAGCCTATTACAAAAACATAGTTTCCTTCTCTGCCATCCACTTCACCTCCTTCCCCTTAATCTCCAGTATGCTCTGTGATAGCCCAAAGAATCAAATCTTGATTTAGTTTCAGTGATATGGAGTCACAGTCCTGATTCTGACCCAGCTCTAAGTCTGATCCTCTATTAAATATCCAATCTACACATGCACACTCGTGCTTAAATTAACGAGAGGATAGGGGCGCCTGGGTGGCTCAGTCGTTAAGAGGCTGCCTTCGGCTCAGGTCATGATCCCAGGGTCCTGGGTCGAGCCCCGCCTCGGGCTCCCTGCTCGGCGGAAAGCCTGCTTCTCCCTCTCCCTCTGTCTGCTGCTCTGACTACTTGTGCTCTCTCTCTGTGTGTTAAACAAATAAATAAAAATCTTTAAATAAAAAAAAATCAACGAGAGGATAATCAATTCAAGGGGATTGGTCCTTTTTCTAGCAAAGTGGCTGAAATTTTGGGAAGATGAGAATCACACTAGATAATACAGGACAATAAAACTTGCAGGAATGTTTCTGTTTTGAGTATCAAAATTGAATTCCCTGCAGGAATTACGATGTGTGTGAAGCCAACTGCATTTGAGAAAGGGAAAATAAATGCCATACTAAGATATCCATTTACAGGAAAACTAGTTATAGCTTTATGTGTCACTCTCTGTTTAATTTCAGCAACTTCTATCCAAAAATAAAGCAAAACATTTTATGGATAATGAACAAGAGATTTAATATTGTATGGGTGACTAATTTGGTTACTTAAGAAAAAAAATTGGAAATGAACGGGATGTTCTAAACTTGATTAGTGTTTCTGTCATAAGGATGCAGCATTAGCTTGACAACAATTGAAACTCATAGCTCATTATTTCTGTATGGATTCTCCATTAGTTATACTTCTTAGAGTTTCACTGCTCTGTTGGAATTGTTAATGTTTGCTTCTTGCAGAAGTTTTTCTTGGTAAAGCCAGTTATGAGAAGCCCAAATAAAACAGAATTGAAGTGATTATATAGATCATTCTAGACCCAAATTCTATCCCCCTCTCTTTTCCTTTAAAGTTACCTCAAATTTCATACCAGCTGTGAAGACCTAGACTAAAAATGAACACTTGTATTAAATAATGAAGTTTAGAAAATTCTAGGCAGGTTCTTTCTTCTTCTTTCTCATATGAAATACTTTACTTCCTCTATCATTGCCAGAAACGTGTTCATTAAGATGCAACACCCATTGGTGCATCAAATGAGTTATGAGTCATTCACACCTTAACACAAACTATTTTAATCAACCATATTTCTCTATAACACCTTACCAAAGAAATGAAGATTTGAGAGTGGGGAGAAGGGGAAGAGAATTTTTAAAACAGACGCATCAATGAAGAGGAGATGCCTGAGTAGGCATCCAAAGCAGAGGGATTTAGGAAGTTGGGGGTAATAGCTAGACACCCTCTCCCCAACCTGAGCTACACATATAGCAACTAGAAGAGAAAGAGAATAATAGAAATGTATCAATGTCAAATCATATTTATTTTGCAAACCTAGCAAACAAGAGTTTTTTGCTGACCACTTTTGTTTGATACAGTAACATATCTTGAAGAAAAGAAAATATGGTAGGTATGTGTAAAAATCTGCCTTGTCCCCTACTTTGGTAGAAGAAGAACAATTTGCCAACAATCTATATGTTAAAAAATAATTCTTCACGTAACTAAGTCACCATATAACCCCTTCATGGGACACTGTATCTAGGGCAGTTGGGGAGACTTGCTTAAAGTTTACGATGGGGGTGTAGCTAAAGGAACAGCACCAGGCTTCTTTGGTTTCAGAATGTGTATGTGTGTGTGTGTGCACACACGCACATGCACACTGTGCATGTGTGCACTCATGCAGGTGCATACCCAGGACACTCAGGGATAAAAAGCAGAAACCAGCCCCAATAGGCTGTCTCAGGGGACTACAACATTTTGGTTTTATTCCTGACTTTTCTTTATAACCTTAACTACTCCCACTTCAAGCTTAGAGTCTAAAAGTTTAGAGCTCATTGTTTTGGACTGTTTGACTTCTCTTTTCTCCTGACGGGTTGACAGTCACAGATCTTAAAGCCAATTTATATGCTTTAACAAATCAACATCAGCAAAATGGCTTGGAGGTCCTTTGGTCCCCTACCTGGAGTTCTGTCCCAGGCATGATGTTGATTGACTCTGGACTTTTAGGAAATGGCAAGTCAGTATCCATGGTCTCCATATCAGGTCAGCCCATGTGAATCATACACTGATCATCTTCTCTTCTTTCAGTAAATGGAAGATTACCTTTCCTGGCTTGACTGCTACATTTTCACAAAATTAGTTCTCTTTTTTCACTTATTAATATCCTTGACTAGAAATCTCATCTTTTTTCTAATACTGGGGGGGGGGGGCAAGGGGTGACAGGGCTTCCTTCCTGCCTCCAAACTGCTACCCCCAGTCCTTTTTGGGACAACATTGCCATGCACATATCTTCGCTCCTGAGTCTACTAAGTATCCACCTTACGTCCACCTCTGAATTTGAGTTCTCTGCTTATTTTCCATAGACACACTTCTGAGAGTTGGTACTAAGTTCTTACCAAGACCTTTTTTAATGTCTATTGCTCACCTCTTCATGCATTGCTACTTCTCAATATTGAGGGAAGGAGAAAGGAGAGAAAATAACAGTTGGGCATATACCAACTGCCAGACACTGGTCTTCACATGCATTATTTGTTTTAAACCTTATCACAACTCTAGTTGTTAACTGTCAACTGTCACCCCTTCCCCTATTGTTGTCACTTGCTGAGAGATTATATTCTCTACTGCATCCCCAGTACCTAACAAAGTGGCTGGAACATAGTAGAATCAGTGACTATAGGCAGTATGATAAGTTTATAGAACATTTAATCTTGAGAAGTAATACTTGGCAAATCCCTGTAGTTCTGAAGTGATATGGCAACTGTATATATTCCAGCATATTTCTGATACTTAACAATCAAAGTTACCTATAAATTAAGCTAAGAATGGTGCTTCCCAAGTGCTTTTCATGATATTCCATTTTGCTACCCTGTTGGGTGGCAAATGATTCCATGATACAATAAGATCGGGTA
Organism: Halichoerus grypus; assembly: GCF_964656455.1. Classification (NCBI taxonomy): domain Eukaryota; kingdom Metazoa; phylum Chordata; class Mammalia; order Carnivora; family Phocidae; genus Halichoerus; species Halichoerus grypus. Next base: position 89,743,590 of record NC_135715.1, read on the forward strand.
ACACTGAGTTCAATAAAATCGAACATATTCATTTATTGCAGGATGTCTCAGACCATTTATTTTGCTAGACTGTATGATATACTCTAAGAGACAACATATTTTCTATATTCTCTTGATCTCAGGGCATTATCTGGAACTAGTGTCCCTTAGAACACAAATTAGAAAAGTCTGCTTTAGTGAATGTATAAAGATCTACTTCAGTGGAAACTATAATGTACAGGAAAGGACTTAAATCATTGCTGAAGTTGATCTGACTCTAGAAAAAGATGCCACAGGCACAAACTGTACTCGATCTTCCAATCTTGGACTGCCATTGGTGAGCATAATAGAATAACTTTCATTAAATTCCTAATTTTATCAAAACTATCTGGATTGTTTGCAGAGCTAAATCTGCAGCCAGGATACGCCTATGGTTTTCTAATTCAACAATGAGTGAGCATGGTGGGTGGTAGACAGGGAATGATTAACAAAACAGTTTGAATAACAAAACTAAATATAGTTCCTGTTTTTTAAAATTTTATTTAAGTAATAATTTCCTTCTGTTTCTTTATCATGAATTCTTTATTCCCCCAAAAGTCAATCCTCAATTCTGATGTTTTTAAAAAGAAAATATATGCCTTCTCTCGGGTTGAAACTGTCAAAAGTTTTTGTTATTAAAGAAAAAACTACCAATGTTATCTATTAAACACTGATTATTATAAAATGATATCAAGAACAGATATCACTTGTGGGTTTAAGTGTTTTTCATCTAAAAGAACAATATCTTACCTGGTAAGCCAATTACTTTTGCTCACCTGTAAATAGAGGGTGTGGTTTAGACACTTTGCATATAATCTTCTTATAAAATCTAGAATGCATTATTCTAAAGGTTGTCACTTACCTACATTGACACAACTTTTCAGTGATAAAGTAATAAGCTATATGCAGATATGTTCTAGAGACATCCATATTCATATATCTGCAATAAAAATAAAGTGATGCCTAGAACTATAGCAATAATGGAGTGCAATTATAGTTACTAGGGAGGATCATCTATACTATCCCCTTATTCTTTTACAATCATCCATCATTCAGCCAGCTATGCTTTGAAATAGTGATTCTAAAAGTTGGGAGTGTATTAAAATCATCATATGCCCTTGTTAAAAATTCAGATTCTTAGGGCTTGAAACAAAAAATTCTGATTCTATGGTTCTGGGAAACATTTCGGTAATAACATCATATGCTTCCGATGCCAAAAGTCACTCACAATTTTAATGGAATGTGTAGACAGACCATCAAGAGTCTCAAGTTTTACTGAGTAGTAAAACAATGTCACAAACACTTCAAACATTAAATGAAATAATGTATATGAGGTTCTTATGTGTATATGGCACATAGTATGGTGCCATAGAGACGCTATAACAAAAGTTAGTTTTGTTCTGTTCAAGTATTTATCGACCACTGGCTATATGAGACCAGCACTTTTTCTGGACCTCTTAGAGATACAAGTGAAATACAGACATAATATAGCCTTTGCAGAATTTGCAGTTTGAGGAGGGAGGCCTGAGGGTTGCAGAAGGATGTGATTGTTTCTTCCACTGTTTTCCGTATACCTCTTAAGGCAATTCCTTTCTTCTAGTGGTTTTGACCAAAGACCATGTTATCACTTTTTTTTTTTAATGAAGATCTATTTACTTATTTTAGAGAGAGCATGCAAGTGGGAGGAGGGGCAAAGGGAGAGAGGAAATCTCAAACAGACTCCCCATTGAGTGTGGAGCCCCATGCGGGGCTGATTTCAGAATCCTGAGATCATGACCTTCGTCGAAACCAAGAGTCAAATGTTCAAATGACTGAGCCACCCAGTTGCCCTGACAAATATACCTTGCTGTCGCTGTTGACACTGTTCTTTTTCTCGTATTCTACGTTGAGTATATCTGCACTATATCCAGAATCTGACCCGTTTTAGTCCTTCCACTGTCCCCACCCTGATCATAACTAGAGTTCTTGCTCCCTGTAGTCTGCTCTCACAAGGCAGCCAGAACCACCATATTAAAACCTATCAGCTGTCAGGTGACACCATCTCTCTGCTCAGTTTCCTCCACTCTTCCCATGTCACCCAGAAATAAAGCCAAAGCCACTAAGTTTTTAACTGGCTGTCCCCACTCCCTCTCTGAAGTCATCTTCAGGTTTCCCCAGCTCCCTGTGCTCTAACCACAACATTTTCTTTGCTGTCTTTAGATGAGGTCTGGCTAACCCCAGTGCTATAGCATTGTCTTTTCTTTGACTGGAATGTTCTCTCTGACACCTGAATGGCTCTTTCTTTCATCCTCTTAAAAGTGTGGGCTCACTGTCAGTTTTTAGGGAGTCACTTGCTGACTACCTTATTTAAAATTGTAACCCCTCTGCCTCTGACACTCCCTGTCTTTTCCCTTGCTTTATCTCCCTTCCCCAGTAATTACCATTTATATTAGATACTATATGGTTTACTTCTTTATCTCACTAGGGTTGTTATTTCCTCTCCCTCTCCCCTACAGAATATAAGCAAAGGAGAGTAGGAATGATTTTGTCTGTTCAATTTAGTGATGTATCACTAGCACACAACAACAGAACTAAACACACATAGTTATCAGACAGTAAATATATGAATGGAGAAATACATGAATGTCAATAAATAAGTGAATTATAATAAATAAAATAAATGAATTATGAAAAATAATTGCATTTATTGGTGGCCAATATTTTCCAGATACTATACGCAACAGTTTGTATACATTATTTCTTTTAATCTTGACAGTAATCCTTTGAGCTGAGTATCAAAAAGTAGGCATTTACAGATGAGATTCAATCTCAAACATGTTAAATATCTTCTGTAATAGTAAGTCGTGAAGCAGGTATTTGAAAGAAGACCCATCTGGTTCCAATGCATATGCTGGCTTTTCTGGAGGAAGTTACTCTGCTATCCTTGGAAATAACCTAGTCAAATCATATAGTCATGGATAGGCAGGGTCAAAATCTTCTGGTTTGGTAAATTTCTTTAATTGACTAACAGAAGCTACATGATTGAACCAAAATATCAGTGCCTAAATCATATTCATGAAACCTTATGTATTTTTAGATAATATTGCCAAAGAAATTTTATTAATTGCTAATTTTCCACATTGTTACATCTTGTGGAGTGTGAAAAGTCTATTAACAAATCTGTATCTCCATTTAGCGTTAATTAAAAGAGTAGAGATTAACCTCATGAAAGACTGTTGTAGAAACTTGTCATTGCATCACTAGGCAATAACTGTGCTTGATTGATTAAAATGTAAGTATTAATCTGTATCTGTTTAATGTTTCTCATAATATATCATTAAGGACCTGTAAGATATGGCATGTGAAGCTTGTGTAGATTTGCCTGTTCATATTTGCCCAACCCATATGGCAATATTCTAATAGACCAATCTTCAGATATTCTGGGTTCATTCTCACTAATGTATCTTTGTATTAGTTATCTCCCACTTGAAGTTCCTGACCCTTTCCTTGAATGTCCATCCAAATCTAGGGTCTTCCAAGATTCAGTTAATACCTTCTCATTATCTATAAACTTCCTTTGTTGTTGTTGTTTTAGTTAACATTAACATCTTTCTTCTTTATTATCAGTTACATATAATATTTCCCCCCCTCAGTTTGCCTTCCATTCATTCACACTTATGCATCAAAATTATTGAGTTCCTACTCTGTATGAAGCTCAGAATTGTCTCAGATGCCAACATGAATATGACACAATCCTCACCTATATAAATTGTACAGCTGTTGGGCAGGTGTTTAATTTTCTTCAGTTAATCATTGTTTGGACATCTACAACACTTTATATTATTTTATTCAATATGTAAAGTGAATAAAATAAAATATATTTCTTGACCTTCGGGAGTTCACAATATAATGAGAAAGAAAGACACCTATGATCACAGTCTGATTCAGTTAGTACTATTGAAATACATAAGAGTGATGTCCAGAGCACAGAAGAACACATGACACATTTTGGGATGGGTAGGCCAAGAAAGAAGATGATACCTGAGTTGAATTTTAAAGCAATCATTAGAGTAAACCCAACTAAGGCTGATGGAGGTGGGATATTTCACAGGCTGAGAGATAGGCTGGTCTTTGGTTTTTATGTTTTTCCCCCTCCAACCATAAGAGATATTAAGCTCTCAATGAAGAGAGAGCTTAATAATGGTCTATCTCAAATGGTAGCACAATGTAAGTCTTACTGGTAAGTACTCAATCACTATTTTCTGAGTGACTGCTTTAACTGATTAATAAAAGTGCTATTTAGGTAAGGGAAACCTATGTACTAGCCTTAGCTTTTTGAAGACACAACTAACAAAACTAAAGTTATACTTCCTGTCCCTATGTGGGTTCCTTAGGCAAAAACAGAAAAAAAAAATATATATCTTCCTCTATTGTGCTAACGTATATTCTGGACAGAATGAGAGAAGAAACTACTAAGTCAATGTGATATTTGTTGTCTAAGTTTCTGACTATTTAAAAAATTCTTCTAACCTTGATTTAAAGTTTTGTTTTCTCTATTTAGTGACCCCATATGTGAGCTGATTTCTTTGCAATGATGCTTTCCTGTCACCTGTGGGTTTCTCCTAGTAGGGTCAATTGCATGTAACCTTCTGAGAATACATGGGGACAGGGAAATGAATCTATTCCCAAACACATTTGGCAGCACAAAGCCTTGAAAAAGACTCAAGGATAAGAACATGTCCCTAAAATACCTCACCATTATGTTATAGTCCTTTTACTTCTTCTGTATGGCTTCAGTTTCTGCCACATGCTGTGGAGTTAGGAGGCAGGAAGTCTGGTTCTGGCTTAGGAGCTAATTAGTTGTGTAGCCCTTAGCAAGTCACTTGACCTCCCCAGGTCTCAGCAAATCTTTATCTCTAAAAGGAAGAATAAGTTGCTAAGATTCTGATTAGGAAATTATACAAAAAATTTCTCTAGGAGATATTCCTAGTCTTCTCATTTCCTTGTGTTCTCAGCCTGTCTCTTTTGCTTAGGTGTTAGGTGTGGCAGGAATCTCGGTGAGAATAATGCCATTTACTTCTTTCAGACTCCTTTCAAGTATCTTTTCCTTTAGAAAGCCTTTAGGACTCTCCCCCATCTACTCTAGTTTCCCTTCTTGGTGTCTCCTTAAGGACATTTTACGTGTGGCTGTCCTTGTGTTGTAATGATGTGTCTGTCTCTATATGATACCCTCCCTTCTGTTGTAAATGCTTTCACATGGGAACTCTGACTCTTCATCATATCCCATATATGTATAACCAGTAGCTTCTTAGTAAATATTTCATAGGTGAACAAATGAATGATATGGTATTTCCTACACATTGACTATATATTACATGCACTATAATATCTCTCCAATACATTAAAGAAGAAATATTTTATTACATTTCCAGTTAGTTCCATTTTCAACTTCAGTATCCTAATATTGTATAATATATTGCTAAGTTAGATACTTATTTTTTCTTTCCAAGTATGTTTAACATGGGAGATTGGTCACTAATCAGTATAAATGTGTCTATTATCAAATTTCATATCAAAACTATGCCAGTTGAGCCGAGTTCTGTGGATTTTAGAAGAATATACATGTTTTATTGCTTGTTATTTTATTTTATTTTTTCCAGAAGACTCTATGGTTGATGAGAGAGAAGCAACAAAGCTCTTCTTAAACCAACTCTCTGGTATGTCATATACCCACATCTTTGTTTTGTGTGTGTGTGTGTGCATGCGTGCACACGTGCACACATGTGTGTGTCTCCCCTACTGGTGTTTGAGTTCCATTAGAGCCTGTGTGATCATTATATATTCAAAAATAATAAAAATAACAATATTAAGATCCAACAAGAAACCAAATACTGAGTGTTCTTCATAAATGAAATAAATCATATAATTATAGGCCAATCTAATTCATTTTCAGAAATCTAGTTAAGAGAAAAAGTCAACTTGGATTAATTAGCTTAATGGCACAGGAGGAATCAGAGGCTCCCATTGGTACCTCACTGGTTTATGCTGACAGTATGTTTTAAAATAAAGTGTATTACTAGAAAATTGAGGTGTAGTAAGAACAATAGATCAGGAAAGGATTGTCATTAAAAAGATAGTTTGCTTACTCACAGATCCCAAGAGGAGGAGTGAATATCATGGCATGGGGGTGGAAGGGGGTCATGGAGCAAACGGGGAATCACCAGGATTGGTTATAAGGCAGAAGGAAAAGGGAGAACTGTGATTAAGAGCTTTAGTTGTGATTTATGCAGGAAAAACAGGTAAGGCAGGGTAAGCATTTTAGGATTGGCTAATTTGAATAATTTCAATAGGCTCTCTGAAGCCTGGCAGCTGTCCCCTGTTGTCTGGTACCTAGTATAGGTGTATAGTGGCTGGAGTTTGAGAGCCTGATAAAGGAGGTGGTTAGCATGTGAATTCTGGATTGGTTGATTTTGTATTTGAAAATTATGCCCTTGAGAGGAGGGGTCCTCCTGAGGAGGAAGAGAGCCATAAGGGAGACAGGAAGTCAAGGGCAGGAAACTGAGGCATATTATCATGTTGTCCAAGGCCAAGTGTATCCAGCATATCCATGTAGGGCAGATGTCAAAACATCATTTTTACAGAAGCTAGAAACATGATCAACACACTGCTGTCCACTAGAAGTGAATGCAAGTTGGCTGAAGGGCAACAAAGACATAATACCCAGACTCTCAACCAAAAGTTTCCTTTACATTGGCTTGATAGCCATGATGAGCACCTAAAATTTTTCATTTTTACTTTTTTTTTGATTCACAAAACTATATACAGTGAAGAGAAAGAAACATAATTGTATTTTGACTTCTTACGTAATTTAATTCTCCCATTACTGAGACATATAGAATAAATTTGACCAATGAAGACACTAAAGTGCAGAATAATTAAATGATTTACCCCAAATTCATACAATAAACAGCTAATAGAACTTAACTCAAAAGCTTGTTTTTCTATAGGATTCTACCCCCTACATTCTGCTGTTGCAACCAAAAGGACAGCATATGTTCTCTTAGCATGCCGAACATTCTCCGCCTTCCATGAGTAGTGTGTTTAGAGTGCTATTTTAAATGAAATATAGGATTCAAAGGAGTTTAAAATATGAATATCATTCACAAAGAATATAGAGTCCATCTGGGAGACAAGGTATATATGTGACTGTTATTGTTAAGTCATCTGTTTATTTACATACTGTAGAAAAGTAAAACTGTATATGATCTTGAAGTTAGTGCTCAGAATTTCTCTTTCTTTTAGAAATATTATTAAATGATGCTTGGGGGAGCAGATAAAACTCTAGGAGCCTAAGTTATCTCTAGTCTAGACAAAAGAACAAAGATTCATATATGAACAAATCATCCAACTAGAAATGGGTACTGAAGCCTGGGGATTAGAAGAGAGGATTGAAACATGGGGAGGAGAGGACATGCAAGAATCTATACTCTGAATTTGGGAAATGACAGTGAAATTTTTATTGAAGTATAATTGACACGTGGTATTATATTAGTATTAGGTACACAGTGTAGTGATTTGACAGCTATATACATTACAAAATGACCACCCCTTATAAGTCTAGTTACCCTCTGTAACATACAAAATTAATACAAAATTATTGTCTATATTCCCCATGCTACACATTACATCCCATGACTAATTTATTTTATAACTAAAAGTTTGTACCTCTTGAACCTCTTCACTCATTTCACCCACCCACCAACCTCTTTTCAGGAAACTATCACTCTGTTCTCTCTGTCAATGTTTCTGTTCTTGTTTTGTTTTGCTTGTTTGTTTGTTTTGTTTTATATATTCCATATATAAATAAAATCATGCGCTATTTGTCTTTCTGTGTATGACTTATTTCACTTAGCACAATACACTCTAAGCCCATTCATATTGTCGCAAATGCAAGATTTCATTCTTTTTTTGTCGCTGAGTAATATAAGATTCCATATATATAAATGAAATATATATATATTTTTTTCATTGGTTTTGGGTTTTTTTTTTTTTTTTTGTAGTTCTTCTTTGTTCCTTTATTCTTCTCTTGTTCTCTTCCTTTGCAGTTTAATGACTTTCTTTAGTGTTATGTTTAGATTTCTTTCTTATTTTTTTGTGTATCTATTATAGGTTTTGGTTTGTATTACCATGAGGTTCATATATAATATCACATACACACACACACACACACATAATATAGCATAATAGCATATATAGTATAATATATAAATATATAATATATAATAACATGTAGTGTATTTAATATATATTAATATTGTATATATAATATATATAATACAATCAGTCTATTTTAAGTTGAACCACATTATAAAAGCACTGCTTTTTACTCCCCCCACCCACATTTCATGTTTTTGATGTCATATTTTTACATCTCTTTATTTTGTATATCCCTTACTTAATTATCATAGTTATAGTTGATTTCACTATATTTGACTTTAGCATTCATGCTAGCTATATAAGTGGTTACATCCAATACATTTACTATATATTTACTTTACCAGTGAGATTCTTTTCTTTCATATATTTTCTGGTTATATCCTTTTCTTTCTTTCTTTTTTTTTTTAAGATTTTATTTATTTATTTGACAGAGAGAGACACAGCGAGAGAGGGAACAGAAGCAGGGGGAGTGAGAGAGGGAGAGGGAGAAGCAGGCTTCCCGCCAAGCAGGGAGCCCGATGTGGGGCTCGATCCCAGGACCCTGGGATCATCACCTGAGCTGAAGGCAGACGATTAATGACTGAGCCACCCAGGCGCCCCTGGTTATATCCTTTTCTTTGTAGCTTAAAAAAATTCCTTTAACAATTCTTATAAGGTGGGCGCCTGGGTGGCTCAGTTGGTTAAGTGATTACCTTTGGCTCAGGTCATGATCCTGGAGCCCCAGGATTGAGTCCTGCATCAGGTTCCCTGCTTGGCAGGGAGTCTGCTTCTCCCTCTGACCGCCCCCCCCCCCTCATGCTCTCTCTCTTTCTCTCATTCTGTCTCTCAAATAAATAAATAAAATCTTAATAAAAAAAACAATTATTGTAAGGCTGGTTTAATAGCAATGAACTCTCTTTGCTCATCTGGGAAACTATCTCTCCTTCAATACTGAATGATAATATTGCTGGGTATAGTATTTTTGGTTGGATTTTTTTTTTTTTCTTTCAGCCCTTTGAATATATCATGCCATTCTCTTCTGGCCTGCAAAGTCACAACTGAAAAAAATCTGCTGATAGTCTTGCAGGGTTTTCCTTGTATTAGTTATTTTTCTCTTGCTACTTGTAAGTTTTTTTTTATTTTAATTATAATATGTCTTGGTGTGGATCTCTTTGGATTCATCTTGCTTAGTACTCTCTGGGCTTTCTGAAGCTAGATGTCTATTTCCTTCCTTGGGCTAAGAAACCTTTTAGCCATTATTTCTTCAAATAAGATTTCTGCCCATTTCTCTCTCTCTTCTTCTGAGACTCCTATAAAATAAATGTTAATACACTTGATGATGTCCCACCAATCCCTTAAGATATTATTGTTTATTATTATTATTATTATTATTATTATTATTATTATTATTATTAATTTCTTTTTCCTGTTCTATTTGGGTGATTTCCATTACCCTGTCTTCTAGGTCACTGATCCATTCTATTATATCACTTAGGTGCTATTGGGAACATATTTCTCTATTTCTTCATTTTGCTTGATTCTCCGTGTTTCTGTGTATTATGTGAAACAGCTATCTCTCTTGGTCTTGAAGGAATGGCTCTGTGTAAAAGATGTTCCTTATCATTTAACCTTTACATAGTGCTTGGTTGTCTCTTGTGTTCACTCTGCTTGTTTCCAACTTGTGTGGTCCAGCAACAAAATTCTCCCTAGTGATTTGAATCGGATGCTCAAGGGGAGTCCTCTATGTGGGCTGGTGTACTTGTTGGCTCTGTTGAGATTGCATGAGCAGCATGGGGAGGCAGGACTTGTCACCTGCTACATCTATCCATTGGGGCTGCATGAGTGGTGTGTGGTGGGGAAGGACACATCTCTTCACTTGCTGTGCCAGTTGGAGCAGCACAAGCAGCAGGAGGGGTGTGGATTTGCTCACTCTCCATGCCTGAAATACTGCATGAGTGGTGGGGGAGCAGGAGGATTCACCTGCTGCTGTTAGGTCATTAGAGTGAAGATCCAAAAATGGTGCCCACCAACCTCAGTGCTGGTAATGTAGAGGGGGCCCAGAAAAATGTCATCTGCCAGAGTTCTGTTCCGGGAGAGTCCCAACAGACTTCTACCCCTTTGGCAGTTTAGCAAGTGATTCTTCTTTACTTACAGTCTAGGCTCTTTTCAAACTGCTGCTTTTTGTATTGGGTCCTGATGGAAATGGGTCTGCACACAAGCCCTTAAAGAGCAGAAACTTAGCTTTGAGCAGTGACAGTATCGTAGCCAATGAGGTTTATACAAGGCACGATTATCGCTAATTGAAAGAGTAGAAACTTCATTCTCTACCGCTCTTGAATGTAATCTTCATAGCTTTCCAAAGCCAGATGTTTTGGGGGCTTGTAGGAACTGAGGGTTGGAGTGCCTGGTGTGGTGTTACTCTGTAGGAGAAACTCCATTTATATATCTGTTTGTTTTTTGAGATATTTACAAATTGTGGTTTGCTACCTCAGGGGTGGTGTTGTGGGCACAAATGTTTCTGTGCTTCTCCTACCTATCTCAATGTGGTCCTTCCATTCTTTGTTGTAGAACAGGTGTTCAGAAAGTTCTCAAGTTCTTTTTGAAGTAAATTTTCCATATATAGCTGTGTATTTGTTGTTCCACTGGAGGACTGAGCTCAGGATTTTCCTATTCCACCATCTTAAACCACCTTTAAGAGTGATTTTTTAATCATAGAAATGTCTAATATTGAATTTAAAGTTTTTTCATTACTGCAATATAATCTCTTCACATCACTAAGTTTTGAGTAGTTCAGTGGCAGTCAAAAGAAATAGCCTAACAGCAGGGCTGATTGAAAAGGGGCCATTGGGAATATAACCTTGAGTTGACACTTTAGTAATGGATTCAGCAGGGAAAAAAATAAAACAAAAAACCTCAGAATCAGAATAAACATAAAACTATAATATTGCTGGGGATATATAGAAATTAGGGACATTTCTACAGGGAATAAAATGAGAGTGTGAAGAATGCTCTATAGGCTATAACAATGGGGAAATTGACATAGGAGTTAACCTATTTCACTATAACCTTAGCAATATGTTTCACAAATTCTATAATGAATTTTGAATGTTTATCAGATAAATTAAGTTCTTCAGTTGTGTTCTGCCCTGTCAAGTTTCTCCAAAACCTAAACACTAGATGAAAGGAAATATTCACAGTACAATATGGAATTCTAGGTCATCTCAGCAGCCCATCCTGGTTCCAGAGCTGGTCTGCAAATATCTCTATCCTTCTACACTAAAGCAAATATCAATTGCACAGAAAATCTTCATGCTTATCTCTACTAGACTAGAGGGTCTGCCAGAGCATGCTGTATGTGCAGTCACTGCTGAACCCTCACTGCCAAGCAAAATGGCAGATGCCTGGCAAAAGAGCCAATGCCAAATGGTGACTGAACTGAATTATGTTGGGGTTGGATAGACTTGACAAAGTGACCAGATTAAAGGGGGCAGTCAGAGGTAGAATTAAATTTTTTCTGAGTTAGCTAAGTATAAACACCCAACACTTGTTCTTCTTCTGTGAAACTTTTGTTCAAAGGACCACTTTGAAGTTTATTCAAAAACAGGCCAGGGGTGCCTGGGTGGCTCAGTAGGTTAAGCATTGGACTCTTGGTTTCAATTCAACTCATGATTGCAGTTGAGTCCCACGTCTGGCTCCATGTTCAATGGGGAGTCTGCTGAGATTCTCTCTCCCTTTCCTTCTGCCCCTCCTTCCAAATAATAAATAAATAAATATTTAAACAAATCAAAAACAAAACAGGCCAGACTCTCTGTTCTTTGAAACTTTAACTTTTAAATTTACTTTAATTTAAATAAACAATTATAATTATTACCAAATATCACTTATGACTGAATTTTTAAATTTTGCAACCTAGCCCTTTTTAGTGTATGAAGGGGGATTGTCAGTAATTTATATCCGATTCACTCCATTAATAAGTCTCAGCATTAGAAAGAAACAGACACTAAATGCATTCCAAATGTTCTCCAAGCCCTAGACATTTCAAACAGTGGAAAGTCACAGTCCAGGAGTCTCTTTTAAGTGTTCCATAGGTGTGATTTTCTTTTGAGTTGTATAATCTCTATCCAGTCTGTTTGCTTAAAGAAAGCTGGCAGTTCCAGAGATAATTACCAGCCCAGGGTGGTTCTATAATCCTTTCTCAGTCATCATTTCTTTAAATAGGCTCATTTGCTTCCTAGATATTCTGTTTGTGTTTCAGAATGGAATTAGTTTTCTATTTTTAATAGTCTCAATATTTAGGAACAATTTATATAAGGAGCCCTTAAAATGAATACTGAATTCATAAAACTTAAATCTATAATATTTAAAGAGGCCACTTGCTTTTATTTTAAGGCAGGTGTCACAAAAAGAGCATGGGCACTTCTGCTTTCAAAGTCAATTTCTGCTTTGTATTATCTGTGATGTCTGTGCATGGCTTGGTTCATTGTGTGAGCCATGGTTTATCCATCAGAGAGGCAGGAGTAATAATTATATAATAATGGGCTTCTAAGACTCTACAGAGCTCCAAGATGATGTGTGAAGTAGGAGGATGATCAGTAAATGGTGACTATTATAGTCATTAATTTCAAACATGGGTTGATTTTGAAATACAAAATATCTTAGCTAATTTGGGTCAAATGGTTTGCTTTTCCTTCTATCAGTCACATTTTTTACACAGACTGAAGACATTGACAAAGTGGGAGGTTAGAATATTAGAGACAGAAAACTAATATAAAACTCATATTTATTCCTAATATTTAACCAAGCTGTGCACAGATATCAGAGATAATTTATTCCTTACTGACTTCATTCCAACTTCTTATTTTAAATACATTATCATCATGTTTATCAAGTTATTTAATATTGGATTTCCACCATTTTAATAAGATTTTTATGTACATTGTCTCATTGACTGCCAATACAACTTTTTATCTGTGTTTTGTAGATGAGTAAACTAAAGTTCTCTGCAGTTAAATTAGGAAGTAGGTTTGGAATTTGAACCAAGTCGGCCTGATACCAGAATAAATATGATTCCTGCAGTTAGAAATTTACTGAGCACCTCTTTTCTGTCAAAATCCTCTTTCTAAGTATTTTACATGAATTACTCACTGGCCCCTTGTAACAAAACATTTGATCTAATTACTATTATTATAGCTTAATTTGTAGATAAAGAAAATAAGACACTGGAGAAGGCAAGCAATAGTCCCAAGGTCACACAGTTAGGAATGTCAACTCAGGGAGTTAATCCCAACCAATCTCACTCCAAAACTAATATTGAAGCCACATTGACTTCTGGAGAAAAGAGGCTAGCTTTAGCATGCCACTTTGTAAAGGCTCCCCTAAATCTCTCCAAATCTATGCTGCTTATAATCCTAAACACTCAGTGATTAGATTCCTATACTCTTTCTTTTCTTAAATTTGAACATATTTTCAAGAGCTAGGTATTGGTCAAAAGTATATTTCTATGAATTAGCAGATTAGATCTCCAAGAACACAGGATGGCAAATGATAGTATGAAACTTATCAAAGAACTCAGTGCAAAGCAGTGTCTACAAGCTCAAACTACCTCTTATTTGCATTCAAATGTTGACACATATGATGTGGGTAAGCAAGTACAGAGTTGAGGGAAGAGGAAGTCTCTCTGGGAATAAGTCATGCAAAAGACCCCAAAGAGAGGTGGGTCTAATCAAGAAATACATTTTATTTTTTTTTTAATTTTTTAAAGATTTTATTTATTTGACAGAGAGAGACACAGCGAGAGAGGGAACACAAGAAGGGGGAGTGGGAGAGGGAGAAGCAGGCTTCCAGCCGAGCAGAGAGCCCGATGCGGGGCTCGATCCTAGGACCCTGGGATCATGACCTGAGCCGAAGGCAGATGCTTAATGACGGAGCCGCCCAGGCGCCACAAGAAATACATTTTATATTAATTCTGATGGACAGGGTGGGGTGGGAAGGATTCATGGGCATGCTGTTCCTCTAAAGGTTTTTCTCAAATGAAGATAAAGAGTGAGAAGCAGAAAGCTCTAATGTGTACCTCTTGGACATCATTTCTAACAGTCACATTGAATAGTCTTGACTTTTTTTTTTTTTTTCTGGAACAGACAGGAGGCAAGATTGCTAAGGCCCTTTCTATAATGGCCTAATCAGTACATTTCAAGTGTCATTATAGTGAAGTATCAACTATAGAGGGAGTTCTATAATTTTCTTTATTAACAGACAAAGAAATAGGAAGGATAAGTTTAAAATCTCTGCTTAAAGAATGGTAGAACTGAATGAATAATGGTACAGCTCTGTTCATGCCTGAATTGTACCTCTGGGAGTTTAATTTTACTGCTTTTACACAGTGACCCTTTAAACTATAAAAACTGAAAAAAAATGTCTCTTTATGTCACATTATTAACCCCAGAGAGCTGTCCATGTGAGCCCAGAATGGAGCACAAGAGAGCAGCATTTATGTTGAAATTTTGTCACATTAAAAGATTTCAGCTGATTTGGGGAATTGTCAATTTAGAGCTTAGGTCTTTAGGTGCTGAGAAGCAGGATGAGCTGTCAAGGAATCGAATCAGGAATGGAAGCCAAGAGTGATTTTACAGATGGAATTCAATATATACAATCTAATACATATTACTTGACCATCTAGCAAAAGAATGATCTGCACTGCATCGGATACAGAGGGGAGCAGGATTGGACAATCCAGTAGGACATAGTAGTGGAACCCAGCCTGTCTGGAAAACCTGGCTTCCCCCCCTGGAGGGAGCTCCTTTCACTCTAAATGCATTCAACATTGTATCACTACAGTTTTTCTTCTGCAAGAATTACCCACATACCTTTCACAACTGTGGTGTGTCTTTTTAAAAAATGTAAGTCTAGACTAGAAGGCTTAAATTTAAGGCTTGTGAGTTAAAGATAATCTACAGGCTTCTTTTGTTTATGTGTTTGCTTGTTTAATTGAATGCTATTAGGTGGAAAACCCATTCTTTGTTTATAACATCATCCTTACTATTCCATTGTTTTCCATCATCCAGTGCTGAGAGTGTGTGAGTTTGCAATTCCCAATAGATTATAAGCTCCTTTATAGGAGTTACATTTTTGGATTGTGATTTTAGGTTTTCCATTTTTAAATGTTCACAGGCATTAAGTACGTTCACATTTTTGAGCAACCATCACCGCCATCTATCTCCAGAATTTTTTTTATCTTCTCAAACTGAAACTCTGTACCCATTAAACAGTAACAACTCATTGTTCCTTTAAAAAAAAAAAAAAAAACAGTAACAACTCATTGTTCCTTTCTCTTGCCCCTGACAACCACCATTCTACTTTCTTTCTATATGATTTTTATTACTTTACATATCTCAAATAAGAGGAATTATTGTACCATTGTGATTGGTTGATTTCACTTAGCATGATATCCTTAAGGTTCATTGATGTTGTAGAATGCATTAAATATTTTTTAAATTTTAAGGCTAAATAAAATCCATTGTTTCATATACCACATTTTGTTTATCAATTCACATGTTGATGGATACCTGGGTTGTTTCTACCTTTCGACTATTGAGAATAATGCTGCTATAAACATGAGTGTACAACTGTCTTTTTGAATCCATACTCTTAACTATTTTAGGTACGTGCCCCAAAATGAAATTACTGAGTAATATGTTAATTCTATGTTTAATTTTATGAAAAACCAGCACACAGTTTTCCATAGCAGCTGCAACATTTTACATTCCTACCAGCTATAGGCAACATTTCCAATTACTACACAAATGCAACAAAACTTATTTTCTCTTGTTTTTTATTCTTATAATAACCATCCCTCCCAGTGGGTGTGAAGTGGTATCTTGCTGTGGTTTTGATTTACATTTCCCTAATGAGCAGTGATATGGAGCATCTTCTCATGTGCTTGTCAGCCACTAACAGATCTTCTTTGGACAAATGGTTATCTGAGTCCTTTGCCCACTTTTGAATTTCGTTATTGTTGTTGTTGTTGAGTTTTAGAAGTTCTCTATGTATGCTGGATATTAATTCCTAAAAGACATGTGATTTTTAAATGTCTTCTCAAATTCTATGAGTTGCCTTTTTAATTGGTTTATATTGTCTTTTGTTGTACAAAAGTTTTACATTTTGATGAGGTCCAATTTGTCTATTTTTTTCTTTTGTTGTCTGTGCCTTTATTGTCATATCCAAGACATTGTTACCAAATCCAGTGTCATAAAGATTTCCCTGTGTTTCAGTCTAATGGTTTTAGAATTTTAGTTTTTACATTTATGTCTTTAAGCCATTTTGTGTATAGTGTAAGGTAAAGACTCAACTTATTTATTTATTTATTTATTTATTTATTTATTGCATGTGGATATCCAGTTTTCCCCACACTATTTATTAAAAAAGATGTTCTTTCCCCATTGAATGGTCTTAGAACTCTTGATGAGAATCACTTGCCCATAAATGTAAGGCTTTATTTCTGGGCAATCTATTCTATTCCATTGGTCTATATGTCTTTTTTATTCTAGCACTGCACCCTTTTGATGACCATAGCTTTGTAGTAAGTATATAAACCAGGAGATGTGAGGCCTCCAACTTTGCTCTTTTACAAGATTGTTTTGGCTACCTAGGATTCCTTGAGACTTTATATGAATTTTAAGATGGATATTTCTATTCTTGCAAAAAATATATAATTTTTGATAGGTTTAGTATTGAATCTGATCATTTGGGTACTATTGACATCTTAACAATATTAAGTGTTTCAACCCATGAACATAAGATGTCTTTCCATTTAGTGTTTACATTAAATTTTTTTCAATAACATTTTATAGTTTTCAGTGTATAAGTATGCTCCTTGGTT
Source organism: Halichoerus grypus (assembly GCF_964656455.1). Taxonomy (NCBI): domain Eukaryota; kingdom Metazoa; phylum Chordata; class Mammalia; order Carnivora; family Phocidae; genus Halichoerus; species Halichoerus grypus. The sequence continues at coordinate 89,760,658 of NC_135715.1, forward strand.
AAGTTTACTTCTAAATATTTTATTCATATTGAAGCTCTTATGAATGTAATCGTTTTCTTAATTTCATTTTCAGATTGTTCACTGTTAGTGTATAGAAATGAAACTGAATTTTTTGTGTTGAATTTCACAGAATTAATTTATTATTTTTTCCAGTTGTGTGTGTGTGTGTTGTGTGTAGAATATTTAGAGTTTTCTGCCTATAAGATTATATAGTTTGCAAACTGAGATAATTTTACTTCTTCCTTTCCAATTTGAATTTTTTTATTTTATTTTTATTTTTATTTTTATTTTTTGCCTAAATGATCTGGTTAGAATTTCTAGTACTATATCAAATAGAACTCAAAAGTAGTCACACTTACATTGTTCTTGATCTTAGGGAAAACATCTTTCAACTCTGATGACTGTGGGATTTTGCAAAAATTCGTTATGTCGTGTTAGGGAAGTTTCCTTTTATTCATGGTGTATTGAGTGTTTTTTGTTTGTTTATTTGTTTGGTTTGTATGGCTTTTTTTTTTAAATTAGGATAGGGTGTTGAATTTTGTCAAATGCTATTAGTTTTAATTTGTTGTAGTGTTGTTCAAGTCCTCTGTATCCTTAATTTTTTTTTAAAGATTTTATTTTTTTATTTGACAGAGAGAGACACAGTGAGAGCAGGAACACAAGCAAGGGGAGTGGGAGAGGGAGAAGCAGGCTTCCCGCCGAACAGGGAGCCTGATGTGGGACTCGATCCCAGGGTCCTGGGATCATGACCTGAGCCGAAGGCAGATGCTTAACGACTGAGCCACCCAGGCACCCTCTATATACTTATTTTTTAACATTAGTTTTGTTCATTTCATAAATAATATACATCACTGCAGAAAACATGGAAAACAGAGAAATGTATATAGTATAGTCATTGTTAATACTTAGGTGGATATTTTTTTCTGAACTCAGATAAACATGACACTATGTTGTACACAATATTGTGTCACATGTTTTCATTGATACTCTGTCTGGTTGGTCTATCCATTATTGAAAGTAGGATATTGAAGTCCTTTTCTATTATTGTAGAGCTGTCTATTTATCTCTTCAATTCTGTCAGGGTTTACTTCATATATTTTGGAACTCTAATTTTTAGTATAAGTATGATTTTCATTGCTATATCTTCTTAGTTAATTTACAATTTTATCATTACATAATGTCTTTTTCTGTCTCTTGCTACAGTTTTTGACTAAAAGTCTCTTTTCTCTGATGTTAGTATAGCCATCCTTGCTCTCTTTTAATTAATATTTGCATGCAACTTTTTTTTTTCATTTTTTCAATTTCAACCTATGCATGTCCTTAGATCTAAAGTTAGACTCTTGCAGACAGCTTGTAGTTGGGTCCTATTTTTTATTCATTCATCCAGTTACATCTTTTGATTAGAGAATTTAATCCATTTACATTTAAAATTACTGCTGAGAGGGAATGAACTTACTTTCGATATTTGTTATTTGTTCTGTGTGTGTCTTTTAGCTTCTTATCCTACATTTCCTATATTACTGCTTTCTTATTTGCTTAATTTTTTTTTGTAGTGACATATTTTGATTCCCTTTTCATTCTTTTTGCATATAGTCTATAAATATATTCTTTATATCATAAAAATTAGCATATAGATTTCATGTAACATTCTAAAGTTTTTAATCTCTATTTTAAATTGATACCAAATTAAGTTAATTGCTTATAAAAACTTTACTGACAGTTCAACCTCCCCTGCATTTTATGATATTGATGTCATAAACTGCATCATTATACATATGCACCCATTAGTAGAGATTTTACAGTATTCTATATGCATTTGTCTTTAAAATTCTGTATAAGATAAAATGTGGAGTCATAAATCAAAATTACGACTTTACTGGTTTTCATATCTGTCCATGTATGTATACCTTTAACAGAGAATTCATATTTTCATGTGACTAACAGTCTAGTTTCATTTCATTTCAACTTGAAGGACTACATTTAACACTTCTAGTAGTTCAGGTGTAGTGGTAATGAAAACCTTCAACTTTTGTTTATTTTTAAAATGCTTTAATTTCTATGTTTGAAGGACAGTTTTGGCAGATACAGAATTCTAGGTTGGTAGTTTTTTCTTTAACTCACTTAACATAGATCATCTCAATGCCTTCTGGCTTCCAAGGATTTTGCTGAGAAATCTGCTGATAAACTTCTTAAACATCACTTTTTTAAGTGACAAGTTACTATTGTACTGCTTTGAAGATTCTCCCTTTGCTTTGTATTTCAAACTGTTTGATTTTAGTATGTTTCTGTGTGGGTCTCTTTGGGTTTATCTTACTTGAATTTCATTGAGCTTCTTGGATTTGCAGATTCATGTCTCCCCTCAAATTTGGGATGTTTCTAGCTATTACATGTTCAAATAGTCTCTGCCCCTATCTGTCTCTTTTCTCCTCCTACCATAATGTATGTATTGGTTGACTTGATCATATCACACAATCACTTAAGCCCATATTACTGTTCTTTTTCTTTTTTTTTTTCTTTTCTGAGACTCAGTAATTTTAATTGTCCTATCCCAGTTTTGCTTATTTTTTCTTCAGACTATTTGATCCCTCCCTCATGAATGTTTAAATTCTGTTATTGTATTTTTCAGTTCCAGAATTTCTATTCAGTTCCTTTTTTCAAATAATGTTTACCTTTTTGTTGACATCTGTGTTTTCTTATGTAATTTTCATGATTTTCTTTAGTTCTTTATCAATGCTTTTCTTTAGCTATTTAAGCATACTAAAGCAGTTGTTTTACAGTATTTGTCTAGCAAGTGTGATGCCTGTGTTTCTTCAGAGATGGTTTCTGGAGATTTTTTTTTTTTTTGAATGATTTCTATTTTCCTGCTTTTTTGTATGCCTGAAGATGTTTTCTTTCAAAGTTGGGAAAACAGCCACCTTTTAGAGTCTTAGCAGATTGGCAGTAAAGAACTTCACTAATGAATAGGGGCATGTTGTAACCTTGGGATCAACTCTGGGTGAAGGCTTAAGATTGTCTCATGTCTTTTTGCCAGAATCATCTTGTGTAGAACTGTGTGTGCTTTACAAACAATCCCTCATGTACACAGTGGCTTTTAAAGATCTTAATTTCCCAAAGACTAACTTCAGTTCCTTCTCAGGGTCTTAAGGATTTGATTGTATTTCTCTAGTCACAATCTCTTGTTTCAGGTTTCTTCAGGTGTTTAGTCCTCCTGAAGCTGTCAGATGGTGTTGTCAACCTCTTCTTTCTATGGATGTTCCCAGCCTGAAATCTGAGCTGTGTTGCCTTTCCTCATCTAAGCTCCCAGTCAGGCAAAACAAACCAGTCCCTAAGGCACACCATGGGAAGTTTAGATTTTTGCAAATAAATTCTGCTCTGCTCCTTCCTGTCTAAAAGAGGGAACCAGGAATTTGGCTTCTTCTTCATCATACCACAGGAGGGAGGGCATGTGCTAAGAGTGAATAAAATTTCCACAAACTTTCCTATCATTTGTATGTAGCCATTTTCTTTTTAAAAAATATTTTATTTATTTATTTTTAAAGAAAGAGAGGGAAAGTGCATGAGCAAGGGGAGGGGCAGAGAGAGAGAGAGAATCTTAAGCAAACTTGACTGATCATGGGGCCCTATGTGGAGCTTGATTTCAGGACCCTGAGATCATAACCTGAGCTGAAATCAAGAGTCAGAGAGTTAACTGAGCTACCCAGGCCCTCTAGCTGCTTTTGTTTGTTTGTTTTTATGTTTCCTTTGGAGATTGAGGACCTGGAACTTCCTAGTCTTCCAATTGCTGATGTCCTATTGTAGTTAGTTTTAAGCCAAGTGATGGGTATTAAGGAGGGCATGTGTTGTGGTGAGCACTGGGTGTTATATGCAACTAATGAATTGTTGAACACTACATCAGAACTAATGATGTAATGTATGGTGATTAACATAACATAATAAAAAAAAAAACTAATGATGTACTATGTTGGCTAACTGAACATAATAAAAAAATTTGAAAAAAAGTTATTTATCTAGGTAACAAAAGTATAGTGTCTGAAAAAAAGTAGGTTTCAATCAATTAGGAACTATTTTTTAAATAAGTTAGTAAATGAAGAGCAAGAGCAATACTGTGAGAAAGCCATGCATCAGTGAAATCTTAAAGAAGAAAAACTAGGATTGGCAGGTAGATCAGGACTTCAATAAGGGAGCAGGGAAGGCTTCAGGAAGAAGTCTTGAAGCGTGAAAAATAATTTTTATTGGCAGATTTGTCAGAGGGGCTTTCAGTTAAAAAAAAGAAGACAGGGAAATCTATTTTTAAAGGGAGAATTTGCATAAAAACATAAGTATATTATGAATTAGCATATATGAACATTATTGTGTGCTTTAGGAGACTTTGAAATTTTAAACTCTTTTAATCCTTAGAAGAAGCCTATGAAGTAGGTACTATTCCAATTTCATAGTTAAGACACTGAGGCAGAGAGGGGCACCTGGGTGACTCAGTCGTTAAGCGTCTGCCTTCGGCTCAGGTCATGATCCCAGGGTCCTGGGATCGAGCCCTGCATCTGGCTCCCTGCTCGGTGGGAAGCCTGCTTCTCCCTCTCCCACTCCCCCTTCTTGTGTTCCTGCTCTCGCTGTATCTCTCTCTGTCAAATAAATAAATAAAACCTTAAAAAAAAAAAAGAAACTGAGGCAGAAAGAGGCTAAGTAACTGGCCAAAATTACACAGTAAGTATGGAGTGGCTGGGATTTGAATCCAGAGATCCAGACACTTTATATATAGCACATGATCATGGCAACCACTTTGTAATAGAGGTACATCTTTTATATGCATTTTCTTTCCTATGTGAAAGTTGGAAGCACAGAAAACAAACCACATGACCTCAGAGTAGGCTTTTGTTTGCTTGTTTTGGTCTGTGTCCAGAGCCCACATGTTTTACCGCTATTGGTAAAAAACCAAGTAGAAAATCTGGTGGGTAGTTTTATGAGAAAATCTATTGGATGTGAGGATAAGAAGACTCAGCCCTGTTCTCTACAGAATTAAGGACTTTTAATTTTTTTTTTGAATGGGCATGAATTGATCTGTGCTGTAGGACAAATAACCTGACTGGATTTTGTGAAAGAAGGGATACTTGTTAAAAGGCCATCTTTCTAGGGCTTATGTGGTACAAAGAGACCTAGAAGAGGAGGATAGCAAAAGGATTGGAGGGCAAAGGGGAAAGACATCATAAAATTGAAGAGCCTTGAAGAGTTGGTACATGTTGAGTGCAGAATACAAGGGAGAAAGGCAATGAGCAAGATATTGAAGTTTTGCTTTCAGGTTATTTTCAGGTTATTGGCCTATATAAGAAAGATGCTGTGCTAAATATTACGCCAGGCATTACCAGTGTACAAAAAAGTATGAGACACTGATGATTTTTGCTCTCTCCTTTCTCTCTTTTACTTGTGTCTGTCCCTTTTTCCCTTCAATTTTCTCTTTTTCTCTTTCTTCCTTCTGTTTCTAATTTCCCTTCTCCTTTCACCTTTCCTTATTCTCTTCCTCTTTCTTGTTCATCCTTCCTGCAAAATATGTATGTAATTATTTTCTACTCTGTGCCAGTCACTATCCTAGAAACCAGGAGTTTAGTGATAAATGCAACAGAGTAAGGCATCCATATAAAGTTTGCTTTATCAAGGGAGATGAGAAAATAAAATAATTTAAAAAACGAATAAGCAAATTGCAAGTACTGACATATATTTTGGGGAAAAAAAAGAGGAGTAAAAGCAAACATGATGACAGAGAAGGTAGGTGCAGCTTTATAGATAAGACAGTTGAGAAAGACCTCTTTGAATTTCAGGAATATTCCCCAGCATGGCTAACATACAGGCATATATGTGGTAACTATGAATTAGTGGTTCTTGACCAGTTTTCTTTGTTGGTGGTGGTGGTGGTGGTGTGTGTGTGTGTGTGTGTGTGTGTGTGCACGTGTGTGTGTTTCATTTTTTTTTTTGGTGTGTGGGGTTTTTTGTTTGTTTTTTGTTGCTTGTTTTTTCCTTGGCCACCCTCCTAAAGCCAGGTAAAAGGCTCTGGGTCCATTACTCCCTTCTTCCTATATTTTAGGGAAGTAAGAACTTACTGATGCCAGAGAATTAAAAAAAAAAAAAATCTATATATTTACAGGATAGCAATTATACTGGAACAGCAATAGGAAATCTAATTCTGCAAAAATATTTTAAAGTTCATTTACATATAGCTCTAGGAATTGATAACCATGACTACCTTAAGCCAATATTAACAATGTATATTTTCATAAACTGCAGTCATTTTATTTATAAATGTGTACAAGAGGAGGCATGCAACTTATTAAAAAAATTAGTGTTCCCAATAAAATACATAGTATCAGCCTTCATTAAGTGCTAGAAATAATACAAGTTTCAGTTAATAAATACCAAATTTTAGAAAAACTAGCTTTAGATGTTAATGTTGGTCAAATGTTATAAACCTCCAGCTGTAAGAGAAATAAATTCTGGATAACTAATCCAGATAATCCAACTACTATACAGCAGGGTGATTATAGTTAACAATACTGTCTTATATACTTGAAGGTTGCTAAGAGAACAGCAACTTAATTGTTCTCACCAAAAAAAGGAATTGGTAATTATGGGAGGTGATGGGGGTGTTAACCAACCCTACTGTGGTAATCACTTTGCAATATATAAATGCATGAAATCAACACACTGAACACTTTAAACTTGCACAATATTAATTATATCTCAGTGAAGCTGGGGAAAGAAAATGAAGTTAATGGTAAATTGCTCTGAAGAGAGAGTCTATTCCAAAAGAATCCTCATCCTTATAGAGGATTGCAAGTGTAAAACTAGCTTTCCATTTCTAGAAAAACACTATCTGTCCAAAAATTTCTCAAATTTGGCATTGCAGATAACCACTTTTAATGGGTGCTAATGAATATTCCCAGGGAATCAGGATGATGGTAATTTTATTAGAGGAAATGCTGTATTCTCTACCCCAATTTGCCTATTCACATGGATGGTCATTAGCATATCATAAGTGCTGAGAAACATCTTTAGTAAGAAATAAAGAATAACTCTATTATATTCAGAGTGTCTCAAACTGACATGAACATATTTTTAATTTTTTTTTATACATGCTTTAGTATTCTTTTGAACAATATTCCTGGGGACATAGATTAGGCCAGCTGTTTAGGTGAATCTCTCTACTTTAGTAGGTATTTTCTCTTCCTTCTAATTGGTATTCTAAGGAATGTATCTGTCTTTATATTCTTCAAGGCCACTTTTTCCAAACACAGGTTTTGTTCATTCTGTATTATCACTCAGTCTGTTGCACCCATGTCCCCATTGTCATTACTGTATCAGACCAATGGAAAGACTCTGGAGGCCACAAGTTGACAAAAAGATTGATAATCTTATCTTTCCCTACCCATCCCCAAAATACCCAAATAAATAGAATAAGACTAAACCAGATTTTAAAAGTATTTTCCCCCGGAGGTTTTAATAACAAAATTCTCACTTCTTTTGGTATCCCTGCTCAGCTGGTATACTAACTGTGTGTTTGGTTTGCCAATTGAAAATGTACACCACTCTGTATCTGACATCCTTAGCATTATCCACTTAGGTTCACAGTAAAACAAATGCCAGCTCATGGACTTCTAACCAAGAAGAATTTATTGGGTGGCAATATAGCTGTATGGTGCAATTAGATATTGGATTTGAACATACATTTATATAGCAAAGACCCTATTATTACTTAAGATTTCATCTTGATAAGAAAGGATTTGGGAATTCTCATGGAAATGTAGGAGGCCCCAAAGAGAGAGAGAAGAAAAAAATAAAGAAAACTTTGGGAGGCTAAAGCTCTACTCTCAAAGCATCTTTAAGTGCTGCTCCTGTGTGTGTGGGGGGGAGGGGGGTGGGGAGACAGAAAGAGAGTTCTGTATGTATATAAATATCAATATGGATATCAATATGTATTAAATAAATAAAATATTAAAAATTAAAAATATATATATACACACACATATCTTGCTGGCTGATCTGCTTGCTTCCAGCTGTCCTCTGTCCACATGGTATTTCTAAGCATATGGATATTTCCATGTAAATTCAGAATGACTACCAGCTACTCGGTTTTTGCTGTGTGAGTTTCATCTAACTCTCCACTCCGTTGCTCTTACCACCAATTTCCCAACCAATTCCACAGTATAATGGCATGATTATGGTCTACTTTCAGACTTATAACACAACAAGGCCAATAAGGTGCTATGTGACCTGCTTACCTCAGTGATTTCATTTCCTTCCATTTTCTATTTCTGGCACCTAGAACTTTTGTTGTCCTTTTAATGAGCCAAGTATACGTCACCTACAAAATCATTACGATTATGATACTCTCAGTTAGTTTTAATTTTCCCTCAGATATTCACGTAGCTTATTTCCTTACTTTTTGCAAGACTTTACTCAGTATTACTTCCTCAGCAAAACGTTTCCTGATAACCAAAGGAGAATGTTATCACTAACTTTTATCTTCTATTCAAATAGAATTTAAATTTTATATGTTTGGGTACTTTGCTTTTTTTTTTTTTTTTTTTTTTTACTTCTGCCTTTCTAACACCTACAGCAGTGCCTGAAATATGGTAACCACTCAATAAACACTTTTTGAATAAATGAGTGAATCCTCTTAAATTCAACACAGATGCCCTTTGCAATGCTGTTTTCTTGTTGGCAGACCCTATATCAACTCTGAAGAAAAACAGTGATTTATATTTCAAACTTGGTTGAGGTATTGCTTTTCTGGGACTCTTTCCTGACCTTACCAAAACACTAACCAAAACAAATGACTTCCTCCTTATCCCCTCATGCCCAACTCCTGTACATTTTTCTTATGTGGCAGCTCTCAAACTATAATAAAATGTGTTCACCTGCCTGTGAAAGATTCAGATGTTAATTTTAATCTATGAAACACTTTAGAAGTTAATTTTATCTTATCTCCCCTTATATACTTTGTTCCCAGCACAATGCCTGGCCACTTCTCTGGTACTTAAAAAAATGGTTGTGGACTTGAACATTCCAACAAGAAGAAGTACAACAAAAGATCACATCTTTCCATTCATAAGTGTAATTTGTTGCAACTCCATATGTGCTTTTACTAGAAATATAGACACACGCATACACACACACAGACACACACACACACAGCAGTAGCGACACGTTTTGGCAAATGCATTCCTCATAATTATTTCAGTAACAAGACACATGTTTAGGCTAATCAGGGAGGTGATAGCAAAATGGTAGATCAGGAAGCTCTAAAGCTTCATTCTCCCATGAAAACATCATAAAACAATAAGAAATCGGCTGAGGTAACCTGATAGAAGTTCTGGCAAACAGTGAAATGTGTATAATAACCAACTGAACACCTGATAAAGAAAAGGCCATCTTAAAAATAATAGGAAAAAATGTGGCATCTTTATTCACATTTGCCCCACAATTTCTCAGTGTGGTAAGGATAGCCTTGTTCTGGAGAAGGTGATAACCCAGTTCCTTTCAACAGTAGTGAGCCAATCAGACTTTATTTTCAAAGTTTTAAAATGTCTAGGTGCTTCCTAAAAGACAAGTTTCTGGCATGCTTAACTCAAATCTCAAGCAGAGGAAAGCAAACACCCCCTCGTCATGAGAGCTGTAGGAGCACTGCAGACACCTGGAATAAAAGATCAAGAGATAATGGTTAGAGGAATACAGTTGACCATCTGATGCCATGAGATGCTGGGCTGAGACATCTGACATTTATGTTGTTCAAAAACAGTCATATATATGGGGAAATTAAGAAAGATACATGCAGACACAGTCCAAAAATATGTTCAGAACATATCTGGGAATGTTTCAAACTTTCATTTTGGGTCGATCCCCAGGCTTAGAGAAGGCCAAGCCAGAGATGGACTGCCTTGGCATGGAACCAGTCTGCAAAAAACTAGGAACTGTGGCTACTGTCTTCTCAATCAACAATTTTCACTAAATACACACACACACACACACACACACACACACACACACACACACACACACCACTACAAAAAAACAGGAAAGCATGATTCATTCAAATGGACAAAATAAATTTATAAAAATCTACTCTGAGGAAGTACAGACATTAAAATTACTAGGAAAAGACTTTAAAACAAGTGTCTTAACTTTATTTAAAGAGCTAAAGGAAACATAGAAAAGGACTATAGGAAATCAGGAATACAATGTATGAACAGAATGGGAATGTCAACAAAGAAATAGAAATGATAAAATGAACGAAACAGAATATCTGGAGCTAAGATAGCATGATAAGTGAGTATTTTGAGTAGTCAGATAAAAATAATTGGTAAACTTGAGGACAGGAAAATTAAAATTATTGAGGCTAAAGACAGAAAGAAAAAGAGTGAAGAAAAGAAAACAAAGGGACTTATGGTATACTATAAAAAAGATCAATACAGAGAGGAGCAAGATGGCAGAGGAGTAGAAGACCTAAATTTCATCTGGTCCCAGGAATTCAGCTAGATAGGGATCAAACCATTCTGAACACCTACGAACTCAACAGGAGATCAAAGAAAAGAATAGCAGCAACTCTCTGAACAGAAAAGCGACCACTTTCTGGAAGGTAGGACGTGCGGAGAAGTGAATCCGAGGTGATATTCAGGAAGATACACCATGAGGGGAGGGAGCCTCTGTCAGCCACTACCAGCAAGTGATAGAGCAGCAGAGCACAAAATTGGAAATTTTAGAAGTCTGCTCCACTGACAGACGTCACTCCAGTGGCTAAGCAGGGGGTAGAACACTCGCTGGGACAGTGTGGTCTCAGGACACTCGGGGTCACAGGAAGACCAGGGGTGCCTGAATGTGGCAGAGCTCCCAGGTATCAGAGCAGGGAAGCCGGATGCAGAGACGGAGCAGAGGAGTGGGCTCTCACCTCGGGGTTGCCATAAACTGTGATCCATGGCACAGTCAGGCCACTGCTCCTCCAGCAGGGACCCAATAAGCGGCAGATCCGGGGAGACTCCCCTTCCTCCCCCGGGATGAGCAGCGCGGGAGTGCACCGCAGGAATCTGCTGGGTTAGGAGACTCCAAACGGGGTCGGGTGCCAGAGATAGAAACGCGCGGTCACAGGCTGGGTGAGCATGGAGTGCGGCCGGAGACCGGGGAGACGAGAGTGACTGACTGCTTTTCTCTGGGGGCGCACTGAGGAGCAGGGCCCTGAGTTCTCGGCTTCTATGGGGCAGAGATTGGGAGGCCGCCATTTTCACTCTCGTCCTCCAAATCTGTACGGAGAGCTTGCAGGGAACAAAAGCTCCCGAGAGCAAACCCGAGCAGATTACTTAGCCCAGACCAGCAAGGGCAGGCAATTCCGCCTCCCGCAAAGACATTTAGGAACCACGGCAACAGGCCCCTCCCCCAGAAGATCAGCAAGAATAGCCAGCCAAGACCAAGTTTACCGATCAATGAGAATGGCAGAACTCCAGCACTAGGGGAATGCAGCACATAGAACTCATGGCTTTTTTACCATGATTCTTTAGTCTTTCAAAGTTAATTTTTTTAATTTTGTTTTTTTTCTTTTTGAATTTTTCTTTTTCCCTTTTTCAACCAATCCCTTTTTTAAAAATTTTTTTTTTATTTTTCATTTTTAGAGTCATATTCTATCCCTCCATAGGTTAACCTAATTTTTGGTGTATATATATATTGTTCTCTCTTTAAAATTTTGGGATACAGTTTCATCTAACAGACAAAAATATACCCTAAATCTCTAGTGTATGGCTTTGTTCTAGTCTCCTAACTGATCACATTCTCTATCTTTTTTTTTTTAATCCTCTTCTTTCTTTTTTCAACCAACTTCTTATCTTATCAATTCCTTTTATAAAATTTTTTATAATTTTCATCTTTACAGTCATATTCCATACGTTAATCGTATTAACCCTTATTTTTGTACATATATAGGTTTTTCTTTCTTTAAAATTTTGGGAGGCACTTTCTTCTAACAAATCAAAATACACCCAAAATCTCGTGTGTGGCACTGATCTATGCACCAGCCTGATCATACTTGATCATATTTTGTTTTTGTTTGTTTGTTTTTCTTCTTTTAATCTTTCTTTTTTCTTTTTTTTTCCTTTTTTCTTTCTTTCCCTTTCTTTTCCCTGGTTTCAGGTCTCTTCTGATTGTTTAGTGTATATTTTTCTGGGATTGTTGTTACCCTGTTAGCATTTTGTTCTCTCATTCATCTATTCTCCTCTGCACAAAATGACAAGATGGAAAAAGTCACCTCAAAAAAAAGAACAAGAGGCAGTACCAACTGCCAGGGACCTAATCAATATGGACATTAGTAAGATGTCGGAACTAGAGTTCAGAATGACGATTTTAAAGATACTAGTTGGGCTTGAAAAAAGCACGGAAGATATTAGAGAAAGCCTTTCTGGAAAAATAAAAGAACTAAAATCTAACCAAATTGAAATCAAAAAGGCTTTTAATGAGGTGCAATCAAAAATGGAGGCTCTAACTGCTAGGATAAATGAGGCAGAAGAGAGAAATAGTGATATAGATGACCAAATGATGGAAAATAAAGCTGAGAAAAAGAGAGATAAACAACACTGGATCATGAGGGCAGAATTCAATGGATAAGTGATACCATAAGATGACACAATATTAGAATAATGGGATCCCAGAAGAAGAAGAAAGAGAGAGAGGGGCAGACGGTATATTGGAGCAAATTATAGCAGAGAACTTCCCTAATTTGGGGAAGGAAACAGGCATCAAAATCCAGGAGGCACAGAGAACCCCCCTCAAAATCAATAAAAATAGGTCAACACCCCAACATCTAATAGTAAAATTTAGAGTCTCAGAGACAAAGAAAAAGTCCTGAAAGCAGCTCGGGATAAGAGGTCTGTAACCTACAATGGTAGAAACATTAGATTGGCAACAGACCTATCCACAGAGACCTGGCAGGACTGGCATGATATATTCAGAGCACTAAATGAGAAAAATATGCAGGCAAGAATACTATATCCAGCTAGGATCTCATTGAAAATAGACGGAGAGATAAAAAGCTTCCAGTACAAACAAAAAATTAAGGAATTTGCAAACACGAAACCAGCCCTACAAGAAATATTGAAAGGAGTCCTCTAAGCAAAGAGAGAGTCTAAAAGTAGCATACACCAGAAAGGAACACAGACAATGTACAGTAACAGTCACCTTACAGGCAATACAATGGCACTAAATTCATATCTTTCAATAGTTACCTTGAATGTAAATGGGCTAAATGCCCTAATCAAAAGACATGGTGTATCAGACTGGATAAAAAAACAAGATCCATCGATATGTGTCTGCAAGAGACTCATTTTAGACCCAAAGACACCCCCAGATTGAAAGTGAGGGGATGGAAAACCATTTACCATGCTAATGGACACCAAAAGAAAGCTAGGGTGGCAATCCTTATATCAGACAAATTAGATTTTAAACCAAAGACTGTAATAAGAGATGAGGAAGGACACTATATCCTACTTAAAGGGTCTATCCAACAAGAAGAGCTAACAATTGTAAATATCTATGCCCCTAACATGGAAGCAGCCAATTATATAAGCCAATTAATAACAAAAGCAAAGAAACACATTGACAAAAATACAATAATGGTGGGGGATTTTAACACCCCCCTCACTGAAATGGACAGATCATCTAAGCAAAAGATCAACAAGGAAATAAAGGATTGAAATGACACACTGGACCAAATGGACTTCACAGATATATTCAGAACATTCCATCCCAAAGAAACAGAATACACATTCTTCTTTAGTGCCCATGGAATATTCTCCAGAACAGAGCACAGCCTAGGTCACAAATCAGGTCTCAATCAGTACCAAAAGATTGGGATCATTCCCTGCATACTTTCAGACCACAAAGCTCTGAAACTAGAACTCAATCACAAGAGGAAAGTTGGAAAGAACTCAAATATATGGAGGCTAAAGAGCATCCTACTAAAGAATGAATGGGCCAACCAGGAAATTAAAGAAGAATTAAAAAAATTCATGGAAACAAATGAAAATGAAAACACAACTATTCAAAATCTTTGGGATGCAGCAAAGGCAGTCTTAAGAGGAAAGTATATAGCAATACAAGCCTTTCTCAAGAAACAAGAAAGGTCTCAAATACACAACCTAACCCTACACCTAAAGGAGCTGGAGAAAGAACAGCAAGTAAATCCTAAACCCAGCAGGAGAAGAGAAATAATAAAGGTTAGAGCAGAAATCAATGAAATAGAAACCAAAAGAACAATAGAACAGATCAACAAAACTAGGAGCTGGTTCTTTGAAAGAATTCACAAGATTGATAAACCCCTGGCCAAACTTATCAAAAAGAGAAGATAAATGACCCAAATAAATAAAATCATGAATGAAAGAGGAGATATCACAACCAACACCAAAGAAATATAAACAATTATAAGAACATATTATGAGCAACTCTATGCCAGTAAATTAGATAATCTGGAAGAAATATATTCATTCCTAGAGATGTATCAACTACCAAAACTGAACCAGGAAGAAATAGAAAACCTGAACAGACCTATAACCATTAAGGAAATTGAAGCAGTCATCAAAAATCTCCCAACAAATAAAAGCCCAGGGCCAGATGGCTTCCCAGGAGAATTCTACCAAACATTTAAAGAAGAATTAATACCTATTCTTCTGAAACTGTTCCAAAAAATAGAAATGGAAGGAAAACTTCCAAACTCGTTTTATGAGGCCAGCATTACCTTGATCCCAAAACCAGACAAAGACCCCATCAAAAAGAACAACAGACCAACATCCCTGATGAACATGGATGCAAAAATTTTCACCAAAATAGTAGACAATAGGATCCAACAGTACATTAAAAGGATTATTCACCACGACTAAGTGGGATTTATTCCCTGACTGCAAGGTTGGTTCAATATCCACAAATCAATCAATGTGATTCTATACATTAATAAAAGAAAAGACAAGAACCATATGATCCTCTCAATAGATGCAGAAAAAGCATTTGACAAAGAACAGCATCCTTTCTTGATCAAAACTCTTCAGAGTATAGGGATAGAAGGTACATATCTCAATATCATAAAAGCCATCTCTGAAAAACCCACAGCGATTATCATTCTCAATGGGGAAAAACTGAGAGCTTTCCCCCAAGGTCAGGAACATGGCAGGGATGTGCACTCTCACCACTGCTATTCAACATAGTATTAGAAGTCCTAGCCCCAGCAATCAGACAACAAAAAGAAATAAAAGGCATCTGAATCTGCAAAGAAGAAGTCAAACTCTCACTCTTTGCAGATGATATGATACTTTATGTGGAAAACCCAAAAGACTCCACCCCAAAACTGCTAGAACTCATACAGGAATTCAGTAAAGTGTCAGGATATAAAATCAATGCACAGAAATCAGTGGCATTCCTATACACCAACAACAAGACAGAAGAAAGAGACATTAAGGAGTCGATCCCTTTTACAATTGCTCCCCAAACCATAAGATACCTGGAATAAATCTAATCAAAGAGACAAAGAATCTGTACTCAGAAAACTATAAAATACTCATGAAAGAAATTGAGGAAGACACAAAGAAATGGAAAAACGTTCCATGCTCATGGTTTGGAAAAACAAATATTGTGACGATGTCAATGCTACCTAGAGCTATCTACACATTTAATGTAATCTCTATCAATATACCATCCACTCTTTTCAAAGAAATGGAACAAATAATACTAAAATTTGAATGGAACCAGAAAAGACCCTGAATAGCCAGAGGAATGTTGAAAAAGAAAAGCAAAGCTGGTGGCATCACTATTCTGGACTTCAAGCTGTATTACAAAGCTGTAATCATCAAGACAGTATGGTACTGGCACAAAAACAGACACATAGATCAATGGAACAGAATAGAGAGCCTAGAAATGGACCTCAACTCTGTGGTCAACTAATCTTTGACAAAGCAGGAAAGAATGTCCAGTGGGAACAAGAGAGTCTCTTCAACAAATGGTGGTGGGAAATTTGGACAGCCATATGCAGAAGAATGAAAGTGGACCATTTCCATACACCACACACAAAAATAGATTCAAAATGGTTGAAAGACCTAAATGTGAGACAGGAGTCCATCAAAATCTTAAAAGAGAACACAGGCAGCAACCTCTTCGAGCTCAGCCGCAGCAACTTCTTCCTAGAAACATCGCCAAAGGCAAGGGAAGCAAGGGCAATAATGAACTATTGGGGCTTCATCAACATAAAAAGCTTTTTCACAGCAAAAGAAACAGTCAACAAAACCAAAAGACTACCGACAGAATGGGAGAAGATACTTGCTAATGACATATCAGATAAAGGGCTTTATCCAAAATCTATAAAGAACTTATCAGACTCAACACCCAAAGAACAAATGATCCAATCAAGAAATGGGCAGAAGTCATGAACAGACATTTTTCCAAAAAAGACATCCAAATGGCCAACAAACATCGCTTGGCATCAGAGAAATCCAAATTAAAACCTCAATGAGATACCACCTCACACCGGTCAGAATGGCTAAAATTAACAAGTCAGGGAAGGACAGATGTTGGCAGCGATGCAGAGAATGGCGAACCCTCCTACACTGTTGGTGGAAATGCAAGCTGGGGCAGCCACTCTGGAAAACAGTATGGAGGTTCCTCAAAAAGTTGAAAATAGAGCTACCGTACGATCCAGCAATTGTACTATTGGGTATTTACCCCAAAGATACAAATGTAGGGATCCGAAGGGGTACGTGAACCCCGATGTTCATAGCAGCAATGTCCACAATAGCCAAACTATGGAAAGAGCCAAGATGTCCATCGACAGATGAGTGGATAAAGAAGCTGTGGTATATATACATATATATATAGAACACAACACATATATATAATGGAATATTATGCAGCCATCAAAGGGAATGAAATCTTGCCATTTACAACAATGTGGATGGAATGGAGGGTATTATGCTGAGTGAAATAAGTCAATCAGAGAAAGACATGTATCATATGATCTGCTGAGTGAAATAAGTCAATCAGAGAAAGACATGTATCATATGATCTCATTGATATGAGAAATTCTTAATCTCAGGAAACAAACTGAGGGTTGCTGGAATGGTGGGGGGTGGGAGGGATGGGGTGGCTGGGTGATAGAGATTGGGGAGGTTATGTGCTATGGGGAGCACTATGAATTGTGTAAGACTGTTGAATCACAGACCGGTAATTCTGAAACAAATAATACATTATATGTTAAAAAAAAAAAAAAAAAAAGAAGAAGATAGCAGGAAGGGAAGAATGAAGGGGGGAAATCAGAGGGGAAGATGAACCATGAGAGACTATGGACTCTGAGAAACAAACTGAGGGTTCTAGAGGGGAAGGGGGTGGGTGAATGGGTTAGCCTGGTGATGGGTATTAAAGAGGGCATGTACTGAATGGAGCCCTGGGTGTTATATGTGAACAATGAATCATGGAACACTACATCAAAAGCTAATGATGTATGGTGATTAACATAACATAATAAAATAAAAAAAAAGAACAATACATGCATTATGGAAGTCTCACAAGGAGATCTGAGAGAGAGGAGGGCAGGCAGATTTTTTGAAAAAATAATGGCAGAAAACATCTTCAAATTAAGGAAAGATATGGATCTAAGAACCCAAGACACTCAATGAAATCCAAGTGGGATAAACCCAAAGATACTCACACTAAGATGCATTATAATCCAGCTTTCAAAAGATAAAGACAAAGAGAGTATCTTGAAGGCAGCAAGAGAATAGTGATGTGTCACTTAAAAGGGAATCTTCAAGAAAATCATCAGTAGATTTCTTAGGAAACCTTGAATGCCTGAGGGCAGTGTGATGTTATGTTTAAAGTATTGGGGGAAAAAAAAAAGAATTCTCTATCCAGGGAAACTTTCTTAAAAAAATAATGAATAATTTAAGTCATTCCTAGATAAACAAAAGCCTTGTCACTAGGAAAAAAAAAAAAACTATATACAAAAGAAGGCAGTAATAAGGAAAATGCGGGGCAAAAAAATGTAAAACAAAAAATAAAAATATGGCAAAAGTAACTTCTCTTTATTAGTAATTACTTTAAAAGTAAATCAATTAAAATCCTCAGTCAAAAAACTTAAATTGATGACATGTGTTAAAAAAATCCAACTCTATGATGCTCACATAAGGGGCTAATTTTATATCTGAAGACACAAGTAGGTTAAAACTGAAAGAATGGAAAAAGACACATCACGTAAATAGTAAAAGATAGAGCACACGGGAGAACTGGGCCTCTATACTAATATTAGTCAAAATAGACTTTAAGTCAAAAACTATTATAAGAGACAAAGAAAGACATTGTATATTTATCAAAGAGGCAGTAATCAATAAGATATGAGAATTATAAAAATATATACACCCAACATTAGAATATAAAAGACTGGGAAGCAAAGCTGAGCAGAACTGAATGGAGAAATGGAGGTTTCTGCATAAGCATTGAATATCCCACTTTCAATAATGGATAGAATTGCCAGATAGAAGATCAATAGGGCAATAGAAGACTTGAACCACACTATGTATTTAACAGACACATACAGAATACACCACCAAACCACAGCAGCAAGCATATTTTTCTCATGTGTACATTGATCATTTTTTTAAGAGACCATGTGTTACACCACAAATCAGTCTTAATACATTAGAAAAGATTGATATTTTTCAAAGTATCTTTCCATATCACAATGGCATAAAATGAGAGATCCAAAAGTAGGAATACTGGAAAATTCACAAATATATGGAAGTTATACAACACATTCAAACAACGAATGGATCAAAGAAAAAATATATGAAGAATTAGAAAATACCTTAAGACAAGTGAAAATAAAACACAACATACCAACTTACTGAAGCCAGTGTAAGTAGTTCTAAGAAGGAAATGTGTAAGAAATATCTCAATTTATAAACCTAAACGTATACCTTCAGGAAGTAGAAAAATAGGATCAAACTAAAACCAAAGTAGCAGAATAGAGGAAATAACAACTAGATCAGAGGTAAGTAAAACAGAGAATAGAAAAGCAGGAAAGAAAATCAAGGAAACCAAAAATTGGCTTTTTGAGAAGATTAATAAAATTGACACACTTAATTAGATTTACTAAGAGAGAGAAGACTCAAATTACTAAAATCAGAAGTGAAGTTAGGAATATTACTACCAATTTTACAGAAATGAAAAAAAAAATAGGACAGCACTATGAGTAATTATTTTCCAATGAATTGGGTAACCTGGATGAAATGGACACATTTCTAGAATCATAAAACCTATCAAGAATGAATCATGAAGAAATAGAATATCTGAATGTACATATATCTAATAAGGAAAGTGAATCAGTAACCAATACCCTGAAAGATATCTTGGTGGCTTCCAGTTTGGGGCAATAATAAATAAAGCTGCTATAGAAATTTGTATGCAGATTTTTTTTTTCTCTTTGGGCACAAGATTTCAAATCAGATGAGGACAAATCAATAGGAAGACAATTGCTGGATTATATAGTAAGTCTACATTTAGCTTTGTAAGAAAGTACCAAAATATCTTCCAAAGTGGTTGCATCATTTTTCATTTTCATTCCTACCAGCAGTGAATGAGAGTAACTATTGCTCCTCATCCTTGCTAGCAATTAATATTGCCAGTTTTTGTTTGTTTGCTTGTTTTAGCCATTCTAATAGGCGTGTAGTAGTGTCTCATTATTATTTTAATTTGCAATTACTTAGTGGCTGACAATATTGAACATCTCTTCATATATTTATTTCCCATCTATACAACACCTTTAGTTAAATATTTTTTGCCCATTTTTTAACTGAGTTATTTATATTCTTATTGTTGAGTTATAAGTTATCCCTATATTCTGGAAACAAACCCTTTATCAAATATGTATTTGCAAATAATTTATCTGATTCTGTGGTTTGTCCTTTCATTCCCTTAATAGTATTCTTTCTTAGAGCAGAAGGTTTAAATTTACTAAAATTCAAATTATCAATTTTGTTTTGAAGGATCATGTTTTTGGTGTTCTAGCTAAAAATTCATGGTGTATATCCACACAAAGGTTGGTACCTTTTTAAAATTCTCAGTGTGAGAACTTGGTGGGGCGTCTGGAGGTAAAGCTTGCGAAAGTGTAGGGACCCCCTTTAGGCTGTAGCCTCAAGAGTTTCTCATTCTCACACTAATCCTACACTCAGCTTCCAGCTATTTATCAAAATTACCAATCAAATGCTCCTATTAGTTGATTCCTCAGTAGCTTCTGTCCCACCTAAGTAATTCTCAGCTGTGACTCCCTGGAGGTGGAAGTTTGCCCTGCAGCTATAATTTTCTGGTGGATCCAAGAAATGTCAGAGATTTTCCATTCATTTGGCTATTTCTTACAAGGATATGAGTAATGACTTCTATGCCCTTTACTTGTCAGAGCTGAAGCCCTCTATTAGACTTTAAGCTTTATGAGAGCAAAGATGATTTTTCTTAATTACACTGCATATCCAGTAGCTAGCACAATGCCTGGCACATAGCAGATACTTAGTAAATATCCTAAAAAGTAATGTATTAGGGGGATGGATAGTTACTGTTCAATAGGTGTAGAGTTTCAGTTTTACAAGGTGAAAAGAGTTATGGGAACAGATGGTGGTGATAGTTGCACAACAACATGAATCTGTTTAATACTACTGAACTGTTTACTTAAAAAATGGAAAAGAAGGTAAAATTTTTGTTATGTGTATTTTACCACAATAAAACAAGAAAACAATGAACATCTCCTCATCTCCCCTTCCATTTATATAAAATTTTAAAAAATGCATGTATGTACATTGTTAATTATAAAAAAGGATACATATTTATCATAGAAAAATTGGATAATACTGCTGATAAAGAAAAAAATAAGAGACTTTTCAAATCTATGTGATTTTATTTGTTTTTAAGATTTTATTTATTTATTTGAGAGAGAGAGACAGAGCAAAAAAGAGCATGAGCTGGGGAGAGGGGCAGGGGGGGAGAGAGAAGCAGGCTCCCCGCTGAGCTGGGAGCCTGACGTGGGGCTTGGTCCCCAGACCCTGGGATCAAGACCCGAGCTGAAGGCAGATGCTTAACTCACTGAGCTACCCAGGCACCCCAAATCTATGTGATTTTAAGGAAGTGTAAAAACCAATCAGTTTTAAAACATTCTAAAATTGATTGTTAAAACCTGTATGAAAGATTTTTTCTTGTACTGTCATCAACATTGAGCATCACCCTTTGAATAAATGCTCATTTGACAGAGAAAGAGAAGCCCACTGTTACTTAATTTGCATTTCTCCTATTTCTAGTGAGGTTTTATGGTTCTTCATGTTTTAGGCCTTTTTTACTTTGGGTCTGTGCGTGTATCACACACTGTCTTTTTCTCATTTAATATAGGAATGTGTCTCTTCCTGATTTATAAAATTGTGTTAAGAATATTAATTTTATTACTTTAGCAAATATCTTTTCCTAATTTCCTTTGTCTATCGTGCATTTTGACATAAGGAAGCTTTCTATTGTTACATGGAAAAAACATAATTCATTGTTTAAAAAGTAGTAATAATGGGCAGCGAATGAACAGAAATATCTAAGTCTGTTTAAATATATAAAAACCATCCATTTATAAACAGAAAGAGCACAGTTCCTGAAATCATCTTCATTTGGATAAGATACTAGCCAATCATGCACAAAATACATTATTAAATATTAATATGAGAACAACAAATAAATGAGAGACTGGAAAGAGACGCTTTTGTTTTTTTGAAACTTATTTTTTAAATTGAAAGACCAGCACAGCTGGTTAATTAAATTTGACCAGCACAGCTCCCAGGGTTAGAGGAAACCTCTGTACAAACAATGTAGCCATTCTGAGACCCTGGACATGGTGCTATCCCTAATTTAGGAGGCAGTTATGTATATTTGTTGAATGTTAAATATAGGAGTAAGTGTGAAGCCAAAACATGCCATTAATCTCTTTACTTCTGATGAATTCTTTTGCCTATTTTGTAGCTAGGACTCCCATTTGGAGATCTACAGGACAAAACTGGGTTAGGAACACCAACCCAAGCATAATATTTTTGAATTATTAGTATGAAAACATCATGATGTGGCCTTTTCCTGCAGCATCCTTATATATATCAGGGAATTTAGCTGTGCTTATTATACAAACAAAAGGAAATCTCAGAATGCACATAGTGTCTTCTTTTCCCTAATTGCATATGAATTTGTATATCACTAACCTAATTCTGCAGAACCAAGAAAGAAATAGAGCTAGCCAAAAGGCTAGCATTAAGCTAAGTTACTCATATGCATTAAATTAGAGAAAATAAACAGTGAATGGAAATCCCATGTCCCCTGGGGACCTAAGAATCAATCTGAGAAACCATGGATTTTGGAGTTAGTAGATGTTTCCAGTCACAGTTGTATATGACACTAGTCAAATTGATTTCCCCCTTACCTAGAAAATAAGAAATGTATCAAAAACGCTTTAAAAATTAAAAGGCATATGTATTATTCAAATACTCAATTGGCACATAGTAGACCCTCCATGATTGATAGTTGAATAATAATTCCATTCAAATACAGGGTGGGACTGGATCAGAGAAGGAAAGAAGATTATGAGCAAAGTGAGAAGAGTCCAGTACAAATACCTGTATGGAGTTGTGTCCTCTTAAGCTTTATTGTCCTTCAATTATATTCCCTGTGGATGGTGAGGCAAGATTAATGGTGGGCATCAATCCCAAGTTATTTACACTAATGTGGTCCTAGAGACCTAAGTATGTTTCAGTGGAACTGCAAGGACACATATGAAGCTTTTATTTCAGCAAATATTTAATGAGCATTTTTATAAAATGAGTACTTATTCCAATTATTGCCTAGCTTCTTTCAATAGAGTGTGGTTTTATAAAGAAATGGACACAAGCAATGTGCACATAAACACACACATGTGTGGACACAAATGCATGCATATTTGGACTTAGTAATCAGATCCTGAAAAATACTGGCTTTTACCTGTTTTTTCAGAAACTTGGAGCTAATTTTTATCAAATTTATGTTTTCTATCTCCAAGAATGCTCAATGATTCAAAAGGATAATTTTGGACAACTCATATTGCATCCGACCTAGCTACTTTGCCTTAAACTTGGAGAAAAACATTATGAAAAGCTTGGCTCACATCTTACAGATATCATATGAAAGCATGCCACACATAGAGCCTATAATCCTAGCTGATGGTGAGCTGAAATCACTCTGACTGGCTGCTGGAAGATGAGGTTTCCCACACTGAGGTATCATCTTGAAGGGAGAAAATTATCTTTTCTGGATTTAGAACAAGGTTTATTCACAGTCAGAATACATTTGAGGCTTCTAAATTCATTCTTTTTTTTTTTTTTTAAGATTTTTATTTATTTGACAGAGAGAGACACAGCGAGAGAGGGAACACAAGCAGGGGGAGTGGGAGAGGGAGAAGCAGGTGCCCCGCCGAGCAGGGAGCCAGATGCAGAGCTCGATCCCAGGACCCTGGGATCACAACCTGAGCCGAAGGCAGACGCTTAATGACTGAGCCACCCAGGCGCCCCTAAATTCATTCTTTTAAATCACTTAGAGGAATGCCTCCCAACTGAGTTCATTTCCAGAACTATTTCAGAAAGCTAGAGCTGAAAGGGCAACATATGGTTATTGGTCATTTACAGTAGAAGCTCTCTGAACTGATTTCCACTTAATAATGCACTGCATTAATCTACACTCCATAAACCTTATAGACTGATGTTAATGGAATCCTGAACACTCCCTGCTCGTAACTCCTTGTCTAATATGGTTGCACCATTCTCCTCCAACTGGATGTGGTTGTTTCCAAAATGTTCTGTGCTTTACGTAATTTAAATTAATATTACTCGAACAAATTCCAAATGAGTGCAATAAAAAACAGCTTTATTTCCTTCTGTATTCCTCTCTCTCTGTCTCTCTTTCTCTCTCTGTTTCTCTGTCTGTCTCTTTCTCTCCCTCCTTCCCTCCTTCCCCATTTTTACTTTTTTTATGTTATAAAAACTAACTTGATTATTTGGAAAGGCTTGACATGGAATTGACAGAAGTTTGCTGTCTGACTTTCTTGCTAGGGTGGGCATACCACAGTCCTATTCTTTTGTGTTCTTTTGGTATCTCTTCATACAGCATAGTAGATCCTCAATACAGGTTTTTGGAGTGAATTATATCTTAAGGAATGGTGCCTGAACCTTTATATTCTATGCATTATTTTAACAGCCCCTGATAATGGATTTACTTAATTTTGATTCCATTTTTTTTTCTCTAATTTCATCTTATTTTCAATCTTGTTTTCCCTTCGCCTTCATGCCCTCTTCTCTCCTTCTCTGTCCATTCCTTTGTTTCATATGAGACCTTCTTCTTTTTCCCCTTCTTTGTTAATGGTTTCTGGAATTTACATTTCATTACGATAAACTAGCATGGTTCAAAAAAAAGCCCTGGACTGTGAATGAAAACATCCTGGGCATGGTCTCATGTTTGCCACCAATTTGCTATGAATCTAGGCAAGTCAGGTAACCTCTACTGCATGTAGGTGTCCCCATCTCTAAAATACAGAAGATAATTTATTAATCTTTGCAGATACTGCATAGCTCTGATATGCCAGTACTTTAAAAAATACTTAACTAAAAAAAGAGTTACTGTGAACAATTACTTTTCCAGCAATAGAGAAGCAGTTTTGGTTAGAAACTGAGTTTAAGAGACAGATAGAACTTCTAGATTAGATCTATTGAAATAAATGAAAAATCTTGTATATTCCAGTTCTCTCAAGAGCTGTAGAGCTTTGAACTTGCTTTTGGTGATTGGCAAAATGAACAGATGCTGTCCACAGCAATGGTGTTCTGGGGTTCCCTGCCTGTCCCTTTGCATGGATTTTTATATTTATTGAGCCTAAATTCCTGTATGGCTGCCTGCCACACACCTACCTGATGATTCGAGTATTTTCCTTGGCTAGTAAGGTCTGCATTTCATTGTTCCATCAACACCGAACAGGCTGAAGTAGAGTCAGGATCGAAATTTAAGGCCTACAAAAAACATTTCCAGAGATGACAGGATCAGGCCGTTTCTATCTATATTTTATTATATTTTGCTTTTTTTCACAATTATGACATTTCTGGCAACAAAATGAAACTGCTAAATTCAATAAATACACCTAGGGAGAGCTATCGGTAGTCAATCTTATGGCTACACTGTAAAAGGCCTTAGAGAAAAAAAAAAATCACATTTAATGGAGACAGAAGAATTTTAGTTTTTCCAAAATGATCAAAATCTTCTTTTTCAATTGCTGTATATCTAGGGAAAACACCATTTCTTTGTTGTTTTATATCCACAATTTATTTGGAAATAAATATCAGCAGGCCTCAAGCAATAGTAAGGTAGAGAGCACAAGTTAAAGACGAAATACTCTGAAGTTCTGCCTCATCAGTAAGTGATAAATAAACAATATATATTTTTAAGTCTTTAATCTTAAATTCATGAATACCACAAGCACACATATATACTTTCATAGACAAATTCTGGATTTCATATGGAAATTTCTGATAAAATTCAAGGATACAGGCAAGCATGATCTTAGGATATACTCACTTACAGTATTTATACTCATATACTCGTATACTCATGTAGATATACTCGTTCGTCTACAGTATTTAATAATCATAGTAATCGAAAGTGTTTAAAGTCTGTTTGTAGAGCACAGACTTTTCAGAAAATGTTACCCCTCTGCTCTTTTTATGTAAACCAACTTTTCTAGGAACTTCTTTTCTGACAGTTTGAGATGGCCTCTGTCCTTTCCTAATGTGCAGTACGTACCTATCATTAGATAATATCATTTTATAATTATTGAGCTTTTTCATTTTCATTACAAGATGGATATATGCTTATGTTAAGAATGATACAGAAAAATGTGGAGCAAAGTAATAATTCCCCATCAGCTCTCTTCCTACTTGCCCAAGCCCATTTCCTCTCTTCAAACACTAATTTTAAAGATATCTATACCATGCAATACATCATTAGTTTTTTTTTTTTAAGATTTTATTTGTTTATTTGCTAGAGAAAGAGAGTGACAGTACAAGCAGGGGGAGTGGCAGGCAGAGGGAGAAGCAGGCTCCCCGCCGAGCAAGGAGCCCAATGTGGGACTTGATCCCAGGGCCCTGGGATCATGGCCTGAGCCGAAGGCAGATGCTTAACCGACTGAGCCACCCAGGCATCCCCATCATTAGTTTTTGATGTAGTGGTCCGTGATCCATTGTTTTCGTAAAACACCCAATGCTCCATTTGTATGATGACTAACATAACATAATAAATTTAAAAAAAAAAAAGAGGGAGAAAAAAAAATAAAGATGTCTACAGTTATTAGGACTACATTTTCCCAAACTTTTTTGTTCTAAGCACACATGAATCTCAACATTTGTATTACACTATCACTCTGCTTTTAACATAAAGCTTACCTAACTTTCTGTTTCAATATATACAGACTTCATACATTCTTTTTAATGACTCATTATTCCTAACAACAGCTACATTATTATTTATTTTACTATGTTCAGTTTGTTCTCTCATAGATTATTTCCATGTTTACCTGCATACATATTTCTCTGGATGAACTCTGAAAAATACAATTTCTAAGTCAAAGACTATGCATATTGAAAATCCAAAGTGGCTGAACTAATTTTTACTCTGCATCTACAATTTATTAAATAGCCACTCTATCTTCACATCCGCATGACAACCCTCAATATTACCAAACTTTGACAAATTTTATCAATCTGGATAGACTTTGTTAATTTAATTTGCTCTTTCTTAGTTACTAGTAAAATGGGGCATCTTTTCACATATTCAGGCCTTATGTATGTTTTCTTCTGTGGAATTGTCAATTTTTATCCTTTGTCAATTTATCTTTTGGTTTATTTGTTGCCTTTCTTTTTTATTTGAAGAACTCATAAATTTTAGATACTAACTCTAGTATGTATTAGCTCTATCAGAAGAAAGTATTTTCTTCCAGTATATAGCTTTTGTTCATTTTATTTATTTATTTATTTATTTTACATTAATTTTTATTTATTTATTTTACATTATTTATTTATTTATTTTACATTTTATTTATTTATTTATTTTCCATCCATCAAATGTAGTTTTAGTTTTTTATACAGTCAACTCATAACTTCTAAGTTTTTGTCTTGCTCACTAATATCTTACTCATGTACAAGCTCAATGCAATTTACTAAGTTTTTCTTGATGTTTTTATGATTCTATATTTTACATTAGATTTTTTTTTAGATTTCATTTATTTATTTGAGAGAGAGAGACAGAGAGAGAGAGAGAGCACAAGTGGGGAGGAGAGGGAGAGGCAGGCTCCCCACAGAGCAAGGATCCTGATGCAGGGCTCGATCCCAGGACCCCGGGGATCACGACCTGAGCCGAAGGCAGACGCTTAATCAACTGAGCCACCCAGGCGCCCCTTATGTTAGATTTTTAAGCCACCCACTACTTATATTGACTATAAATAAAGTAGGAATTGATTTTTTTTTCTAAATATTGAATCCAAGAAGCTTCCATTTAATGTTAATTTATACAGTGACTTTTAAAACAGGAAACCCATGGGAATAGGAAGAATCTGATTCAAATGTGCTATTTTCAACATAAAATCGTAATGCATACAATGAAACAAGAAAGCTTGACCCATTCAAAGAAATGTAATAAATCTATGGAAAATATACTTGAGAAAACTAAGATACTGGAATTACTAGACAAAGACTTCAAAACAACTGTCTTAAAGGTGTTCGGAGAGCTAAAGGATGACATGGAAAAAGATGGAAAATGTATGAACAAAATTATAATATCAATAAAGGGATAAAAATAATAAAAAGAAGCCAACAAGTAATTCTGGAACAGAAAAGTCAAATAACTGAAGTAGAAATTATACAAGAGGGATTCAAAAGAAAATTAGAGCAAGCAGGAGAAAGAATCAGCAAACATGAAATAAGATGACAACTGGAATTACCAAGTCTGAGCAACAAAAAGAAAATAATAATAATAATAATAAAGAAGTGAAGAGAGCCTAAGGGACTTGCGGAATTCCACAGCACAGACCAATATACACATTGTAGGAATCCCAGAAGAAAAAGAGAGAGAAAGGTGGCAGAAGAATATTCAAAGAAATAATGTCTGAATACTTTCCAAATTATATGAATGACACTATTCTACAAACTCAACAAATCCAAAGTAGAATAAACTCAAAGTTACCCACGCCAAGGCACACTGCAACCCAAATGTAAAACATCAAAGATAAAGAGAAAATCGTGAAAGCAGCCAGAGATAAGTAACTCACATAAAAGGGTTTGTCAATAATGTTTTCAGGCAGTTTCTCACCAGAAACCTTGGAGGCAGGAAGTGGGTGGAATAATATATTTAAAATCTTGAGGGGGAAAACAAAAACAAAAACAAAAGAAAGAAACAAAAATCTGTCACTGA
Organism: Halichoerus grypus; assembly: GCF_964656455.1. Lineage (NCBI taxonomy): Eukaryota > Metazoa > Chordata > Mammalia > Carnivora > Phocidae > Halichoerus > Halichoerus grypus. The sequence goes on from NC_135715.1 coordinate 89,789,197, forward strand.
TAATTCTATATCAACAAAGTTGTCCTTCAAAACTGAAAGAGAAATTAAGATAATCCCAGATAAAGAAAATCTGTGTGAGTTCATTACCTCTAAACCTGCTTTATAAGAAGGCTAAGGAAATCTTTCAACTTCAAATAAAAGTATGCCAGAAATTAATTCAAACCCATAAAAAGATAAAAAGATCTATGGTAAAAGTAAATACATAGGGAAATAAAAAAGTGAATATTATTGCAATTTTGTTTTATAACTCCACTTTTTATGTACTATAGAATTTACAAATATGTAAAATAATTATAAATCTGTCATTAGACACACAATGTATAAAAATGTAATTTTGGGGTATACATTTATACACAATAACACAAATGGGTAGGGGACAGAGTTGAATAGAATTACAGTTTTGTATGCAATTGAAGTTAAGTTGGCATCAATTTGAAATAAATTGATACAATTTCAGGATGTTATTTGTAATCCTCATAGTAGCAAGAACTAAATATCTATAGAATATCCATAGAATAAAATGATAAGGGAAACAAGATGTATCACTGATAAAAAAAAAAAAAAAAACAACTAAACATGAAAAGCAGTAATGGACTTAATGAAGTTCAAAAACTATAAAGCATACACAAAACAAACAGCAAAATGACAGAATTAATTCCTTCCATATCGGTAATTGCTTGAAATGTAAAAGTGTATTTTTTTGCAGTAAAAATGCAAAGACTGGTAGAATACACAAATGCTCATGATCCAAGTCTCTGTTATCTACAAGAAACTGCTGTAGATCTAAATAGGTCAAAATAATTTAAATAGATAAAATACATTGAAAGTGAGAGGATGAAAAAGATAGAATATTCATTTTTGAAAGTAGTGTATGGAAGTTTTTTATGTATTACTGTAGAATTCATTCTCCTGTCAATTCTCTTTTTGCTTTATGTATTTTTTGTTCTCTGATGTCTGATGCATTATTATATCTTCTTGGTGAATTGACAATTTTTTAATATAAAATATCCTTTTGTCTCTTAAAAATATTTGATATAAGGTCTATTTTGTCTGATAGTGGTATAGCCACCACAGCTGTCTTTTGGTTACTGTTTGCATAGAATATCTTTTTCATCCTCTCACTTTCAATGTGGAGAAAGGGGAACCCTCTTGTATGTTGGTGGAAACTCAAACTGGTGCAGCCACTCTGGAAAACAGTATGGAGGTTCCTCAAGAAGTTAAAAATAGAACTACCTACAATCCAGCAATTGCACTATGAAGTATTTACCCAAAGAGTACAAAAATGCTAATTCAAAGGGGTATATGCACCCTGATGTTTATAGCATCATTACCTACAATAGCCAAATTATGGAAACAGCCCAAGTGTCCATTGACTGATGAAAGGACAAAGAAGATGTGAGATATATATATATATATATATATATATATATATATATATATATATATATGTATGTATATAATCTCCACAATGGAATATTACTTAGTCATAAAATGAATGAAATCTTGCCATTTGCAAGGACACGGATGGAGCTAGAGAGTATTATGCTAAGCAAAATAAGGCGGTTAGAGAAAGATAAATACCTTATCATTTCACTCATATGTGGAATTTAAGAAACAAAACAAATGAGCAAAGGGAAAAAAAGAGACAGAGGCAAATCAAGAAACAGACTTTTACCTATAGAGAAAAAGCTGATGGTTACCAGAAGGGAAGAATGGGGGGGGGGGGATGGGTTAAATAGGTGATGGAGATTAAGGAATGCACTTGCTGTGATGAGCACTGGGTTTTGTATGGGGGTTGAATTACTATATTGTACACCTGAAACTAATATTACATTGTACATTAGCTAACTGAAATTAAATAAAAACCTAAAGAATATTGATTTAAAAATTAATAAAATGTTAGCATACCAATTCAGCAGTGTGTTAAAAGGATTATAATCATGGTGAAGTTGTATTTATTCCTATAACACAGGGAGGTTCAACATATGGAATTCAATAGATGTAATACAGTACATTAATGGATTAAAGATAAAAATCCTACATCATACTCTAAATTGATACAGAAAAAAAAATGATGTTTTTTTGTGATGAGCACTGGGTGTTAAACTCAACTAATGAATCGTTGAACAGTACATCAAAAACTAACGATGTACTATATGTTGGCTAATTGAACATAATAAAAAAAAAAAGAAGAAAAAAAAGAACTTTGATAAAAATTCGTCTTTTTTTTTGATAAAACTTTTCAACAAACTAGGAATAGAAGAAAACAGCCTAAACATGATCATATATGAAAAACTGACAGGTAATGTCATGCAAAGTGGTGAAAGAATGAAAGCTATCCTCAAGTTTCGGAATAAGACAAGGATGTCCACTTCTGCCATTTCTGTTCAACATAGCTTTGGAATTTTTAGCCAGAGCACTTAGCTGAAAAAAGAAAGAAAAGAGAAGGGAAAAAAAAGAAAAAAAAAAAAAGTAAAGAAACTTCCAAACTGGAATTAAGTAATTAAAATTTTATTTACAGATGACCAGCTCTCATATGTGGAAAACCCTAAAGATTCCATTAAAAAAAAAAAAATCTGGGAGTTAATAAATTCAGCCAGTTTGCAGGATACAAAATATAAACAGAAAAGTCAGTTCTGTTTCTAAACACTAACAATAAATAATCTGAAAAGTAAACTAAGAAAGCAATTCCATTTACCATAGCACCAAAAAGAATGAAATCTGTAGGAATAAATTTAAGGAATTGAAAAGGCATACATTGAAAGCTATAAACCACTGCTGAAAGAAATTAAAGAAGACATAATAAATGAGAAGATATCCCATGCTCATAGATTAGAAGATTTAATAGAGTTATAATGAAATTACTGCCCCAAGTGATCTACATATTCAATTCAATTTTTATCAAATCTCATTGGGAATCTTTTTTATATAAATTGAAAAAACCATCCTAAAATTCACTCTCAAGGGACCTGGAGTGCCTAAAAAAATATCTAGAATAATGAACAGATTTGGAGGACTCACACATTTCTAAATTTCAAAACTTACTAGAAAGCTGCAGTAGATAATACAGTGTGGTACTTGTATAAGAAAACACATATACCAAAGAAATATATTAGGGAAACCAGAAATAAACCTCACATATATGGTCAAATGATTTTCAACAAGGGTGTCAAAATCATTCAATAAAGAAAGGACAGTCTTCAACAAATGATGCTTAGAAAGTTGGATATCTACATGCAAAAGCATACATTTGAACGCTTACATGAAGGCACACACAAAACTTAGATGAAAATAGATCAAAACCATAGAATAAAAACTAAAAGTATAAAACTCATACACACATGGGGGAAAATGTTCATAAAATTGAATTTGGCAATGATTTCTTGGCTTTGACAGCAAAAGCCCAGGCACCAAAAGAAAAAAAAATGATAAAGTGGACCATATCAAAATTAAAAAGTTTGTGCATCAAAGGCCATCAAAGGGCATTGTCAATATTGGGGAAAAAAACAATCAGTGGAATGGGAGAAAATATTTCCAATCTTATGTATATTAAACGTTATTATCCAGGCTATATACAAAGTCTTCAAACTCAACAGCAAAAGCAAAGAACCCATATTAAAAATGGGCAAAGAATGTAAACAGATATTTCTCCAAATATGATATGCAAATGACCTATAAGCTCATGAAAAGATGTGCAACATCACTAGTCATTAAGGAAATGAAAATATAAACCATGATATGATACCATGTCATCCCTATTAGGAGACTATTATCTTTTTTTTTTTTTTTAAGATTTATTTATTTATTTTAGAGGGAGAGTGAACATAAGGGGGGGAGGGGCAGAGGGAGAGGAAGAGAGAGAATCCCAAGCAGACTCCCCACTGACCACGGACCCCAACTCAGGTGGGGCTCCATCTCACCACCCTGAGATCATGACCTCAGCCGAAATTAAGAGTCTGATGCCTATCTGAAGGTGCCATCCAGGCGCCCCTAGGATGACTATTATCAACAAAATGGAAAATACCAAGCATTAGTAAGGATGTGGAGAAATTGGAATGCTTGGGGTGTCACAGTTTTGCTGTTTCTCAAAAAATTCAACATTTAATTACCATGTGATTCAGCTTCTGGTATATACCCAAAGGAATTGAAAGCAGGAACTTGATCAAATGCTTGTGTGCCAAAGTCCATAGCAGCATTACTCACAATAGCCCAAAGTTGAAAACATTCCAAATCCCCAACAACAGATACATAGATAAGCAAAATGTGAAATATGTATACAAGGAAACATTATTCAGCCTTAAAAGGGTATAAAATTCTGACACCTGCAATCACATATATAAACCCTGAAAATATTTGCTAAGTGAAATAAGCTAGACAGAAGAGGATGAATATTGTATAAGCCCATTTGTATGGGGTAAATTCAAAGAGGCATAAAATGTAGAGGTTATGAGGTCCTGGAGGGAAGGGGATATTGTGTAACTGGTACTGAATTTCTGCTTGGAATGATGAAAATCGCCTGGAAATAAATAGTTGCACAAAACTGTGAATGTGCAGATTACTCTTGTAGCAAAGTCCCAGTAGAGAAAATAAAATAAACAAGCACTGAGGTGGGAGACTGCCTGTGATAGGATTCCAGTCTGAATAGGGTGACAAAGAAGAGTTAATGCCACGTTAGTGAAGATAGAAAGGTAGGAAGGGGCCAGGTCATTTAGTGCCTTTTCGACCATAATAGGGTCTTTGTGTTTCCTCTAAATGAAATCAAAGTTCTTAAGGGCTTTTAAACAAAAGGATCCCATAATATAATATACTCTTTTATGTTTTAAGAGAATAGTGCTAGGTCATACGTTGAGAAGGAGTGTAGGGCGGCCATGTTGGGGAAAGAGGTAAGTTTAGATGTTATTGCTAACATTCCAGACAAAGGATGACTGAGGCTCCAATTAGGCTGGTAGCAGAGAACTTAGAGAGTAGTTGGCATACAAGAACACAATCTGAAGGCAAAGCTCACAGTATTTGCTGAAAGTTTTAATGTATAGCAGGAGTAAAAGAAAGGAATCAAAATAATTCTGGGTTTTGGGCTTTAAACAGCTAGTGAACTAAAGTTTTCCTTTACCAAAATGGGGAATACCAGTAAGGGAGAACTTTTGGAGAACCCCTGTACTTATAAAATATTATCTACTTGTGCTTATGGATTCCAAAAAATCTTTGTCACAGTTCCTTCTGTCATGAAGCTTGGCAAGACACGGTCATTATTATACATCCTGGTTAGTCTCTGTAGTTTACAATGACCTCCACAGCTTTGCAATTCTGGATAAACCTCAGGAGCTTATAAAAGCTGTCTAGTTAGGAAAAGAACCTGGCTCCATTTCTGAAAAAAAAAAAAAAAATATATATATATATATATATATATATATAAATATTCTCACATAAGAAAGGAATCCAATGTTGCTCCCATTATCCCTTAGCTTCATTTCTCAGGGGAAAGTTCATGAAACTCTATGATTAAATGAACCTGATAGTTAATCTGAGAGCAGAAATATGAGATGTGTGCCCACAGGAAGAGAAATCATAGTTGTCTTTGGCTGAAGGAGAGTGTAAGGGAGATCTTGGGAATGGAGATGAGGGAGCAGAATAATCCCAATTTCTCCCAGAAGCAAGGGATTCGAAGGTGCAAGTAGAGATGACTTTGTGTTTTAATCCATTCTTAGGTGTTTTATATTTACCCAAGAATCATTTTGGTGATAAATCACTGGCTTTTTATCTATTTGACCCATTGATATAGGTAAGTCCCTTCTTAAATATTCATTGCCATTTATACTTCTCAATTATAATGGTTCATGCTTTGTGCCTTTGTATGTATGGTGTGCATGTGATCTGACTACCTTCATTTGTTTTATTTATGTTTTATTTATAATTAGGTGTTTATATTCTTACCTGTAGAATGCAGATGGTGTGCACGGAGCTAGTGAACTCCCTCCACTGCAGACGCATCTTAACTCCTTTCCCTAGAAATAAATAGCATGGTGTTATTATATGTCAACAGCATGCTTTTGCCATTCCTGTGTGGATTCATGTTTAGGGGAAAGAGTGCTATCTTGCAGTGGCTGATGGAGCTTCAGCTCAGAGTCACCATGCAACTAGCCCCAGGGAAGCCTGCTATGTCAAATGCCAGCATGTTTGTGAAAATGCCATAGCTGATCTTTGTAAGGACATGGGAAATAAGCCAGTGGGCACAGTAGTTAGGGGTATATAGCTGCTTCTGATATTACATGGCTTTGAATGGTTGCCTCTCATTTGATGCCTAGCTGTGTCCCTGTGTTAACTAATGAAAAGATCAACTGATTCAATCTTGCATATCACACAACTGGGTTTGTTTCCACCTCAACTGCCTCAACAATATTTCTCTTTCCACCAGGCATGAAGTTAGTCAGAGCCATTTATTGAGTTTCCACAGTATGTATAGACACTTGAAGTGATGTATGAGTATTAATCGCAGCTCGCTGTTTTGAAGGAGGTACTGAATAAATTATTATTTAATTAAAGCTCAAAGCAAGGCTGATAATAAAATGAATGTCTGAGCAGTTGGACGGTCCCTGCCTGATCCAATTGGACTATAATTATATATGGCCATGGACAAATCACTTCACTGGAACATGGATGCCTGTAAAAGTGACTTGCCCCAACTAATGGCTGTTGTAAATCAGGAGATGGTGATAGCTAATCAGATGAAGACCTTCTTATAGTGGGGGCTTGAAGTTTTGTGAAAACAATTCCCAACATTGGACAAAGTGAAGATATATTTTCTTCTTTCTCAAGGCATCGTGAACGAAGTCTTGAGCAATGTCGCCTTGAGTTTCTTCATTGTTACTATGACGATACTGGCTTATGAATGGATGAACGTTCCATGTGGAAAAGGAAGTGAACTTGGAGTCACACAGATATGGATTTGAATCCAGGCTTTTCTATTTAATTGCAATATGATCTTGGGCAAGTTACTTAAGTTTTCCGACCCTTACTTTTCATATTTATAAAGAATATATAATAATGTATATTGGCATGAAGTACTGAAATTGGAGATAGAATATGTAGAATACTTATTATATGTTAGGATCTAAATACATAGGTTAGTTGGTTGTTACCTGTCTTATAAATATGTTATTTATTGCTAAAAATAGTCTAAAATTACTGCAATGTTCTATTATGTTTCAACCCTAGGCCTTGGGGGTTTATTTGGAACAGTACCTGGAGTTATTACTTTAACTAATGTGCTTTAACAGAATCAGTATTAACATTTTTAATTAAATCTTTGGGTTTTTTTGAGCAGTCTTAGGTTCTCAGCAAAATTAGAAGGATGATACAAAACTTTCTCATATATGCCCTACCTCCACACATGCATAGCCTCCCTCATTATCAACATTCCCCACCAGAGTACAGTTGTTACAATTGATGGATTTACAGTGACATATCAAAATTACTCAAAGTCCATAATTTACATTGCAGTTCACTGTCGCTGTTACACATTCTATGGGTTTGGACAAATATATAATGGCATGTCTCCATTGTTATTATGTAATGTAGAGTATTTTCAATGCCCTGAAAATCCACGGGGCTTGGTCTATTCATCCTTCCCTTCCTATGCCTTACCCACTAACCCTCACAACCACTGATCTTCTTACTGTCTCCATAGTTTGGCCTTTTCCAGAATGTCATATAGTTGGAATCATACAGCATGTTGCTTGTTCAGACTGGCTTCTTTTATTTAATAATATACATTCAATGTGTTATGTTGTTTGTATTGCTACTGCATACTTTATTAAATATTTGTTTGTGGTTTTTTTAAACATTTTATTTATTTATTTGACAGAGAGAGACACAGCGAGAGAGGGAACACAAGCAGGGGGAGTGGGAGAGGGAGAAGCAGGTTTCTCGCTGAGCGGGGAGCCCAATGCGGGGCTCAATCCCAGGACCCTGGAATCATGACCTGAGCCGAAGGCAGACACTTAATGACTGAGCCACCCAGGTGCCCCAAATATTTGCTAACATAACTGGATAAGTATCCTCAAACCAAAAAGGATCATAATTTGATAACCAAACACAACCACTTTAACTTTATAATTACACATCATAATTATTTTCACATGTAATTATTATCAGGTATGAACAACCACTTGAATCATAGCCTGATAGTTCACTGAGTATATATGCTGAAATATATTTTTATTGTTAGGCATTTAGATTTTTTTTTAATTTTATACTCTTACCAATAATCTTGTCAATACTCATGGGATTTTCAAAAAAAAAAACCCACATATTTGTTGATATGAATAAGTATATATAGACGTATGAAAATAAAACAAAATTAAAGCACCCTTTACTGGGGATATGTTAGCTTAGGTTGCAGACTCTCACTGGTGGAACCAGTGAAAATGATGAGGATGGGGATCCCCTGTCCTTCAGAACTATTTCCTTGCTGCTTCTGCCATTCTCTCCACACCTTCTCCATACCTAGAAGAAAAGTCCACTCTCAGAAATTCCTGGTATTCTGCCCATTCATCACGTCCAGCCCATAGCTATGTTTCCAGTGATGTGTCTAACTTAATGGTTATATTTGACCCCAGAGATATTTCAACTTTGATTTTTCAATGGTCAGCATTTTAGCAGATCTTAGCACAGCACTCACCATAGCCCATACCCTCCCCAATGGTCAGTATTTCAATGGTCAGTATTTTCAATGGTCAGTATTGATGTTTTTTTTTCTGTATTTAACAATTGTTTTCAACATTTGATATGTTAAATATTTTGTCTAGATCCTTAAGTTTTCATTACTTATATGCTACATTCATGTAGTTTGGAAGATCAAAAATATATACCCCTACTTATTCTCTTTTTGAAAGAAGGATCTGGTAACCTAAGAACGCTCATACATTTTCCTAAATATTTTAATATGTTTAATTTTCTATAAGAAATAGAAAGTGAAATAAGTCTCACTCCCTTGTGTACTTCAGCCCACCACTGTCTTAGTTTGGGAAATTTGCAGAAAGCAGGACAAGCACAAACTGCCTTTAAATTGAACCAGAAATGCTTAATGCTAAGTAGCCTGTGTATTGTGGCTGCTCATGGCTATGCTTACTTGAGGATTTGCTTTCACTGAAAATAAAATAAAAAAACAATTTTCCAAAAAGCACACTCCACAAAGTGTGCTGAAGTTTGCCTGTAGTTTATAATATGTCTCGTATTAATTTACTGGCCAATTTAAAATGAAACTAATAATCAACTAAGTAATGCGTAAAGTTATTTTTCCTTAAAGTCTTAGAAATGACACCTTTGCTAAATGCCTTCTGCAGCCATCCTATTTCTCTTCCTTCTTCCCAGTGTGACCTAGAATTAAACACAGATTTTTTTCAAAGGGTTAATTCTTCACAATGACTCTGTTCATGGAAGATTTCTGCCAAAGTAAAAATTGTGCCTTGGGTCTTAGGGACAAGAGGTTATTAGAATAAGAACATCTTGTGCATTCTCTAAAGTGTCAAAAGATTCTAAACTGATCTTTCATTATACAATTATGTTCAGAATGATCAGATCAAATTTTGGAATCATTGGAATTTACCCCATTTTGCCATGAAAAACAACTACTGAATTTGCTTCTTCATCAGTATTGTATTCTATCAGGAAAAAAAAAAAAATGTTTATTTCTAGGTGAGGTTATTTCTGTTCAGAGAAGATTTTGCTCAATTAAAAACAACCAATCCCTGGCATTTATATAATCTAGACATCATATTGCAACAGTTTCAAAATATGAAACTGTTTTTTGTACCAGGTTGTTTTATTTTTTTAATTTTTATTTATTTATTTATTTTTAAGTAGGCTCCATGCCCAGTGTGGAGCCTGATGTGGGGCTTGATATCACAACCCTGAGATCAAGATCTGAGGTGAATCAAGAGTCGGATGCTTAACCAACTCAGCCACCCAAGGGCCTCTCTATCAGGTTACTTTAAATAAAGCAATAAAAATATTATAGGTTTGATCCTTTAAGAAATCACAAAAACACTTGCGGTGAGCATAGCATAATGTATAGGGTTCTCAAGTCACTATATTGCACACCTGAAATTAACAGAACATTGTATATCGATTATACTTCAATAAAAAAATCATGATAAAAGTCAGATGTATAGGAACACATGGCACAAATTAGAATGTAGAAACAATAGAATTCTAGACAAATTATTGATACTGCTTTTTATGCATACTAAGAAAAGAAAGTTAAACTCACTAAGGAAAATCATGGAGTCATTAATCTTTTTTTTCCTTTGTGATGAGATACCTTAATTTACATTTGGAAGATTTTTTGGAAAATTCTATCATACTTTAACCTAAGTTATTAATAATCAAAACCTACCACATCATAAACCACTCTTAGAAATAAGGTGAAGAAAGGTGGTAATTGTGGTGACTAGAAATATAACTCATGGAAGAAGGGCTCTTATGACGTGGCCTGCACTTTTGTCATTGTCACTATTATATTTAGCACTTTCATCAAGAAGCTAGAAGGATGTAGAAAGCCTGAAATGCAAAACAAAGAAAGCCTGAAATGCAAAACACAAGGGTAGAGGTTGTTTAAAAAATTATCAGAACAATGAAAACAAAGTGTAGAAAATGTCATAATGGTCTGTAAGACTGAGCTAAGCCAATCCAATGATTTACACTTAAGTCAAACAGTAAAAAGGTAATTTTCTGAATTGGCATAAAAATTGAAGTATAAGTAAATGTGAATGTTAAAATATATATAGTTTATATATTTTTTATATATGTATATATAAAACTAGTAAAGTCAAGGATCAAAGGCCTAAAAATTGGAATTTATTTACAAGGAAGGAAAGGTATGAAATCCAATGAGAACGCTGAGAAGTTCATACAGATCCAAACGTGGGGAAAGCTTGGGAGCAAGTAGATGTGCAGCAATAAAAAATAAGAATGTGAAAATAATCCTGTTCTCTACTGGAAACTAAAGACAGGTGATATTCATACACCACTACCTCTGAGGAAGGACAGGACTGAAATTTCTTTTTTTTTTCTCAATTTTTTAATATATTCTTTAATAATAGGATAGATCTTTAAAAAGCAGTTTTACTTCTTTTGCCTTTGTGTGTGTGTGGGGGGGGGGGAGACATAGCACTGAGATTTGTCTGTATTTCCTAAATAGTACATGAGGGCAAACGAAGGGAGAATAGGAATGCCACCAGAGCACAACATACATAACAACAATGTGCATTTCTTCTTCACACTTGTAATATTGATGCTCTGCTTTTCATTGGTTACTTCGTTTTTTGTTTTTTTTTCTGATTTTTTAAAATTTTATTATGTTATGTTAATCACCATACATTACATCATTAGTTTTTTCTTTTACGATTTTTTTATTATTATTATGTTATGTTAATCACCATACATTACATCATTAGTTTTGATCCATGATTCATTGTTTGCGTATAACACCAAGTGCTCCATTCAGTACGTGCCCTCTTTAATACCTATCACCAGGCTAACCCATTCCCTCACCCTCCTCCCCTCTGGAACCCTCAGTTTGTTTCTCAGAGTCCATAGTCTCTCATGGTTCATTTCCCCCTCTGATTCCCCACCTTCATTTTTCCCTTCCTACTATCTTCTTTTTTTTTTTAACATATAATGTATTATTTGTTTCAGAGGTACAGACCTGTGATTCAACAGTCTTACACAATTCACAGCACTTACCATAGCGCACACCCTCCCCAATGTCTATCACCCAGGTGTCCCATCCTTCCCACCCCCTACCACTCCAGCAACTTTCAGTTTCTTTCCTGAGATTAAGAATTCCTCATATCAGTGAGATCATATGATACATGTCTTTCTCTAATTGACTTATTTCACTTAGCATAATACCCTCTAGTTCCATCCACGTCGTTGCAAATGACGTTTTTTCTTGATGGCTGCATAATATTCCATTGTATATATATACCACATCTTTATCCATTCATCTTTTGATGGACGTCTTGGCTCTTTCCATAGTTTGGCTATTGTGGACATTGCTGCTATAAACGTCGGGGTGCACGACCCCTTCGGATCCCTACATTTGTATCTTTGGGGTAAATACCCAGTAGTGCAATTGCTGGGTCATATGGTAACTCTATTTTCAACTTTTTGAGGAACCTCCAGACTGTTTTCCAGAGTGACTGCACCAGCTTGTATTCCCAATAACAGTGTAGGAGGGTTCCCCTTTCTCCGCATCCTCACCAATATCTGTCATTTCCTGACTTGTTAATTTTAGCCATTCTGACTGGTGTGAGGTGGTATCTCATTGAGGCTTTGATTTGGATTTCCCTGATGCCAAGTGGATGTTGAGCACTTTTTCATGTGTCTGTTGGCCATTTGGATGTCTTCTTTGCAAAAATGTCTGTTCATGTCTTCTGCCCATTTCTTGATTGGATTATTTGTTCTTTGGGTGTTGAGTTTGGTAAGTTCTTTTTAGATTTTGGATACTAGCCCTTTATCTGATATGTCATTTGCAAATATCTTCTCCCATTCTGTCGGTTGTCTTTTGGTTTTGTTGACTATTTCCTTTGCTGTGCAAAAGCTTTTTATCTTGATGAAGTCCCAATAGTTCATTTTTGCCCTTGCTTCCCTTGCCTTTGGCGATGTTTCTAGGAAGAAGTTGCTGCAGCTGAGCTCGAAGAGGTTGCTGCCTGTGTTCTCCTCTAGGATTTTGATGGACTCCTGTCTCACATTTAAGTCTTTCATCCATTTTGAGTCTATTTTTGTGTGTGGTATAAGGAAATGGTCCAGTTTCATTCTTCTGCATGTGGCTGTCCAATTTTCCCAACACCATTTGTTGAAGAGACTGTCTTTTTTCCATTGGACATTCTTTCCTGCTTTGTCCAAGATTAGTTGACTATTTCTTTTTTTATGAAGACAGGAATTAACTGAAAAAAGTTCTGGATTTCATGAGTTCTCTAGAGTTTGGAATGGAGAGAGGAGGCTGAGATATCTGGAGAATGTGTTACTTGGATCCAGTGAATAAAAACCATGGAATTGTTTGGCTGTGGAGGCAAAGGAATGATTTTTCCCAGAATAGAAATGTGCTGTCCTGGTGAACAGGCAGTAGCACTTGGACAAATGACAGAATTGAGGGGGATTGTACCTTGGAGGTCCAAGGAACGGACTCCACCTAAAAGGAGGGTATCAGCGATGGCTCTTGATGGAGAAAAAGTGGGATGTCCTTGTCCTTTAGATAGCAGTGGGGGGGCAGTTTCAAGAATGGGTTTGGAAAATGTGTGCAAAATAATCCAGGTAAACCCAGGATTCAGTAAGTCATGAGTCCATGAATGATGGAATGGCCCCCTGTGGCATCTTTGGAGACATGACAATATTCTTTTCTGTTGAGACAGGTGTTAGCACAGGGAGGAAGACACCAAACAAACTTGATGGGGGGTTGGAGAAATAACAAAAGTTTCTCCAGAAAGACTACATGCTATTCTTTAATACTGAAGATGACAGTGGCAAGAAAGCAAGTAAGCCTCATGAGATTTGGTGCCTGGCAGAGGTCATGAATTTCCCTTGGTCAATTCCCTGTGACTCTGGCCCTTTGTACATATCCTGGGCTGCTGAATCAGCTCCCCAGCCACAGATACAAGAGGAGACATCTAAATGTAAATGTGACATATCAAAGACAATTATCCTTATTTTGTTTTAGGAGCAGACACTAAATCTTAACAGTTATCTCATTTTAAAAGGATGAATGAAGATGGAAAAAATAATATTAAACCAAAGGAAATCTTCAGTTATGTCAAAGAGACAAAACATAACAATAAAAGGCAGAAGTACATATTTTCCAAGAGCTTCACTGTAGGGAAGAGGAGTAAACTTTAAACAGCATCTGCCGTTATCTTAGTCAAATTCATGGAGCATGGATTCTACAAAATGAGACATAAGATAGGATAACAGTGTGAGGTGAAAAGTTAATTGAAAGGCAAGCAGAAATTTAAAACAAATAAGCTAGATAATATAAAGAATGTTATAAAATCAAATATGCATCAACATAATTATAAACAATTCACATTACATATATCCTTAAAAAGGATAATTCAAAAAGCAAACTAGTGATTTAATGGACATTGCTGTGTGTGTCTTTGGTTGCCTTGTCAAAAAGCACCCCTTAAATTTAGGGAGATCTCAAAATGAGAGAGAGACAAAGCCCTGCTCCTCTTAAAGAAGGGTCTATATCCCCCTCTTTGTGTCTCTGCCACGTAGTGAGGTCATGTAGCTGAAATTAGCCAAGTTGATAGCACAGCTCAGGAATTTGAATGGGATACTGCCCCAGAGAAAAGTTAGGGATTATTTTTGGAGAGATTTCTAGTAGATCCAGGATTCAGTAGTGTGGCAGCAAAAGTCCTGGAGAGCAGAGCCCCAGAGGACACTCTTGCATGTCCAGGAGCATTGGCAACAGTTACTCAGGTGAGTGTCCAGTGGCCAGGGTGGTCATGAAGTGTCTACGTCAGATGGTCTCTGGTCATATTCTCATCTGTGCTTTGCTACCATCTGTTCCTGAAAACTCTTTGTGTCTGGTGCCCACTTACTGCTTCAGGGAGCAATTTCAGTATTTGAATATGCTTTATACAAATACCCTTTCTGCTGAATTTTGTGAAAAGTTCATTTCTGTTGTCTAAAACCAAGAAATTTGACTGATCCATGTGATTTTAGGGGTGAACTTTGGAACATTGTGGAAACACACAAGGAGGAAATAATGTTGGAAATACAGGAGAGGAAAAGGATGTCAAATGTTGCTGAAGAGATAAGAAAGACCAAAATAGAAACAGTAATTGATAATGCAGTATAACAAAGCTTTTCCACTGAAACATAATATGGGGATTTATATATTGAAAAAGGTATAAAAATTACTTAAAGGTACTAATACTTATAAAACATTTCTTAAAAGAATGATTAGTTCATGGATGTGGCTAAAAGTGATAGGAAACAAGTGTTTGAATATTTAAAAGAGTTGGGAGAACATCAGATAGAGCCAGGATTCCCCAGGTTTCCTGATCGCAGTATTTTTCACAGCTTGACATGTTAGTGTGTATCATAGTTCTTCAGGAAGGGTGATACAGTATAATCCATTTATCAAATTATGAGACCATGAAAACTGTTTTTCAGATGTATTTCCTGGGAATATTGTTTCACTGCACACATCAGCAAATTTGAAAACATATAAATCCTGGTGAAAGCCATGAACTTCAAGGTTAAGTAACGAGTTCTTTAGGCATGAGCACAAACAGAAGGTCAGAGAGGAGACACCACCGTGATGTTAGACTTCTCTACAGCATTATTTCCAGGAAAGCAATGAATCCATTTATAAATTTTGAGAGCAAAATGATGCCTCAAAAATGTTCTATCTAGTCAAGTTGTCATTCACATGAGGAAGTTACGTAAGGAGATTCTCAGATTTGACTGGTCTCTGATAGCATAATATGCATCTGTCATCCCATATTTTTGTCTATGAAGATATGTTCAATTAATTCTAGAAGGCCAAAGAAATGTTTTAAACATATATTCATTTATTTTTGGGGGGTAGGGCAGAGGGAGAGAGAATCTCAAGCAGACTCCCCACTGAGTGTGGAGCCAGACATGATGCTCAATCTTATGACCCTGAGATCATGACCTGAACCGAAACCAAGAGTCAGATGCTTAACTGACTGAGCCACCCAGGTGCCCCACCAAAGAAAAATTTATGTGATGGAATAAAATTATAGTATGTTATGGGACTCAATATAAGCTACTCTAATAGGGAAATTGGAAACGTTTTGGTACATCAAGAGAGGGATCACAAACACCTTAAATTTCATGTACACTTAGAAAAACGTGTGTGTGCTCGCGTGGTCATGGCTGACCAAGATGAATAAGGTGAACATCATATATTATTAATAGTTAACAGCCTATGTGTGACTTCACTGATCCCTCGGAAGTCTAGAAGAAAGTCAAAAATTAATACAACCAGGAAGAGTTTGTTGATGCCAAATCTGTAAGTCACAGGTGCCATGAAAAATATAAAATGAGTTGAAGGCAATTCAGGTCCATTCTCCTGAGACCTTTTAAATTTCAGAAGAGTCAGGGGCTCCTGGATGGCTCAACTGGTTAAGTGTCTGCTTTCAGCTCATGTCATGATCTTGGGGTGCTGGGATTGAGCCCCATGTCTGACTCTGCACTCAGGGGTGGCGTCTGTTTCTCCCTCTCCTTCTGCCCCTCCCCCACTTATGCTCTCTCTTTCTCAAATAAATAAATAAAATCTTTAAATAAATAAATAAACTTCTAAAGAGTCAGAGGCTGCATGCAATCATTGCAAATGCTTCCCTATATTAATGACATCTTAACTATTTTAAATGATATGAAAATACGTAGGGATCTTTCTAAATTTATAATGATCTTGCAAGCACTGGAGTGCCAGTTTGTAAGCAGATGGTTTGAGAAAAACGCTGTGGGCTCTTCTTCTGGTTTTTAGTTAGTACTTGCTTTTACAATCTCCTGACCATATGCAGTGGTCTCCCCCAGCTCTGTGTTTTTATCTCCTTTTAACAAGATATGACAGTCATAACACACTTGTTTATTCAAACTGCTTTGCTGGAGTCATGATTGAATGTAAGAAGGTTAGGCAGAATTTGGTGTTGTCATCCAGATTGGAAATTAACTATATCTGGCTCTAGATGATGTAAGGTGTATAGAAATAATTCCTTTTCTCCATTTGAAATGCATTTAATTAGATATTTTGACTGCTTTTCTTGCTCTGACTTGGATAATAATGCTATTAAATTCTTATAATTATATAGCACAGAGACATAATCTTTTATCAGAAACTCCTGGGACCAGAAGCATTTCAGAATTCATATACATATAAATACATATATTGTGTTTTAGAATGGTAATATAGTGTATATATATCTTATAATATATATACCCTGTATTAAAAAATAAATCGCAAAGGTATAAATATTACTTAAGTGGGAAAACTTAATAATAAATACTGCATATTGGTCACGTCAGTTTTACCACAAAAGTCAAGTAGAATGAGCTTCTGTTGACAAAAGAAAGTTTTTTTGTTTTTTGAGCTTTATGGATTTCAAGATTTTGTATAAATGGCTGTAGGCTTGTATTACTTTTTGGAAAACTCTTTCATATTCATAAGTGTACATATACACCTCATTTTATACAGCAGCTATGTTACCAAGAAATAGTATGTATATAAAAATCTTTTCTTATACATTAAAACGTCAACTCTTTCTTCTCACTTGCAAACAGCGCCATCCAACCAGGCACCAGGTTACAGAGATTCTATTTCCAAGGGTCTTTAAAAACCTTTATCACTTTGCTGACAGGGTGTTCTTCTAAAGTACAAATCTATGTACGAAATTACTCTAAATAAGATATGTCCATAGCTCCCCATAAATATGAGTAGGGAGGGAAATACCCTATCAAGACCACAGGAACCTTTTGCCACTTGCCTTCATCCCTGATCCTCCCCTGCTGTTAAACCATGACTCTGCCCCACTAGTTTCCCTGCCCTGCATTTCCACAAGCTGGTTTTTCTCCCAGGGTTCCACGGTGCCCCTTTTCCTTCCATTTATTCCCACTCATATTTTAGAGTGGTGCTCCCAATCTTCTTTTCATGCCCCACTTTTGAGCTTCCTTAGGATCTTGAAAATACATTTATCAAAACATTTAAACCCTCAGCTATAATTTTGTTTTTGCTTCCTCTCATCTACTTCCAGTTTAAGCATACGCTTGTACAATGTATAGCTGATGAAGGTTACCTTATGCCAGAAACTATTCTACAAACTTTTTCATTTCATCTATAAGATAGGTTATAGTTATTAGCTTTCCCATCCCATTGTGCAGAGAAAAAACAAAACAAAACTGAGACTCAAAGAGCAATAAGCACAAGCATGTAACAACAAGTAGACAAGCAAGGATGCAGGGCATTCCATCTCTAGCTTATGACTTTAACCACTATGCTATTCTTCTCTACAAATATTTGATTACTTGGTTAATATTCATAGCCATTTTAGGAATTGGTTATAACGGAATTGTCCCTATTTGTGTAAACTCTAGAAGGATATTTAAAACTATACATATATATATGCATGTATGTATATATATATATATATATATATATATATATATATATATATACATATACATATGTATATATATAGATCTATATATCTCCTAAAGAGCTATAAAATGTCACTTGTTCCAGGGCAACATCTTGCTAAATTGACCCCCTTGTGTATTGCCCTTCCACAATGAAGCTGGCCTGATCCTTGACTTCCTTCCATAGTAGAATGTTAAAAAGTCATTGTGAAAATTCCAATCCTGGGCCTTAAGAGGATTTACAGCTACTGCTTTTGCTCTATTACTGCTCTGAGATGCCATTTAAAGGAATCTCCTTGAAGATGAAAAGCCACATGGGAGGAGAAGCCCTGGGGAATAAAAGGACCCAAGAATAGAGAAAGGAACAACCAGATCCTAGCATGCCAGTCATGCCAGCTGGGATAGCAGATTTGTGCTCCAGCCAATTACTAGGAATGCATGATTGAGCCAAATGGAACAGAGATAAGGCACCCAGCTAAGCCTAAGACCAAATGGAAAATTGTGAAGACATAAATGGTAGTTGCAGTTTTAATTCACTGAGTTTTGAGGTGTTTTTATATATGTTACCGTAGTTGGTATCAGGAAATGTGGTGCTGGCTGAACAGACACCTCAAATGTGGTATTCACTGTGGGACCAGAAAATGCACTGAGGCTGGAAAAGTAGTGAGAAACTTGTTCTCCGAGACTGGAAAGAGGGAAACTGGTGCTCAGTAGTGGCAGAGCAATTGGTGAATTGTCTTCTATGATAGTGTGGAATATTGGACATGTAATTAACAAATACATGAAACTGGCTATAGAGATTTCCAGGCACGCTACTGAAAGTGGCAGCTGAATATTTTTGAATTGCTATTATAAGGCATGTGAAACAGAAATGAACTTATGAAGGAAATGTTTAGTTCTCAAGCAGAATATAGAAAAATATCGAGAAGATCTAGCATATGTTTGAATTGGAAATAAAGCTGTTTCTCATCTCATGTCAGCCCAGAAGAGATTCCCAAATAAGAATAAACCCTGAGGCAAAAAAAAAAAAAAAAAAGGAAATTTGAAAACAAAGCAGAAAGCTCTTTATTAAGCACTCTGAAAAATTTAAGAAAGGCATACTAACAATTTACAGCTAAAAAGGTGTTTATAAAAATAGAAACATAGTATGTAACCACACAGCAACATCACACATGACCCAAAGTAGAATGATTGTTTTCAAAACAATTATGGATGTGTCTACTGAGCCATGAGGAAACGACAATCAGATTTCTAGGAAACCCACATACTTCAAAATAGAGTTGTATTATTGAAAACAGTGTCAGTTTACATTAAAATAAACTGAGATAGTTCAAAATAAAAGGAGACATTTTTCACCAAATTTATATGATCAGAAAGTAGGCTGAGAAAATACTGCAGTCATAAATTTAAACTATTTTTTATGTTAAAAAAAAAAAACTCTCTTTGATGTTTCACGAGGGAAGAAGCAAGAAGTATTTGGAAAAATGCACTAGAAAAGTACCCCTAGAGGGAATAAAAAAGGTCTTTATTAAGAATCATACCAAGCTTTCAGAGTAGAGAACTGGCAATATGTGTCTGACTGAATTTCCAAATTGCTATAAATTGGTGATTCCTATGTTGTCCTACTCTTCTTTTTTGAATGTGAATCTCTAATTATTATCCTGTCCCATTCCATCACTGTTTATTGGGAAGGGGGGGTGAGGTAGATAACTTGTTTTCTTAGTTTATAGGTTTCTGGATCAAGAGGAGCTATCCCCGAGAAGCCTCATCTGTATATGAGCCAGATTCAGATCATGAGGTACTGGATTTTTGAGCCCAATACCATAATTGTATGAAACTTATGGGTCCTGTGAGTGAATTTTTAACAAAAGAGAAATGTCAATATTTGTGGTCAGACAAGATCCAAGATAGACTGCAAAATATGGCGACAAATTCTTTCCAATCAGATGTGCATGGCCATTTCAATGTGACTTTGCCACTTCTCCAATCCAGAGGTGGAGGATTGGAATTCCCACTCCTTGGATGTGGGCTGCCTTTGTGATTTACCTTGACTGACCAATACAATTTAACAAAAATGATGTTAGACAGTTTCTGAGACTAGATCTTAAGTGGCCTTGCATATTCTATTCTCAATTTCTCGAAATGCTGTCCTAAGACCTTCATGACAGAAGCAAACAAACCTACTGAGTATGAGAAGCCATATGAAGGAGAAACCAAGACTCCCTGGCCAACAGACAGTGGCAACTTTTGGATATGTGAATGAGGTCATCTTTCCAAACTGACCCTCCAGTAGTGGCAGAGTAAGCCAGGAGGAACCTACAGAGGATCCACCTAGCCAGCTGACAGAATCATAAGGGTTTGTTTTTTGTTTTGTTTTGTTTTGTTTTGTTTTGTGTAGGGGGGGAATGACACTATGCAGTAGAAATTATTTCCTGAAAAAAGGTGCCATCATTCCCTGGCCGAGAGTCACTGAGGATTATAAGATGTATTGCTAGTGAGTCAATGGCAAGCATGTGAGCCAACTGTGGATGTTGGCTAAGAAGCTGATGACTACTACACTCTGTTGAGTTCACTGAATGTTGGTATCTGTGAAAACAGCATATGCGGTACCCGAGTTAACACTATTTCAAAATTATTTTAAAACTTGAATATGGTAATTTCTACCAAGTATTTGGTAAACAGCTGCCCACCAAACCCAATGTCATTACCATGAGTCCTATATTTTTTTCAGGACACAGCTAATTCTTTTATTCTTACATAGAATTTCATATAGGAAACATTGTCATTCTTAAATATCAAGAGTATCAGAAGACTCCTTACATATGAAAAAATCAAGTATACCTAATATCAGAAGTACTAGTTTTATTTTCCTAGTTACTTCTCAGGGAGGAAATAAAAAATATCAATATTAAAGAAAAGATATGAGATAATCTCCCAAACAAATGGGGACAGATGGGGATTTTCAGAGACGGATAATTGAAATGTTACATGATAGAAATTTCTTTTTTTTTTTTTAAAGATTTTATTTATTTATTTGAGATAGAAAGAATGAGAGATAGAGAGCATGAGAGGGAGGAGGATCTCAGAGGGAGAAGCAGACTCCCCGCCGAGCAGGGAGCCCGACGCAGGACTCGATCCTGGGACTCCAGGATCATGACCCGAGCTGAAGGCAGTCGCTTAACCAACTGAGCCACTCAGGCGCCCCATGATAGAAATTTCTAACAGCAGGTATTTAGGATGATGATGGGTGCAAAGTGTATTACAAAGTTGACAATATCAGTTCAAGCAGGTGGACATTTAAAACGTGTGTTGGTGCTGGTGATGATTTCATTAAAATGATGTCATAATTCTCGTTAAGATGAAAAATTATCATTACTATTTTTTAAGGATTTATTTATTTATTTGAGAGAGAGAGGCTGCACGGAGGTGGGCAGACTGGGCATAGGGAAAGGGAGAGAGAGAATTTCAAGCAGACTCCCTGCTGAGTGCAGAGTTTGATGCAGGGCTCAATCTCACGACCCTGAGATCATGACCTTAGCCAAAATCAAGAGTTGGATTTTTAACCAACTGATCCACCCAGGCACCCCAAGTTGAAAAATTATTTAAGAAAATAATTGTCAATATATATCAAGACCTAAACATTTCATAATTTTTAATTTTGAAATTTGACCTTTGTAAATTTGTTTTTAGATAATTTTAATTTAGGGGAACCAGTATTTGCTTTTGCTTTATTTGTAAACCTGTCTATCACAATGTTAGGCATAATAGAGAAAAATCAGGTCCGATACAAATTCCAAATGTAGTAGAGTGACTACTTCAAACATGGCATACTAGTATTAGCAAGTGCTGTGCAAACATTACAATCTATTGTTTACAAGGATTTAATATTGTATCCTACTTTTAAAAGGATAAACTTTATTTTAGCATAAATTAAAATATATTAAAATTGTACAGAAAAAGGAACTATAAAGACATGCCGCTAAAATTAATAGTAGATCCTTCTGCATTATAAGATTGAGGATTACTTTTCTTCTATATACAAACTTAACAACAATTAATACAATTCTGTCCCACAATTAGCTTTTCATTGAATTAACTTAATTGAAAGTAAGTAAATAATTCCTAGTAATAATGCAATAATTAAACTGACTTTTAAAACAGGAAACCCCCAAGAATCTGAATATGTGACCAAACATAAGGACAATTAGGACCAAAACTTAATTAGGAATATAATTCTTCTTCTTAAGAGGGAGTATATTATTCAAGAAATCAGTATAGGGATTTAAGAAAAATGATTAATAGCCTCAGTATGAAAGTATGAAAACTGTCTTCAAGGATGGTACATGGGGGAGTCCAGTGTCAGTGGGGAGCTCTTGTAGAACCAGAAAATATTTTAGTGGGAACTGCGTTCATAACTGTAGACTTTGTTATAGCAGCAAAGAGAACTACATGCTAGTTCTCAAATCAGAAAGGATAGAGGTTCTGATTTTTTCCTCTCTCAACTTCTCACTAAAGAGATTGGTTCACACCAAAGCAGAAAATGAATACTAGTGTGATTCTGAAGCTCCTAATACCAGCAAGCTGAATCCACAGTTGATTTATCACACATTTCAATAGAATGAACATAAATAAAAACTTCTAAGTCTCATATTCTCTCAATCCCCAACAAGCTGATGAATGCATGGATAACTTGAATTGTACCAGAAATGGTTGCTTCCACAAAAATTCCATTTCTCAGTCCCAGGGCATGGTGTTTATTGAGAAAAGGCTGCCCATTCAGAAAGCACATTTTCTCAGTCCCTTCC
Source organism: Halichoerus grypus (assembly GCF_964656455.1). Lineage (NCBI taxonomy): Eukaryota > Metazoa > Chordata > Mammalia > Carnivora > Phocidae > Halichoerus > Halichoerus grypus. Next base: position 89,812,167 of record NC_135715.1, read on the forward strand.
TATCTGAACGTAACCATGTGACTGACCAGTTTTTGCAAGAGTTACATGAATAGAGGTGATGCGTTATTGTCTCTCAACTATAAACTGATGCTTTTGCCTGCTTTGTAGCAATGCAGCTGGGTCCTGCAAATACTTCTTTTGCCAGTGGCACAATGTCATGCCTTGCAATAGAAAGCACATGAGGATCAGTGGAAGAAGAAAGGATTGACTCTTCATGGTTCTAGAGCACTAGGCTGCTGCAGAGCACACTTTCTCCCCTGGATGACTCCTTATGGTTCTACCTTCATGTAGGACACAGCTTTCTTTGGTTTATTTTTTAAAATGTTTTATTATTTATTTATTTATTTATTTATTTATTTATTTATTTATTTGAGAGAGAGAGAGAGAATATGCAGGGGTGAAGGGCAGAGAGAGAGGGAGGAACACACTCTCCGCTGAGCAGGGAGCCTGATGCGGGACTGGATCCCATGATCCCGGGATCATGACTTGAGCTGTAGGCATATGCTTAACTGATTGAGCCACCCAGGAGTCCCAGCTTTCTTTGGCTTTTAGACAATACACACTTTTTCTAGCTTCTAACCCAGACAGTGACAGCATAGCCAGGAACTCTAAGTAATAGAGTCGTATGCCCCACAGTCCCTGCTCCTCATACCCTCTCCTCAGGTAGAGAGAAAAAAAAATTACGGATGTTAAATTTAGTGGCCTATGATAATAAATAGACAAAATATTTGATAAAATATTTTCCCACTATAACTTGGAAGGGCAGATTAGATTAAGGATAATGCCTCCTCATTATACCCTATTTCTTTTAAATGATCCTATGATAGCACCTCTTAACTTATTTCAGCCCTCTAAATAAGGTAAGGAAGCACAAAAACGTTTGAGAGCTTTGTTTAGGTCTAAGTGATAACTTTTAATGTGGTTCCTGGGATTTTGAACAGATAGGATGCAAATAGATCAGAAGCCTATATTGTTCCTGAAGGAAATAGATTACCAAAAAGAACATAAGCCTTGTAGAAAATCCTGTGATGTATTGGGAGCATTCTACTGTCTTCTAAGAATGGCCATTCCAAGTATATATTCAAAGTGGGGAAATAACCACAGGAGGGATATGCAGACCTACTAGGAGCATGACACACTCTTAGTTGGACTTGATCAAAACTCCACCATAACTGCCATTTAAACCATGGACTACAGTGGCTAGGACTCAGTACCCAGGGATTAGTGACACAGGACTAGTGTCTAGTAATCTCTGAAAAATCTACATATCCTTTTTCCCTAAGACACAGTTACTGAAGTAATTAGTTATACATTTCTCAGAAGAAGGCTTGGAGGATAATTTACAGTGACAGAAGTATAGGGGTTTACTCAAGGGAAATCAGCCTCTCCTTCAATCATGAAAACTGCAAACTGGGTTAGATTTTGAAAATAGGGTGAAAAGGTATGACTCTTCATTGTGATGATCAGTTCATGTTTCTGGCCACTGGACAGATTTTTTTTCCCGTTACAGAAGGAAACACCCATCTATTTCATTCCTAGGAACACTGTCATAAATGAGCTACTGATCAAGATCCTGCAGTTAAACATTCTGATAACTGTTTTGTACATTCTGACCATTCAGATAAATACACCTGCCTTATCTTTAATAATAAAACATTATCATTTGGCCTCTGCTACTCTGGGATTTTATAATTCTCATTGAATTCAGGCAGTTCAATGGTGGCCTTTGCCATCATTATTCCTGGCCAAGACAGGACAGCACCACAGAGCTTTCCCTCACTAGCAGATTTTTCAATGCCTTACTGAGGAGAGTGGTCTCTAGGCTCTCTTTAGAGGTGAGGTAAGGGAATGCATATGAAAAATCCTCTCTGACATTTCTATCTCCCTAAGCTGTTATATATCTTCCTCCATGTTTGCAAAGGAAATTCTAACATCTCAACCTCATTGAATATCAGTCATTGCTAAGCCAGGCTCAGTCAATTAACCAAATGAAATGGACACATTCCTAGAATCTCTAGGAAGTGTACACATATAAAAACCTGAAACTAAAACCAAAACAAATAAACAACAAAAAAACACAAAACATTTGATCCCATGTTGCATTCTGTACTCCTCAGTCTAAGATTTTTGAATGACAATACACATATTCTTGAAATTTCTGTTTAATTAAATCAATAAAATCTTGCAATACTTTGGATGTGTAAGTTACTCCTTACTGGATCAGATTTTGTAATTGACTCCTGGAACATGCTAAGATATTACCATAGTTGTGGGGCCAATAGCAGCAAAGATTGTTTGGAATGGGCTTTTGGGGATAACTGATATTTCTACATAAAGCATCTGCCCTAGATAAATTTACTATAAGGTTTTAAAGAAAAAAAGATTAGTTTTCTCAGACTTGCTAGGAAAAGGTGTCTCTATGTCAATGGAAACTTACAGTGAGTTGGACTTCCAAGATTCTTAGCTTTATCTGAATTGAACCAGAAGTCCCTGTTCTAAGTTTCAGACATGCTCTAATTTCTACATTAAAGAATGGTGAGGCTGTGAATTCAGATTACATTGTAATTCTATAACCCACACAATCAAATTTGGTTTTATTTTCAGAAATACTATTACTTTGTCTATAAGAAGAAAGAGAGAATTTAAGGTTTCCTTAGAAGCACTCTCATTCTCTGTGAATTGAGTCTAATGACCTTAGTTTGTAATCTTTCTGTAGATGCTCCACAATAATCATAAAAATCTGTCCCATGCCACGTCTTGTAGTCATCATAAATGCCATGGGTGAATAACAGCAACCCCCCAGTCACCCAAGGCAATTTCTTTAGTTCTCATTTATCATAATAACCATGGGTTAAATTTTGGTTAATCCTGGTCCCATGATATTCCCTGGATTAGGGAAAATCTGATTACTCACTGGCAAGGAGCCAATGCTGTGTTCAAACCCAAGGATACAACCCAACTAATATGCCCAGACCCCATCTTCAAGTTTCCACTTCTTAGTACTTGTTCTGTGCCCATGTCTACATCAGCTATGGTCCAGTCAGCAGGATGAAATCATGAGGGCCATCTTAACAAAGATAATGTCATATAAAGAGTTGCTCATCAGATATAAAGTTGTTAGCTGGATAACTAAAAAAGTTAAAAGAGACAAGACTAAGATATTTTTAGAGGCAGTCGCTTCAGGAGGCAGCTATTATCCCTAGAGCTGGAGGAACAAAGTAAAGAGGTTGAAATCATTAGATCTTAGCTATTTTGAGGAGGGGCTCCATACCTGCGAGGTGGAGGAACTGCTGGGCTGATGTTTGTGTCTCTGAGGGATGTGCAACTTAGCTATATCTGCAAGTGTTGGACAAATGCCAAACTCTAGGGATTCAGCAGGAAGAAGGAATATTACAGCTGTGGTGAAGAAACACTCCTGGGGTACAGACAGGAAAGAACGTGTTTTTTCTCGCTACTTCTGCCTCACAGCTTTCCTTCACTGCCCCTATCGGCAGAAATGCACAGGGAGCCAGCTGGCAAAGCGGAACTGTGGCTTGCATAGCGCCAGCATCAGTATCACAAAGCAGAAGGTAGAAGGGTGTGTTCAGAGCCGAAAACAGTTGCATGATAACACGGCACAAAGAGGGGGCCGTATGTCTTCCAAAGAATGCATACTCCCCGGTGACCACCTTGGAAAGCGCTACAGGAAAGACAAAGAACTTCAATCCAGAAGGCAGTGCCAAGGGCATTTGGAGAAACCTGGACAAAATAGTCCCAGGGAGCAGAAGCAGCATCCAAACAAGGAACTTCCCCCACTGCCAGGGCAGGGGTCTTCATAACCCTTGCCGGGCAGGTATTTCTCTCACTACAGACACATTCTTCCCTTCTTTAAATGGGGGAGGAGGGGTTATTGTAGTTCATCTTGTCTTTTCCCTACCTCGACAGTGAGGGATAAAATGACATATCAAGCCACATCCAGAACTGAATGAGAGGACTGCACATCACCCAGAAAGCCTGAACTCTGAGCTGGCTCTTGTGACTGGATCGGGCTTTGGCTTGTCTTCCTTGGTAGAAGCTGTCCATCAACATGTGTACTCCTCCCTTCCCCTATATTGGTATATAGACATACAAAGAAGCTCCCCAGGAATATACCACGTTTACCAGCCCCCCTCCCCCATTTCTACAGACCATTTCTAAAATGGTAAGTCCCCCATTTCTCCCCCATAAACTAAAGGGATAGGTTATCTAATTAAATGCTAGCAAATGCAAAGAGTGTTATTCTCCACCAAGGCATTTTCTCCATATCCTCTTTTTCTGCTGCTAGCTGGTTGGAAACAAAAAAGCTGGGCCCTAGAGAATCCTATGGCTACAAACGGAAGAGGCCAAGATTCCTTAATTACCTCAGACTAGGAACACCAATACTGTATTGTTCTGAGGCAGGGGACAAACTTCTGTTATGGCAAGCTACAGAAAGGCTGGGCTTCTGGTGGTATAGGTGGGAAGTGGCCCTATAGAACAGAAATCTGAGGCACTTGCCCTTTACCTTTATTCCCACCAGGGAGACTGAAGCGATATGATGGTAAACAAAGTTGCCTGGAAGAATCTTTTCAGAGAAAAAGGAAGACTTGGTTAGATATGTTTCTACTCAGAGATGAACAAACAATATAAACAATCCACAGGAGCTATAAAAATCACTTCAAAAAAGAAAATTTTTAAAAAATGTGTATTTTTTTCAGAGAACCATACAGAGTTTGGGACAATTCAGTTCTAGAAAAGAATATAACTTTAGGCAGAAAGTATGTTACTCTCTAAAGGAAAATAACAAAAGTGTTAACACTGTGAAACAATAGAGAAAAGTTACAATGTTAAAAATGTAGACTAAAAATATATCTATTTGAGGGGCACCTGGGGGGCCCAGTTGGTTACGTGTCTGAGTCTTGGTTTCCACTCAAGTCATGATCTCAGGGTCATGGGATTGAAGCCCCACATCTGGCTCAGTGTTCAATGGGGAGTCTGCTTGATATTCTCTCCTTCTGCCCCTCCCCAACTTTGTGCATGCTCTCTCTCTAAAATAAATAAATAATCTTTTAAAAAACATATTTATGTGAGCAAATAGAACAATTCACATATTCAGATAATATGATCACAGAATTTAATATGGCATCAGCACTAGTGATCTCAAGGAAAGTATCTCAAAGAAAACAGACAATAGAAAATTAAATTTATGAAGTTTGAGATTCTCCAACAGAGAACATAATAATGAACAGAACAATTTTCCCAAATAAAATAGAAAAACTTCATGTGCTAACAGAATTTGTTCATAAACATTGTCTAGTAATTCTCCAGGATAAGTAGAGTAACATGTATGAAGTTATATTTTTGAGAAAGTATTTAATTTTAAGCATAATGAAAAAAATCCTACAAATATTGAGACTGGACTAAAAGGAAAAAAAAATAGGCTGTTCCCAGACTTCTATTCAATTACATCATATTCATATTCCAGAATGAAGTAGAATAGAATGTACAGCTTTGAAGAGATATCTGTGTTGAACTGAGATTTCCACATGCATTTAAGTAGTTGTACACATGTGAATCCCAAGCAAAGACATTTTCAAATATGAAAAGACCCAATAGTTTTATTACCATTGTTTTTTTTTTTAATTTTAAATTCAATTAGGCAACATATAGTACCTCATTAATTTCAGATGTGGAGTTCAATAATTCATCAGTTGCATATCACACCTAATACTCATCATATCACGTGCCCCCCCTTAATGCCCATCACCCAGTTATCCCATCCCCTCACCCACTACCCTTCCAGCAACCCTCAGTTTGTTTCCTATAGCTAAGTTTCTTATGCTTTTTCTCACTCTCTGATGACTTCCCATTCAGTTTTCCCTCCCTTCCCCTATGATCCTCTGCACTGTTTCTTATATTTCGCATATGAGTGAAACCATATGATAATTGCCCTTCTCAGATTGACTTATTTAGCTCAGCATAATACCCTCCAGTTCCACCCACATCGATGTAAATGGTAAGTACTCATCCTTTCTGATGGCTGAGTAATATCCCTATATACATAGGGATGTATCTACATATAGATATTACTCTATATCCATATATATATATATATAATCAATCGCATCTTCTTTATCCATTCACTTGTTGATGAATATCTCAGCTCTTTCCATAGTTTAGCTATTGTGTTGGCTATTGTGGACATTGCTGCTATAAACACTGGGGTGCAGGTACCCCTTCAGATCACTACATTTGTATCATTGGGGTAAATACCTAGTATTTACCTAATCGCACCTATTAGTGCGATTGCTGGTTCATAGGGTAGCTCTATTTTTAATTTTTTGAGTTACCTCCATGCTGTTTTCCAGAGTGGCTGCACCAGCTTGCATTCCCACCAACAGTGTAAGAGGGTTCCCCTTTCTCCGCATCCCTGCCAACATTTGTTGTTTCCTGACTTGTTAAATTTAGCCGTTCTGACTGGTGTGAGGTAGTATCTCGTTGTGGTTTTCATTTGTATTTCCCTGATGCCAAGTGATGTGGGGTATTTTTTTCATGTGTCTATTGGCCATTTGTACGTCTTCTTTGGAGAAATATCTGTTCATGTCTTCTGCCCAATTCTTTTTTTTTTTTTAGATGAGTATATATATATATATTTTTAAAGATTTTATTTATTTATTTGACAGAGAGAGACACAGCGAGAGAGGGAACACAAGCAGGCGGAGTGGGAGAGGGAGAAGCAGGCTTCCCGCTGAGCAGGGAGCCCGATGCGGGGCTTGATCCCAGGACCTTGGTATCATGACCTGAGCCGTAGGCAGACGCTTAACGACTGAGCCACCCAGGCGCCCCAAGATGAGTATATTTTTTTACTTTAATTCCAGCATAGCCAACATACAGTGTTATATAAGTTTCAGGTGTACAATACAGTGATTCAACAGTTCTATACATTATTCAGTGCTCATCACGATAAGTGCACTCTTTAATCTCCTTCACCCATTTCACTCGTCCCCCACACCCCCTCCCCTCTGGTAAACATCAGTTTATTCTGTATAGTTAAGAGTCCATTTATTTTTCTCTTTTTTGTTGCGTATTTTGTTTCTTAAATTCCACATATACCTGAAATCATATGAAGTCTTTCTCTGACTAATTTCACTTAGCATTATACTCTCTAGCTCCATCCATTTAGTTACAAATGGCAAGATTTCATTATTTTTTTATGTTGGAGTAATATTCCATTGTGTATATATTCTACTTCTTCTTTATCCATTCATCTATCCATGGACACTTGGGCTGCTTCCATAATTTGGCTATTTAAATAATGCTACAATAAACATAGACGTGCTTATATCTTTTTGAATTATTGTTTTGTATTCTTTGGGCAAATACCCAGTAGTAGAATTACTGGGTAATTCTATAGGGTAGTTCTATTTTTAATCTTCTGAGGAATCTCCATACTGTCTTCAACAGTGGTTGTACAGTTTGCATTCCCACCAACGCAAAAGGGTTCCTTTTTCTACACATTCTGGCCAACATTTATTATTTCTTGTGTTTTTTATTGTAGCTATTCTTCTGCCCATTTTTTAATGGATTATTTGTTTTTTGGATGTTGAGTTTCATAAGTTCTTTATAGATCTTAGATACTAGCCCTTTATCTGATATGACATTTGCAAATATCGTGTCCCATTCTGTAGGTTGCCTTTTAGTTTTGTTGACTGCTTCCTTTGATGTGCAAAAGGTTTTTATCTTGATGAAGTTCCAATAGTTCATTTTTGCTTTTGTTTCCTTTACCTTTGGAGATATGTCTAGAAAGAAGTTGTTGCTGTCAAGGTCAGAGAGGTTGCTGCCTGTGCTCCCCTCTAGGATTTTGATGGATTCCAATCTCACATTTAGGTTTTTCAACCATTTTGAGTTTATCTTTATGTATGGTATAAGAAAATGGTCCAGTTTCATTCTTCTACACATGGCTGTCCAATTTTCCCAGCACCATTTATTGAAGAGACTATCCTTTTTCCATTGGATCTTGTTTCCTGCTTTGTCCAAGATTTGTTGACCATAGAGTTGAGGGTCTATTTCTGGGTTCTCTATTCTGTTCCATTGATCTATGTGACTGTTTTTGTGCCAGTACCATACTGTCTTTATGATTACAGCTTTGTAATATAGCTTGAAGTCCAGCATTGTGATGCCATCAGCTTTGGATTTATTTTTCATCATTACTCTGGCTATTCAGGGTCTTTTCTGATTCCATACAAATTTTAAGATGATTTGTTCCAGCTCTGTGAAAAATGTTGATGGTATTTTGATAGGGATTGCATTGGATGTGTAGATTGCTATGGGTAGCATAGGCGTTTTAACAATATTTGTTCTTCCAATCCATGAGCATGGAACTTTTTTCCATTTCTTTGTGTCTTCCTCAATTTTTTTCATGAGTATTCTGTAGTTTTCTGTACAGATCTTTTGCATCTTTGGTTAGGTTTATTCCTAGGTATCTTATGGTTTGGGGTGCAATTGTAAATGGGATTGATTCCTTAATTTATCTTTCATCTGTCTCATTGGTGTGTAGAAATGCAACTGATTTCTGTGCATTGGTTTTATATCATGCCACGATGCTGAATTCCTATATGAGTTCTTGCAATTTTGGGGTGGAGTCTTTTGGGTTTTCCACATAGAGTATCATGTCATCTGCAAAGAGTGAGAGTTTGACTTCTTCTTTGCTGATTCAGATGCCTTTTATTTCTTTTTGTTTTCTGATTGCTGGGGCTAGGACTTCTAGTACTATGTTGAACGAAAGTGGTGAGAGTGGGCATCCCTGTCATGTTCCTGCCCTTAGGGGAAAAGTTCTGTTTTTTCCCCATTGAAAATGACATTGGCTATGGGGTTTTCTTTGATGGCTTTTATGATATTGATGTATGTTCTCTCCATCCCTACACAATGGAGAGTTTTAATCAAGAAAGGATGCTGTATTTTGTCAAATGCTTTTTCTGCATCAATTAAGAGGATCATATGGTTCTTGTCCTTTCTTTTATTAATGTGTTCTATCACACTGATTGATTTCTGAATGTTGAACCACTCTTGCATCCCAGGAATAAATTCCACTTGGTTGTGGTGAATAATACTTTTAATGTACTGTTGGATCCTATTGGCTAGTATCTTGGTGAGAATTTTGGCATCCATATTCATCAGGGATATTGGCCTGTAATTCTCCTTTTTGGTGAGGTCTTTGCCTGGTTTTGGGATCAGGGTAGTACTGGCCTCATAGAAAAAGTTTGGAAGTTTTCCTTCCCTTTCTATTTTTTGAAACAGGTTCAGAAGAATAGGTATTAAATCTTTAAATGTTTGGTAGAATTCCCCTGGGAAGCCATCAGGCCCTGGACTCTTGCTTGTTGGGAGATTTTTGATTACTGTTTCAATTTCCTTGCTGGTTATGGGTCTTTTCAGGTTTTCTACTTCTTCCTGTTTCAGTTTTGGTAGTTTATAAGTTTCCAGGAACACATCCATTTCTTCCAGATTGCCTGATTTGTTGGCATATAGTTGCTTATAATATGTTCCATCTCTCCTCTTTCATTCATGATTTTATTAATTTGGGTCCTTTCTCTTTCCTTTTTGGTAAGTCTGGCTAGGGGTATATCAATCTTATTATTTTTTTTTTTTTAAATCATGCTTCTAGTTTCATTGATCTGTTCTACTATTCTTTTGGTTTGTATTTCAGTGTTTTCTGCTCTAATCTTTATTTTTTCACTTGTCCTGCTTGGTTTAGGCTTTATTTGCTCTTCTTTCTCCAGCTCCTTTAGGCGTAAGGTTAGCTTGTGTATTTGAGACTTTTCTATTTTCTTGGAAAGACTTGTATTGTTATGTACTTCCCTCGTAGGACCGCCTTTGCTGCATCCCAAAGGTTTTGAACAGTTGTGTTTCATTTTCATTTGTTTCCATGATATTTGTTTTTTTTAATTCTTCTTTAATTTTCTGGTTGGCCCATTCATTCTTTAGTAGGATGCTCTTTAACCTCCAAATATTTGAGTTCCTTCCAAATTTCCTCTTGTGTTTGAGTTCCAGTTTCAAAGCATTGTGGTCTGAAAATATGCAGGGAATAATCCTAATCTTTTGGTACCAGTTGAGACCTGATTTGTGACCCAGTATATGATCTATTCTGGAGAATGCTCCACGTGCACTAGAGAAGAATGTGTATTCTGTCACTTTAGGATGGAATGCTCTGTATATATCTGTGAAGTCCATCTGGTCCAGTGTGTTATTCAAAGCCCTTGTTTCCTTGTTGATCTTCTGATTAGATGATCTGTCCATTTCTGTGAGTGAGGTGTTAAAGTCCCTTACTAGTATTGTATTATTATTGATTTGTTTCTTTAATTTTGTTATTAATTGGTTTATATAATTTGTTGCTCCCAAGTTAGCAGTATAAATATTTATAATTGTTAAATCTTCTTGTTGGATAGACCCTTTAAGTGTGATATAGTGTCTCTCTTCATCCCTTACTACAGTCTTTGGTTTAAAATCTAATTTGTCTGATACAAGGATTTCTACCCCAGCTTTCTTTTGATGTCCATTATCATGATAAATGGTTCTCTCCCCCTCACTTTCAATCTGGAGGTGTCTTTGGGTCTAAAATGAGTCTCTTGTAGACAACATATGGATGGGTTGTGCTTTTTTATCCAATCTGATACCCTGTGTCTTTTGTTTGAAGCATTCAGCCCATTTAAATTCAGAGTAACTTTTGAAAGATATGAATTTAGTGCCATAATATTACCTATAACGTCCCTGTTCCTGTATATTGTCTCAGTGTCTTTCTGGTCTATGGGCTATCCCTTCACTTACAAGATCCCCTTTAATACTTCCTGCAGGGCTAGTTTAGTGGTCACAAATTCTTTTAGTTTCTGTTTGTCCTGGAAGCTCTTTATCTCTCCTTCCATTCTGAATGACAGCCTTGTTGGTTAAAATATTCTTGGCTGCATGTTTTTCTCATTTAGTACCCTGAATATATCATGCCAGCCCTTTCTTGCCTGCCAAGTCTTTGTGGATAGGTCTGCTGCCAATCTAATGTTCATACCCTTGTATGTTAAAGACCTCTTTTTTGGATCTGCTTTCAGGATTTTCTCTTTATCTCTGAAATTCACAAGCTTCACTATTATATGTACAGGTGTCGATCTATTTTTATTGATTTTGAGGGGGGTTCTCTGTACCTCCTCAACTTGAATGCCTGTTTCCTTCACCAGATTAAGCAAGTTCTCACCTATGATTTGCTCAAATATACCTTCTGTCCCTCTCTCTCTTTTTTCTTCCTCTGGGTCCCCAATAATTTGAATATTGTTTTGCTTTATGGTATCGCTGACTTCTCAAAACCCCTCCTCATGATCCATTAGTTGTTTTTCCCTCAGCTTCTTTCCTTTCATTCATTTTGTCTTCTATGTCACTGACTCTCTTTTGTCTCACTTATCGTAGCTGTTAGAGCATCCATTTTAACTTTAACTCAGTTAAAGCACTTTTAATTTTGGCCTTGTTAGATTTTATTTCTGCATTAAGAGATTCTCTAGTGTCTTCTATGTTTTTTTCCAAGCCCAGCTAGTAACTTTATAATTGTTATTCTGAATTCTAGTTCTGATTTATATCCATATTGATTATACTATGGCAGAGAGCATTACTTCTGGTTATTTCTTTTGTTGTTAATTTCTTCTTCTAGTCATTTTTTCCAGAGAAGAAAAGATAAATGTGGGAACAAAGTCAAAAATATCAGCCATAACCACAGCAAAATTCACACTAGACAAGTCCATAGAGGTCAGAAACCAAAAAAGAAAAGAAAAAAAAGTGTGTGGGGGGGAGATATAATCTCACAGGTGGACAAAACAGGGTGATCCACTTGGTCCTGGGTGTATTTTAGTCTGCTTGTTAGAAGACAGTAAATCCCAAAATTGTAAAGAAAGAAAAACATATATATACAAAAATAAAATTGAATACATTGAAAGGAAGCTGAAAATGAAGAATATACACAATGTAAATGTAAAAATGAAAATTTTAAAAAAGGCTTAAAAAAAGAGTTCATAAATTAAGAAACTTGTTAAAAAGAAAAAAAAAAAGAAAATTTTAAACTGAAAGATTAAGACCCATGAGAAAAAACCTCAAATTCTATATCCTATTTTGCCCTAGTGCAGTTTTTCAGTTCTGAGTGATCCATAAACTTGGTATTCCCATGATGTTCCTGCTGGTCTTCTGGAGGAGGGACCTGTTACACTGATTCCCAGGTGTCTTTGCCTGGGTGGAGTTACACCACCCCTTGCCAGGTGGCCAGGCTCAGTGTAAGTTGCTTCAGGTTGCTCTGTGCGGCTTTTGTTCCCTGAAGGCTTTTCATGCTTGCAAAAAAAGTGGTCACTTTTCTATTTGTAGAATTACACAATTCTTGGTTTTTTTTCTTTCTTTCTTTTTTTTTTTTTTTAGATCTCAGGTTGAATTCACAGGTTTTCAGAATGACTTGATAGATAACTAGCTCAATTCAAGGGACCAGATCAAACATGGGTCCCCTACTCTTCCACCCTCTTCCCTCTCCTCTTTATTACCATTGGTTTTTAATGGAGAAAAATGAACAAACAAGCACTTCAAGCTTGATCATGAAACCTATTCAGAGGAAGCAGGAATTTGCATGTGAAATGACTTACAGAAAATATATTGTACATTTAAAAATGAAATTGAGTTTATATCTATGATATATTATAATACATAATACACATTTTAATTCTTAAAATAATAGCCATATGTCATAAAAAATAATTTAAATTTTATTCCTTTGGGGAAAAACAATCCCATTGGATGCCCATGAAACCAATAGGTGTGGGGGGTGCACGGTGTGCAAAGAATGCAAATATGCTAATATCATTATCTTTCATGATGGCAAGTAAACCACTACTGTTCCACTTCTGAGACTGATACATGTAGAAAGATAAATGTAAAACCTCTTCATCATAAAAACATATCTATTTTAATTTTGAAAAAATTAATACTTTGGTTAGGTACTTGACAGATATGTTGAATTATCTTCTTTTAGAATTCAGTTCTGATAAATGGTATGAAAAAATTCTTATTTTATTTATTTATTTAATTTAATTTAGATGAGGTCCGTTTATTACAATAAAATGCATTATAGCCTGAATTTTCCCTTTGTCACATATTTTGTAGAACTCGCTTAAGGCCCTTTTCATCTCCTTGAACAATACTGCTGTAGCAAAGATGATATCACTGGCAAGTATTTAGGTAATTATACTTTTTTAGTGGCTCTTTTCCATCTCTTGATGAATTGCATTAATTGCACAAGTTTTTTGCCCCTGGCCTCACTAAAGTACAGTCTCATAACACAGCAACTGGAAAGATGTTAAAGAAAAGTATGAACATTAAAGGCATGACTTGCCTGCACCATTAAACTTGATTCTTGGACTTTTAAGGCACTTAACACACCCTAAGATCACATTCTTGTCATTTCTTCAAAGTCTCAGAAAATGCTTATACTTCGAATTTTCAGTTTCATTTTTTGGCTTTGATAAACAATCAACTATCATCTTTCTCTACATTTGTCCAAATTGCTATCATTCTTTCTTGGTAACCTGTGAATATTTTGCATGAGTTTAGGCTATGTGTGACTTTGTAGTGTTGGGGAGTACACTTTCATCAGCCTAGACTAGAGCAGTTCTTCTGAAGAACTCCTCCCTCACCAAAATCAAAGGAAGAGAAAGAGATAGAGATGGTAACAGAGTGAGAGAAAGAGAGAGAGAAAGGAGGAAGGAAATGGGAGGATGGAAGAAGGGGAAGGTGGGAGAGATGGAAGGAGGGAAGAAGGAAGGAAGGAAGGAAGGAAGGAAGGAAGGAAGGAAGGAAGGAACAAAGGGAAGGGGGAATTTGGTGACTAAACACCACCACTAATATTTGTTTTTTTTTTTCTGTAGGGTTCCAAATGTTTATTTTCTCTTAAACTTACATAGGTACACAGGAGTGAATACCCATTATTCAGTCCTCTTTAATTTCTTGCTAGAGGTTAGATTAGTAATTGTAACCCATGATTTGGTTTTAGAAAGATAAGGATATAAATACTAGTTCTGACACAGTATCGATTAATAAACATTGTATAATATTTTTAAATCTCAAATTTGTAAGTTATAATGTAAGAAAAATGTTAACTATCATGTGGCCAAAAATTAACAATTATCAGATTGAGAATTAAATCTTGCCCACAGATATGTTTTGCTGGACTGTAAGGTTTATCTTCTTCTTTCAATATTTAGTGTAAAGAAAATTATTACATAAAATATGGCCCCCCTAATGAATCTGGCCCTTTAATAATATATATTATTTCTTGTAATAATTTTCAACTGGTTTACTTAGATTTTTCTATATTATCATGTTATCAGAAAAGAAATAGATTGTTCCTGTTTTTCTGTTCTGTAAATAAACTTTCATTTTATTTTCTTATCTTGTTACATCGATGGAGAAAATATGTTCTTATTCGAATTGTTAATGCAACTATTTTTTACTTCCCATGATTAAGTATATTGTTGTATTTTGGTGTGTGTTAAACTGATTAATTATTTCTAAGAGTTTTCCTATATTTTCAGAAATTTCTCAAAGTAATCTCATTTGGTCATAGACTAATGTGTTTTTAATATACAGCTGGACACTCCAGGATAATTCTGGATTTATTTTTATTGTATTAGTATTCACAAGTTAGATTGGATTGCAGTTTTCTTATTGTGCTTTTTTTTTTTTTTTTTTTTTTTTTTTTTACAATCTATTCAAAGGGTCTCTTTCCTCAAAAAATTAAATTTCACTAGAAATATCTTTTTTTGGTAGGTTTCATATAAATCTCTAAAAAATTATTAAGTTGAAATATATATAACATAAAATTAAGGATTTTAAAGTGAACAATGTTGTGTAACCATCGGCTGTATTTATTACCAGACTTTTTGTTACACTGAAAGGGAACACCACAGTCAGCAAGCACGTGCTCACCATTCCACCCTCTCCCCAGCATCTGGCAACCACCAATGTGTATTGTATCTCTATAGATTTACTTATTCTGGATATTTCATAAAAATGGAATTATATGTGACCTTTTGTGTCAGGCTTCATTTACCTAGCATGTTTTCAAGATTCTTTCATGTTGTTGCATGCATCAGTACTTTATTACTTTCCATGGCTGAATAATATCTCATTGTATGAATACAGTATGATTTGTTGATACAGCCATAAAATTTATGTCCATTTGGGCCATTTCCACTTTTTAGCTATTGTGAATAGTACTGCTATGAACACAAGTGTACATACATGTATTTATTTGCATAAATGTTTTGAATTCCTTCAGTTACATAGTTAGGTATGGAATTGCTAGGCCATATTAATTCTGTGTCTAACTTTCTGAGGAACCCCCAAACCATTTTCTATAGCAGCTGAATTAATTTACAACCCTATCAGCAGTGCACAGGGTTCCAATTTCTCCAGGTTCTAACCAAAATTTGTTATTTTCTGTTTTTATTTTTCTAAATATTATTATAACTACTCTGGTCGGTGTGAAGTGTTAACATATTGTGATTTTGACTTGCATTTCCATAATGACTAATAATGCTGAACATCTTTTCCTGGGCTTGTTGGGTATTTTTGTATCTTCTTTGGAGAAATGTCTTAAATTTAACTTCTATACTAATTGTCCAATTTCTTAATTTTCTTTTTTCTTGTTAGGCTGTACAATTTATTTATATATTCTAGGTACTAGAGCTGTCTTAGTCAGTTTGGGCTACTATAACAAAATGCCACAGACTGGGTGACTTAAACAACACACATTTATTTCTCACAATTCTGGAGGCCAGGATGTCTAAATTCAAGGCACCATCAGGTTCTGTGTCTGGCAAGGGCCCTTTTTCTGGTTCGCAGATGGCTGCCTTCTTTCTGTATTTTCACATGAAGAAGAGAGATTGTTCTGGTTTCTTCCTCTTCTGATCAGGACACTAATGCTATCACAGGAGTCCACCCATCTTCATGGCCTCATTTAAACCTAAATATCTCCTAAAGGCTGCACCTGCAAATACCATGTAATGGGCACTGGAATACAACACTCAGTCCAGAGTAAGATGTTAGTCAAATACATGATTTGCAAATTATCTTCCCCCATTTTGTAAGCTGTCTTTTCACTTTCTTGAAATGTCCTTTGATGCACATAAGTTTTTAAATTTCATGAAGTCTAATTTATCTTGTTTTTTTTCTTTTATTGCTCATGCTTTTGGTCAAGTCTAAGATTCCATTGCCAAATGTGAGGTCATGAAGATGCATTCCTATGCTTTCTTCTAACAGTTTCCTAGTTTTAACTCTTGTATTCAGGTTATTGATCCACGTTGAGTTGTTTGTTTGTATATGGTATGAGAGAAGGTCCAACTTCACCATTCTGCATGTGGATATTCGGTCGTCCCAGCACCATTTGTTGAATAGACTGGCTTTCTTCACTGAATGGTCTTAGCACCCTTGATGAACACTTAACATTGTTCTATATGTCTATCCTTACATCACTGCTACACTATTGTGTTTCCTAAAGCTTTGTAATAATTTTGAAATTGGGAAGTGTGAGTAATTCAACTTTGTTCTTTTTCAAGATTCTATTGATTGTCTGGGGCCTATATACATTTGAGGATCAGCTCAAATATGTTCTATCAAATAATTATGCTGTATTTTTCAGAGAAAGGTCTCGAGTATATTAATAATTTCTTTTGCTCTTTGCTATTTTAAAACACTTATTAATCTTTCTCAATCCTCCCTTCTGTTTTCCTACATTTTTTTTTTAAATTAAACTTTTTATTTAGAGATAGTTGTAGGTTCACTTGGAGCAAGAAATAATACAGAGATCCCATGTACCCTTTACTTAGGTTTACTTAATAATACCATCTTATATTGTACTATATTATAATAAGGATCAGGATATTCCTATTAATACAGTGAAAATATAGAACATTTCCATTACCACAAGATTCCCTTCTTTAGCCAAACTCACTACCCTTCTGTTACCACCCCTATTTGAGACATGACAACCACAAACCTTTGTTATAATTTATTATTTTTTTATTTTTGTATAATTTTCTATAATTTTATTATTTCAAGAATGTTATATGCCTTCTTCCAGAGGGGAAGGAGGTTGTAGGGGGTGGTGAAATAGGTGAAGGAGATAAAGAGTACACTTATCATGATGAGCACTGAGTAATGTTGAATCATTATATTGTACACTTAAAACTAATATGACACTGCAGTTAATTATACTTGAATTAAGAAATAATTAATAATAAAGAATGTTACATATATGAAATAATATATGCTAATTTGGGGCTGACTTTTTTCACTCAACATAACTTTCTGTCCATTTTTCCATAACTAACTGTCCATTTATCCAGATCATTGTGTGTTATCAGTAATTTATTCCCTTTTATTTCTTAGTAGTATTACAAGGTATGAATGTACTACAGTCTTAAAGAATAATTTAAACAGCACTCATGTATTGAAAAACTGGGTTGTTTCCTGTCTGGAGTAATTATGAATAAAGCTCCTATAGATATTTGTGTGTAAGCTTATGAAAAAGTTTTCTTTTCTCTGGCTTGAATGCCAATTATGTATTTTATAAGAAACTGTCAGATTGTTTTCCAGGGTGGCTGTTATATTTTACATTCCAATAAGCAATGTATGAAGGATGTGGTTTTTCCACATCCTTGGAGTATTTGTTGTTGTCACTATTTTTTTTTAGCCTTACTAATAGGTGTGTAGTGTTATCTGATTATAGTTTAATTTGAAAGCCCTGTCAGCCAATGTCATTGAAACTCTTTTCATGTGCTTAATTGACATGTCATGATCTCAGGCTCCTGGGATCAAGCCTCATGTCAGGCTCCACACCCAGCAGGGAGTCTCTGCCCCTCCCCTAGCTTGTGCTTGCACTCTCTCTCTCTCTCAAATAAATAAATAAAATCTAAAAAAAAAAAACCAAAAACCTCCTTTCAGTAACACAGAGAATAAGCTAGAGTAAGCAGAAAATAATCACCCAGTATAAAAAAAAATTAATATAGAAGGCAAATTTAAACTTGACATACCATATGTGGATCCATGTGGGTCAATTTTTTCAAAACTGGGTTCTTTAGGCTGCTCTAAAGACAAATGATCTTCTGCAGAACTCCATGCAAATAAATTTTAGCTGAAGTGCTAAAGCAACTGATCCTGGTAGAATTCTAAGGTTGGAGGCTCAAGCCATTGGTTCAACATATCACAGATTTATAAAAGCAAGGCTTGGACTCCAGCTTCCTGATCATGTCAGGGTTCATGTAACCATGAATGCTTAAGTGGTGGCACAGAACTAGGAGCCAAGGTTAGTTGTCTTGTACTGAAGGTCTACCAACTTGGACCCCATCTCTTGATTATTTATCAGTGATGCAGCCTAAAACCCCTACATAATTAAATATAATAATATTTATTATTATATAATATAAATTTACTTTCTTGTAATCTGACATATGGCCTTGGTAGATCCCTGTGAACTGCCTCTCGAATCTGGTGATCAATATGCATATTTGCTATCTCTTGTTTCTCTATCTAAATACTTATTGCCCAGAAGAAGATAGTGGGTGCTGTCTTCCTATTTGCTCTTGCTTCTCAACAATGTATAGAAAACACATTATTTTCAAGCACATACTAAATGTTTACAAAAACTATTACACTGGTCATAAGGCAAGTCTCAGTAAATTTCAACTATTTTAAATCATACAGAACATATTATCCGATCACAATGCAATTGACATAGAAATAAAAAAAACTAAAAAAAAATAACTAGGAAGATTCATATGTTTGGAAATTTTGTTTTTTTTTATTTTTAAAAATATTTTATTTTATTTATTTGAGAGAGAATGAGAGAGAGAGAGAGCATGAGGTGGGAAGGGTCAGAGGGAGAAGCTGACTCCCTGTTGAGCAGAGAGCCCAATATGGGACTTGATCCCAGGACTCCAGGATCATGACTTGAGCCAAAGGCAGTCTCTTAACCAACTGAGCCACCCAGGTGCCCCTATTTGGAAATTTTTAAATAAAGTTCTAAATAAATGATGTGTCAAAGATAAATTTTGGAAATATGTTTAAATGAATGACAAAAATATTGTGAACAAAAACTTATATGATATAACTAAAAGTAATTAGAGGAAATAATTAGGCTTATATGTATTTACCTGAAAAGTAGTATTGAAATTAATGAGCTAAATATCCATTTCTAAAAGCCTTAAGAAGAACTGCAGTACAAACATAAACGATACATAAGAGATTAATAAAGTTAAAAATATAAATTAAGGACATGGAAAACAAATATAATGGAGTGGATCAACAAAGCCAAAAGTAGACATATTTAAAAGTGATATTAAATTTCAAGGTTGTTCTATAAAGAAGAAATAAGGCAGAAATAAACAATGCCAGGAATAAAAAAAAAAAAACAGGATATTGATAAAATGGTTTGCAAATTAAAAAGATTGTATTATAAATATTTTGAACTTGATTTGAAAATATAGATGAAATTCAAAATAATAAAGAACTTATAAAACTCAACACCCAAAAAACAGACAATCCAGTTAAAAAATGGGCAGAAGACATGAACAGATAATTCTCCAAAGAAGACATCCAGATGGCCAACAGACATATGAAAAGATGCTCAACATCATTCATCATCAAGGAAATTCAAATCAAAACTACAATGAGATACCACCTTACACCTGTCAGAACGGCTAAAATCAACAACACAAGAACAATAGGAGTTGGCAAGGATGCAGAGGAAGGGGAAACCTCTTGCACTGTTGGGAATGCAAACTGGTTCAGCCACTCTGGGAAACATATGAAGGTTCCTCAAAACATTAAAAAAGAACTACCCTATGATCCAGCAATTGCACTGCTATGTATTTACCCAAAGAATATAAAAAGTACTAATACAAAGGGACACATGCACCCTGATGTTTATAGCAGCATTACCTACAAGAGCCAAATTATGGAAACAGCCCAAGTGTCCATCGATGGATGAATGGATAAAGAAATAGTACAGGGGGGCGGAGCAAGATGGCGGAGGAGTAGGAGACCTGGATTTCGTCTCCTCTCAGGAATTCAGCTGGATAGGAATCAAACCATTCTGAACAAATACGAACTCAACAGGAGATCGAAGAAAAGAATAGCAACAACTCTCTGAACAGAAAAGCGACCACTTTCTGGAAGGTAGGACGTGCGGAGAAGTGAATCCCAGGCGTTATTCGGAAGGATAGACGGCGGGGGAGGGGCCTCCGTCGGCCGCTTCTGGCAAGTGATAGAGCCACGGAGCACAAAATCGGAACTTTTAGAAGTCGGCTCCGCTGAGGGACGTCACTCTGGTGGCGAAGTGGGGGGTGGAACCCTCGCGGGACAGTGTGGTCTCAGGACCCTTCGGGTCACATAAAGACTGGGGGTGCCTGAGTGCGGCAGAGCTCCCAGGTATTGGAGCAGGGAAGCCGGCTGCAGAGACGGAGCCCAGGCGCGGGCTCTCAGCTCGGGGTTACGATAAACCGTGATCCGCGGCACAGTCGGGCCACTGCTCCTCCAGCAGGGACCTAACAAGCGGCAGATCCAGGGAGACTCACCTTCTTCCCCCAGGAGAAGTGGTGCGGGAGCGCACCACGGGGATCTGCTGGGTTTGGAGACTCCACCCGGGGTCGGGTGCCAGATAAAAAGGCGCGGTCACAGGCCGGGTGAGCGCGGAGTGTGGCCGGAGACCTGGGAGATGGGAGTGACTGACTGCTTTTCTCTGGGGGCTCGCTGAGGAGCGGGACCCCGAGTTCTCGGCTCCTCCGGGGCGGAGATTGGGAGGCCACCATTTTCACTCTCCGCCTCCAAAGCTGTACGGAAAGCTTGCAGGGAACAAAAGCTCCGGAGAGCAAACCCGAGCAGATTACTTAGCCCGGACCGGCAAGGGTGGGGCAATTTTGCCTCCGGCAAAGAAATTTGGGAACCACGGCAACAGGCCCCTCCCCCAGAAGATCAGCGAGAACAGCCAACCAAGACCAAGTTTACCGATCAATGAGAACGGCAGAACTCCAGCGCTAGGGGAATACTGCACATAGAATTCATGGCTTTTTTACCATGATTCTTTAGTCTTTCAAAGTTAATTATTTTTTTTAACTGTCTTTTTTTCTTTTTTCTTTTTTCTTTTTTTTTGAATTTTTCTTTTTCCCTTTTTCAACCAACATCTTATCAATCCCTTTTTTAAAAAAAACATTTTTATTTTTCATTTTTAAAGTCATATTCTATCCCTTCATAGTAGTTACCCATATTTTTGGCATATATATATAAGTTGTTCTCTCTTTAAAATCTTGAGATAGTTTCTTCTAACAGATCAAAATATACTCTAAATCTCTAGTGTATGGTTTTTTTCTACTCCCCTGCCTGATCACATACTCTCCCTTTTTTCTTTCTTTTTTTTTTTAATCCTCTTCTTTCTTTTTTCAAACAACTTATCAAATCCTTTTATAAAATTTTTTATAATTTCCATCTTTACAGTCATATTCCATCCCTTCATCATATCAACCGTTATTTTTGTACATATATAAGTTTTTCTTTCTTTAAAATTTTGGGAGGGACTTTCTTTTAACAGACCAAAATACACCCAAAATCTAGTGTGTGGCACTGATCTATAAACCAGCCTAATCATATTTGATCACATTCTGTTTTTGTTTTGTTTTGTTTTGTTCTGCTTTTGTTTGTTTTTATCTTTTTCTTTTTCTTTTTTCTTTTTTCTTTCTTTCTCTTTTTTCTCTCTTTCCCTTTCTTTTCCCACTGCTTCAGGTCTTTTCTGATTTGTTTAGAGTATATTTTCTGGGGACGTTGTTACCCTGCTAGCATTTTGTTCTCTCATTAATCTATTCTCCTCTGCACAAAATGACAAGACAGAAAAAATCACCTCAACAAAAAGAACAAGAGGTAGTACCGACTGCCAGGGACCTACTCAATACGGACATTAGTACGATGTCAGATCTAGAGTTCAGAATCATCACTTTAAAGATACTAGCTGGGCTTGAAAAAAGCATGGAAGTTATTAGAGAAACCCTTTCTGGAGAAGTAAAAGAACTAAAATCTAACCAAGTCGAAATCAAAAAGGCTATTAATGAGGTGCAATCAAATATGGGGGCGCTAACTGCTAGGATAAATGAGGCAGAAGAAAGAATCAGTGAGATAGAAGACCAAATGATGGAAAATAAAGAAGCTGAGAAAAAGAGAGATAAACAACTACTGGATCCTGAGGGCAGAATTCAAGAGATAAGCGATACCATAAGATGAAACATTAGAATAATTGGGATCCCAGAAGAAGAAGAAAGAGAGAGAGGGGCAGAAGGTAAAATGGAGCAAATTATAGCAGAGAACTTCCCTAATTTGGGGAAGGAAACAGGCATCAAAATCCAGGAAGCACAGAGAACCCCTCTCAAAATCAATAAAAATAGGTCAACACCCCGACATCTAATAGTAAAACTTACGAGTCTCAGAGACAAAGAGAAAATCCTGAAAGCAGCTCGGGAGAAGAGATATGTAACCTACAATGGTAGAAACATTAGATTGGCAACAGACTTATCCACAGAGACCTGGCAGGCCAGAAAGGACTGGCAGGACATATTCAGAGCACTAAACGAGAAAAATATGCAGCCAAGAATACTATATCCAGCTAGGCTGTCATTGAAAATTGAAGGAGAGATAAAAAGCTTCCAGGACAAACAAAAACTAAAGGAATTTGCAAACACGAAACCAGGCCTACAAGAAATATTGAAAGGGGTCCTCTAAGCAAAGAGAGAGCCTAAAAGCAACATAGACCAGAAAGGAACACAAACAATATACAGTAACAGTCACTTTACAGGCAATACAATGGCACTAAATTCCTATCTTTCAATAGTTACCCTGAATGTAAATGGGCTAAATGCCCCAATCAAAAGACACAGGCTAACAGATTGGATTAAAAAACAAGACCCATCGATATGCTGTCTGCAAGAGACTCATTTTAGACCCAAAGACACCCCCAGATTGAAAGTGAGGGGGTGGAAAACCATTTACCATGCTAGTGGACACCAAAAGAAAGCTGGGGTGGCAATCCTTATATCAGACAAATTAGATTTTAAACCAAAGACTGTAATAAGAGATGAAGAAGGACACTATATCCTACTTAAAGGGTCTATCCAACAAGAAGATCTAACAATTGTAAATATCTATGCCCCTAACATGGGAGCAGCCAATTATATAAGGCAATTAATAACAAAAGCAAAGAAACACATTGACAACAATACAATAATAGTGGGGGACTTTAACACCTCCCTCTCTGAAATGGACAGATCGTCTAAGCAAAAGATCAACAAGGAAATAAAGACTTTAAATGACACACTGGACCAAATGGACTTCACAGACATATTCAGAACATTCCATCCCAAAGCAACGGAATACACATTCTTCTCTAGTGCCCATGGAACATTCTCCAGAATAGATCACATCCTAGGTCATAAATCAGGTCTCAACCAGTACCAAAAGATTGGGATCATTCCCTGCATATTTTCAGACCACAATGCTTTGAAACCAGAATTCAATCACAAGAGGAAAGTCGGAGGGAACTCAAATACATGGAGGCTAAAGAGCATCCTACTGAAGAATGAATGGGTCAACCAGGAAATTAAAGAAGAATTAAAAAAATTCATGGAAACCAATGAAAATGAAAACACAACTATTCAAATTTTTGGGATACAGCAAAGGCAGTCCTAAGAGGAAAGTATATAGCAATACAAGCCTTTCTCAAGAAACAAGAAAGGTCTCAAGTACGCAACCTAACCCTACACCTAAAGGAGCTGGAGGAAGAACAGCAAATAAAGCCTAAACCCAGCAGGAGAAGAGAAATAATAAAGATCAGAGCAGAAATCAATGAAATAGAAACCAAAAGAACAGTAGAACAGATCAACGAAACTAGGAGCTGGTTCTTTGAAAGAATTAACAAGATTGATAAGCCCCTGGCCAGACTTATCAAAAAGAAAAGAGAAATGACCCAAATCAACAAAATCATGAATGAAAGAGGAGAAATCACAACCAACACCAAAGAAATACAAACAATTATAAGAACATATTATGAGCAACTCTATGCCAGCAAATTAGATAATCTGGAAGTAATGGATGCATTCCTAGAGAGGTATCAACTACCAAAACTGAACCAGGAAGAAATAGAAAACCTGAACAGACCTATAACCACTAAGGAAATAGAAGCAGTCATCAAAAATCTCCCAAAACACAAAAGCCCTGGGCCAGATGGCTTCCCAGGGGAATTCTACCAAACATTTCAAGAAGAATTAATACCTATCCTTCTGAAACTGTTCCAAAAAATAGAAATGGAAGGAAAACTTCCAAACTCATTTTATGAGGCCAGCATTACCTTGATTCCAAAACCAGACAAAGACCCCATCAAAAAGGAGAATTACAGACCAATATCCCTGATGAAAATGGATGCAAAAATTCTCACCAAAATATTAGCCAATAGGATCCAACAGTACATTAAAAGGATTATTCACCACAACCAAGTGGGATTTATCCCTGGGCTTCAAGGTTGGTTCAACATCCGCAAATCAATCAACGTGATACAATACATTAACAAAAGAAAGAACAAGAATCATATGATCCTCTCAATAGATGCAGAAAAAGCATTTGACAAAGTACAGCATCCTTTCTTGATCAAAACTCTTCAGAGTATAGGGATAGAGGGTACATACCTCAATATCATAAAAGCCATCGATGAAAAACCGACAGCGAATATCATTCTCAATTTCCCCCTGAGGTCAGGAACGTGGCAGGGATGTCCACTATCACCACTGCTATTCAACATAGTATTGGAAGTCCTAGCCACAGCAATCAGACAACAAAAAGAAATCAAAGGCATCCAAATCGGCAAAGAAGAAGTCAAACTCTCACTCTTTGCACATGATATGATACTTTATTTGGAAAATCCCAAAGACTCCACCCCAAAACTGCTAGAACGCATACAGGAATTCAGTCAAGTGGCAGGATGTAAAATCAATGCACAGAAGTCAGTGGCATTTCTATACACCAACAACAAGTCAGAAGAAAGAGAAATTAAGGAGTCGATCCCATTTACAATTCCACCCAAAACCATAAGATACCTAGGAATAAATCTAACCAAAGAGGCAAAGGATCTGTACTCAGAAAACTATAAAATACTCATGAAAGAAATTGAGGAAGACACAAAGAAATGGAAAAATGTTCCATGCTCATGGATTGGAAGAACAAATATTGTGAAGATGTCAATCCTACCTAGAGCAATCTACACATTCAATGCAATCCCCATCAAAATACCATCCACTTTCTTCAAAGAAATGGAACAAATCATCCTAAAATTTGTATGGAACCAGAAAAGACCCCGCATAGCCAGAGGAATGTTGAAAAAGAAAAGCAAAGCTGGCGGCATCACAATTCCGGACTTCCAGCTCTACTACAAAGCTCTCATCATCAAGACAGTATGGTACTGGCACAAAAACAGACACATAGATCAATGGAACAGAATAGAGAGCCCAGAAATGGACCCTCAACTATATGGTCAACTAATCTTTAACAAAGCAGGAAAGAATGTCCAATGGAAAAAAGACAGTCTCTTCAACAAATGGTGTTGGGAAAATTGGACAGCCCCATGCAGAAGAATGAAACTGGACCATTTCCTTACACCACACACAAAAATAGACTCCAAATGGTTGAAAGACCTCAATGTGAGACAGGAGTCCATCAAAATCCTAAAGGAGAACACAGGCAGCAACCTCTTCGACCTCAGCCGCAGCAACTTCTTCCTAGAAACATCGCCAAAGGCAAGGGAAGCAAAGGCAAAAATGAACTATTGGGACTTCATCAAGATAAAAAGCTTTTGCACAGCAAAGGAAACAGTCAACAAAACCAAAAGACAACCGACAGAATGGGAGAAGATATTTGCAAATGACATATCAGATAAAGGGCTAGTATCCAAAATCTATAAAGAACTCATCAAACTCAACACCCAAAGAACAAAGAATCCAATCAAGAAATGGGCAGAAGACATGAACAGACATTTTTCCAAAGAAGACATCCAAACGGCCCACAGACACATGAAAAAGTGTTCAATATCGCTCGGCATCAGGGAAATCCAAATTAAAACCTCAATGAGATACCACCTCACACCAGTCAGAATGGCTAAAATTAACAAGTCAGGAAATGACAGATGTTGGCGGGGATGCGGAGAAGGGGGAACCCTCCTACACTGTTGGTGGGAATGCAAGCTGGTGTAGCCACTCTGGAAAACAGTATGGAGGTTCCTCAAAAAGTTGAAAATAGAGCTACCATATGATCCAGCAATTGCACTCCTGGGTATTTACCCCAAAGATACAAAAGTAGGGACCCGAAAGGGTACGTGCACCCCGATGTTTATAGCAGCAATGTCCACAATAGCCAAAGTGTGGAAAGAGCCAAGATGTCCATCAACAGATGAATGGATAAAGAAGATGTGGTATATATATATATATATACAATGGAATATTATGCAGCCATCAAAAGGAATGAGATCTTGCCATTTGCAATGACGTGGATGGAACTGGAGGGTATTAGGCTGAGCGAAATATGTCAAACAGAGAAAGACATGTATCATATGACCTCATTGATATGAGGAATTCTTAATCTCAGGAAACAAACTGAGGGTTGCTGGAGTGGGGCGTGGGGTGGGAGGGATGGGGTGACTGGGTGATGGACACTGGGGAGGGTATGTGTTCTGGTAAGCGCTGTGAATTGTGCAAGACTGTTGAATCTCAGATCTGTACCTCTGAAACAAGTAATGCAATAGATGTTAAGAAAGAAAAAAGAAGAAGAATGTAGCAGGAGGGGAAGAATGAAGGGGGCGAAATCGGAGGGGGAGAAGAACCATGAGAGACGATGGACTCTGAAAAACAAACTGAGGGTTCTAGAGGGGAGGGTGGTGGGAGGATGGGTTAGCCTGGTGATGGGTATTGAGGAGGGCACGTTCTGCATGGAGCACTGGGTGTTATGCACAAACAATGAATCATGGAACACTATATCTAAAACTAATGATGTAATGTATGGGGATTAACATAACAATAAAAAATTAAAAAAAAACAAAAACTCACAATTTGAGGAAAACATATGCTAAAATTAAAAAAAAAAAAGAAAAAGAAATAGTACACACACACACACTGGAATATTACTCAACCATAAAAAAGAATGAAATCTTGTCATTTATAATGACATGGATGGAACTAGATTGTATTATGCTAAGCAAAACAAGTCGGTCAGAGAAAGACAGATACCATATTACTTCATTCATATGTGGAATTTAAGAAATAAAACAGAGTGAAGGGAAAAAAGAGAGAAGGAAACCAAGAAAGAGACTCTTATTTGTATATATGAGACCATGTTATTTATAAAAAGAGATCATTTTATTTTGTCCTTTCCCATTTGGATGCCTTCTATCACCTAAGTGTCTTGGCTAGACTAATACTGAGCAAAAGAAACAAAATTAAATTGCATACATACAATATAATTCCATTCATGTAAATTTCAAAAACAAATAAAATTAACTTATGTTGTTTAGGAGTGCCTTGACAGATGTGAACATTATAAAGCAAACAAATAATTTAGTATCACATATTTCAGGAATTTGGTTTCTTCTGGTTGGTGTGAGAGAGAGGTTAAGTTAAGTAAGGGTGTCAAGAGTGGGGGGATTCTAGGGTTCTGACAATGCTCCATTTCTTTATCTGAAGGGTGACAAATGGGTATTTGCTTTACTGATATCTGTTTAAGTTTACATATTGATTTTATGTCCTTTTCTATAAGTATATTTCACAATAAAAACAATGTAAAAATATACTCTGCGTATAAGCTGATGCCACCAACTGCTTTCTTGACCTTTTGCAACCATTTGCTTTTCAACAACTCCCTGCCAATAGGCATCTAAAAGTCCATATGCTCAAATCTTTATTCCTATCCCCCTCTCTATCTTGTCATTCTCTCAGCCTTTCTAATCTCAGTCAATAACAGTATTAATTAAGAGGCTTGAGCTCAAATATATGGAATCACCTAGGATTCCTCTTTAATTCATAGGATACTTTTAATGCAGTGGAAAATCCTTCTGGCTCTGGCTTAAAATCCTATCTTGATGCTGCAACCACTTATTTCACTGTTACCTTCTCTGAATCACACTCACATGTCCTTATGTGACTGCATTCTACCCAGTGAGTTATCAGCACACTGCTCCTCTTTATTCACTTCTCTGAACATTTCCTGAATGTTGACATTGCTTTCCCTTGAAGAAACCACATCTCTTTTAGCCTTCTCAAAAGCTGAGTACTTTCTTTTCATTTTTTTCAGCTTTATTAGGATATAGCTAATATATAACATTGTGTAAATGTAAAGTGTACCACTGTCCAATGTGATGATTTTATATATGTATATATTGCAAAATGATTACCGCAGTAAGGATAGTTAAGCCCCCTGATACCTCACATACTTAACCCTTCCTGTGAATGTGTATATGTTGAGAACTTTTAAGATCCACTCTCCTAGCGTCTTTCAAGGATACAATAGAGTATTGTTACCTATAGTCATCATGCTGTGTCTTAGATTCCCAGAACTTATTCATCTTATAACCGGAATTTTAAATCCTTTGACCACATTAAACCATTTCTTCCTCATTCCCACTCCTGGCAACCACCAATCTACTCTTTATTTCTATGACTTGCTTTCTTTCACTTTCCACATATAAGTGAGATCATGTAGTAATTGTTTTTCTCTGAGTTTTTCACTTAGCACAATGCTTAAAAAGTCCATCTGTCACATAGAGCAGATTTTCCTCCTTTTTTACAGCTGAATGATATCTGTGTGTGTGTGTGTGTGTGTGTGTGTGTGTGTGTGTGTGACACTTTCTTTATCCATTCATCTGTCAATGGACACTTAGGTTGTTTCCATGTCTTGGCTGCATGTACATAATGCTGAAATAAATATGGGGGAGCACATATCTCAAGACAGTGATTTCAACTCCTCAGATATAAACCCAGAAGTAGTATTTCTGGATCATATGTTAGTTCTGTTTTTAGCTTTCTAGGAAACTTCATACTGATTTCTATAATGGCTACACCAATTTACATTCCCAGGAACAGTGCACGAGGGTTCTTATTTCTCCACATCCTCACCAGCACTTGTTGTCTCTTGTATTTTGATCATAGCAATTCTAACAGATGTGAGGTGATACCGCACTGGGTTTTGGTTTGCCCTGATGATGGGTGATGTCAAGCACCTTTTCATGTACTTGTTAATCATTTGGATATCTTTTTTGAGAAGTATCTATCCAAGTATTTTGCTCATTTTTAAATTGTGCTATTTGGCTTTAGCTATTGAATTATATGAGGCTTTTATACATTTTAGATATTGACCTCTCATCAGAAATATAATTCGCAAGTACTTTTCTCTTTCAGTAGGTTGTCTTTTCATTTCATTGATCATTTCTTTTGCTGTGCAGAAGGTTTTTGTTTGATGTAGTCCTTCTTATTTATTTTTGTTTTTGTTTCTTGTGCTTTTAGTGTCACATCCAAAAGTCATTGCCAAGACCCATGCCAAGGTGTTTTTCTCTATGTTTTCTTCTAGGAGTTTATGGTTTCAGGTCTTCCTTTTAAGTATTTAGCCTATTTCAGTGGTTCAGTTTCACTCTTTTGCATATGAATATCTAGTTTCCAAACATTATTTATTGAAGAGACTAACTTTTCCTATTGTACATTCTTGACAACTTTGTTGAGCACTACTTTATTGTATATTCATGGGTTTATTTCTGGGTTCTATATTCTGTTCTATTGGTCTATGTGTCTATATTAATGTCAGTACCACACTATTTTGATTTCTATAGCTTTGTGTGAATTCAGGCAGCATGATTCTTCCAGTTTTTTTCTCTTCTTATGATTGCTTTTGTTACTTGGCATATTTTGTGGTTCTGTACAGATTTTAGGATTTTTTTTTTTCTATTTCTGAAAAAAAAAAAAAAAAACATTGAATCATGATAGAGATCACACTGACTCTGTAGATGGCTTTGTATAGTATGGACATTTTAGCAGCATTCATTCTTCCAATCTATGAACATGATATATCTTTCAATTTATTTTTCTCTTATTTCTTAATTCATATCTTTCTTCAATTTCTTTCAGTGATATCCTATAGGTTTCAGTGTACAGCTCTTTCATCTCCTTGAATAAATTTATTTCTAAATAAGTTATTGTTTTTGATGCTATAGTGAGTGAGATTATTTTCATTATTTCTTTTCCAGATAGTTTGTTGTTAGTGCACATAACTGATTTATGTGTGTTGATTCTGTATCCTGCAACTTTACTAAGTTTACTTATTAATTCTAAGAGTTTTATTGTGGAGTTTTTAGGGTTTCCTATTTTTAGATCATGTCATCTGAAGACAGAGACAATTTTGAATCTTTCTTTCTGATTCAGATTCTTTCTGCTTCTTTAAATGTTTGGTAAAAGACATCTGAGAAAGGATCTGTTTTTGGGCTTTTCTTGGTTTGGGAGTTTTTGTTACTGAGTCAATCACCTTACTTGTTGTCTATTTAGATTTTCTGTCTCTTCTTCTTTCAGTCTTGATAGGTTATTTCTAGGAAATTATTCATATCTTTAGGCTGTCCGGCACTTCCTCTCACTATCCTTACTCTTAGCCATTAACTTTGTTTCTTATTTCAATGAGAAAATAGAAGTAATTGCAAGATAACTATGAGACTCTTCCCACACATATAACCACCAATATGTATCTTGATCCTTAAAATCTCCATGCCCTTCTATTTTTGTGGGTAAATGATTCTTGAGTATTTCTCATATACTGCTTGGCCAATCGAACAGCCAGATTTTATAAAGTATATTTTTAAGGACATTGGCTGCTTTACAATTAGATTGTCTATTTCTCATTGATATAAAGATATTATTTATACAATCTGGATATGAATATTTTTTCAGCCTTTCCAGTCTTTTTGCACTACGCATTGAATAAAAGTTTCATTTTTTCCATACTATATCCAGTGGTTGCAACACCATTTATGGAAAATATTATCTTATTTTTACTGCTCTAAAAAGCTACCTATGCATGAATCTGTTTCTAATCTCTTAATTCTGTTCCATTGCTCTAACTACCTAATTTATGCCAGTGCCATTCTGTCTTAATTACTGTAGCTTTATAAGAAATCATTACATTTGTTAGGACAAATCTTTCCAACTAGAAATTCTTGATGAGTGTCTAGGCTATTCTTCTAACTTTGCATTTCCATATTGTACTGGATCCACATTCCACCCTTGATCATGTTTTTCTGTATCTTGGTGCGCTGATTTCTATGGGCTGTAGCAGAAGCTTCTAGGTCATCCAACTTCTAGTTAGGTTTAGCCACTTGGAGACATAGCCAATTAGAGTGCAGGTGGTGAGTGGAATTAGGTTCTTCATTTCCCTGGCTTCCTCATTTTCAGGTTTTCATTATTTGGCTGCATTGCCCTACCTATGGCCTCAGTTTCTAACGAACATCTCTCTCATATAATTACCTATTTTGGGGTCGGTTCAATAACAGTTTCCACTCCTTGGCCTTTCAAAAAACTGTATTGGAGGTATAACAACAACAGCAAATAAAAAAGGGCACAGCTTCATTTGTATTTGGTAGTAGAAATACATATATATTTGGTAGTAGAAATGCATATATAAATTAATTAATATGCCATCTTCCTTTCTCTTTATGATTCTTATTTAAGAAGATAAATTTTGAGAATTATAAATATGGTTATAACACAGGTGTTTGGTACAAACTAACAAAAAAAATGATGAAGTACAGAAGATTGTGAGGGATTTCATTTACAGGCTCTGACCGAGTTACCTACTTTTCCTATGGAACTATATAACACATTGGGTTTCTTTTTTGAGATGGCAAATAACTAAAGATATATGTATGTGATTTAATTTAAACATATTTTTTTCTCCTACTTCCTTATTTTTATTCTGTTTTATTCTTACATGCATTCACTTTTTTTGGACTTACCTGAAATTTTATTGTAAAATATCTGGTCCTTTCTTAGACAGATTGTATAGGTCAATCAATAATGTAAAAAGAAAAAGAGATATTCAAACATTGTCTCAAAGTTAGTAGATTCTAAAAATGTATTTTACACTGAAAGAAATGCAGTTTGTAGAAAAGAAATCAGCATTTCAACCAGTGAGAATTAGTTTCAAGGTAAAATAACTTAGCAATGTAATCATCTGTCTACCCAGTGTTTACAATGTGAGGGGCTGGCTGATTTGTTTGTGTGGTTATTTCTGAGATGCTAAATATGATTAGAATGAATTCTCCCTCTGGGTGCCTTTGCATGCCATAAAACAGAGATGCACTGACTACTATTAGAAAGTCAAAATCTATAAATAAATTTAGAGTTACAAAAAATACTGGGCACTATGAACATTTTATTATTCAATATGTTTTTTGCTGGTGTCATAACTACTTATTCCAAAAAATCCATGTTTCTCTAAACCAGGCAAACATTTAATATCTAATACTTGAAGTCTCCCTTTATATAAGCAAATGTTCTCAGACACTTAACAAATAAAGATCTTTGCAGAAAACATAAAATCATAAGATGTTGGAAAAAAAAATGCTTCCAAGCTCTGGAGGAAACCAGGGAATACCAAAGTGGAAACATTTCTTTCTTCCATCCTCCCTTCCTCCCTTCCTTCCTTCCTTCCTTCCTTTCTTCCTCCCTTCTCTTTCTTTCTTTCTTTCTTTCTTTCTTTCTTTCTTTCTTTCTTTCTTTCTTTCTTTCTTTCTTTCTTTCTCTCTTTCTTTCTCCTCCTTTTTTTGGGCAAAACTTGATAAAATATAGCTGTTGAGTCTATAAGCATATTGCCAAATCCATGTATACAAAAGAGAATTACAGAGACTACTTCCCAAAGTTACATATGGATTTTTTTTTTTTTTTGAGTGATCTTGCTTGACCTTCCAAGTTCTGTGCTGTCAGTGACAAGATGAAGAATCAGATGGGAGAGATTAGTAAATCTTCATTTGTTCTTTTAGTTGCTTCAGTTTAGCATCTGTTTTTCCAAGCTTCCAGAACTTCTAATCCACAATTTGCCTTATCCTAGGAAAAGCTAAGTGGCATTTTGACAAGAGTATGACTCTGAATGAGATAGAGACAATTTCTGCATATTGTAAACTTGCATGCAACTTTAGGCAAATCACTTAATATTCCTTATTTATTTATTTATTTATATTTTTTATTTTTATTTACATTCAATTAATTAACATATAGTGCATTATTAGTTTCAGAGGTAGAGTTCTTTGATTTCGGTTGCATATAACACCCAGTGCTCATTACATTTCTGAGTCCCAGTTTTCTCATGTGTAAAGTGGAAGTTACTGGATCTCTAGCATTTTAATACTGCATTTATCATACATATTTTATAATATTAATATTTAATATATAATAAGGGATTATAAGAGTATAAAATATTTTGTGAAGATTATGTGAAATAACATATACAAAAGTCCTGTCACATAAGAATTTGTCCTTTTCTGTTTTCTCTATTGTTTTAAATTTACTTCTTTAATTTTTCCTTCCCTCCAACAAGGATCAATTAAACATGTCTAGGACACAGATTATATGCTTAATTGATAAGTGTCAACTGTAGTAGATCATGCCCCAGAGCCTAGGGGATAGGTTGCTATGGGCAGGATATAACTTGTTCAGGAAGAGAATAAAAACTGTGTTTATTGAGTGACTAAAACAGTGAGGAAACTCAGGCTTGACTCACAAAGCAACTCCTGTCCAAGTTCTATACAGGAAAGGGAGTGGGTTTTCAACTATAGCCATCCCTAATGGAGCTCTGTAATTCACCCACTGCATTAACTCATTCTCCACACATCAACAAATACATAAGTGCCTCTCAAGATTAAGGCCTTAGATGACAGTGAATAAGACAGACTTTGGGTCAGTCTTCATCATGGAGGAAACACGGGCAGAAAACCATATCCACACAATTTCTCTGAAAAGATATATATCATGCAATTTGCTATTATAATTTTGAAACAATATTTATTTTAGGTCACCCTTAGTAGTCCTCAATTTTATTATGTACAGGCATTGTGATTTTCAATCTGAAAGATATAACTCTTAACTATTTGACTTTTAAAATGTTTTTTTTCTTCCTTTTACAAAGTCAGTAATAGCCAAAGAGGTTACTAGAAGAGAGCTAGAAAAATCATTCTAATGACAAATCAGTGCCCAAGATATTGAGGACATGAGCACATATGCGCTGGAAAAGCCAGACACTGAGAGGCACGGATGTGTTTTTTCTAACTAAAGGAAAAATAATAAGAGATTTAGTCATTTTACGAGCACATTGTAAGGTCTGGAAACTTGAAGGAAACTAAGGGTTAAGATGACTTTTCTTCTCATCTCTTAAACAACGGTGTATTTCCCAACCCACATATGCACACTTCCCAGATACTGATGTCAGAGAATTAACTTGCACAAGTTTATGACATTGAAGATTCATTAGTACATTTTGAAGAAACAGCTTGTCCATTTGTTACTGAGTAACTGACATAGACATTGCTCTTTGGGGCGCCTAGGTGGCTCAGTTGGTTAGGCGACTGCCTTTGGCTCAGGTCATGATCCTGGAGTCCCGGGTTCAAGTCCCACATTGGGCTCCCTGCTCGGCGGGAGTCTGCTTCTCCCTCTGACCCTCCCCCTCTCATGCTCTCTCTCTCTCTCAAATAAATAAATAAAATCTTTTAAAAAAAATAGACATTGCTCTTTGATAATATTATCAAATATGTTAGCTAGGACATTTCACAAAACTCAGAATAATAATCATAGTTATAAGTTAATGATTCACCCAAGGTGTTTCTTTTTCTTACATCTTCCATTCAATTTAGGTATTATTAGACTTATTTAAAGTTGTGTTATTTTTTTTTCTAAGATTGCCACCTTGATCTTATTCTTATTCTGAAAATGGAGTAATTATGTGTTCTACCTTGCTCAGAACAGTTCCCTTCCACATAAGTTGTCCTGACATTCCATCTGGCTTAGTATCAGTCTCACCATCTCTCACTATCAAAAGTGTCCTGTTTTGGACCATAGTTATATATGGTCACCCTATGACAATGACATATAATCCAAATTATAAATTTGGATACCTAAGATATTAATTAAATCTTGTAATATGTTAAATAACTAAGCAATTTAAAAATAAGGGTTCTTTAGGTCAGACTATAAATAAAGTTGAATTGCCAGCAGAAAAGATATTGGCTCGGGGCACCTGGGTGGCTCAGTCATTAAGCGTCTACCTTTGGCTCAGGTCGTGATCCCAGGGTCCTGGGATCGAGCCCCACATCGGGCTCCCTGCTCCACGGGGAAGCCTGCTTCTCCCTCTCCTACTCCCCCTGCTTGTGTTCGCTCTCTCGCTATGTCTCTCTCTGTCAAATAAATAAACAAAATTAAAAAAAAAAAACAAAACAAAAGAGATTGGCTCTCACATGAGGAAAAATTTCAGGTTTACGTAAATTGAACAGCAAGAAGTAATCTTATAAAGGAGATTAGATATTATGTCTCTTGACTTTGTAATTAACAAGCTGTCTGACCTTGACCTAATCATTTTACCTAAGCATTGTTCCTTCATCTGTCAAAGGTAAAATCCATGCTACTGAACGGCACTTTGCAGGTTAGACATGTTAGAAAATCATGCTTTAATCCTCACAATAGACTATTTTTTTCTTTTTTTAAATTTTATTAAAAGAAAGAAAGAGAGCAGAATGCTATGGCTGAATTTGTATAAAACTCTTAGTGCCAGGATTATTCTAAGAAGGCCTACTAGTGTTTGTATTGTTTTGTTTTTGTCAGAAAATTTGAATTTAGCAATAAACTGAGAAAAGACCTAAATTTATTTATTTGTCACATAAATTTTAATATGACCCTTGGAAAGGATTTTTCCTTGTTGTTTAATGATAGGGGCAACATTTGATTTACATAAATTAGAAGAAGAAGCTATGTGGCTATCTGAGATAAGTATAAATTCAATGATCAAGCTATGTGGGAAAAAAAGTAAAACATTCTGTGTGTGTGTGTGTATATGTGTGTGTGCTTGTAAAGGGAGAGTGGCTAATGCTATCTGCCATTTTACACATATTACTCAATGTATTCACTACAACCAGCAGAATATTTCTATCATTAGTTTACAGGGGAGAAAATGAAACTTTCAGTGCGACTGTCCTCTCATCTATATAACCACTGTTGCCCAAACACTTGTGAAAATGTAAATTCTGTGCCCGGCATTATGCCAGACATATTACAAGATGAACTCTTTTAATTTGCACAACGAACTTGCAAAGGAAGTAAACTACTTTGCCAGATGAATTAAAAACAAACAAAAAGGATTCAAAATGAGTAAGCCTAATTCCCAATTCATGTTCTTTCCCTGTTGCAAGCTTCTCCTTAACTGGGAAATAATGGGATTAAGGCAACTGCTCCCACCTCTCTTCCCACATCTGTTCCACCCCTAAATGCACACCCTAAGTGGTGCTTTTAGATTTGTGCTCACTCTCTATCTCCCTTTCTCTCTGCATGCAAAGATGTCTCTAAGAAACCACATACACACATGCACACACAACATACATACGCACGCATGCATGCACAGAATATTTTCCTCTTTTCCCACATAGCTCAGTCATTGAATTTGCATGTCTCCCAGACAGCCTCATAGCTTCTTCTTTCAATTTGTGTAAAACAAATAAGCAAAACCTACCAAACAACAACACAAATCTTACAATCTATTTCTTGATACGATAAAGTCTCATGACACAGGTAACAGAATTTTCTTTGATAATACATATTATTTCATCAAATCACAAGGCATAACTATATAACTGTCAGAGATCCTGCACTTGTTTTTTGGGGGGAAAGACTTTGCCTTAGTGCTTTAAGTGTGCTTGATTTCCTCCTCTCTCTGCTTTGCTTCCTATATGCATCTGGAGTTCAAGTGTCTCTAATTCCTTGTGCAGGCCTCTCTGACTTTTACATTTTTATAGATTTTTATTTGTCTGCAAATGAAATATTCAGCCAAATAGGCTTCTTGTCTTCCTGTGTTTTTAATTTAAGTCTAATATGTTTTTCATCAAAAAAGAGACTGCAGGGACACCTGGGTGGCTCAGTTGGTTAAGCTTCTGTCTGCCTTTGGCTCAGGTGATGA
This sequence comes from Halichoerus grypus, assembly GCF_964656455.1. Taxonomy (NCBI): domain Eukaryota; kingdom Metazoa; phylum Chordata; class Mammalia; order Carnivora; family Phocidae; genus Halichoerus; species Halichoerus grypus. The sequence continues at coordinate 89,849,484 of NC_135715.1, forward strand.
TCCCAGGACCCTGGGATCGAGGCCCTTATGGGGCTCCCTGCTCAGCGGGGAGTCTGCTTCTCTGCCTGCCTGTCGCTCCCCCTGCTTGTGCTCTCTCTCTCTCTCTCTGACAAATAAATAAATAAATAAATAAATAAATAAATAAATAAATAAAATCTTTTTTTAAAAAAGACTGCAAAATGCAGCTTTTATTTCATTTTGTTGTTTTTTGTTTGTTTTCTGGATAGGTGATCATAACTCTAGTATATGAAATCCAATTTTATAAATATGTGGATCCAAATTAATTAAGGAATCTGTAACAGAGATGTTATTTTAAGAGATGGAAATAGATAAAACAAAACATAGTAATAGCACCAGTCATGGTGATTCTAGGTGTTGTTTTTTCCATAAATACTCATGGGCCCAGAAAGCAGAGTTTTGTAGAATGTGAGCTTTTAAATTCAGACAACTCAGGTTTAAGGGAATTTACTAAAATGCCCAAGGCACTATAACCTATAAAAAGTCAGTTTTCTTATTTGCAAAATTGAGATAAAATACCGATTTAATAGTAAGAAAATATATGTTCCATGGTCATGGGAGATGTGTGCTTAATATATTTTGCAATTGCCAAGTCAGGGAAGTGAGGGGACACTGCAGAAATGAACAGCTATGAAATTTCAGTTTCTTGAAGCAACAAAGGATTATTTCTTACTCATGTCCATTGAAAGTGAACTGGGGGCTCTGTTCCACGTCATCTTCAGTCTAGAACACAGTCTGTGAAGACAATGTCTCTCTGGAACATTGCTAGCCTGCGTGGTAAAAGGAAAAATACATGATAATCACTATTAGCAAACAGTCGAAATGCTGTGGGTGCTTCTGTTCACATGACATGGGAAGAGCTTTAGAAGGATGAAGGAGTGTAATCTTCACATGTGGAAGGGAGAGAACTGGAATACTGGAAGAGCTGTAAGCATTTCCACATCTCCTTTCTCCACCATCTCCTGATTTTAGGAGTCTCAGTAATACGGACACACAGTTACACAGGTGAAAATTACCGCTGCCAGAAAGCTGGACTAAAACTTCATCAGCATGTCTTGTAGCAACAGCAGCTCACTATTGCTCGCACACTACCTTTTAGCTCAGCACAAAATTCATATTAAAGAATAGACATTTGTGTTCATAATTCGGTCTAACATGAAATTACAAAAAATACTAGAATTTACATGACCCTTGTAATGTGCATATTCTGCAAACATCTTAAGTTTCTTGATCATCAAAATGTAAAACTTTTGCATTCCAAAGTCCAGCAGGAGATAGTGAAAAGTCAATCCACCGACAGGGAGAAAATATTTAGAAATCATTTATCTAAGAAGGGACTTATATCCTGAATATGAAGAATGCTTACAGCTTAATAATATGGAAGCATATAACACAATTTTAAAAAATGGCCATATGAATGACCAATTAGCAAATGAAATGATAATCCAATATGATTAGTTATCAGAGAAATGAAAATTAAACCCACAATGAGATACCACTTCACACCCACCAAAATGGCTATAAATTTAAAAATAATAATAAGTGTTGGCAAGATGTGGAGAAATTACAATCCTTGGAATTTACTGGTACATATGTAAAATGGTACCATTTTTAATGGTACATTGGAAAACAGTTTGATATTTTCCCAAAATGTTAAACACAGAGTTACAATAAGACCCAGAAATTACACTCTTAAGTACCTATACAAGAGGACAAAAACATATATTCACACAAAACACATGTTCACACATTGTACAATTCCATTTCTATGAAATGCCTGCAACAGGCAAATCTATACAGATGAAGAGTAAATTAATTATTTCCTTGGGGTGCGGGGTATGGGAACTTACTGCGAATGGACATAACATTACTTTTTGGAACATTAAAAATGTTCTAAAATTACATTGTAGTGATGGAGGCCCAAGTCTGTAAATATGCTATAATTTACTGTATATTAAAATAGGTAAATTGTATGGCATATGAATTATATATTAATAAAATTGTTAAGTCCACAGAAGTTTTCTTTTTGGTGGGATACTCCTTTCTATCATTTATTAGGAAATCCATTCTTTAGATATCTATCCCATTGAATCCTCAATATTATTATCATTTTTTGAAGATTTTATTTATTTATTTGACAGAGAGAGACACAAAGAGAGAGGGAACACAAGTAGGGGGGAGTGGGAGAGGGAGAAGCAGGCTTCCCGCAGAGCAGGGAGGCTGATGCAGGGCTCCACCCCAGGACCCTGGGATCATGACCTGAGCTGAAGGCAGAAGCTTAAGGACTGAGCCACCCAGGTGCCCCATGAGTCCCCAATATTATTATGTAGATTTTGTTCGCCTCAATTATTTGTGCATTTAAAAACTATAATTTAAAAGCCACAAATGAAGCAACTTCTATCTGAATTTGTTGACCCAAAATAATCTGATAGAAAGGAAAGCGTTTAAATGAGATCTGAATTTATCCACAGAATATTATCAGCTTGCTTTCTGAATGTTAACATATTACTATTGAATTAGATCACTCTTCATTAGCATGTTAATCAGAAATAATATAGAACTGTGAATGGAAGCCCCTGAGGAATTCATGAATCTGTCTTCAATATTTATGGGCACCTGCTGCAAATTTCAGAATCCTGCAGGGGAGAACAGAGGATAATTCTTCTTTAATCAGTCCACAATCTTTCAGGGCATTCCTATTATTATTTTGAATCAGCTTCTTTGAGAATATTATTTCTAGCTTCTCTCCCAGCATCAGTGACAAATAAATTCTCTTAAAACTGTTCAGCTATGAAAAAAAAAAAAAAAAACTGTTCAGCTATGGATTTTTAAAAAGTAAAGAACATAGTCCCTCCAAATGTGGGTTATTTTGAATGCATAACACCTACATTGACAGCCATCTGTCTGGGTTAAAAAGATTCATCTAGAGTCTCATAAGGTATCAAGAAAATACTGACTATGATTAAAAATGATACTTCACTGAGTATATCATTTATGTAATTTTCCTTTACCTGTCTTAAAAAATATTCCAAATTTGACCAAAAAAATCTTCAATTTGTTTTTGTTATTTATACTGTAGATATATTTACTCTGGCAAAATGTACTAGAAAATCAATTAAATTTGCCTTGACCTATATTGCCCATACACAGTTTTTAAAAAATTGTAGTTATTTTTTAATGTATTATTTGTTTCAGGGATACAGATCTGTGATTCATCAGTCTTATATAATACCCAATGCTCATTACAATACATACCCTCCAGAATGTCCATCACCCAGTTATCCCATCCCTCCACCTCCCTCCCCTCCTGCAACCTTCAGTTTGTTTCCTATGATTAAGAGTCTCTTATGGTTTGTCTCCCTCTCTGGTTTCATCTTATTTCATTTTTTCCTCTCTATACCTATGATCCTTGTTTCTTAAATTCCACATATCAGTGAGATCATATGATAATTGTCTTTCTCTGATTGACTTATTTCGCTTAGCATAATACCCTCTAATTCCATCCACGTCATTACAAATGGCAAGATTCCATTTTTTGGTGGCTGCATAATACTCCATTATATCCTTTATCCATTTGACTGTCAATGGACATTTGGGCTCTTTCAGTAGTTTCACTATTGTGGACATTGCTGCTATAAACTTTGAGGAGCAGGTGCCCCTTCAGATCATTACATTTGTATCTTTAGGGTAAATACCCAGTAGTGCAATTGCTGGGTCATAAGGTAGCTCTATTTGCAACTTTTTGAGGAACCTCCATACTGTTTTCCAGAGTGGCTGCACTAGCTTGCATTCCCACCAATAGTGTAGGAGGGTTCCCCTTTCTCCACATCCTCGCCAACATCTGTCTTTTCCTGACTTGTTAATTTTAGCCATTCTGACTGGTGTGAGGTGGTATCTCATTGTGGTTTTGATTTGTATTTCCCTGATGCCAAGTGATGTTGAGCACTTTTTCATGTGTCCGTTGGCCATTTGGATACCTTCTTTGGGGAAATCTCTGTTCATGTTTTCTGCCAACTTCTTGATTGGGTTATTTGTTCTTTAGATGTTGAGTTTGATAACTTATTTATAGATTTTGGATACTAGCCCTTTATCTGATATGTCATTTGCAAATATCTTTTTCCCATTCTGTCAGTTGTCTTTTAGTTTTGTCAACTCTTTCCTTTGCTGTGCAAAAGCTTTTTACCATGATGAAATTCCAATAGTTCATTTTTGCCTTTGTTTCACTTGCCTTTGGAGATATGTCTAGCAAGAAATTGCTATGGCCGCGGTCAAAGAGGTTGCTGCTTGTGCTCTCCTCTAGGATTTTGATGGATTCCTGTCTCACATTTAGGTCTTTCATCCATTTTGAGTATATTTTTCTGTATGGTGTAAGGAAATGGTCCAGTTTCATTCTTCTACACATGGCTGTCCAATTTTCCCAACACCATTTGTTGAAGAACTGTCTTTTTTCCCATTGGATATTCTTTCCTGCTTTGTTGAAGATTAGTTGACCATAGAGTTGAGGGTCCATTTCTGGGCTCTCTATTCTGTTCCATTGATCTATGTGACTGTTTTTGTGCCGGTACCATACTGTCTTGATGATTATAGCTTTGGAATATAGCTTTAAGTCCAGCATTGTGATACCACCAGTTTTGGTTTTCTTTTTCAAGATTCCTCTGGCTATTTGGGGTCTTTTCTGGTTCCACACAAATTTTAGGATTATTTGTTCCAGCTCTGTGAAAAATGTCGATGGTATTTTGATAGGGATTGCATTGAATGTGTAGATTACTCTAGGCAGCATAGACATTTTCACATTATTTGTTCTTCCAATCCATGAGCATGGAACATTTTTTTTCATTTCTTTGCGTCTTCCTCAATTTCTTTCATGAGTATTCTGTAGTTTTCTGAGTACAGATCCTTTGCCTCTTCGGTTAGGTTTATTCCTATTCCTACTCCTAGGTATCTTATGGTTTTGGGTGCAATTGTAAATGGAATTGATTCCTTAATTTCTCTTTCTTCTGTCTCATTGTTGATGTATAGAAATGCAACTGATTTCTGTGCACTGGTTTTATACTGTGCCACTTTATTGAATTCCTGTATGAGTTCTAACGATTTTGGGGTGGAGTTTTTTAGGTTTTCCACATAGAGTATCATGTCATCTACAAAGAGTGAGTTTGATTTCTTCTTTGCTGATTCAGATGCCTTTTATTTCTTTTTGTTTTCTGATTGCTGAGGGTAGGACTTCTAGTACTATGTTGAACAGCAGTGGTGAAAAAAAATGTAGTTATTTTTTAATTATAGCTTTTATTTTATTTTTGTTTTTTTAAGATTTTATTTATTTATTTGACAGAGAGACACAGTGAGAGAGAGAACACAAGTGGGGGGAGTGGGAGAGGGAGAAGCAGGCTTTCCACTGAGCAGGGAGCCCAAGGTGGGGCTCAATCCCTGGATCCTGGGATCATGACCTGAGCCGAAGGCAGACACTTAATGACTGAGCCACCCAGGCACCCCTAATCATAGCTTTTAAATTATCTTATGATAAAATGGACTTTTTTTTATATACTTCGACAAATTTCAGCACCCAACAGATTCCTTTAGCCACCAGCACAGTGAGGAATCAAAACATTTTCATCAATCCAAAGTCCTTCCTCATGTTATCCCTTAATAGTTGCACTATCCTTCCCACTCATAACCCCTGAAAACTACTTATGTGTTTTCTGCCACACTAGTATTTCCTTTTGGGGACTGTCACATAATTGAAAACACACAATGGGTAACTGGTTGAAATGGACTTCTTTCACTCAGCTTAGAGATTCAACTAAATTGTATACAACAGTAGTTTTTTTCTGATGTACTTGGTAGTATTCCATTGTATAGATGGACCATACTTTATTCTTTCAACCATTGGAGGGTATTTACATTATTTCTACTTTAGGATGATTATGAATAGAGCTGCTACATGCATTCATGTACACGTTTTTGTGTGAAGGTAAGTTGTCATTTCTCTTGGATAAACCCAGCAGTAGGCTTGCTGGATCATAAGATAACTGTATGTCAAATGTTATAAGAGAAAGCCATCTGATTTCCATAGTGGCTATAACATTTCACTTTGTCAACAGTCATTTATAAGAGTTCCAACTAATTTTCACCATTATTTCATCCATTTCAGCATTTGCTCTTATCAATATTTTCACCCATCTTCTTCATCATTCTAATAATTTATACAGAAGCTAATTGCCATACATTGAACTTGGTATCAGGATACATGTTATTAACTTTGCCATGAACCTGGCCTCAATTTCTGTATGTGTCAAATGGGAATTGAGATACTTTTTCTAGTTCTTATGGTGATTTGTGGAGGTGAATTAGACAGATACAAAGGAGTTGGAAAAAGAATGAAGTATGCATATGAAATATTATTTTTATAAATATCCTTTTTTTGGTAACTACAAATTTGTATTTTAAGGCAGAGAGAATAACCTTTAAACATGTCTAATGAGGTTATGTGATTTTGTGGAGATGGATGGTGGGAAGTTTGACATGCTTTATCATATTTTATCAGGTTTTTATTTAATCCAGAATGGATGCAAATTCTTAACATGCACCAGCATCTAAACTGGAAGGTGTTAGATATAACTGTGAGGAGTCTGCAAGTTTTAGGAATTGGAAATCAGAGTAATAAATCTGTTTAAACAGCACACAAATACATGAATAATTGCATCTTTTTTTTTTTATTTAATTTTTTTATTGTTATGTTAATCCCCATACATTACATCATTAGTTTTAGATATAGTGTTCCATGATTCATTGTTTGTGCATAACACCCAGTGCTCCATGCAGAACGTGCCCTCCTCAATACCCATCACCAGGCTAACCCATCCTCCCAACCCCCTCCCCTCTAGAACCCCCAGTTTGTTTTTCAGAGTCCATCGTCTCTCATGGTTCTTCTCCCCCTCCGATTTCCCCCCCTTCATTCTTCCCCTCCTGCTACATTCTTCTTCTTCTTTTTTTCTTTCTTAACATATATTGCATTATTTGTTTCAGAGGTACAGATCTGAGATTCAACAGTCCTGCACAATTCACAGCGCTTACCAGAACACATACCCTCCCCAGTGTCCATCACCCAGTCACCCCATCCCTCCCACCCCACCCCCCACTCCAGCAACCCTCAGTTTGTTTCCTGAGATTAAGAATTCCTCATATCAGTGAGGTCATATGATACATGTCTTTCTCTGTTTGACTTATTTCGCTCAGCATAATACCCTCCAGTTCCATCCACGTCGTTGCAAATGGCAAGATCTCATTCCTTTTGATGGCTGCATAATATTCCATTGTATATATATACCACATCTTCTTTATCCATTCATCTGTTGATGGACATCTTGGCTCTTTCCACAGTTTGGCTACTGTGGACATTGCTGCTATAAACATCGGGGTGCACGTAGCCTTTCGGGTCCCTACTTTTGTATCTTTGGGGTAAATACCCAGTAGTGCAATTGCTGGATCATATGGTAGCTCTATTTTCAACTTTTTGAGGAACCTCCATACTGTTTTCCAGAGTGGCTGCACCAGCTTGCATTCCCACCAACAGTGTAGGAGGGTTCCCCTTTCTCCGCATCCCCGCCAACATCTGTCATTTCCTGACTTGTTAATTTTAGCCATTCTGACTGGTGTGAGGTGGTATCTCATTGAGGTTTTGATTTGGATTTCCCTGATGCCGAGCGATATTGAACACTTTTTCATGTGTCTGTTGGCCATTTGGATGTCTTCTTTGGAGAAATGTCTGTTCATGTCTTCTGCCCATTTCTTGATTGGATTCTTTGTTCTTTTGGTGTTGAGTTTGATGAGTTCTTTATAGATTTTGGATACTAGCCCTTTATCTGATATGTCATTTGCAAATATCTTCTCCCATTCTGTCAGTTGTCTTTTGGTTTTGTTGACTGTTTCCTTTGCTTTGCAAAAGCTTTTTATCTTGATGAAGTCCCAATAGTTCATTTTTGCCCTTGCTTCCCTTGCCTTTGGCGATGTTTCTAGGAAGGAGTTGCTGCGGCTGAGGTCGAAGAGGTTGCTGCCTGTGTTCTCCTTTAGGATTTTGATGGACTCCTGTCTCACATTGAGGTCTTTCAACCATTTGGAGTCTATTTTTGTGTGTGGTGTAAGGAAATGGTCCAGTTTCATTCTTCTGCATGTGGCTGTCCAATTTTCCCAACACCATTTGTTGAAGAGACTGTCTTTTTTCCATTGGACATTCTTTCCTGCTTTGTCGAAGATTAGTTGACCATAGAGTTGAGGGTCCATTTCTGGGCTCTCTATTCTGTTCCATTGATCTATGTGTCTGTTTTTGTGCCAGTACCATACTGTCTTGATGATGACAGCTTTGTAGTAGAGCTGGAAGTCTGGAATTGTGATGCCGCCGGCTTTGCTTTTCTTTTTCAACATTCCTCTGGCTATGCGGGGTCTTTTCTGGTTCCATACAAATTTTAGGATTATTTGTTCCATTTCTTTGAAGAAAGTGGATGGTATTTTGATGGGGATTGCATTGAATGTGTAGATTGCTCTAGGTAGGATTGACATCTTCACAATATTTGTTCTTCCAATCCATGAGCATGGAACGTTTTTCCATTTCTTTGTGTCTTCCTCAATTTCTTTCATGAGTATTTTGTAGTTTTCTGAGTACAGATCCTTTGCCTCTTTGGTTAGATTTATTCCTAGGTATCTTATGGTTTTGGGTGCAATTGTAAATGGGATCGACTCCTTAATTTCTCTTTCTTCTGACTTGTTGTTGGTGTATAGGAATGCCACTGACTTCTGTGCATTGATTTTATATCCTGCCACTTGACTGAATTCCTGTATGAGTTCTAGCAGTTTTGGGGTGGAGTCTTTGGGATTTTCCACATAAAGTATCATATCATCTGCAAAGAGTGAGAGTTTGACTTCTTCTTTGCCAATTTGGATGCCTTTGATTTCTTTTTGTTGTCTGATAGCTGTGGCTAGGACTTCCAATACTATGTTGAATAGCAGTGGTGATAGTGGACATCCCTGCCGCGTTCCTGACCTTAGGGGGAAAGCTCTCAGTTTTTCCCCATTGAGAATGATATTCGCTGTAGGTTTTTCATAGATGGCTTTTATGATATTGAGGTATGTACCCTCTATCCCTATACTCTGAAGAGTTTTGATCAAGAAAGGATGCTGTACTTTGTCAAATGCTTTTTCTGCATCTATTGAGAGGATCATGTGATTCTTGTTTTTTCTTTTGTTAATGTATTGTATCACGTTGATTGATTTGCGGATGTTGAACCAACCTTGCAGCCCAGGGATAAATCCGACTTGGTCGTGGTGAATAATCCTTTTAATGTACTGTTGGATCCTATTGGCTAGTATTTTGGTGAGAATTTTTGCATCCATGTTCATCAGGGATATTGGTCTGTAATTCTCCTTTTTAATGGGGTCTTTGTCTGGTTTTGGGATCAAGGTAATGCTGGCCTCATAAAATGAGTTTGGAAGTTTTCCTTCCATTTCTATTTTTTGGAACAGTTTCAGAAGGATAGGTATTAATTCTTCTTGAAATGTTTGGTAGAATTCCCCTGGGAAGCCATCTGGCCCTGGGCTTTTGTGTTTTGGGAGATTTTTGATGACTGCTTCTATTTCCTTAGTGGTTATAGGTCTGTTCAGGTGTTCTATTTCTTCCTGGTTCAGTTTTGGTAGTTGATACATCTCTAGGAATGCATCCATTACTTCCAGGTTATCTAATTTGTTGGCATAGAGTTGCTCATAATATGTTCTTATAATTGTTTGTATTTCTTTGGTGTTGGTTGTGATTTCTCCTCTTTCATTCATGATTTTGTTGATTTGGGTCATTTCTCTTTTCTTTTTGATAAGTCTGGCCAGGGGCTTATCAATCTTGTTAATTCTTTCAAAGAACCAGCTCCTAGTTTCGTTGATCTGTTCTACTGTTCTTTTGGTTTCTATTTCATTGATTTCTGCTCTGATCTTTATTATTTCTCTTCTCCTGCTGGGTTTAGGCTTTATTTGCTGTTCTTTCTCCAGCTCCTTTATATGTAGGGTTAGGTTGTGTACTTGAGACCTTTCTTGTTTCTTGAGAAAGGCTTGTATTGCTATATACTTTCCTCTTAGGACTGCCTTTGCTGTATCCCAAAGATTTTGAATAGTTGTGTTTTCATTTTCATTGGTTTCCATGAATTTTTTTAATTCTTCTTTAATTTCCTGGTTGACCCATTCATTCTTCAGTAGGATGCTCTTTAGCCTCCATGTATTTGAGTTCTTTCTGACTTTCCTCTTGTGATTGAGTTCTAGTTTCAAAGCATTGTGGTCTGAGAATAGGCAGGGGATGATCCCAATCTTCTGGTACCGGTTGAGACCTGATTTATGACCTAGGATGTGATCTATTCTGGAGAATGTTCCATGGGCACTAGAGAAGAATGTGTATTCCGTTGCTTTGGGATGGAATGTTCTGAATATGTCTGTGAAGTCCATTTGGTCCAGTGTGTCATTTAAAGTCTTTATTTCCTTGTTGATTTTTTGCTTAGACGATCTGTCCATTTCAGTGAGGGGGGTGTTAAAGTCCCCCACTATTATTGTATTGTTGTCGATGTGTTTCTTTGCTTTTGTTATTAATTGCCTTATATAATTGGCTGCTCCCATGTTAGGGCCATAGATATTTACAATTGTTAGATCTTCTTGTTGGATAGACCCTTTAAGTAGGATATAGTGTCCTTCCTCATCTCTTATTACAGTCTTTGGTTTAAAATCTAATTTGTCTGATATAAGGATTGCCACCCCAGCTTTCTTTTGTTGTCCATTAGCATGGTAAATGGTTTTCCACCCCCTCACTTTCAATCTGGGGGTGTCTTTGGGTCTAAAATGAGTCTCTTGCAGACAGCATATCGATGGGTCTTGTTTTTTAGTCCAATCTGATAGCGTGTGTCTTTTGATTGGGGCATTTAGCCCATTTACATTCAGGGTAACTATTGAAAGATAGGAGTTCAGTGCCATTGTATTGCCTGTAAAGTGACTGTTACTGTATATTGTTTGTGTTCCTTTCTGGTCTATGTTGCTTTTAGGCTCTCTCTTTGCTTAGAGGACCCCTTTCAATATTTGTTGTAGGGCTGGTTTCGTGTTTGCAAATTCCTTTAGTTTTTGTTTGTCCTGGAAGCTTTTTATCTCTCCTTCAATTTTCAATGACAGCCTAGCTGGATATAGTATTCTTGGCTGCATATTTTTCTCATTTAGTGCTCTGAATATGTCCTGCCAGTCCTTTCTGGCCTGCCAGGTCTCTGTGGATAAGTCTGTTGCCAATCTAATGTTTCTACCATTGTAGGTTACATATCTCTTCTCCCGAGCTGCTTTCAGGATTTTCTCTTTGTCTCTGAGACTCGTAAGTTTTACTATTAGATGTCGGGGTGTTGACCTATTTTTATTGATTTTGAGAGGGGTTCTCTGTGCTTCCTGGATTTTGATGCCTGTTTCCTTCCCCAAATTAGGGAAGTTCTCTGCTATAATTTGCTCCATTATACCTTCTGCACCTCTCTCTCTTTCTTCTTCTTCTGGGATCCCAATTATTCTAATGTTGTTTCGTCTTATGGTATCGTTTATCTCTCGAATTCTGCCTGCATCTTAAGAGATCAGAGTTAAGTCATATACCCATATTGCCAGTGTTGTTCCATTAGGTTTCAGGGGAAAATATATACACGCTTCTGTAAAACTTTGACTTTTTTTCTCTTTGGCTTCTTTCTTTTTCTCTCCTTAGGGAAAATTTCTAACTGGTGGACTGAGACATTTAACATCAGAAACTCCATATTTTATTTTATTTTGAGGGGACAATGGAGAGAAAAACTCAAGAACACAACATTGTGATTTGACCTGCAGAGCAAGTTCTAAATTATAATAAAGGAAATAAGAGCATTAAAAATAGTATGTGCTACAAATATGTATTTGAGTCAAATAGGAAAATAGATTCTGCATATAAATATTTTATTGATTGCAATGGACTATATCTGCTAAATATTTTACTCTGGCTTTTTAAACACTGTTTGTTTTTTTTTCTTTATGTTTATGTAGTTTTATCTTTTACAGAGAAAATGCTATTACATGAAATTTGTCATTTTCCAAACTAGGTTACAAAATCTACTGCCACTTTCACTTAGGCACCACAATTTTATGCAATATGCCACTTATATCATTACAGAGTTTAATTTCATATTTTGTCAGAAATGACACATATCTTGGTTATGAAAGGTTTAAATTTTGATCAAAATATTAGAGTTTAATTTTTCTTTAACTTATCCAGCCCACTATCCTCCCCTATTTTTGCTTATGGCAAAAAGCTTTGCTGTTCAAAACCCATCAAATGATAGCAAGGGCATAGAATAGGAATTTTTTATGGAAATCTTTGATTATTGTAGCCACAGTTTACTTCAGTTATTTTATGGGTAAACCTTCCATCTCAGATTGTCTACATAACATCTTCTGTCAGGATCTATGCTGTTTTGAAAAAATCTGAATTTAGATTAAAAGGTATGGTTTAAGTCCTGCCTATATGATTTATTACCTGCTAAACCTTGATCAGATACATAAATTCATTAATCTTAATCATAAATGAAAATGATAACAAATAACATTAGTAGCATATATTCCATAAGGCTATTATGAGATTGTAAATGATATGACATATATCAAAATGTGTTGTAAACTACAAATTATTTCAAAATGTGGATATACTCATTAGTATAACCTTATTGAAGAAGTCTATCATAAGCCTCAGTTGCCCATCTGTTCACACCCATCTGTACTTCAGATCAAAAATTAGTATTTATGAAACACATGTTAGATTTATAGTATATTGTAGTCTAATCAATAGGTGACATAAGAGACCATTTTGTTGAGTTGTTTAAAATCTAGTTCTTGGTGGTTTGATGGTGGTTCTGGAGAAGGGCATGCTGGTGACAGAGGAAGAAGACCTTATCATAGATACATGAGATAAATAAAAGTATAAGTAAGCACATGTTTATGTGATTAAGACAGTTACAATAATACTTTCAGAACATTTATTTCTGATCAGCATGAACTCAGTATCCTTCAACTGTCCCACTCCTTGTTCCCCCAGTTTCCAAAACTCTTGATGTGTATGGGCAATAGGTCTGACCAGCACTAGTTTGATAAAAGCATTCTGACTCTGTTCCTCCTTTTTCCAAAATCTTCTGATTCAAGATTTTGAAACTACATAGTTTCAAATTCCTGAAGATCTTGAAAATGTCCTTTTTGTTTATCTAAATAGTGGAAGAAATTGGTTCTACAAAGATATAATTATAAGAGCATCATATGAATGAATTAAAATGTTTGGGGTTCCAGTTTCAAACTTTAACTCAATAGGTCAGGATGTCAGAAAGAGTAGGCAGATCAGGAGGTCAGTATGCTGGACAGTAAATTTGTCCCAGAACAGTTCTATTGAGGAATGTGTTGTCAGTCTTGGCAAGAGCCTATGCTACTCGCAGGAAAGCAATCCATCCATTCATAATGAATGGAGAGGAGAAAACAATAAACATGCAAATGTACTTCTATTCTTTACAAATAGATTTGTATACTTCTTCAGTGGAAGAATGGAGGAAATACGAACAGAGAGACCAAAGCGAAGTTCAATATTCTCAAGGATGAGAAAAGAAAACTTGAAAACCTATATATTACAGTCTGAAAGTATTGCCTGAAAATAAAGACTTTCAGGATAACACATTTCTGCTAAGTTACAATCAATCTTTAATCACATGTGCCATAACATAAATTTTAGACAATAAAACTACACTTATTCTTTTTTTTTATTTTTTTAAAGATTTTATTTATTTGAGAGAGAGAGAGAGAGAAAGCACATGAGAGGGGGGAGGGTCAGAGGGAGAAGCAGACTCCCCGCCGAGCAGGGAGCCCGATGTGGGACTCGATCCCCGGACTCCGGGATCATGACCTGAGCCGAAGGCAGTTGCTTAACCAACTGAGCCACCCAGGTGCCCAAAACTACACTTATTCTTGAATGTTTAAAACAGTAAGACAAAACAGAATAAGAATGACTAATATTTTTACCCTGTGTAATGTAGCCAAATTAAGTAGAAAAAAATTAATACATAAAGTGGCAAATTCAATAAACAAAATACTTTTAAAATGAAAAATATACCTCCTTCATAAAGTCCTGAAACTTGTGGAATGCCACTAACCATCAAAAAGTAATAATTTTGACATGTTATTATCCACTAATCAAAACAAGCATATAAAAAAAAAATGGGGGCAACGTGGGATTGATTCAGAAAAAAAATGGCAGACTAAAAATCAGCTATTATTGGGTGCCTGGGTGGCTCAGTTGGTTAAGCGACTGCCTTCGGCTCAGGTCATGATCCTGGAGTCCTGGGATCGAGTCCCCCGTCGGGCTCCCTGCTCAGTGGGGAGCTTGCTTCTCCCTCTGACCCTCTCCCCTCTCATGCTGTTTCTCTCTCTCTCTCTCTCTCAAATAAATAAATAAATAAAATCTTTAAAAAAAAATAAAAAAATAAAAATCAGCTATTGTTTCCCCACAGAAACATCAAAGGAACAACAAGAAGCTGTCTGAACCAACATTGTTAGAGGTCTGGAAAATAGTCAGAACTTTACAGCATCCAAGCAAATGCCCAATTAAGAAAAAGCAGTTTTCAAAACAGAAAGGTTTTTGGCATTTTTTACTCACCCTCTCCCTACTTCCTCCTGGTGCAGTGACAATGTTGGTCTTTAGCAGCAGCAGCTGGTTCCCATTGCCCACCTTGAACTGGAGAAAGCAGAATAGATCTTATCAGAAAATTATTGTGGAGGCACCTGGGTGGTTCAGTCGGTTAAGCGTTGGACTCTTGGTTTCCACTCAGTCGTGATCATGAGTGATCATGAGATCTAGCCCCATGTGGGGCTCTGTGCTCAGTGCAGAATCTGCTAAGGATTCTCTCTCCCTCTTCTGCCCATCCACTTGTGTTCTCTCTGTCTCTAAAATGAATAAATAAATCTTAAAAAAAAATTATTGTGTAAGTTTGTTCTAACTGGACTGAGGCCCATCTAATGAACAGAAGTGAGGTAATAATCCCTATTTTGCATATCTCAAAAAACAGAAAGGAAAAGTGGTGGGCACTGCTCATAAAGAGGATAAGGCAATAAAAAAAATCAGAAGGTAAATTAGGAAATACCTTGAGATAAATAAAAACAAAAACACAAATAACAAAAGTTGTAGGATACTGTGAAAGCAGTTCTTTTTTTTTATTTTTTTTTAAGATTTTATTTATTTGCGAGAGAGAGAATGAGAGACAGAGAGCATGAGAGGGGGGAGGGTCAGAGGGAGAAGCAGACTCCCTGCTCAGCAGGGAGCCTGATGTGGGACTCGATTCTGGGACTCCAGGATCATGACCTGATCCGAAGGCAGTCGCTTAACCAACTGAGCCACCCAGGCACCTGTGAAAGCAGTTCTAAGAGGGAAAGTTATAGCTGGAAAATGTTACTTTAAAAAAGAAAAAAAAAATGTCAAGTCAATCTAAATTTACATCTTAATAAGCTAGAAAAAAAGGCAAACAAACCTATACCTAGTAAAGGAAATAATAAGAAATATAGCAAAGACAAATAAAATAGAAAAACAATAAAATAAGACAATAAACCCAAAAGTTCGCTCTTGGGAAAATTCCAGAAAATAAAAGAACTATTAGTTTGTTAAGAAAAAAAAAAAAAAAAAGATTCCAATCACTAAGTAAGAAATGGAAATAGGGTTGTTACTACAGACCCTATAGAAATAAAAAGATTATAAAATAATGATACATACATATATATTAAATATATATGAAATAATACTATTATTATGTTATAAAATAATATACCAATAAATTGAATAACCTAGATGAAATGCACACATTCTAAGAAACACACAACCTACCAGGACTAAATCATGATTCATAGAAAATCTGTATAGACCTATAAGTAATAAGTTGACTGAATTAACAATAAAATACTGTCAAACAAAGAAAGCCCTGAAGCAGATGCTTCACTAGTAAAGTTACCAAACATTTAAAAAAATTTAATATCAATGTTACTCAAAATGTCCTCAAAAATTGAAGATGAAGAAATATTCCTTCACTCATTCGTTAAAGCCAACATTAGCCTCATACTAAAGCTAGACAAAGATGTTAAGGGAAAATTATAGACCAATACCCCTTATGATTATTGATGCAAAAATCATCAACAAAAAATTAGCAAACCAAACTTAGAGCATAATAATAAGAGTATTATAATCCTTAAGCAAGCAGAATTTATTCCCTTATTCCAAGGAAGTTTCAACATATAGAAATTAATTGATCTAATACATTACATTAATAGAATGAAAGGGAAAAATGTTCATCTCCACAAAAGGAAGAAAAACATTTGACAAAATTCAACACTCTTTCATGATAAAACACTAAACTAGAAATAAAAGGAAAATTTTCCAACATGATAAAGTCCATATATGAAAAACCTACAGCTAACATCATACTTAATGATGAAAGATAAAAGCTTTCCTTTATGATCAGGAATAAGAAAAGGACGTTTGCTTTGCTCACTTCTATTTTACATAGTAGTAGAAGGGCTAGCTAGAACAATTAGGCAAGAAAAAGAAATAAAAGTCACC
Organism: Halichoerus grypus; assembly: GCF_964656455.1. Lineage (NCBI taxonomy): Eukaryota > Metazoa > Chordata > Mammalia > Carnivora > Phocidae > Halichoerus > Halichoerus grypus. The sequence goes on from NC_135715.1 coordinate 89,866,150, forward strand.
CAGATGAGAAAGGAAGAAGTAAAATTACACCTGTTTACAGATGACATGATCTTATATGGAGAGAACTCTAAAGATTATACACCAAAACAACCAGCCAAAAAAAAACCTACTAGAACTATGAATTTAGCAAATTTGCAACATACAAAATCAACACAAAAATTAATTGGGTTTCTATAAACTAAAAATAAGCAAATCAAACAGGAAGTTAAGAAAACAATTCATTTACTATAGAATAATAGAAAATGAAATACATATAAATAAACTTAACCAAGCAGGTGACAGACTTGTACACTGAAAACTCAAAATCTTGTTGAAAGAAATTAAAGAAGACATAAATAAATTGATAGACATCTCATGTTTATTTACTGGAAAACAATATTGCTAAGATGACAATACTACTCAAAACTTTCAATAGATTTAGTGCAATTCCTACCCAATTTGCAAAGGCATCTGTAGCAGATATTTTGGGGGGGATTAAAATCTTTCTATTTGGTCTACCTATTTACTCTGATAATAGACAAATATTTGTGTAAAGCAGAAATAATAGGATCATTTTAATAATTAGCTTTTTATTCCATAAAATATGTTTCCTTTTATGGATGCTATCCTTCACAAACAAGTAACCTTAAAGTAATTTCACAAGTCTAAGCATCCGAACTACATATGTAGGTTACTTAGTCCAAGAGTCATTCTCAGGAGGCTAAATAAGGGGGCCCTTCTCTATTTAAGGGTTATTTCAAATTCTGTTATTTTAGCTTTTCCCTCCATTTCTTCCCTATTGTGTAACTCTTCCTCTTAAATGCCAACATTTGGTTTGATATATCTCTAATCTTAGGTTGTAGGCCTTGGAAACTTAATTCAGTATTTTTTTTTTTCTGCCCTGGTCCTACGTTTATTTTTCAAATGCTTTTCACTGAAGGGTTGTCAATATTGCATCTTTCCCCTCCTCCAACCTTATCTAACAACCAGTCACTGTTTCCAACCAAGCCTGTTGGGTTGCCGATGGAATAAATGATTAATCACCAACCAGTTATCCCAAACTGAATCTGACTCATGGACCTGTTTTGTTTCATTTGAGCCTTTTAGTTCACAAAAGAATTTTGCATTTAAATCAATTACTAACATAAAATTCAAGGAAATTCACAATAAATATATATTTCCAGTTTCTCTTGAAACTGGGAACGTCTGGTAAGAGAGAACCCTTAGGGCAATAGTTGGCCAGAGCTGAGTGGAGGTTGTCCCTTATAACTGGGACATATATCTTCCAGCTCATTTGATTCCAACACATTTACCTTACTTCAACCAACCTGCTAAAATTAATTGGATTATCTGCCTCTCTGTGAGCATTTGAGTTTGGTGAATTGCTTGCCAACTGTCTCTGAAGGGTCTTCAAGGATGCACTCTGAGAATTACTGAAGTACTTTTGGTGGCACTAGAATATTCATGGTTTCTTCAAAAAGAAAAGCAAAGCCCTCATTTCAAGTTGTAAGTTCTGTTAAATATAAAAAAAAATACACTGAAACATAAAAACATATACACCTCAACAGTGTCATTATTTTATATTCCACTGTGTTTACTTTTAGGGTGTTTATGTGTGGCACCCATAAGATTATTGTATTTTCTCATGTTTTCTGAGAGTTATGCAAAGAGTGAACTTTGGTCTGTGGCAACAACCTATGCAATCACTTCAAATAAGATGTATTTTTTTTAATTTATTTATTTGATGTACTTATTATCTTGGCTTTAGCAATTCCATTGCCTTTGCCTTTTGGTAAGAAAATCCCTTTGCTGTGTTGCTACTGCTGTGCAGTTAGAAATATCTCACTTCCTACCTTGTTGTCTGTGCTTCATGCTCTGAGAAGACATGCGTGAGTTTGACCCTCTTGAAGTATTTGGCTCAATAACCATATTTCATATGGTTTCAAGTTCCATTTCTCAGCTCTAATTCAACTTGGAATTTTGAGTTAGAGATAAAAATCTGATAGGATTGTTAAAATAAACATGTCTTTAAAGCATACCGTGTTTGGGAAGTTTCCCTGACACTTCACCTTCTCTTTTTATTGTTTGACTAGTTTCTGTTGTTCCTTTTGTTATTTTTATGTCTTCTCAGAGATGCCAAGTTGATGGTTCTTGAATCTCCTTAACTGAAGATACTGAGTGTTATCCCTGGGCATTTTGAGAGGAAAAACAAAATATTGTCACTGCCTCTAGGTGAACAAATAACAATAAATGTCATTAGATTGCTCTAGAATAAACTGAATCAGCCCTGAAATGTTATTAAAAGATATTATGATTGTGTATTGTGCAATCTTCAAAATATAATTCACTTCCAATGCCTGAGATTAGCCAAACCTTGAACAGAATCCCAATCTAGATTTGAGATTGGATATTAAATAGGGTTACAATTACCTGGTTAAATACAAATTGATGTCTTTAAAAAAGTATTTGTCTGATTTTCAGGAGTTTTCTCTCTAGTGAGAATTAGAATTTTATAAGTATCTGCCTTCTAATGCTTGTAAGACATGGCTATTTTATATCCAAGCTTAATTTTAATTTCTAAGAGTATCTAACTCATTTTAACAATTGAGAGCATGTCTTATTTCAGCAATATGTATGTCAATTTGATTAGGTCTATCCAAATCATGAAAAATAATGAGATTGCTAAACTGGGTGTGTGTTTGTGTACCTGTGCAAAACAAACTCAATAAAACTTAAACTCTCATAGCATGATGTATTAGTCATCTATTGCCATGCATATGATTGCCCAAAATGTAGTGGCTTGAAACAACAGCATTTATTATTTCATTGTTTCTGTATAGCAGGTGTGCATAAGATGTGGTTGAGCTGTGACCTCTGCCTCAGAAGCTTTCCTAGGCTGCAATCAAGATGCCAATAGGGACTGTGGTCTCATCTTAAGGCTTGACTGGGAAAGGATCTGCTTTCCAGCTTACTCATGTAGTTATTGGCAGGATGAAGTTTCTTCTGAGCTATTGGACTGAAAATCTTATTTCTTTGGCTGCCGACCAAAAGCTGCCTTCAGATCCTTGCTTCATGAGTCTCTCCATACAGCAGCTAGTTTCATTAGAACTGGCAAGCTAGAAGCTCAAAGAGGGAGTAACAGAGAAAATTCACAATCTTTTATAAATCAATTTGAAAGTGACATCCTATCACTTTTGTCTTATTCTATTGGTTAATGAAAGAAGTCATGTGGAGTGGTTCATACGCACTGGTCCAAGATAACACAAGGGTGTGAAGACCAGGAGGTGGGGATCATTAGAAGCCGTGTCAAAAGCTGTCAACTATAACTAATAGTTTTTTGTTTTTGTTTTCCAAATAGAAGTGCTGGAAGATGTTCTAGCCTTTGAAAACCTAGTAATTTGAGAAAAATTCATTTTTGATCAATTAATTCAAAGGCTTTTCTCAACCAGTCTGCTGACATGCATGGGGACCACAAAGATGAATAGAATACATGATTCTTACCTTAAAGAAGTCCACAGCTTAGATGAGAAAGTGATAAAGTAATTGATCCTCATAAATCACAGCAAAATTGCTAGGACAGAAACAACACAAAAGAGCAAATAGGACAGCATTCAAACTAACCAGGGTGGTTTGGTGGGGGCTACAGTGGTCAGGGACACTTCAGAAGCAAGGACACTGGACTGCAGACTTACAGAAAGAGGAGAATTTTTTTTTATTTTTTATTGTTATGTTAATCACCATACATTACATCATTAGTTTTTGATGTAGTGTTCCATGATTCATTGTTTGCGTATAACACCCAGTGCTCCATGCAGTACATGCCCTCTTTAATACCCATCACCAGGCTAACCCATCCTCCCAACCCCCTCCCCTCTAGAACCCTCAGTTTGTTTTTCAGAGTCCATTGTCTCTCATGGTTCATCTCCCCCTCCGATTTCCCCCCTTCATTCTTCCCCTCCTGCTATCTTCTTCTTTTTTTTAATTCATTTTAAGATTCCTCCTATATATGTTATAACAGCTTCATCTATATACAGAAAGACAGAGAGAAAGGGAAGGGAATGGGCAAAGACATGGATGTGAAAACACCAAAGTGTGGTATGGAGAATTCCAAGTTGAAAACAACTCCCAGCTTTACAGAGTAGTTGGAGGATCAAATATATAGCAGGAATTGAAATTGATGAGGTAATGGTGGGCCTGAGAACAAGAGGACAGGAAGGTGAGTGAGTGTGTGATAATGTGTGTGTGTGTGTGTGTGTGTGTGTGTGTGTGTGTTGGGGAGTGAGATGCTGGAGAGTGGCCAATTTCTAAAGCCACCTAAGGGTTAGGACCATATGTTTCACACAATGGTGAATCTCAGAAGTTTAACCAGGATACATACCAGGATGATCATATTTGTATTTTGGTAAATCATTTATGTACAAAATGCTTCAAAATGCTGAATTTTGGTGGTGCCTACATGGCTCAGTCAGTTAAGCATTTGCCTTCAGCTCAGGTCATGATCTCCAGGTCCTGGGATTGAGCCCTGATTCAGGCTTCTTGCTCGGCGGGGAGTCTGCGTCTCTCTCTTTCTCTCTGCCCCTCCCCAACACTTGTTCTCTCTCTCTCTCAAATAAATAAAATCTTTAAAAAAATGCTGAATTTTGCTACAGTTTACAGTGATTTTACTGTTTCTTGGCTTCCTTTATTGTGAAATAAACATTAAAATCCTAAACACCTTTTAGCTTCCTTTTACTTTCATAAAATGTTTTGTTCTCCCCCCTTTCCTGCATGCCACATCTTTGGGTTTGCCATTTTCTCCACCTAAAATAACCTAAGATTCTTTTCTTCTTTGAAGGTTCAGCCTTTCATGAAGATTAAAAGAGTATGAATCCAAAAAACCTGCTCTACTTCACACTAGCTCTGTGACCTTCATCTTAGATTCCTCATCTGTACAATGATGACAAATAATATCCAGCTTACCATGTTATGAAAATTAAATGAAAGAAGTCATGCAAAATACTTACCATGCATCTTTAGTGCCTGGCAAACAGCAATAATCTCCTTTACTCATCTTTCAAACTCCATATCCCAAATGCTTCTCTGATTTCCCCAGCCTGCAAATTCTTATTTTCTAAGCATAGGACATGTTCCATCCACATTACAAATTTGACTCTTCTATATATATATATTTTTTTTTCTGGAGTATTTGTTGAAACTTTTGTGTATATAGTTTTTAATTATGAGTTCCTAAAGAGCTTATTTTACTTGTCTTCATAGATCCCTGTATGCTCTCTCCTTGATGAGTCACTCACCCATCATAGAATAGATTTGCTCTTTTTATCTTTCTGCATAGATAAAAGTATAAATAAAGAAATAGAAAATACACTAATTAATAGATCATCAGTAAATAATTAGATATTTGGATAGGTAGATATTTTATTTAAAAATATGTATATATACACAAAATGGTTGCTATGTGCAAGGCACTGTTAAAACACTTAATAAGTGAATATATTGTCTTTCATGCATCTCATTATTTGAGGGATTAGATATTGTCTAATCCTACAGGATGACGGCAGCCAATTTTTAATACTGGAATTTGTACTCTAACAATGATATAATGCCTAAACTCAATAAATACACCTTGAGCAAGAAGAAAAGTATTTTCTGTGTAATTTTGACAATGCTCCAAGGTGTCATGGAATCGTGGTTTGAAGAATGGAAAAAGGTCAACTCTTCTCCCATGACTTTGTACCTCTGCTCCCCCATCTGAATAGTAAGGCCTGGGCCAGGTGAGTCTGGTTGCAAAGGCAAGGCTTATGTCTCTGCAATGTTAGACAGGACCAAGGAAGATATGTGGATGAAGGACATTGCTCCACTGTCAGCTGCTTTGTAGTTCCTGGCAAGAGCATAGGTGCAACAGTCTCCTGTGTGCTCTGTGCTGTGTATTCCTACTTACCGGCCCGGGCTTAGTACTGAAACTTAGGATTATGCATTTGGTTCAGGTGGTTCACCTTTAATACCTTTCATTTATCTGATTCAAGTTGATTATTAGAACAAGATACAGACACAGTTGAAGCAAGGTGAATGCTTCTGAAGAATAAATTGACATGTGGGTGAAGCCCCTACTACTCCAGTATCTCAGATGGAAGGAATTTCAGAAACTGGCAAAGAAATACAATGGAGAATTATTATTGGATAAGAGCTCTTGACAAAGCCCTTCTGTCATAGTGCATGAGCAATATTCACTGAATTTATGTATAAGGCAAGGCTAAAGACAGCCTCAGGGTCTATTTGACTGTACATGTCTGGGGAGAGCAGGGTGGTAGGTGGGAGTTGAAACAAGCAAATAAAACAAAATAAATCATAACGTTAGGGAATCTGGATTCAGAAAAGCCTAGATTTAAATTTGAATTCTCTTACTTTTTAGTTATTTGACTTTGGGCTGTTCTTTTTTCTCGATGCGATACTAATATTTATCACTTGGAAATGAATATAATGATGCTGAGTTTGCCTGACTTTGCAGGGTTATGAGTATTTAATGACATGGAATATGTAAAATGCCTTGCACAGTGTGGGGCACAGACCACATGTTCAGTAAGAATTTGTCCTCATTTTCTTTCCCCTGTTCCCCTGTGTGTCCACCACATTGGTACCAGCCTGAAAACTGACTTTACTGAGAACTGTTCAGCTAACATTGAAACCGGACAGGCTCAGTGGTGTCAGTAGGTGGAGGCCTCATCAATCTTGCTTGATGGTGAGGGCATGCTAAAGATTGTGCTATTAGCATCTCAGATTTGGATGCAGGGTGCCTTGGCTTCCACGGAAGTGTGAACCCAAGTGCTTCTGGCTCGTTTGAGAGAGTGAGGAGGGTGAATGGAAGTAGTGAGGCTTTCTATGGTCATTTGTTAAAATGACTTTTTAATGATGGTACAAACCGTTTTCACATCTTAGGTACACAGCAGAAACGGAAACATAAATAAACCACATTCTTGAGCTCTTGGCACAAAACCAATGAAAGAACTAGAACTACTTTTAAAAAATGAGAGGAAAGATGTAAAATTAACATTTAAATATGCTCACTGATTTTTCATTTGCATACAATTAGTTAACTAAAGAACAAAGGTTTCCAAAGGTCAGAAGATACCTTTTTACACATGCAAAATTCCATTTTTCTAATAATTGCAATTTTAAAGAAATCCCAAATTAGTAATTAAAATACGATTGACTTAATGTATGCTAAAATGAGATTTGGAAACTTCCACAAAGTTTGGAGAGGAAAAAAAAAATTCCTCGCCCTTATTTTAAGGTGTTATATTGGACTATCTATTCATATCTCATGAATAAAAATTGCTTAAGTTATGTAGATATTGCTCAAGTCTGGCTCTATTTCCACCACATTAAGGTAAGAGAACTGACCTTGCCTACCTTCATGAACTGACATTGCTTTCAAGTTTCACATGGTATCTTATCAGTAAGTCTTCTGTGTACTTCAATCATGTGGTCTCAGTTTGAGAAACCAATGACTCTATTCTCATCTTCTCTCCCTTTGTTTATTCTCACCAGTGCTTGACATTAACTTAGGACTTTCTTCTTTTGCAATTTCAGTGCTTCTTAGATATTAATTCATTTGGAAAGGGAGTGGATTGGTATGATTATGATGGTATCTTTCTCTTTCTGGGGTTTTCTATAGAGACCCTGATTCAGATGTACAATCCAAATGAAGAAATGCCTAGGATTATCAAGGTAATTTCTTCCCTCTCTTAGGAAACCAGGCATACTTGTACCTGCCAAAGTCAGAGCAGTACCAGTTATCTTCCCATAGCTACTTACAACTGCATTTAGTAATGGATAACTTGGGGAAAAGAGGGTAATCAAGGCAGAGCAGGTGATTTACCTCTTTGATCTTCTTTTTCTTCCTCTGTGAAATGGTAATATTCTACCTTAAAATGTCTTGGTGAGTACTGATATGTGGTCTTGAATGCCAGAGGCACAGTGCTTGGCTGACACTGCAAATGTATTTTGGTTTAATTCTCTTTCCATGATAACCTAAGAAACACTGACCTTCATGTCCAGAGAAGAGTTCACGCTGGGGAAAAGGGCACAAACATTATCTTAACCTGGATGGAAATTACTAGGGCAATTATAAACCAGAAAGGAGTAAAGTTATATACATTTTCTTTTCACAATCAGAGATACAGATAAAAATGTGTTACAAGCATAAAATGTTAGCTGGAATTTAAGTTTATGTTTTCTGGTGGTTGGCCCTTGCTTTTTCACCAGTTTAGCGGGGAACTATGCTAAATAAACCACATACCTTTATAACCAATCTCAAGACAAGAAATCAATATTTTTCACTAATCCAAGGAAGCGTATATTTGAAAGCCAGTGAATTAAGGAGTGTGGCCGGTTTTTAAAATATCCAGATGCTGGAAGCTATTCTGGATACCTTATCTTTCATAGGATCAGACAGATTCTTTGCTCTGGCAAATTTCTTCATCCCAGCCCCTGCCTAAGGGGACAAGTTTGAAAGATATGGTAGATAATCAGCTGAGTCATATCATTTAGGGTAAAAAATGAGGTTTTGACTAAAATAAAGAGGACAATGTATGCATGGGTTTACCTGACCGAAGTTATTTAAAGAGTTGGAGAATATTTTCAACCATAACAAAAATATTTCACTAAGGGCTCAGTCTTTTCCTGTGGCTATTTGGAGAACAGTGCATGACACATAGTAGGGTCTCTCAGTAAACATTAACTATTCTGAATCACTGGAGTCACAGTCAGAGGAGAATGAACGGCAGGACAAATTAAAGGGGATGCAGCAGGCTGCCTACACAGACTTCCTCAGACACTTGCAGCCTTAAGAAAGGTGGCCTTTCCATTTCAAAAGACAGCAATGGAGAATCTGCTTCTTTAGGAAAACTCCAGTCCTCTTTGAGGGCTTATCTAATTAGGTCTTGTCAACCCAGGATGATCTCCCTTCTTTGATGTCCACCGTGTCATTTAACATAACCTCCTCATGGGAATGACTATCAATCCTAATGACAAACCTTAGGGATTATGCAGGGTGTGTATCCCACAGGGCAGGAATCTTAGATGCTACCTTAGAATTCTGCCTTCCACAAGTGGGACACCTAGGTTTGCCTTCAGTGGACACTATCATTTTCCTCTCCATGAGGTGGCCATTGCTAAGACCAAGAATAGAAACTGGAGCTGGGAACTGTCTCTGTGCTAGTTACACAAAAATGACTGATTTATTTTTTAAAGGCAAAGCAATTTTCATTAGATTTTTGGGATATGAGCTTGAGAAATACTTGAAGCATCACAAAATTTTTGAGAATCACCAGGCTATATTAAAACAAACAAACAAATGGAAAAGCAGTTCTCAAGGGCATCAGGGATGCTTGTGAACAAAGGAAATTGGAAAGAGGAAGCAAACCAAGAACTGGCCACTAAGGCTACAGAAACAGAAGCCAAGAGTTAACAAAGCCGTTTCATGAAGGTGAGGGTTACTTGTGGCTGTATGGAAGAGCCTTACATGCACAGAGACATGAGCAGTTGAGAAAAATCAAACACACAAACACACCCCACTTAGTGGTCTGACCCCATATTTTGATGTCGTGTCTGCTGTCAGCTTTTACTCTCACTCCTTCCTCATCTCCTTGTGCCCCACTTCTGGGCAAGTGGATAAGAAAGCCTGGCTGCTCTCTCCTTTGGTGCCAGTGAACGATGCTAGCCACGGGAGTCCCTGGCTGCACATGAGAAGCCAGCCCCACCCCAACCACAGTAAGCACCCAGGCCACTCTCCTTCCCGTGCCCTCGCCAGCCATTTTGGAACCCTTAGAGAGGCTTGCCCTGCTCTCCCCAAAGACCTCACTTATGTAAGTGATAAACCTTCCATAGCCTCTTGGTATGTGTGCAGTGTCATCAGTCTTGATAGATTTTGAGAACAGATCGCCCTGCTTTTGCAGAATGACCATAACACATACCTATACACCTGAAATTTATTTGGTTAACTATTAAATGCTAGATAGAAACACTCTTCAGTTGAATGATTGCAGCACATGTCTTTTTTTTCTGTGTGAAAGCCCTCCTTTCACCCCTCTTCTCCCCTGAATCTTACAATGTGCAGATTGTCCAATCTTTTTTCCTTTTTGTAATGTTTTTATTTAAATTCCAGTTAATTAATATACAGTGTAATATTAGTTTCAGGTGTACAATATAGCGATTCAACGCTTCCATATAATACTCGGTGCTCATCACAAGTGCCCTCCTTAATCCCCATCACCTGTATCACCCATCCCCCCAACCTCCCCACTGGTGCAGCCACTCTGGAAAACAGTATGGAGGTTCCTCAGAAAGTTAAAAATAGAACTACCCTACAATCCAGCAATTGCACTACTAGGTATTTAATCAAAGAATACAAAAATACTTAATTGAAAGGGATACATGCACCCCAATGTTTATAGAAGCATTATTTATGATAGCCACATTATGGAAGTAGCCCAAGTGTCCATTGACTGATGAATGGATAAAGAAGATGTGGTATATATTTGCACACAATGGAATATTACCTACTCATAAAAAGAATAAAATCTTGCCATTTGCAACAACATGGATGGAGCTAGAGAGTATTATGTCTGATCTTTTTTTTTTAAGTTTTATTTATTTAAGTAATCTTTACACCCAATGTGGGGCTTAAACTCATGACCCCAAAATCAAGAGTCACATGCTTTTCCATCTGAACCAGCCAGGTGCACCTGTCCAATCTTTTTTTTTTTTTTTTTTAAGTTATGCTTAAAAGGAAATCAAACTGATGATACAAATTAACATTGCAGAACAGCATGTTTTAATCACATTGATTAGGCACACTGTAAAAAGATGGATAAAGTCCAATTGGTATACGATATGGACTTATTCACATGATACTAGTGGAGGTTTAAAAAGTTGCAGGTGTTTTGGGATATTAGTTTAGAAATATGCATTAATAATTCCAAATAATGCATAGCACTTTGACCCAGAAATTTCAAATCTTTGGATATAAAGTGAAGCAATACTAAGAGACACATATGCAAAGATATTGAAGACTTTATGATATTGATTAAATAATTTATATATATAGCTATATATGTATTAATAGAAAGTTGATGAGGTTAGTAGTGGTGACAGAATAGGGAACCCTACATGACCTTAGGTTCCTATTCAGAATGGGGATCAATGTCTTAATATTTTCTCTAAACACATATATACTCAGTGGAAAAATTGAAATAAAAGTATTCTGTGGAAAATCCTCTAATAGTTAAATATAAATACAATAAAGTCAATAAATCAGTTCAAACATTTCTTAGTTTAATAAATTGGAAACCTAAAAAAATAATTGGAATTATCTTGGCCTCTTCTTACCTCTGAGACATTTGCATGACCAAAATTATGTTGACAATATAGTATATTATAAAGTAAAAAAGAAAATTTTAATTTAGGCTTCAAAAGTCACATGTGGCTACAGACTACCATTTTGTACAGTGTCAATCCAAGGTATATGCTGTGTGTGTGTGTCCCTTATACAGTTAGTCAACAGATACATCCTTATCACCTACTGTATAACTGTCACTATGCAAGGCACATGGTCTTTCCAGAAAAAAAGAAGTCTGAAAAATTATGCACCGTTATCACAACACTGCATGATATGAGGTTGTTATTTATGTTTATTTTATTCTTTGTTCTGCTGAATTTTATTCTATATTTCATAAATTATTGTCTCTCGTGTGTGCTTCATGGACTTTTGCAGCCCCAAGACACTTCTATGGATCTGCAAGGTCAAAATTATTTTCATAAAACCAAGATGTTAGACATTTGCAGTAATGGTGCACAAATCAAGCAGAAGCACCAAACTCAGTGCTAGTTGTTATTGTAATTCTTCCCCACTGTGTACTTTCAGAGAAAAACAAAATATGCCACTTTCACTTAAAAATATTTTTGATGAAGAAGTAAAAATTATTTTTAATTAATTATGACTCGATAGGATACATTCTTTTAATATTTTGGGTAAAAAATATCAGAAGCACACATGAAACATTTGTGATCCATATTGAAATATAATGGTTGATTCAAGGAAAAACAGTTGTGTGACTTGTAAGCTAAACATGTTTCTTTTTTCATGAAACCCAATTTTTACCCAAAAGAATGACACCGTGGTGGTTATTCAAATTTAGGTATTGGCAGACATTTTGAAGAAAATAAACTGAGTTTGTAACCTCAAGGACAATAACTGAGAGCGTTTTTGCCAATGATAAGTTTCAAGTTTTCAAATGAAAATTAGATTTTGGAAAACCAGTATTGGTCAATATGAATATGACAGCCTCACAATACTCAAAATTTTCCTGATGAGATTGGAAATATTATTAAGGATTGGGATTTTTTGATATTGTATGATAAAATGTGTCAAAGTTTGGAGGATATACATGAATTAGTGAATTGATATGTTCTAAGTGAGCAAATTACAATGTAACAAATTCATACATGGATAAAAGATTTATTTAAAATTCAAGATATACCAATTAATTTTAATGCAACATATGAGTTCAAAAGTTCTTTGTAATGTTTCCTAATAGTACACTGTAACAAGTCTTAAGAAGTAAATACCAGTTGTCGAGTTCTAATGTAGTAGCAAAGACAGTTATCCACATGAACTGAAATGCCTATTCAAATAAATTTTATTTTCCAATGACATACCTATGTGGATTACGTTTTCTTCATATACTTAAACCAAAGGAACAAATTGCAGTATACTGAATGTAGGTATGAGAATATAGCTGTCTTCTTTCAGACCAGATCTTAAAGAGAGATAAAAATGTAAGCCAATGACACTCTTTAATAAAGTGTTCTTGTTAAAATATATGCAGCTATCGTTCATAAAATAGTAATAAAATACATGTTTGCTGTAACTTTTAAATGAATCAAATTAATATTTAAATTAAAAGTTAATTTATAATAATAATATTGATAGCCATAACTCATATAAACATTCTGCAGGGTCCTCAAAATTTACTGGATTATAAATGAGGACTTGAAACAAAAAAATTAGAGAAACACTTCTACATGACAAAGAAATAAAGGGTATGATAAAGTTACCTATAAACCTCCTCCCCTATGAAAATTTCTCTTACAGCACCCTGCATGTAGTTTCTCTTCTTTGTTCTCTTTATATCTCATAGATAGATCAACGAATCACACGTGGTTTTATGTCACTGTGTCAACTAAATTATTTGCTTTTCGAGAACAGAGCCCAAACCTAACTCCTTATTTAACAGTGTGTTTAACTGCACCTGGCACTCTGCCTTGCTTGAAAGGCATGCTTATTGCAGATTTGTGGAACTCAGTTAAACTTGGTCACTTTTTTTTCTGACTTATTTTGATTATTTAATGTCCTATCGACAGAGTCTCAGAAAATAAGTTCATGGTGGGGAAAGACTCACTTTATCATCAATAGTTAACTCCCTTTTGTGTTACCCTTAAGGAGAAAGATTGCATAGAGAGGCTATCTATTCAACAAGTATTTATTTGAGGTAATGACAGTAGCTGCAGGGTCTGCTGCTTTTTCTGTCGCTTTGGCACAGCTCTGTAACTCAAACAGGGCCATCTCCCTTTCTATCAGCTCTTGCCTGTGAGGCTCCATTTCAAAACCCAACTAGCTGTCGATGCCACTATAAACATGACTCAAGTGAATTACCTACATGCACACGCAGTGACAGGAATATAAGGATACAGTGTGGCTGTTACATACTCTTTGGCACTGCAAGGTAGGGCATGGTGGGAGAAAGTCCTCCTTTGTGTTCAACTCTATGGGAAATTTGGGTCAGCAGATTGGGGCCTGTATTCCCCGCCTGTGCTCAAGGTAGGAGAGAGTGATGAATATAATGTAATAAATTGTTGGCTTTATGTTTTGTCTATGATTTTATCAGTGCAATAGGACCATCTTAATGCTTTGCTAGAGGCTTGAACAACCATGGTGGCCACTTTCTAAAGTTTTAGGGGTTCAAAAACCATATAGAGCATATAGTTGCCTAGTAATAGTATTACTTGTATTTTTTTTTCTAATTGGCTCAAATATTTCAATTGTCCAGCTAAAAAGCCTAAAATCTTGAAGATAATGGCACATGTTTTACTTCTCTTTTAATTCTCTCAGTGTAATGTTCACATATGAATTAAATAGCTTTGTTTAAAAATTTCTAGATGACGGGGCGCCTGGGTGGCTCAGATGGTTAAGAGTCTGCCTTCAGCTCAGGTCATGATCCCAGGGTCCTGGAATCAAGCCCCACATTGAGCCCCACATCGGGCTCCTGGCTTAGCAGGGAGCCTACTTCTCCCTCTCTCTCTGCCTCTCCCTCTGCTCATGCTCACTCTCTCTCTCTCTGTATTTCTGTGTCTCAAATGAATAAATAAAATCTTTAAAAAATTTATAGATGAGGGTAGGAATAATTCAAAGGCATTTTGCTCCTTATCAAGTCCAATTTAACAGTAAAAAGTAGGATTTTTCAAAGGATTCCTTATAGCTTTGAACCAAGGTATTTGATAAATGTCTAATTTAGTGCATGCCCAGTAATATAATGGCAGCTCCTTAAGGACAGATATTTGAAATATTATCTGATACTCAAAGAGGGAACCACACAACAGATTAGGAAGATTACAAAGTAAAAACACCAGTTACAATCATAAGGAAAGAAACAGCATTTAAAAATAGAGAAAGTATGACCTTTCTTGAAGGTGCTCTAAGTGCCTCACTAGTCATAAGTAGGAGACACAGAAATCTATTAACATTTCAAGAGGAAAAATGTCATATAGATGGCAGCTTCCTATTATAACTGCCAAGGAAATTGAAGAAACATATTTAAGTGGTTGCCTCACTCACTTAAGGGGTGTGATCTATTAGCCTCCTAACGAGCACTTGTAAATTATGCAAATGCTCTACATTATTGATATAACATAGTCACTTTATTGGATTTTGATAACGTGTCAAAACATCTTGAGCCTCATCTATCCAAGGAGCTCAGTTCACCACTCTTAATCAGTTTCTATGCAGCTCATTGGCACTGGAAAGCTGACAAGGGTCAGTTTTACACCGTTGTCACATCATATTTAAACCCATCCAGAATCAGTCAATCTACATTCCTTGGCTAGTCCCTCTTATGGGAAA
Organism: Halichoerus grypus; assembly: GCF_964656455.1. Taxonomy (NCBI): domain Eukaryota; kingdom Metazoa; phylum Chordata; class Mammalia; order Carnivora; family Phocidae; genus Halichoerus; species Halichoerus grypus. The sequence continues at coordinate 89,881,304 of NC_135715.1, forward strand.
GGGATGTTTTCAGAAGGAAAGAAGTTCCAGAATGACATTTAGGAAGGGGAAGCTCTCATGTGCTAGAAAAAAACAGGCATACTGTGTAGGGTGGTCCCTGAATGCACAGTATTGTGGAGGATGTACATTTCATACAGGATGTTCATGTTTTGTGGACAACTGGGTTTATTCAATGTCTTCTCCTTGTAACAGTAAATACATTATTTTCACATAGAGACCATGCATTTGCTTAATATATATACATAATATATATATTTTTTAATTCTGAGATCACTGGGTGCCTGGGTGGCTCAATAGGTTAAGTGTCTGCCTTTGGCTCAGGTCATGATCCCAGGGTCCTGGAATCAAGTCCTGCACCGGGCTCCCTACTCAACACGGAGTCTGTTTCTACCTCTTCCTCTGCCCCTCCCCCTGCTTGTGTGATCTCACTCTGTCTCTCTCAAATAAATAAATAAAATCTTAAAAAAAATAAATACTGAGGTAACCTAAACAGTACCTTAGTTGTGGTAAACAATCAATGAACATGAATAATGTTACTCATTTAACCTATATAAACTAGTCTTCATATACAATTTAAAGACGTTTTATAGTGAGACTGTAGTTCCTCCATCTCTTCCAGTATGTATTTCATCTAGAGAAAGTGCCTGGAAGATACACTTAGTGAATTGAAATCAAGGCTTATCCAGGAGAAAAACATCTTTGATGACATTCAATAGGGCTTAATTAAGAGCAGAGAACAAACTGCTTTGTTGAGTAACACAGTAACACCTCATGTGTTAACATGGTGGGTGAACTTGGGTGATTGGTTTAACTTCGATGATTCTCACATTTATAAATGAACTCATTAAAAACCTGAAGAACAATTTGGTGGTGCGAGTAAAGGGAAGCATCCATGGTGACCACTACCTGAAGAAGGGGCATGCAATGGTCTGCACATGGTTCAGGTGAACATCACTTCTGTGCTGTGATAATGTGTAACCCCAGGGAGAAGAAAGTGCTTATTATCTTGGACTAGCATAAAAGGGACAACACAGTTTAAAAGGAAACAGCTGGAGTGTGATCTAATCTCCCTGTTCCAATTTACTTATGTATAAAACATGCATAAAAAATTAAACCTCACTGAACAATTTGTCTGCTCTCTGTTCCTGGCATACCTCAGCCCTCCAGAGCAGCAGTCCTGGCTGGAGAGAACCCAGGGATGCCTTTAAATAATACATAGATTATTTAGAGAACATAGCTTTTATAAATTCAACATTAATTTGACTGCACCATGGTAATTATATCTGAATCATAAATGTATCCTGGTGTTCAGGCCTCCCTAGTTGTTGCCACTTGACCCTCCCTTAACTATGACAGCAAAAATGGTAGAGATCTGCACCAGCTTTGGGGAGTGACATCAGATTAAATTAAGCACTCATACATTTATGGATCAGCATACAAAAGCAAAACTACATCCATAAGGGATGAATAATGCATCAGAAATTTGTTCTGTAGTTCCTTGGTCATATGTAGATAATGTGAACTAGTGGTCCTGCATGAAACTCCCAATATGTTTATAATAACGAGACTCTGTCCTTTAAAATTTTACACTGTATGTTTCAATATTTTTGTAGAAATTATTTATCAGCAAAGGGATATTTTCCCACCAGTATAATTTTCTATCAATGAGATATTATAAATCGAATACTTACTATGGGCCCAAGGCTGTGTTAAGCAAAAAGCAAACAAACAAGAAACACTCCTCAATCCTTAAGAAACCTAAAACTTATATGTCACTTCAAAAAGCATTAGGATGGCTATTCTCAAAAAAAAAAAGGAATATAACAAGTGTCAATGAGGATTTGGAGAAATTAGAATTCTGTGCACTGGTGGTGGGAATGTAAAATGGTGTAGCTGCTGAAGGAAATGGTATGGAAGTCACTCAAAAAATTAAAAATAGAATTACAACATAATACAGCAATTGCACTTCTTTTTTTTTTTTTTAAGATTTTATTTATTTATTTGACAGAGAGAGACACAGTGAGAGAGGGAACAAAAGTGAGGGAGAGGAAGAAGCAAGCTTCCCACGGAGCAGGGAGCCTGATGCGGGGCTCGATCCCAGGACCCTGGGATCATGACCTGAGCCGAAGGCAGACGCTTAACGACTGAGCCACCCAGGTGCCCAGCAATTGCACTTCTTAATATGTTACGGAACCTGGACTGGATCACCAGACAGAAGAACCAAGCAACACCCACAGACCTTGGAACACAGGAGGTTTATTTAACACCGCCGGCTCAGAGGAGGGTGATCTCCAAAGGTCTGAGCCCCAAGCACAAACAAAGGGGGCAATTTATACACTTCTACTTCTGCATACTTGGCACTTTTGGCACGTGCGTGAAGCAGGGCAGGGAGAACCCGGAAGAGCCCCGGGGCAAGGACTGGGACTCTCTGGCTGGCTCAGTCGGCCATCTTAGGACACAGATTTTCCTTATCATCCCCCCTTTTGATGCGCCTTAAAACACCTAGTTTAGAGGGCATCATTTTCATCTTCTAAGGGGCGATAACGAGTAAGGAGTAACTGGAGTCTGATTTTAGCAAATTGAGTAGTGATAAACCTAGTAAGGGCATTAAGAATACAAGGACCAGGGATGCCTGGGTGGCTCAGTTGGTTAAGCAGCTGCCTTCGGCTCAGGTCATGATCCCAGGGTCCTGGGATCAAGTCCCGCATCGGGCTCCCTGCTCAGCAGGGAGCCTGCTTCTCCCTCTGCCTGCCACTCCTCCTGCTTGTGCTCCCTCTCTGACAAATAAATAAATAAAGTCTTTAAAAAAAAAAAAGAATACAAGGACCAAATGCTACCATGAGGAAAAACAATAGGAGTGGGCTGACGAGGGGGGTGAACCAAGGGAACCTCTGTGAGAGGGTATCCCACCAAGTTGTCCACTGGAGTGTTTCCCACCAGTGATGTACTTGTTCCTGTAATTGGGTCAGAGTTTCTTGGAACACCCCTGACTCATTAGCATAGAAACAACATTCCTCCTGTAAGAAGAGGCAGAGCTGCCCCTTGCGCGGCTGTGAGCAAGTCGAGCCCGCACCTGTTTTGGAGGACCACTGAGGGCATTGAATCAAGTTGTTGCTGCAGGGCCAGGGCCAATTGAGTGAGGGCAGAAAAATCTGCCGAGTTGTTTAGTTAACCCCTGGTACTGAACCTGAGACATCCTGATGCCAGTGGCACCAAGGGCAACACCTGATGTGGCCAGCAGGCTCATGATAAGAGGGATGGCCACAGGGGAGTGTCAAGGGCAGCTAGGAGGTCTCCATATGAGTGGGGCACCGCTCCCAGGAAGGACTGAAAGATTGGGTAAGAGACTGACAAGCATGCATGATTGATCCAGCGGGGTGATGCAGATGTATACACCTTGATCACAAGCCAGAAAAGTGTTGTTAGGTGCACAGACCCGACTGTGGCCTGTGATGGGAGAGGAAGAGTTGCCATACAGTGGTACTGGAGCCAGAAAGGGATAATCTGAGGTCCCCGGTGCTGAAGCGTGAGGTGACACGGTAGATTTGGTTGAGGATGACACCTAGGTATTGGATGGGACAGGGCTTCATACAGATCCAGCAGTCAGACACTAGGGGTGGATTTGAGTGGTTACGTGCTTGGTGGGAGGCATTAATCATACCTAACAGCTGCGCTATAGGCGCTTGCTGCGTGTGGATGGGGGACCCAGGTGTGTGCCAGGGCAAGTTATTTTCTGTCTGACTCTGGGGGTTGACTGTAAGGCTTGGAGTGAACATGGACTTAATCATAAATTTGGCCATGGGATCGGTCCCCATAGGGTGATATTGGCCCAACAGGAGAATGATTCCTGTAGCCCATGATGTGGCACTGGGTTCTAAGACTGAGAGGGTGAGCGGTATACAGTGATTGTTAGGGCAAGAGGATGGGATGGCATTGTGTGACAAGAAAATCCGGATGTCATTGCATTGTTTGAGGCGCCACCTGGTGGACCATTGTTCCATTCCCAGCCAAGTCGCCAGCCATGACTCACATCCCCAGGCTTTCGAGCAGAACCGAGGGCAGGTGTTTGGCTGTTGAGGTATAGGGCCCCCACAGATGTAGATATCTACCTGCTAGTAACCTGAGTGAGGGCCATGGTAGGAGCACCGTCTATGAGGTTCCCAGGAGGTATCAAGAAGCTGGCATCCATCAAAATGGAGGGTAACCTTTGGTGTATGCCCATCCCAGGTGGAAGAAGTCAGTGGTGGTGCTGGTGTGGGATTGAGGGGGATAAGCTGGAAAGTCCATTTGCTGGTAATGGTGATACGAGAGTTTGCCCCCCTTGTTTGGCCAGGCAAGCTAGAGGCCGTGAGGAGGAACAGCACACCAGGTAGCAGAAGACCAGGACTGACTGGAGCCAGGAAAACCATGGTAAAATGCCCTCAGGAGTAGACAGCAGAGGGCCAGTAAAAGTGGGATCTATGACCTTAGGTAGAGGGAGCCATCATGCCTAACCTGTCAGCAGATGAAACCTGTGGACAAGTAAGTGCAGTAGTACACCCTAGGGACACCCAATAAGCAATGACAATAGTAAGCCTCTGGGGGAAAGTCCAGTCAGGAGGGGCAACAGTGTAGAGTCCAGCTCCCAAGATGAGGGAAATCACACTGATGAGAGCCAGTGACCACAGTAAGCAGGTGTCCATCAGTCAGTGGGGTCTCGTCAAAGGTGAAGCCGGAGTGGGTTTGTGAAGTCTGGCTAGACTCTCCACTGGTGCGGCTCCTCATCCGAATGATGAGCTTTCTTCACTCTGGAGTAGTGGACCCACGGGGTGACACCTGAGACCTTGAGGTAGTAGGGGCGGTTAGAACAACAGTGTGGGGTCCTGTTAACTGCAGTTTGAGGGGGTCTTTCTTCCAATCTTTTTCCCAAACTGAGTCCCCTGTCTGGAAGAAGTGTACCTGAGATCCTAAGGAGATTGGGGCCCTCTCAATGGTGTACTTTTGTAATTTATTTAGGGTGGCCCCCAGGACCTGAAGCTGCTCCTTTATCTCTTTATCTCCAACCTGCTGCAAGTTTCCTGGAAGGCTTTCCAAGCACAGTGGAGGCTGTCTATATATTAATTCAAATGAGGAGAAACCTGATGTCCTGGGGGTGCAGCGAGCACACTGGAGAGCTAGGGGTAGCAGATCCGGCCATGAGAGGTTAGTCTCCTAACAAAACTCTGCTAAGGTTCCCTTGAGGGTGCAATTCATTCACTCTACTTTCCCTGAACTTTGGGGCCGCTAAGCAGTGTGGAGTCTCCAGGTGATGTTGAGAGATTTGGCCAAGACCTGTATAATGTCTGCCACAAATGCAGGTCCATTGTCACTATGGATTGTTAATGGCAGGCTGAACCGGGGCACGATCTCCCGCAAGAGGACTTCAGCTACTTCCTGGCTTTGCTCTGTCCTAGTCGGGAAGGCTTCAACCCACCCAGAGTTTGTGCATACTATTACTAGAAGATATCTGAACCTCCTGCTCAGCTGCACATCTGTGAAGTCTACCGCTAGATCTTCAAAGGGGGTTGCTCCCATCCTCTGGACACCTGGCAGGGGTGGTGTAGACCGAGCATTATATTTAGCACATGTTATGCATCGTTCACTCGTTGCTCAGCATGGTACTGGCAGCTGACTGATGTAGTAGTGCTTCTTGAGAAGGGCCTCTAATGCAGTTTTTCCCAGATGAGTGAGTTGGTGGTATTCCTAGACTAGATGCCCTCCAGTTGTTGTTGGAACAAAGATGTGCCTGTCTGGCATTATCCACCGTCCCTTTTCAGTCAGGGTGGCTCCCTCAGCCATGGCCCATTCCTTTATCTTTTTAGTGTAACTGGGTGGAGGGACTTCTTCCAGGGGTGTTAGGGCCATGGTGAGGGAAGGGGCTCTGTCCATGTCCTCACTGGCTGCGGTCTTGGCTGCCTCATCTGCTAGATGATTTCCCCGTACTATGGGGTCGTCTCCTTTCTGGTGTCCCTTACAGTGCAGGATTCCTACTTCCTTTGGGAGCCAGATGGCTTCGAGGAGTCTCAGTATCTCCTCCTTGTTCTTGATAGCTTTTCCTGCTGCAATTAGGAGGCCCCTTTCCTTGTAGTTGGCTCCATGTATATGTACAGTAGCAAAGGCATACCAAGAGTCAGCATAGACATTGACTTGCTTGCCTTCACCGAGGGCTTGGGCTCGGACTAAGGCACATAATTCAGCCCATTGAGCGACCATCCAGCTGGTAATGCCTTAGCTTCTAGGACTTCAGTGGTTGTGGTTACTGCATAACCCGCTTTCTGGGCACCTTCTTGTAGGTAACTGCTGCCATCACTGAACAGCGTGAGCTCTGGATTCTTTATGGCTTGATCCCACAGATCTGGACAGCTCACATAGACTTCATCAGTCATCTCGGAACAGTCATGGTCTGATTCCCTCTCTTCCGTGGGGAGAAAGGTTGCTGGATTTAATGTCCTTACTGTCTTGAGGGTGACCCATGGGTTTTCGCAGAGGAGCCCTTGGTATTGTGCTAGCCGAAAGTTGGAAAGGAAGCGGTGTCCCTATGTGTTCATGAGGGACACAACTGCATGAGGGACCTTGATGTTAAGTTCTTGCCCCAGGGTAAGTTTGTCCACCTCCTTGATGAGTAGGACTGTGGCTGCCAGATCCCTGAGACACAGTGGCCATCCCGCTGCCACGGGGTCCAGCTTCTTTGACAGGTAAGAAACTGGCCATTGCCAGGGTCCCACAGTCTGGGTGAGTACTCCGAGTGCCATTTTTCCCTTTTCATGCACAAAGAGACTGAAGGGTTTTTCTACATCTGGTAGGCCCAGGGCTGGAGCTTGCCCCAGGGCAGTCTTTATCTCTGTGAAAGCAGCTTCTGCTTCCTCAGTCCAGGCAGAGGGTTCTCTATCTGGTCCCCCTAAGAGATCATAAAGGGGTCTTGCTATTGCTGAGAACCCAGGGATCCAGATGTGGCAGAATCCTGCAGCCCCCAGGAATTCTCATAGGCCCCTTTTTGTCTGGGGCTGTGGCAGGGAGATGATAACCATTTTCCTCTCTGACCCTAGTTCTCTTTTCCCTTGGGTGAGGAGGAAACCAAGGTATCAGACCTGTTGTTGGCAGATTTGTGCCTTCTTCTATGAGGCTCGGTATCCCGAGTCTGACAGGAGCTGTAGGAGGGCCTTTGTGCTTTTTGTGCAATCTTCTTCTGTGTCACTGGTGAGGAGGAGGTCATCCATATACTGGAGGAAGGTACATCGTGTGGCCTCTCTTGGGAAGCTGATGAGGTCTGTGGCCAGCACTTCCCCAAAGAGGGTTGGTGAGTTTTTAAACCTCTGTGGGAGGCGCGTCCAAGTCAGTTGCTTCTGGCGCCCTGTATCAGGTTCAGACCATTCAAAGGCAAATAGTGGCTGGCTCTGGGGAGCTAAGCAGAGGCAGAAGAAGGCATCCTTCAAATCTAGGCAAGTGAACCATCTGGTCGACCCTGGGATTCGGCTGAGGAGGGTGTATGGATTTGGAACCACTGGGTGCAGAGAGATGATCACCTTATTGATGGCCTGCAGGTCTTGAACTGGTCAGTATCCCCCTCCTGGCTTCTTGACTGGCAGGAGTGAGGTATTTCAGGCCAACTGGAATTCGACTAGAATACCCGCTTCTTTGAGTTTGGTCAGATGTTCTTGGATGCCGATCTTAGCTTCTTGTGGAAGGGGGTATTGCCTTTGCCTCTGAAGTTGGGGTCCTGGGATCAGTTCAACAATGATAGGAGCCCAATTCCGGGCTAGTCCAGGTGGGTTGTTTTTAGCCCATACTGAAGGGAAGGCGAGTCTGAACTCTGGAGGGCTGCTCAGTTGGGCCTGGGCACAGAATAACCTCCATTCTTCTTCCCCTAGTGTGGTTAATTGCTAGTATTAGAGACCCCATCTCCTCTTGCCTTGGTTGCAATCGGAGGCTAGTGTGTCCAGTGGGCTCAAAGGTTATCTGAGCCCTAAGCTTGGAGAGTATGTCTTGGCCCAGGAGAGGGATGGGGCAATCAGGCAGATAAAGGAATTCATGTTGGACCTTGTGGCCCCCAAGTTCACACTGGCAAGCCTGGCAAAAGCGCTGTTGTATTGCCCATGTCCCGGTGGCCCTGAGGATGGTCTCAGTCCTTTTGCTAAAAGGTGCCACTGGGGATGTGATAACAGAGTGCTCAGCCCCAGTATCAACCATAAAAGTCACTGGTTGGCCCCCACCTTCATTTGGACCATGGGCTCATGGGGGCCAAGGAGGAAAGAGCCTGGTCCCCCTCAGTCTGAGTCCACTCCCACAAGGCCTATGAGGTCCTCCTCTCGGGGTTCTTTCTCGTAGTGGCTGGGCTTTTGAGTCTTTACCTGGTTGGGACACTCACTTTTCCAATGCCCTTTCTCTTTACAGTAGGTTCATTGATCCCTTGCCAAGGGGGTTCTGGGCTTTCCCCTTTGGTGGTTGGGGTCTCCTGTCTTTGTGTTGTCCTTTTCTCTCAGGGTGGTGGTGAGGAGGCTGACTTTCTTTTTAATCATTTTGTTGGCTTCCCATTCAGCTGCGACCTCCTTGTTCATGTAGACCTTATTGGCAATCTCTATTAGTTGGGTGATGTTCACCCGGCAAAACCCTCTAGTTTCTGAAGTTTTTTTTCTGATGTCTGGGGTGGCCTGAGCCATGAAGGAGGTGTTTACCATCTGTTGGCTTTCCTGTGCCTCGGGGTAAAATGGAGTGTATATCCTGTAGGCTTCACATAGTCTTTTGTTGTAGTCCCCGGGGGACTCCCCTGGTTGTTGAGTGACCGAGGATACCTTAGTCATGTTCATGGGTTTCTTAGCTCCTGCCCGGATTCCGTGGAGGGGGGCCTCCTGGTACCGGCAGATGTGGGCCTGTCCCTTAGTTGTGGTAAAGTCCCATGCTGGGTGCTCTTTGGGTGTGGCCATATTAGCCCAGGCATTAGGATGGATGACTCCTGCTGGTGCATGCTCTTCCAGGTACTGCCGTGCACCTTTCATTATTCTCCTCCTTTCCTCTGTGTTAAACAGGGTGCAGAGTAACTGTTGGCAGTCTTCCCAGGTTGGCCGATGAGTCTGGAAGAGGGATTCTATGAGGTCTATCATCCTGTGGTTTCTCAGAGTAGGATGGAGTGTTATATTTCTAATTGAGAAGGTCGGTGGTAGAGAAGGGCTGATAATACAACATGGAACGGCCGGGTTGGACCACCTCATCTTCATCGTGCCTCTCGGATTCCCACATCTCTCGTAAGGGCATTTGGAGGGCGCTTACACTTGGCCTGGGGCACAGCCTGGCTACTGTCCTGGAAAAAGTGGATCTTTTGGGCCTGGGGGCCCCGGTGGATCCTCTAAGCCTGGGGGTGCCAGTGAAACCAATGGCTGCAGAGTGTCTGGAGCTGAAGGGCCAGGTGTAGACGGTCTTGTGTACATACGGTGAGGGCAGGGTCAGTTCGTCCTCGAGATCTCCAACTAGGATTTGTGGAGACTGGGGCTTTTGCTGATTTTCTTTAGGTCGCTTGGATGAGGCAATTAAGACCCTGGCCTGTCCCTGCCTATTGCAAGCAAATTGCACCCAGGGGGGGAAGGTTCTGAGCAATTCTTAGCCAGGAGTCAATATACAGAAACTGGTCAGGGTGTCCTGGTTCTCCTGTTATGACTCACCATACTCGATGAATCATTGGGACATCCAATGTCCCTTCTGAAGGCCACCTGACATCAAAGATGGGCCAATCCAATTCACATAAGGTTCTCAACTTGCCGGTGTTAATCCTGACTCCAGAGTTTCCCGAAAACCCCTCCTTGAAATTTTTGATCATGGTCTCTAGAACCATAGGTTTACTCTGCCCTGACCCCATGGTGATGTCCCCGTGTGTGGTGGCACAGAGACAGACAAAGGGGGGGGGGTGCCTCCTGAGGTGAGGATGCCATCTGGCTATGTCCTGAAGGAGCTAGGTGAGGCTTAGCTGTAGTGGTCTCAGCGTTGTGACTTATGATCAGAAACTATTCCAAAGCCACCATAGACTGTATGCCATTCACTAAGGAATCACAGAGGGGCCCACTCAGACTCTGTAGGCTTCTGGGGACATTAAGGGTGCCTGCCTGTGGAGTCATAGAATCAGTCCACTTGAACAAGCGAGGTTGGACTGCACATTCACTCACACATTCACACTCCAGAAGTTATTACATTCCCTCCCTGGGAATTCCTACCTATGAGACCTCTAAGAGGTCTCTGGGAGGAGATCAAGCTCCCCTTCCACCCCAGTGGGAGTCAGCCTATCTGGACCTTACTGGAATCTGACGTCGGGACCAGGTCCTCACCTGCCAAATCTCCTCGCGTCCGGCGGGAACAGCGGAGCGGGGCCGGCCCAGGCAACCAGGGCGGGAGACTGCCAAAAATTAGTCAGGGTGCGCCTTCTCCATTACAACCCTTCGTTCCATCACCACCCACCATTGCCCCCAAACTGGTGGCAACAATGGGCCAGCATGGTTGGGTTTCCTGGTCAGGGAACCAAAAGTTACAGAACTGGGACTGGATTGCCTGATGGAAGAACCAAGTGGCACCCGGAGATCTTGGAGGACAGGAGGTTTATTTAATGCCAGCAGGCTCAGAGGATAGTCATCTCCAAAGGTCTGAGCCCTGGGCACAAACAAAGGGGGCAATTTATACACTTCTACTTCCGCATACTTGGCACTTTTGGTGCATGTGCAAAGCGGAACAGGGAGAAGAATCTGGATTGGTGCGTTTGGGAAGCAGAGCAGGGAGAAGAACTGGGAAGAGCCCTGGGGCAGGGACTGGGACTCTCTCGCTGGCTCGGTCGGCCATCTTAGGACACAGATTTTCCTTATCAAATATATATTCAGAATAATTGATGCAGGATCTCAAAGAGATATTTGTATAACCATATTCATAGCAGCGTTATTCACAATAGCCAAGAGGTAGAAGCAACCAGATTGTCCATCTAGAGTGGAATGGATAACAAAATGTGCTATATATACACAACGGGATGTTATTTGGTATTAAAAGGAAGGAAACTGTGATACATGCTACAACATAGATGAAACTTGATGACATTATGATAAGTGAAATAAGCCAGTCACAAAAAAAAACTATATGATGCCTTTTATATGAGATATCTAGAGCAGTCAAACTCATAGCAACAGAAAGGTGAATGATAGTGACCAAGAGCCGGGGGTAGAGGGAATTGGAGAGCTGTTGTTAATCAGTATAGAGTTTGTTTTGTAAGATAAAAAAGTTCTGGAGATTGGTTGTACAACAATGTGAATATGTTTAACACTATTGAACTGTACCCTTAGAAATTGTTAAGATGGTAAATTTTATGTTATGCATTTTTATCGCAATAAAATATATTTCAAAGTCTGTATCAATAATAAAGTAATATACACATGATACAATTAGAGAATTATATAAGTAAGTATATGGTTAGACACTGAATATACATCATAAGTACAGAGAGCAGATACTTAGCTGTTCTGATTGATCAGCCATTTATTCTAGGCTATTAAGTCTGGCTGGTTCCTGCTCACTCTGTATCAGTACATAAACACACACACAAATATTAAACATACACATTCACAGTATCTCACCCCTACAGAGCTGGACAGAAGAGGAAAGGAAGGGTGGCACAGAAACAGAGAAGCCTGATCTTCTCAGGTAAATCAACAAAACCTGAAAAAAAAAGGGGGGGGGCAGGGGGAGAATGAGTGAGTGCATATCCTCCCTGCTCATGAAGTCTGAGACACACAAAGAGCTTGAAATAATGTGTAATTATGTTTGGCCACTGAAAACTTGTTCCTGCATAATTCACACTCCCACAAATTTTTAAAGTGTGAATCACAGGAGAGATCTCTGTGTCAGCTTCAGAGCTTGCTATACCTGGCCTGACAGAGAGGGGTCCGGGTTATAGATTTAAACAGGCCAGGTTTGAACCTTCTCTTCATTTCTAACTACACAATGATCTTTTATATTACCAATGCAGGAGCCAAAATCTCTGCCTTAATCTATGAGGTCCTACATGATCAGATCTCGAACCCCTGAGGAAGTTCCCTTCTGTTTCAATTTGCTGAAAGTTGTTATTGGGGAAATGTGCTAGGTAGTGACAAATGGTTTGTCTGCATATTGGGATAGGCATAGGGTTTTATCTTTTTCATATTTATTAATATTGTGATATGTGGATTGATTTTCAAATGGCAAATCAATCTTATGTTCCTGAAATAAATGGCGCATGGTCGTTATATCTTATCTCTTTAATATAGTGTTGGATTTGATTTGCTGAAATTTTATTTAGGATTTTTACATGTTTATGAGGAATACTGATCTCTATTTTTCTTTATTCAATATTGGTTTTAGGGTAATTCTGATCTCAAAGAATGGGATAGGAAATATTCTCTTCATTTTTTTTTTTTTAAAGATTTTATTTATTTATTTGAGAGAGAATGAGAGACAGAGAGCATGAGAGGGGTTAGGGTCAGAGGGAGAAGCAGACCCCCCGCCGAGCAGGGAGCCCGATGCGGGACTCGATCCAGGGACTCCAGGATCATGACCTGAGCCGAAGGCAGTCACCCAACCAACTGAGCCACCCAGGCGCCCTATTCTCTTCATTTTTTAGAAGAATCTGTATAGAATTGATATTATTTCCTGCTTAATTGTTTGATATACTTCACCGGTATTTTTGTAACAAATTTTAAATTATAAATTTAGTGTCTTTAATAAATACAGGGCCAATTTATTAATTTATTTTCGAGTAAGTCTGGTAGTTTGTTTTTAAAAAGGAAATTGAACATTTTATCTAACTTTCTTGTTTATTGGCATGAATTTATTAATAACATTGATTCATTATCTTTTAAAAGATATTTATTTATTTATTTGACAGAGGGAACATAAGCAGGGGGAGTGGGAGAGAGAAGCAGGCTTCCCGTGGAGCAGGGAGCCCGATGCGGGGCTCGATCCCAGGACCCTGGGATCATGACCTGAGCCAAAGGCAGATGCTTAATGACTGAGCCACCCAGGTGCCCCTGATTCATTATCTTTTAATAACTTTAAAATCTACAGTTTTATCACCTCGTTCATTCCTGATATTCGTCAATTGTGTCATCTCTTTTTCCTGATCATTCTGCCTAGAGATTTATCAATTTTATTTATCTTCTCAAAGATCTAGCTTTTTGTTTCATTGATGTTCTTATAATTTTACTTTTTTGTTTCAATAATTTCCTGTGATTTTTCCTGTGATTTCTTCTGCTTTCTTTCAGTTTAATTAGGTGATGTTCTAATTTTGTGACCTTTTTTTTCTTTTCTAATATTTCCATTCAGTGATGTAAAATTCTCCTATGAATTTCTTCAGCAGTGACCCATTAATTTTTGATATCATGCAATGCATTTTCATTTTGATTCAATTTAAAATATATTTTAATTTCCCTTTGATTTATTTTTTGTCCTGTGGATAATTTAGAAATGTGTTATTTAGTTCTCAAAATTGGGGGATTTTGGGGCCGCCTAGGTGGCTCAATTGTTAAGTGTCTGCCTTCAGCTCAGGTCATGAACCCAGGGTCCTGGGATCGAGCCCCTCATCAGGCTCCCTGCTCTGCAGGAAGCCTGCTTCTCCCTCTCCCACTCCCCCTGCTTGTGTTCCCTCTGTTGCTGTGTCTCTCTCTGTCAAATAAATAAATAAAATCTTTTAAAAAAATGGGGGGATTTTTTAGAAATCTTTCAAAACAGCAAAAGAGAAGCAGCTCATCATGTACATGAGATTCTCAATAAGATTAATAGCAGCTGATTTCTCATCAGAAAACTTGAAGGATAGAGGTGAATGGAATGAAATATATAAAGTGCTGGGAGGAAAAAAAAAAAAAAGCTAAGAAATCTATAACCTGAGAAACTATCTTTTAAAAATGAATGAGAAATTAAGACATTCACAGATGAACAAAAGATAAGGGAGTTAGTTATCACTATGCTTGCCCTACAAAAAAACGTGAAAAAAGAGTCCTTCAGATTGAAATGCAATGAATCTAGCCACATGAAGATACTAAAAGCCACATGAAGAAATAAAGATCTCCAATAAAGATAAATAAATAGGCAAGTATAAAAGTCAGTGTTGTATTTTTGGATTGTAACTACACTTTATTTCCTATAGGATATAAAAGACAAATGCATAAAGATAATCATAATATGTTATTGGGCACATCATATTTAAAGATGTAATTTGTGACAACAATATTTGTGGGGGATGGTAAAAATGTATAGGAGTAGAGTTTTTGTATGCTGCTGAAATTAAGTTGATATCAATTTGAACTAGACTGCTATGGATCTAAGATGCAAAGTGTAACTCCCATGGTAACCATAAAGAAAATACCCTAAAAAATATACATGAAGTAAATAAGGAAAACAAAAGGATTCCCTACTTAAAAAAAAAAAAAATCAAATTAATACAAAAGAAGTCAATAATAGAGAAAATAAGAAACACAAATATGTGCAAGATCTAGATACATACAGAAAAAATATTTAAAAAATCTAAATGGAGAGGTAAGTCCTCTTTTATCAGTAATTTCTTTAAATGTAAATGTATTACTTCTCCATTCAAAAGGCAGAGATTGCCAGTTTCTGGTCCAGCATGTAAGGAGTATGGAATTTGCTACTCAAACCTAACAAGTAAAAAACAGAATGAACTGAAAAATCAACAATACTTCTTAGATTCATCAGAAAAGTGAGGGCACAGGGCAAACAACTGCCACAAAAAATAGAGACAGGGGAATAAAGAGAATGATGACTTCCTGGAGCAAAAATATATGAGGAGAAACCTCATGGGATCCCATAGGATGGAAGGAAACCCTGAACTATAATTAAGAATTGTTGGAGGCTTGGCCTGAACAAATATGAGTAAAAAAAACATGGGGTGGGCGCCTGGGTGGCTCAGTCGTTAAGCGTCTGCCTTCGGCTCAGGTCATGATCCCAGGGTCCTGGGATCGAGTCCCACATCGGGCTCCCTGTTCGGCGGGAAGCCTGCTTCTCCCTCTCCCACTCCCCCTGCTTGTGTTCCCGCTCTCGCTATCTCTCTCTCTGTCAAATAAATAAATAAAATCTTAAAAAAAAAAAAAAAAAAAAAACATGGGGTGACCTAATAATTGGGAGCCTTGACACTTTTGTGAGTTTAACATCTAGTTGTCCTAATAGGTTCTCACATTGGAGATCTGAAAAAAATTTCCTATGCTTCTGGCAGAGTGAGGGAGAAGTAGCCATTTTGAAATCAATAACAGAGAGTTGGAAAATCTCAAAATACTTGGGTTAACCAATTTGTTCTAAATAAAGCATGAGTCTAAAATGAACTCTAAAGAGAAATTTTAAAAATATTTGGACTAAATGAAAATGAAAACATTACTTATCAAAATTTGTAGGATGCAACAAAAGCAGTGCTTAGAGGGAAATTTATAGCACTGAATGCTTATGTTAGAAAGAAAGATCTAAAATCAGCAACTTAAACTTTTATCCTAGGAAACTAAACAAAGAAAAGTGAATTAAATCCAGAGTAGGCTAAAGAAATGGTTAAAATTAGAACAGAAAAATGAAATTTAAAACAGAAAGTCAATAGGGAAGATCAATAAAACCCAAACTTAGTTCCTTGAAAAGATCAATAAAATTGAAAAATATCTAACATGATGAAGAAGAGAGAAGACACATATTACTAATATCAGAAATGAAAGAAGGATACCACTAAAGAGCCTGTGGGCATTATAATGATAGTAAAGGAATATTATTCAACCCTATGCCCACAATGTTGATAGCCCAGATGAAATTAATAAATTCCTTGAAAGATACAATCTGCCAAAACTCACATAAGAAGAAACACATCAGTTAAAGAGGCTTATATCTACTAAAGAAATTCAATAAATAACCTTCCCAAACCAGAAAACATCAGACTCAACTGGGTTTATTGATGAAATCAATCAAATATTAAAGGAAGAAATTATACAAATTCTCTATAATCTCTTTTAGAAAGATAGAAGCAGAGAGAATGCTCCCTAGCTTATTCTATGAAGCCAGCATTACCCTAACGCTAAAACTAGATCAAGACATTACAAACAAAACAAAACCAAAAATCACAAACCAGTATCCTTCACGAACATAGATGAAATATCCTATACATATTAGCAAATTGAATCCAATGATGAGAATTATTTACCACAACCAAGTGAGATTTATTTAAGGTATGCAAAGCTGGTTAAATTTTTGAAAGTCATTAATGTAATCTGTCAAATCAATAGAAGAAAAAAATTAAAATATCATCTCAGCGAATGCAGAAAAATCATGTGACAAAATCCAACATCTATTCATAATAAAAACTCTTAGTAAACTAAGAATAGAAGGGAACTTCCTCAATTTGATAAAGAACACCTACAAAAAACCATTGGTAATATCAAAACTGATGGTAAGAGAGTAGAGGTTCTCCCATCAAAATCAGGAACAAGGCAAAAATATGCCCTGTCAATATAGGAGTATTGTACTGGAAGTCCCAGCTAATGCGCAAAGGAATTGGAAAGGAAGGGAAATGGAGGGAAGGGAAGGGAAGGAGGGATGGGAAGAGGAGGGGGAAGGGAGGGGAAGATAAGAGAGGGGAGGGGAGGGAAGGGAAAACAGAGGGAAGGGAGGAGAAAGGAAGGGAGGGAAGAGACAGAAAAGAAGGAGAATAATGAGAGGAAGAGAAAAAGAAAGGAAACAATGTGCACAGACTGGGAAACAAAAAGTAAAATTTTTCACAGATGACATGATTGCTTATGTAGAAAATCCAAAATAGTTCTAAAAAAAAAAACAAACAAAAACTCTTAGAACTAATAAGTAATTACAGCAAGATTTTAGAAAAAAAGGTTACTATACAAAAATCAATCACTTTCCTATATACCAGCAAGTAGAATTTGAAATTACATTTTTAAATGTAATGCCATTTATATTAGCACCTCCCAAATAAAATATTTATATATAAATCTTAAAAAATATGTACAAGATCTAGATAAAGATCTAGTTTCTACAAAACTATGATGAAATAAATAAAAAAGAAATAAATGGAGAAATGTTCCATGTTCATGAATTGGAAGACTCAATATTGTCAAGATGTCAGTTATTTCCAACTTGATCTATAGATTCAATATAATCTCAAATCCAATCTCACCAAGTTATTTTGTACGTATCCATAAACTGATTCTAAAGCTTATATGGAGAGTCAAAAGACCGATAATAGCCATCACAGTACTGAGAGAGAAGAAAGTCAGAGTACTGAGAGAACCTGACCTTAAGACTTGCTATAAAGGCATAGTAATCGAGACAGTGTAGTACTGGTGAAAAAATAGAAAAATAGCTAAGTTACACAGAATGGAGTCCAAAAGCAGAACCAAATAAATATAATCAACTGATCTTTGAAAAAGGATTAAAAAAATACAGTGGGGCAAAGACTGTCTTTTCAATGCATGATGTTGGAACAACTGAATATCAACATCTAAAAAAAAAATCTCTAGGCACAGGCCTTTTATTCCTGACTAAAAAAAAAAAAAAAAAGACACAATATAGATCATACACCTAAATATAAATCACAAAACTATAAAATCCCTAGAGCAGAAGATAAGAGAAAATTAAGATGATCTTGGGTACAAGGATGACTTTATTTTTTATTTATTTAATTTTTATATTTTTAAAGATTTTTTATTTATTCATTTGAGAGAGAGAGAGAGAAAGCAAGAGCACAAGCAGTGGGGAGGGTCAGAGGGAGAGGGAGAAACAGACTCCCCACTGAGCAGGAAGTCCAATGTGGGGCTCAATCCCAGGACCCCAGGATCATGAGGGAAGGAAGGAAGGAAGGAAGGAAGGTACGCAGGCAGGCAGATGTTTAACCGACTGAGCCACCCAGGTGCCCCAGGGATGACTTTTTTAGATATCATGCTAAAGGCACAATCTAGGAAAGACATGATTGATAAGTTGCACTTCATTAAAATTTTTAAAATCTGTTCTGTGAAGGACTGTAAGAATGACACAATAAGCCACAGACTCTGAGGAAGTATTTATAGGAGATGTATTTGATTAAGAACTGTTATTAAAAATATGTAAAGAACTCTTAAAATTCAACAACAGGAAAAAAAAAAAAAAAACAACAACCAGTTAGCAGATTCCTACAGCTAATAAACAATCCTCTTATTCTCCAGAAAGTGCAATTGTCAAATACAAACTAACCAATCCAGAGCCCACACTCTTACCACCATCTTGATCAGGCTTTCACACTCTGGGCCACTATTCACTTGCCCTAAACACCCAGGGGTCAGGTTCTAAACAACAAGGGACAGACTCTGTGCCCCAGAGCCCACTGAAGTGATTTAAACTGACCAATCCTAAACCTCTTATCCTGCCTTTCCCTTTCTTTCCTGCAGAAACCACAATAAATTATCTTACCCATGGTTCTTGCCCCTCTCTGCCTCCTGACAGACCTCAGTACTTTACCATGTTTGGAGTGCTGACAACACGGACTCCATCTTTGGTCTTCCATCTTATTCTCCTCTCTGGCCTACAGGTGGTGCCACTTTATATAACTAGAAGGGAGCCTCTGGCGCACAATTGGCCCCAGTTTAGATCACTACCCTGTGACCTCACCACCAGTCCGCTAATTCCAAAAAGCTGGGGATTAAGTTCTGGATAGGAGTGGAGAATAGGGGCAGAGAATGCCGGTATACTGTGTTAGCCTGATTGCCGCTGTCAGTAAGTTACCCTGAATAAAACTCTGTGCAAATGGCATGGAGTGGCTTGCTTCATTTTTCAGCATTGAAGTGTCTTCTCAGTTGGGAAGATACATTACTGACCCCCTTCCACCTTCTAATACCATGTGCCCCAGACCAATATCCCTTATAAATATAGATGAACAAATCCTTAAAAATGACTAGCAAAATGAATCCAGCAGTATATTAACAGAATTATATATCATGGCCAGGTGGAATTTATCACAAGGAGCAAGGGGGTTCAAAATAAGAAAATCATCAGAGCAAGATGGTGGAGGACTAGGAGACCTGGATTTCATCTGGTCTCAGGAATTCAGCTGGATAGGGATCAAACCATTCTGAACACCTACACACTCAACAGGAGATCGAAGAAAATAGCAACAACTCTCTGAACAGAAAAGCGATCACTTTTTGGAAGGTAGGACATGCGGAGAAGTGAATCCGAGGCGATATTTGGGAGGATAGACAGCGGGGGAGGGGGCCTCCGTCAGCAGCTTCTGGCAAGTGATAGAGCTGCTGAGCACAAAATCGGAACTTTTAGAAGTCGGCTCCGGTGAGGGACATCGCTCCAGTGGCTAAGCGGGTGGTGGAACCCTCATGGGACAGTGTGCTCTCAGGCACCTCAGGGTCACAAAAAGACCAGGGGTGCCTGAGTGCGGCAGAGCTCCTAGGTATTGGAGTGGGGAAGCTGGCTGCAGAGACGGAATTGAGGAGTGGGCTCTCAGCTCAGAGTTGCCATAAACTGTGATCCAAGGCACAGTCGGGCCACTGCTCTTCCAGCAGGGACCCAACAAGCGGCAGATCAGGGAAGACTCCTCTTCTTCCCCTGGGAGGAGCAGCACAGGAGTGCACCACAGGGATCTGCTGGGTTTGGAGACTCTGCACAGGGTTGTGTGCCAGAGATAGAGATGCCGGTCATAGGCCGGGTGAGCACGGAGTGTGGCCGGAGACCGGGGAGACGGGAGTGACTGACTGCTTTTCTCTGGGGGCAGACTGAGGAGCAGGCCCCGAGTTCTCGGCTCCTCTGGGTCGGAGATTGGGAGGCCACCATTTTCACTCTCGGCCTCCAAAGCTGTATGGAGAACTTGCAGGGAACAAAAGCTCAGGAGAGCAAACCCAAGCGGATAACTTAGCCCGCACCAGGCAAGGGCAGGGCAATTCCGCCTCCGGCAAAGACATTTGGGAAACATGGCAACAGGCCCCTCCCCCAGAAGATCAGCAAGAACAACCAGCCAAGACCAAGTTTACCAATCAATGAGAATGGCAGAACTCCAGAGCTAGGGGAATACTGCACATAGAATCCATGGCTCTTTTACCATGATTCTTTAGTCTTTCAATGTTAATTTTTTTTTAACTGTCTTTTTTTTTTTGAATTTTTCTTTTTCCCTTTTTCAACCATCTTATCAATCCCTTTTTTTAAAAGAAAACATTTTTATTTTTCATTTTTAGAGTCATATTCTATCACTTCATAGTAGTTACCCTTATTTTTGGCATATATATATAAGTTGTTCTCTCTTTAAAATTTTGAGATACAGTTTCTTCTAACAGATCAAAATATACCCTAAATCTCTAGTGTTTGGCTTTGTTCTAGTCTCCTATCTGATCATATTCTCTCCCCCTTTTTTTTTAAATCCTCTTCTTTCTTTTTTCAAAAAACTACTTATAAATTCCTTTTATAAATTTTTTTATAATTTTCATCTTTACAGTCATATTCCATCCCTTCATCATATAAACCCTTATTTTTGTACATATATAACTTTTTCTTTCTTTAAAATTTTGGGAGACACTTTCTTCTAACAGAGCAAAATACACCCAAAATCTAGTGTGTGGCACTGATCTATGCACCAGCCTGATCATATTTGATCATATTCTGTTTTTTTTGGTTTGTTCTGTTTTTGTTTGTTTTTATCTTTTTCTTTTTCTTTTTTTAAATTTTTCTTTTTTCTTTCCCTTTCTTTTCCCCTGGCTTCAGATCTTTTCTGATTTGTTTAGAGTATATTTTCTGGGGACATTGTTTCCCTCTTAGCATTTTGTTCTCTCATTAATTGATTTTCCTCTGGACAAAATGACAAGATGGAAAAAATCACCTCAGCAAAAAGAACAAGAGGTAGTACCGACTGCCAGGGACCTACTCAAAATGGACATTAGTATGACGTCGGATCTAGAGTTAAGAATCATGACTTTAAAAATACTAGCTGCGCTTGAAAAAACCATGGAAGTTATTAGAGAAACCCTTTCTGGAGAAATAAAAGAACTAAAATCTAACCAAGTCGAAATGAAAAAGGCTATTAATGAGGTGCAATCAAAAATGGGGGCACTAACTGCTAGGAAAAATGAGACAGAAGAGATAATCAGTGATATAGAGGACCAAATGGTGGAAAATAAAGAAGCTGAGAAAAAGAGAGATAAACAACTACTGGATCAAGAGGGCAGAATTCAAGAGATAAGTGATACCATAAGATGAAACATTAGAATAATTGGGATCCCAGAAGAAAAAGAAAGAGAGAGAGGGGCAGAAGGTATATTGGAGCAATTTATAGCAGAGAACTTCCCTAATTTAGGGAAGGAAACAGGCATCAAAATCCAGAAGGCACAGAGAACCCCTCTCAAAATCAATAAAAAGAGGTCAACACCCCAACATCTAATAGTAAAGCTTACGAGTCTCAGAGACAAAGAGAAAATCCTGAAAGCAGCTCGTGAGAAGAGATCTGTAACCTACAATGGTAGAAACATTAGATTGGCAACAGACCTACCCACAGAGACCTGGCAGGCCAGAAAGGACTGGCATGACATATTCAGAGCACTAGACGAGAAAAATATGCAGGCAAGAATACTATATCCAGCTAGGCTGTCACTGAAAATGGAAGAAGAGATAAAAAGATTTCAGGACAAACAAAAACTAAAGGAATTTGCAAACACGAAACCAGCCCTACAAGAAATATTGAAAGGGTTCTTCTAAGCAAAGAGAGAGCCTAAAAGCAACATAGACCAGAAAGGAACACAGACAATATACAGTAACAGTCACCTTACAGGCAATACAGTGGCACTAAATATACATCTTTCAATAGTTACCCTGAATGTAAATGGGCTAAATGCCCTAATCAAAAGACACAGGCTATCAGATTGCATTAAAAAACAAGACCCATCGATATGCTGTCTGCACGAGACTCATTTTAGACCCAAAGACACCCCCAGATTGAAAGTGAGGGGATGGAAAACCATTTACCATGCTAATGAACACCAAAAGAAAGCTGGGGTGGCAATCCTTATATCAGACAAATTAGATTTTAAAACAAAGACTGTAATAAGAGATGAGGAAGGACACTATATCCTACTTAAAGGGTCTATCCAACAAGAAGATCTAACAATTGTAAATATCTATGCCCCTAACATGGGAGCAGCCAATTATATAAGGCAATTAATAACAAAAGCAAAGAAACACATTGACAACAATACAATAATAGTGGGGGACTTTAACACCCTCCTCTCTGAAATAGACAGATAATCTCAGCAAAAGATCAACAAGGAAACAAAACTTTAAATGACAAACTGGACCAAACGGACTTCACAGACATATTCAGAACATTCCATCCCAAAACAACGGAATACACATTCTTCTCTAGTGCCCATGGAACATTCTCCAGAATAGATCACATCCTAGTTCACAAATCAGGTCTCAACTGGTACCAAAAGATTGGGATCATTCCCTGCATATTTTCAGACCACAATGCTTTGAAACTAGAACTCAATCACAAGAGGAAAGTCAGAAAGGACTCAAATACATGGAGGCTAAAGAGCATCCTACTAAAGAATGAATGGGTCAACCAGGAAATTAAAGAAGAATTAAAAAAAAATCATGGAAACCAATGAAAATGAAAAAACAACTGTTCAAAATCTTTGGGATGCAGCAAAGGCAGTCTTAAGAGGAAAGCATATAGCAATACAAGCCTTTCTCAAGAAACAAGAAAGGTCTCAAGTACACAACATAATCCTATACCTAAAGGAGCTGGAGAAAGAACAGCAAATAAATCCTAAACCCAGCAGGAGAAGAGAAATAATAAAGATCAGAGCAGAAATCAATGAAATAGAAACCAAAAGACCAGTAGAATAGATCAACAAAACTAGGAGCTGGTTCTTTGAAAGAATTAATAAGATTGATAAACCCCTGGCCAGACTTACCAAAAAGAAAAGAGAAATGACCCAAATCAACAAAATCATGAATGAAAGATGAGCGATCACAACCAACACCAAAGAAATACAAGCAATTATAAAAACATATTATGAGAAACTCTATGCCAGCAAATTAGATAACCTGGAAGAAATGATTACATTCCTAGAGATGTATCAACTACCAAAACTGAAGCAGGAAGAAATAGAAAACCTGAACAAACCTATAACCACTAAGGAAATTGAAGCAGTCATCAAAAATCTCCCAACAAACAAAAGCCCAGGGCCAGATGGCTTCCCAGGGGAATTCAACCAAACATTTAAAGAAGAATTAATACCTATCCTTCTGAAACTGTTCCAAAAAATAGAAATGGAAGGAAAACTTCCAAACTTCTTCTATCAGGTCACCATTACCTTGATCCCAAAACCAGACAAAGACCCCATCAAAAAGGAGAATTACAGACCAATATCCCTGATGAACATGGATGCAAAAATTCTCACCAAAATACTAGCCAATAGGATCCAACAGTACATTAAAAGGATTATTCACCACGACCAAGTGGGATTTATCCCTGGGCTGCAAGGTTGGTTCAACATCCGCAAATCAGTCAACGTGATACAATACATTAACAAAAGAAAGAACAAGAATCATATGATCCTCTCAATAGATGCAGAAAAAGCATTTGACAAAGTACAGCATCCTTTCTTGATCAAAACTCTTCAGAGTATAGGGATAGAGGGTACATACCTCAATATCATAAAAGCCATCTATGAAAAACCTACAGCGAATATCATTCTCAATGGGGAAAAACTGAGAGCTTTCCCCCTAAGGTCAGGAACGCGGCAGGGATGCCCACTATCACCACTGCTATTCAACATAGTATTGGAGGTCCTAGCCACAGCAATCAGACAACAAAAAGAAATTGAAGGCATCCCCAAATCGGCAAAGAAGAAGTCAAACTCTCACTCTTTGAAGACGATATACTTTATGTGGAAAACCCCAAAGACTCCACCCCAAAACTGCTAGAACTCATACAGGAATTCAGTCAAGTGGCAGGATATAAAATCAATGCACAGAAATCAGTGGCATTCCTATACACCAACAACAAGACCGAAGAAAGAGATTAAGGAGTTGATCCCATTTACAATTGCACCCAAAACCATAAGATACCTAGGAATAAATATAACCAAAGAGGCGAAGGATCTATACTCAGAAAACTATAAAATACTCATGAAAGAAATTGAGGAAGACACAAAGAAATGGAAAAATGTTCCATGCTCATGGATTGGAAGAACAAATATTGTGAAGATGTCAATGCTACCTAGAGCAATCTACACATTCAATGCAATCCCCATCAAAATACCATCCACTTTTTTCAAAGAAATGGAACAAATAATCCTAAAATTTGTATGGAACCAGAGAAGACCCCGCATAGCCAGAGGAATCTTGAAAAAGAAAAGCAACGCTGGCGGGATCACAATTCCGGACTTCAAACTCTATTACAAAGCTGTCATCATCAAGACAGTATGGTACTGGCACAAAAACAGACACATAGATCAATGGAACAGAATAGAGAGCCCAGAAATGGACCCTCAGCTCTATGGTCAACTAATTATCGACAAAGCAGGAAAGAATGTCCAATGGAAAAAAGATAGTCTCTTCAACAAATGATGTTGGGAAAATTGGATAGCCACATGCAGAAGAGTGAAACTGCACCATTTCCTTACACCACACACAAAAATAGACTCCAAATGGTTGAAAGACCTAAATGTGAGACAGGAGTCCATCAAAATCCTAAAGGAGAACACAGGCAACAACCTCTTCAACCTCAGCTGCAGCAACTTCTTCCTAGAAACATCGCCAAAGGCAAGGGAAGCAAGGGCAAAAATGAACTATTGGGACTTCATCAAGATAAAAAGCTTTTGCACAGCAAAAGAAACAGTCAACAAAACAAAAGACAACCGACAGAATGGGAGAAGATATTTGCAAATGACATAACAGATAAAGGGCTAGTATCCAAAATCTATAAAGAACTTATCAAACTCAACACCCAAAGAACAAATAATCCAATCAAGAAATAGGCAGAAGACACGAACAGACATTTTTTCCAAAGAAGACAGCCAAATGGCTAACAGACACATGAAAAAGTGCTCAACATCACTTGGCATCAGGAAAATCCAAATCAAAACCTCAATGAGATACCACCTCACACCAGTCAGAATGGCTAAAATTAACAAGTCAGGAAATGACAGATGTCAGTGGGGATGTAGAGAAAGGGGAACTCTCCTACACTGTTGGTGGGAATGCAAGCTGGTGCACTCTGGGAAACAGTATGAAGGTTCCTCAAAAAGTTGAAAATAGAGCTACCATACGATCTAGCAATTGCACTACTGGGTATTTACCCCAAAGATACAAATGTAGGGATGCGAAGGGATACGTGCACCCTGATGTTTATAGCAGCAATGTCCACAATAGCAAAACTGTGGAAAGAGCCAAGATGTCCATCGACAGATGAATGGATAAAGAAGAAGTGGTATATATATACAATGGAATATTATGCAGCCATCAAAAGGAATGAGATCTGGCCATTTGCAATGACGTGGATAGAACTGGAGGGTGTTATGCTCAGCGAAATAAGTCAATCAGAGAAAGACATGTGTCATATGACCTCACTGATATGAGGAATTCTTAATCTCAGGAAACAAACTGAGGGTTGCTGGAGTGGGGGTGGGGGTGGGAGGGATGGGATGGCTGGGTGATAGACACTGGAGAGGATATGTCCTATGGTGAGAGTTGTGAATTGTGTAAGACTGCTGAATCACAGATCTGTACCTCTGAAACAAATAATGCAATATATGTTAAGAAAAAAAAAAGAAGAAGATAGCAGGAGGGGAAGAATGAAGGGGGGGAATCGGAGGGGGAGACGAACCATGAGGGATGATGGACTCTGAAAAACAAACTGAGGGTTCTAGAGGGGAAGGGGGGTGGAAAGATGGGTT
Source organism: Halichoerus grypus (assembly GCF_964656455.1). Classification (NCBI taxonomy): domain Eukaryota; kingdom Metazoa; phylum Chordata; class Mammalia; order Carnivora; family Phocidae; genus Halichoerus; species Halichoerus grypus. Next base: position 89,907,244 of record NC_135715.1, read on the forward strand.
AGCCTGGTGATGGGTATTAAAGAGGGCACATTCTGCATGGAGCACTGGGTGTTGTGCACAAACAATGAATCATGGAACACTACATCAAAAACTAATGATGTAATGCATGGTGATTAACATAACAATAAAAATTTAAAAAAATAAAATCAATCAATATAACACACTATTTTAAGCAGAATTAATGAAAACACACAAACACTCATGATGACCTCAACTGATGTAGAAAATGCATTTGATAAAGTGAACACCCTTTTATGATAAAAACACTTCAACAACAAGGAATAGAAGTGAACTTCCACAATATGATAAGAAGCATTAATGAAAACCCTACAGCTAGCATTATGCTCATTGGTAAAAGACTGCAATCTTCTCTGCTAAGATTAGGAACAAGCCAAGGATACCCACTTTCATCATTGCTATTCAACCTTGTCCTGGAAGTTCTAACCAGGGCAGTTAAAAAACAGACAACATAAAAGCATCCAAATTGGAAAGAAAAAAGTATAGCTATCTCAATTCACAGATGTCATGATCCTAAATATAGAAAACCCCAAAGAACCCCAGCCAAAGCTTCTAGAGCTATTAAATAAATACAGCAAAGTGGAGTGATATAAGATCAAAATGAAAAAAAAAAAAAAAAAAGTGTTTCTATACTCTCACAATGAACACTCATAAAAGGAAATTTAAAAGCAATTCCATTTATAATAGCATATAATAGAATAAAATATCGAGGAGTGGCTGAGTGGCTCAATCTGTTAAGTGTCTGCTTTTGGCTCAGGTCATGATCCCAGGGTCTTGAAATTGAGTTCTGGGACGGGCTCCCTGCTCAGCGGGGAGTCTGCTTCTCCCTCTCCCTCTCCTGCTCTCTCTCTCTGTCAAATAAATAAAATCTATTAAAGAAAAAAAGTATAAAACATTGAGGAATCAATATAACTACAAAGTGAAATGCATGTATAATGAAAACTACAAAACATTCTGAAAAAAAATCAGGGAAGACCTAAAATTAATTGATAGCTAGTCTACTGTTCATAGGTAAGAAGATTTAATATTTTAGTGATGCCAAAACTACCTAAAGTGGTATCTACAGCTTTGACACAGTCATTTATTTTTTCAAAAATGGAAACACAGGAATTCTTTAAATTCTCATGAAATTACAAACCAAGTGTATATTAATTGACAAAGATAGAATATATATTCAATGGATATTATTCAGCTATACAAATTAATGAAGTTCTGATACATGTTATCACATAAATAAACCTTAAAAACATTATTCTAAATAAAATAAGCCATTCACAAAAGAATATATATTGTGTGATTTCATTTAAATAAAATATATGGAATACAGAAATTCATAGAGAATAGAGGTTACCTGGAGCTGGTGAAATGGGAACAATATATACAGAGTTTATGTTTGGAAGGATGAAAGGTTTGGAATTAGTGGTGAGGATAATACAGCACTGATTGTAATTAATGTCCTGGAATCATTCACTTAAAAATTGGTTAAAATGGAAATACACACACACATAACAATAAAATATTTAGACAAATAAACAAGTCTAGGTTTAAACTCTTAACATTCTTTGTTGAATTTTTTATATTAGGTCATTTAAACTTTCTTATTTTATCCATTTAAAAATTGGAAATAGCAATGTCCTCCTACATGCTTTTATGAGACATAAAGTAAGTAAATTACACTGAATACACAATGTGTCTAGAAGAGCACCTTGCACATACTGGATGTTCCAAATATACCCATTTTCCTTTTCTTTCCTCACTTTCCCACTTTTATCTTTTTGTGTGAATTGGTAAATTTCTTTTTACAAAATCACTCAGTCAAACTTCTGGTTGTATTTTTAGATAACCTCTTTGTTGTTTTAGAATAGTTTTCGATTTTTAAGAAAGATGTGGAGAGTTCCTATTTAACCCACATCCAGTTTCCACTATTATTAACATCTCATATTAGCACAGTATTATTTGTTACAGTTAAGAGATTAATACTGACTTATTATTTTAACTGAAGTCTATACCTTATTTAGATTTATTTAGTTTTTAACTACTATCTTTTCTGTTGCAGGACCCCATTCAGTATATATATATATATTTTTTTTTTATTTTGTTTTATTTTTTATTTTATTTTTCCTTTTGTTGTCATTGCTTTTGGAGTCAGATTCAAAACTTCATTGTCAAGACTGATGTCAATGAGCTTACTCCTTAACTTTTCTTCCAGGAGTTTTATCATTTCAGGTCTTACATTCAATGTTTGGTCCATTTTTTTTGGGGGGGTGACCATTTTGAGTTAATTTTTGTGTATGGTATAAGATAGTGGTACAGTTTCATTATTTTGCATAGGACTGTCTACTTTTCCCAACATTCTTTATTGAAGAAACTATTTTTCCACATTGCATAGTCTTGCCTCCTTTGTCATAAATTAAATAACCATATATATGTGGGTTTATTTCTGGGCTCTTTACTCTGCTCCATTGATTAATGTGTCATTTTTATGACAAAGCCATACTATTTTTGATTATTATAGCTTTATAGTGTAGTTTGCAGTCAGGGAGTGTGATGTCTTCAGCTTCATTCTTTTTTCTCAAGACTGGCTTGACTCTTGAGGATCTTTTGTGGTTCCATACAAATTTTAGGATTATTTATTCTATTTGTGTGAAAGATTCCATTGGAATTTTGATAGGGATTTCATTGAATCTGCAGATTTCTTTGGGTAGTATGGACATTTTAACAATATTAATTCTTCTACTCCATGAGCAAAAAATATTTTTCCGTTTATGAGTGTCTTCCTCAATTTCTTTTGTCAATGTTATAGTTTTCAGCGTAGATCTTTCATCCACTTTATTAAATTCATTCCTAGTTTTTTTTTTTCATTTTTTTTTTTTGATGCAATTGTAAATGTGGTTGTTTTCTCAATTTCTCTTTCTGATAGTTCATGTCAGTGTAAAAGAATGAAACTGAGTTTTGTATATTGATTTTGTACCCTGCAACTTTACTGAATTAGTTTGTTTGCTAGTTCTAACAGTTTTGGGGCAGGGTCTTCAGGGTTTTCTATAAATAAACTCATGTGTCTGCAAATAGTTTTACTTCTTCCTTTCCTATTTGTATACTTTTTATTTATTTATTCTGCCTAATTGCTCTGGCTAGGCCTTCCAATACTATGTTGAATAAAAGTGGTGAGAGAGCATTCTTGTCTTATTTCTGATCTCATAGGAAAAGTACTATCTTAAAAAAAAAATGGGGCACCTGGGTGGCTCAGTCCTTAAGTGTCTGCCTTTGGCTCAGGTCATGATCCCAGGGTCCTGGGATTGAGCCCCACGTCGGGGTCCCTGCTCCACGGGAAGCCTGCTTCTCCTTCTCCCACTCTCCCTACTTGTGTTCCCTCTCTCACTGTGCCTCTCGCTGTCAAAAAAATAAATAAAATCTAAAGAAAAAAAAACAAGAAAACAAGAAAAGTACTATCTTTCACCATTAAGTATTGTGTTATCTGTCATATATGGCCTTTATCATGTTGAAATACATTCTGTCTATACCTACTTTTTGAGAGTTTTTATCATAAGTGCATGTTGAGTTTTTTTCAAATGCTTCTTCTGTATCTATTTAGATGATCATATGGTTTTTGAGCTTTATTTTGTTAATGTGGTGTAGCACATTGGTTGATTTGTAGATATTGAACCATCCTTGCATCCTGGAATAAATCCCACTTGATCATGGTATATGATCTTTTTTAATGTATTGTTGAATTTGGTTTGCTAATAGTTTGTTGAAAATTTTTGCAACTATATATCACAAATAATAATTTTACCATCTTAAAAATTTCTCTGTGTGCCCCCTATTTAAACCTCACCATTGCCAAAAATGTGTTAAATGTTGATCTGTGTAATTATCTCTTTTAATTTTGGCATTTACAGAATGCCATATAAATGGAATCATACATTATGTAGACTTCAGACTTGATTCTTTAGAATTTCCCAAATATTGGGTCAACAATTCTAAAACCACAATTCATTTATAATGGAAATGAAAAGTTATGTAATAAATGGCAGATAGTAGAAGCCTAGTGTCATGCTATTGGAGTAGAAGATTACATCTTCTACATTGATATTTAGCAATATGCATTTAAAAATCATCCACATATTTGTATGGCTTAATGAGATATTCCTCTTTATCACTGAGTAGTATTCCCTTGTACAGATATACCAGTTTGGTTTTCTATTCAACTGTTGAATGACGTCTGCATTGTTTTTATTTTCTGTCTATTATGAATAATGCTGTTATAAAAATTTGCATGCAGTTTTTATATAAACAGATGCTTTCAAATCATTTGGGTATATAACTAGGAGCATGACTGCTGGTTCTTATGGCAATACTATTCATCTTTATTCCATTCTTCCAAATACTATTAATCTTTCTTCCAAAGTAGAACAGAAACTTTTGCAGTTTCTTCCAGAGTGGCTATACCATTTTAAACATTCATGAGCAATGAGCAGAGTTACTTTTGTCCTCCTTGAGATTGCACTGAATCTATAAATTGAGAGGAATTGATATCTTAATAATATTGAATCTTCCAATCAATGGGAACAAAATCTTTCCCTTTCTTTGATTTGTGATCTTCCATCAGTGTTTTGTAGTTTTCAGCATGCAGATTCCATATATGTTTTGTAATATTTATCCATGAACTTCAATTTTTGGTACAATTATAAATATTATTATTTTTTAAATTCCAATTCAAAATATCCACTTCTGGCTTATAGGAAAGTAATTGGATTTTGTATACTAAACTTGTATCTAGTGACCTTGCTACACTTGCTTATTAGTTCTTAGGGTATTTGTATAATTTTTTCTAGAAACATAATCATGTTATATTGTCATTATTTATTTGTTTGTTTGTTTAAGTACTCTCCATAGCCAATATGGGGCTCAAACTCAGGACCTTGAGATGAAGAGTGCATGTTTTATTGACTGAGGCAGCCAGACACCTAACCATCTTATATGGAAATAAACACTCCAAGTAAATTTTGACAGTTTTAACTTTAAATTGTTGATATTTCACATTTCTATTTTATCTGAAGTTATAGTATTATTAATAGCATTAATAGCAGTAATAATAATAATAATTAAAGCATAAAATATTTATTATGTGCCACACATTATTCTAAACATTCTTTATATGTTACTTTTTATGTAATTTCTTCCATTCTAAGTTCCTTCCAGTTTTTACTGTGATGTATATTCAAGTATTAGGCGGGAGGAGAACACTATATGTGTTGGCACTTGCAAGTGAGAAATTATTTGCACTTGCCTGTGATTCTGAGGAAAGTCCATTTATTAAATCTCTGCAACACTTCAATTCTTAAATATGTTTCCTAATATTAACTCATTTTTATTAATATCTGTTCATTTTTTTATTCAATAGCCATTTTTCATGCCTACTATTTTTGAGGTTTATTAAAATATATATTATTTTCAGACTGTTTTCAAACACAGGTGGGTTATCAGCTATAAGAATGGACATTCTTAGCATTTTATTGTAGTCTGGTTTGACTGAAGGACTTTGAGTTTTTATTTAAATAAATGTTTTGAAACTTTAGTAATTTTAAAACCTCTGTTCTTTACTAAGAACTAAGCTAAAATGCACCTATGATTCCTTAAATGGGAAAAAAAAAAAAACTAATTCAAAAACACTTACTGATTGTTTTGTATGTATGTGCTGCTGAACCTACAAATGATGTGTAGGAAATGTCATTTAAAGCAATGGTGTTTAAAAAATTGCTAATTAAAAGTAAATTCGGACCCAAGAAGCACTTTTTCCAAAATATCCTTGAAAAGTTATGACTGAAGAATCACACTTCTAAGTTTTTTCATTAGCATGTAAACTGCCTTCCTGAATAGATTTCCAGGTTTAAAGGAAATGTGGCATTTCATTTTGCAGTTACTAATACCATGCTCATTAAAAACAGGGACTCCATAAATGTTGATGATCTGGCTGCCAAGGGAACACACAAGAAATTCACCAGCAACTATTTCTAACTGGTATGAATCTTATTCCACTAACAGATATACAAGGATATAGTTTTCTTTACTTACCTGTTTAATTCAAATTTATTTCTATTGTGCTCTTATTTCTTTTGGGAAGATAGGTACTCTTAGAATCAGAATATACCTGCATCTTAGAATTCAGTCTGAGTTGAGTAAGTCAGCTTCTTTTTCCTGGGGTGAAGACAGTGCTTTGTGCATTGTTGGAAGGAGAACATCAATTCAAGGACAGGAAGTGGATGGTAATGGACCTCTAACCTGGGTAATAGGAGGTCTGATAACACTGATAATGCATCAGCGGGGACCCTTCCAAGCTTAGCAGAATCAATTCCACTTGGCTGTACCTTCTCTGAATTGTTTTCCTTCACTGTAGGTAATTTCTGAACAGGGTCCATGTTTTTTTAACTAGTGCTTTTGGAATTTTTTTTCTTTGTGAGTCCTTTTTTTTCCCTCCAAGTGCAGTGATTAAAGTTTTCACAAAAATGAAATTGTCTTTTTCTTCCAGGGCTGGTCATAGCTAAGGTCTGACTCCAAAGACATGATGGGCTTCTTGAATTCATCATCCATATCTTCCTCTTCAACTTCAGGGAGGAAGCCCACTGACTTTTTATTCAAATTAGACGTTTTTAGTTTCCTTTCTTAAGTTTTTAGGTTATTAGAAACCTCTTTTCCCTGGGCCCCTTTCCTGTGTTTTTACTCTGGATTTTGCTTGTTTGGTTTGGTTTGATTTTCTCTGATAATATAATTTGCCTTTTTAAGATGGTTGTCTAAAGCAATCTCCAAGGGGAGTAAAAACTTCTTGATGCTGATGTCTTTTCTTTCCTTCCCTTTCTTGACACCACTAGGGAGTGGTTTCTCCTTTGTTCTAACCCTGAGAGTTGCTTTGGCTTTCCTCTTTGGAGACCAACTTGTGTGATTTCTTGATGATCAAAGCAGGGGAATTCTCATCACCCTTGGTATCCTCCAAAAGTTTCTCCTTGTGGGCACAGCCCCTTTCCTCTGGGGCTCACCCAGGTGCCATCATTGACTGAGTCCTGGTCTGTCCTGGGAGCCATTATGTGGCCAGGCTTCTGGTGTGGAAAAGTGGGCTGGTGATCCTCCACTGGAGATCTGTAATGGTCCATAGATATCTCATTGCACATGCAGATGATAAAGGTGTCTGAACATGGTAGTCATCAGAAGAATCCTGGTCTGAGGAATAAGAATAAGAATAAGCTGGTGAAACTCTGGGGTACCTCTTTCCCTCATCTCTCCTCTCACAATTGTGAGACACTTTGTAAGATCTCTCCAGCTCTGAGTTTTCTAAATTTTGTTTTTTCCCTTGTCTGTGGTCAAAGATGTGTATCAGCTTCTGGAAGCTTTCCAATTTTCTTGGTAGTCCTTCTCCATTTTCTCCTCCTTCTGAAGCTCCTCCCTGGGACGCCTTCAATAATTGCTCTTTTTCAAGTCCTTTTTATCAGTTTCAATGTTCTGTTATGCAGAAACCAACTTTTTCCACTGGGTCACTAAGTCCCTGGTAAAACTTCCAATGTGTTCACATTTTCACAAGCTATTTACTGTTCTCATGACTGCTGTCCACAACAATGGCTACTGTAATAGGCAAGATAGAGAGTTTCTTTAAATATTTCCATTGCTTCTTAGAGTTCAAGTTCACAACCAGGCTGTAGGCTCCACAATTTGGAATGCCAACCCTGTGGGCAGCACTGTGACTGTTCCAGCAGTGCGGCAGCACTGTGACTGTTCCAGCAGTGCCTCCTCAATGGAAGTGGGCTAGAACAGTCCTGTGATTGCAGTTCTGCTCTCCATGAATCCTCGGTGGAGACTGAGGTGCTCCTGGCCTCATGTGGGCTTCACATCTGTGCCTGGGTGCACATGCCACTGGGAACCATTCTGTTTGGGCCTGCTGGCTCCTTGCTGGCCTTTGGGCAGACACACTTCTTGGTGGAACTTTCCAGTTTGTCATCCAAGACTGAAGGAAACACCAGAACCAGACTCTGGACTTACAAATCCTAACCACATATTCCCTGCACCTCTGCAAAGCTCTGTGAGTCATGCCCTAATTAACACCTATCAATGGTCCCTGGGCTGGCTGCCCCACTCTGGGGCCAAAGAGTCAGTAAGATCAATCAATCATTCATAACTACCCTAGTTTGAAACTATGTGTCAGTGGTTATTTTAATTTTAGCCTCAACACAACCCAAGGAAATGGGTTATATTATCTCCATTTTACAGATGAGCCAACTGAGGCTCAGGGAGATCAAACTAACTTTCACACAATCACATAACAGACAGAAGCAAAACTAGAATTTGAATCTAAGCAGTGTAGGTCCTATGTCAGCACCCAGAGAAAGAAAGGGATGTGTCTAAAGTTGAACGGACTTAGCCTTAGAAGGCAGTAATAACCCATGTATCTTGTTTTTCCCCAAAGTAGAGTCTGATACATAGGCACCAAATAAATTTGCTTAAAGGAAATGAAAAAATGAGTCAATGGTCATTTGCTCTAATGAACCCGCCCATCAGATTTGGGACTTAAGTCAAGCTAGCCCAGGCACCTAGTATTAACCTGAAGGATTAATCTTTACTCTTATTATTCTTACAACTAAAAAGAACAACTAAATAATCTTCAAATCCCATCATTGATTGCAGCTCCAATGATTGGATCAGAAAAGATCAGATTAGATCCCAGCCAGAGCTCCAGCAGTAGTGGCAGGCAACTGGACTGACATCTCATCCAAAGTGAAAAGCCCCATGGTTGTTCTTCCTTAATCTTTTCCTTTTTATATAGACTTTATTTTTTAGGGCAGTTTTAGCACAAAAGCAGCAAAACTGAGCAGAGCTGCAGAGTTCCCATATGCCCCATGCCCCCATACCTGCAAAACTTCCCTCACCTCCAGAGTGGTACACTTGTTATAATTGATGAACCTACTTTGGCACATCATTATCGCTGAAATGCCATAATTTACATTAAGGTTTACTCCTGCTGTTATACATTCTATGGGTTTTGACAAGTGTATAATGGTATGTATCCACATTAGAGCATCATATAGAATAATTTTAGTGCCCTAAAAATCCTTTGGGCTTTGCCTACTCATTCACTTCCAGATAACACTATAACCACTTTATGGATAATGCAAGTACCTTATAATAATACAATATTCCAATTCCTCTCTCCCATCCCTTGTATCACTGCTGTCATTGATTTAATTTATACTTATGTAAGTAAATATATATATATATATGTATATGTATATATACACATATATATGCTTTAATATATATACTTTATGGTATATAAACAAACATTAACATACAGATAAGGTTATAAATGTTTTAAACAAATTCTTTTCTGTTAGATCAATTAAGAAAAAGAAAAGCAGGGCTACCTGGGTGGCTCAGTCATTAAGCATCTGCCTTCGGCTCAGGTCATGGTCCCAGGGTCCTGGGAATGAGCCCTGCATCAGGTTCCCTGCTCGGTGGGGAGTCTGTTTCTCCCTCTCCCACTCCCCCTGCTTATGTGCTCTCTCTCTCTCTGTCAATTAAATAAATAAAATCATTAAAAAAGCACATATTTTTTCTCTAGTATTCTTCCTTTCCTTACATAGTTCTGAATTTCTCACTTATATTAACTTCCTTCTCTCTAAAGAATTTCTTTTTAACATTTTATGCAAGGTGGATCTATGTGCAAAACATTCTTTCAATGTCTGTTTGAGAAATTCTTATATTTTTCATTTACTTTTTTTTTTTAATAAGCTGTACACCCAAAGTAGGTCTTGAACTCACAACCCTGAGATCAAGAGTTGAATGCTCTACCGACTGAGCCAGCCAGGTGTCCCCTCATTTACTTTAGAAAGATAATTTTGTAGTGTACAGAATTCTAGGTTGGTGAATTTTTCTTTCAACAATTTTATCTCCAGTCTCTTCTTGCTTGTATGGTTTCTGAGGAGAAGTCAGATGTAATTCTTATCTATACTCCTGTATAAGTAAAGTCATCTTTTACCAATGGTTTCTTTCAGAATTTTTTTTTCTCTATCTTCATTGTTCTGCAATTTGAATATGACACACCTAGGTGTAGTTTTCTGTTGTTTGTTTGTTTTGGTTTCTTTTTCTTTTTCTTTTCTTTTCTTTTTTTTTTTTTTTTTTGAATTTGTCTTGTTTGATGGTTACTGGGCTTTCTGGATTTCTGGTTTGGTTTCTGACATTGAATTAGGGGAAATTCACTGTAATTATAGTTTCAAATATTTCTCTGTTCTTCCTCCTCCTCCTACCTTCTCCCTCCCCCTCCTCATCCTTCCCCTTCCTTTTCTCCTTCTCCCCCTCTCCTTCCCCTTATTCTTTTGGTGTTCCCATTACAAGCATCTTAGATAGTTGTCCCTCATTTCTGGGATTTTCTTTTTATTTTTCTTTCCTTTTCTTTTCTTTTTTAGTATGTTTCTTTCTTTTCAGTTCTGGAGGTTTCTATGTATATATTCTCAAGTTCAGAGATCCTTTGCTCAGCCACATCCAGTGTACTAATGAGCTCATCTAAGGCAGTCTTCATTTCCACCACAGTGTTTTTGATCTCTAGCCTTTTTTTTTTTTTTTTTTGGTTCTTTCTTAGAATTTCAGCGTCTCTGTTTTCATTATCCATGTTTGTGCATGTTACCTGTTTTTATGTTAGAGCTCTTAGTCTATTAATCTTAGCTTCTTAAAATTCCTTGTCTGATAATACAAAAATCGCTGCCATATCTGAGTCTGGTTCTGATGCTTGCCCTGTCTCGTCAAACTGTGTATTTTTCCTTTTAGTATGTCTTGTGTTATCTTGTTGAAAGCTCAACATAATGTCATAGGCAAAAGTAACTCTGGTAAATAGATGTCTTTGGCTCTGTGGTTAGGTGTGTGGAGAGGGGAACTGTTCTGTACTCCTATGATTAGGCACATTCTCTTAATGAGCCTCTGCCTTTTAGCTGTGAAACTTACAAGTGACTCTCTGTTTTTTCCTCCTCTCTCTGATGGAACGGGATGACTGGAGGGAGTTGGAGTAGTTTTCTTCCCTATGTGGAAAACCAGAATGGGCTAGAGTTGGGTATTTCCCTTCTGCTAGGGCAGTTAGGATCTGACAATACCCCAATAGGTTAGGCACTGGTAAAATAGTTTCTTTTAAGGGCAGACCTTGTTAAAAAGAACAGAATACTTCAGCATATTTCAAAATGGCCACTTTTGCCTTTTCCCCACCAGACGCATGAGGGGATTTTTCTCTGATCATCAATGTGAGAACCCTATAGAGCTCTAGGAGGTAAACCCCCTCTGGAACTTTTAACTCCCAGATTCATACACACTAAGCCTCCAGCAAACTATAGTTTAGACTTTTCCACCCCAGCATTACCTCAGGGATCAGATCCTACCTCAGTATCTGATGTCTTCAGCCAATGTTCTCAAAAGGTTCAGCTGTGTTTTGTTCCTTTGAAAGCCCTTACATAATATGTTCCCATTTTTATTTAGGTCAGTTTATTTCATGTGTGTGTAACCGTGATAAAGACAAAAGAACACTGCTTTGCTGATTCAGGAAGAAATCAAACAGTTCCTGGGAACTGCCCATATGTTAACAGTGAGACCGAAAGATTCATAGTACGCTCAGTGCAAAACTCAGAATGACTAGGATGTGTGTGTGTGTGTGTGTGTGTGTGTGTGTGTGCACGTGCGCGCTGGACGAAAAGGAAGGGAGAAAGAGAGCACTGAGGTGTTGAGCCTGGAAAGCAAGGTTAGAGAAAGAGTGCAGTGGGATTTGGAGCTGTAAAACAATAGGGAGCTGTCAGTTTGTCTGCCTACTACCACCTCACATAAACAACAGAGACTGGATACAAATCCATGTTTTCCAGCTTCTAAACCAAAATTCTTTCTACTGCTCAGTATGTCTCAAAAATCACTGAATTTAACTTTTATCCCATTTTTAATGGCAACAGAGTCTTCTCTAAAATCTTCCAAGTTTTATAAGTAAGTGATATTTTCAGGTTCAGTCAGTATGTTGGTTTGTATCCATCCAAATGAGAGCCCAATTTGCCCAGTTTTCTGGGATTTAGAAGGTTCAGAGACACCAAATAGATGCAATGAAAGCTTGGCTTGTAAATAGGATTGGATCATGTTTGTGGTAATTAGTAGGCCTGATGCATCAAGTATGTTTGATAGAAGAAGTTGGAATGAAATCTTAGAATAAAGTAAGAAAACTATGACTAGGGTTCAAATCCCAGCTCCAGGGGTGCCTGGGTGGCTCAGTTGGTTAAGCGACTGCCTTTGGCTCAGGTCATGATCCTGGAGTCCCTGGATCAAGTCCCGCATCGGGCTCCCTGCTCGGCAGGGAGTCTGCTTCTCCCTCTGACCCTCCCCCCTCTCATGTACTCACTCTCTCTCATTCTCTCTCTCAAATAAATAAATAAAATCTTTAAAAAAAAAAAAAATCCCAGCTCCATCAATTACCAATTATTTCTAAACAATAACAACAAAACAAACAAAACCACACAAATATGAAACTGTTCTGCTCCTCTGAGCCTATTTAAAGTGAATAAAAAAATATTTACCTTTCCTTTATAATACCATGCACTTATTATAAGTACAACATATGTCAGGAACCAGATTTATTTCTTATAATTTTAAATCTGAATAAATAAAAATAGCATTTGTTTTTTTTTACCTGATTACAGATTTTGAGTAGAAAAACAATTCCCAATAATTTAATTTTCCAACCATATATTTCATCAACATAATGCAAATGTTTTCAAGGATGGGGTAAATACTGCTTGTGAGGTGTGTGGCACAGTTCTGTGCAACTACAAAATGCCCAGCAAATGTTTTTGGTTTAAAATACATTAAGCACAAATTAAAGATATAGAGGCCAGGATGGTGGACCTTGATAATTCAGTTAATGAAAGAAAATTGAATTATTTATTACCCATGTGTGGACCAATAGTGCAAAGCAAGAAGGAAAAAAAAAAAAAGTCCTAGTAAAGCTAATCTAACAAGCCAAGCATATTTATTAGAAGTCTTTGGTGTCATTCCTCCAAAAAGCTCCAAATGTTGTGCATGAAATTTTTAAAGCATGGAATATTCCAAAATAGCACTGAAATAGTTGGGAAAAGAAAGTTGGGAGAGTAAAATCAGTGATGCTTATGAAAAGTTGAGAAGAGCAGGCCACAGCAACTTTTTTAAAAATTAACTTTATACCGTGAATTTTAACACATACAGTAAATTGTATGAACATATGTATAACCTAGCAAACTACTCTAAAGTTAACAGACACTTTATATAACTACCTCTATCAAGGGAAAAGGCATTGTCAGCACTCCCAGAAGCTTCTGAACACCCCTTCTGGATCACAACCTCTCCTCTTCTGGAGGTAACCATATCCTGCCTGGAAAGGAAATCACTCACTTGCCTTGTTTTGCCACCCTATGCATCCACTAAGGAAACTATTTAGTTTTGCGTGTTCTTGGGTTATATAGAAATGGCGTCATGTTATGTGTATATTTATACATTTTAATCAACATTAACATTTTAAAATATCACTATGGATTCATGATGTGTTTTCTCTTTGACTATATAAGCTCTGTGCACTGACAAGTCCTACAAAAAATGACAGAGTCAGTAACAAAGACCACCTCTTGCACCCAGATAATATAATATTGTACCTAAAGGAACCAAGAGCTCTTAGATAAATGGCCAATTCCAGGTCTGGAGCAAGAAATGTATTAGATGAGCCTGAAATGACTTATAACTCAAAATCAAACACATTAGGAAGGGAAAGCATGTGCAGGGCAAGAAGATGAGGAGAAAGGAATGAATAAATTTAAATGAATTAAGCAATAGACAAATGATAGATGCATGGATGGATGGGTGGATGGATGGGTGCATGGATGGATGGATGAAAGATTGGATGGATAAGTGGTTGACGAATATACATTCAGTTAAACCTCATTGTAGTCCACCATGAGCTTGTGCAGATTTTATCCTGTGCAGATTTTAAGGTACAGTTGAGATCTTAAGAATTTCATAGAGCTTTTCCTGATTCCATGATGATTTGGTTGATGACAGCTATCAATTATAGTTACATAATAACAGCAGTAGATGCTTAAAAGAAAAAAAAAATCCTAAGAATCATAAAATTACAGCATAAAATATGTCCACCCCCAAAAAACATGTCCCTAATATTTCATAATAGTTATTTTAGGAATCTTTGGTCCTTAGTTGTTTCCTTTCACCTAAAAATATTTATTCCTTATGTCCAATGATGTAACTTCCTTGGTTAAAATCTTTCACTGGCTCTGCATTACCCACAGGATATAATTCAAGCTCCCTCTATACTTCCAATTCTCTGGTTCCTTCCTACATCTCCTTTCTTGTCTTTCTCCTGCCTTACGTTTTATTGGCCAGCAATTCATAACTACATTATCAGTTCCCTGTGTATGCTATGCCATTTTAGTTTTCAATGACTTTACTAGGAATCATAACCATTACCTTCTAGCCCTGACCTTTGCTCTAAAATAGTGAACTCCTGCCATCCTCTTAATATACAAGACTGTCTCCCATAGGACATTTTCCCAACATTTCTGATCCTTGCCACTGGACATCACAGATAGTGCTTATTCTCCAGGGCCTAGCAAATGGCCTAAAGTGTTCAGAAAATTATTTACTTATTATGTTTTGTAATTAATGGTACATAGTTTTGTACTTTTTAAAATTTGTAAAACAGGAAGCCTTTTATTATTTGAATCAGGTCTGGTGGACTGTCAGGGATACTTAAAGTATTTATGTATACATATACACAATTATACATGGATCCTGCACATCTAACTGCTTAGAACATGACAAGATTTTTAAAAATTAGTATATCTAGGAATGCCCAGGATCTCAGATTAAATTAGCAAAGTCTTATTTATAAGAGCAGAACTACAAACAAGCATTTGAATCAGGATTGAGTTAAGATTTGCCTACGGTTTTTATACCTGAGCCTAGGGTGAGTCTTTAGCCAGGAGAGGCACATTTATATACAATTAGACAATCACAAGAAACCTTCAAATAAAATAATCCTTTTGTGTAACACAAGGTGAAGTAATAGGCTTGAAAATTTGTCCCAAAACAGAGTAAATCAATCACATTTTGGGGCATCCTATAGCCATAGATTGTAATGCTTTTTCCTCTGCCCTTAATTTCATACCTTTTTAAGCCCAGTGAGAAATCTCAGTTGAACTAGTTATTTTCTCTTTTCTGGTAGAATTTATTATGATTGCTTTTATTGAAATTTGTTTTACCTCCTGAAGTGCTAAGATATTGGTTATGTGTATCAATCAAAATTTTATTGCATTATCTTGTAACCTTTTAAAATAATTGATCACAAAATAAAAATAAAGATGGACATTAATTATGTTGAGGAAAGTTCTACTTCTTTTTCAACTTGACATATTTTTCTTCCCTGAATGCTTTGAAATTGCTAGGAATAATTTGATGATACCCATAATAAATTTGGGGAACTATGTTGAGTAGATATAAAATGACAAACTTAACTGCATTTATATTAAAGCATTTTTCTGCTCATCAGAGTGAGATGAGAAAATTAACATGTAAACCATTAAGTTATACCCAAATGCATTGTGTTCTGCAGCTGAACTATGTATTTGGTGATGTTATCTCCAACAGTTTATTGCAATTTCAAAGGGAAAATGCTTTAGAAAAATTACATGGCTATCTTCAAAAGATGTTCATTAAAATATATATTTTGAAAGACTTAACTCATGAATTATGTTACTTGTTTTCTATGTTCTTTTAATATCTTTTTACATATTTTTATGCATTATTCTATTTTCTTGGCTGTTTTGTTTCCACATTTACACTTTCAGTATGGAAGAATATATAACTGGTTCATCAGAAAAGTTTTGACTTATGTCATAATTTTCTCTTTAATTTTTAGCTACCTTAAAAGTAAAATTAAATTTTAGAACTAAATTGTATGCTTTCTTGAAAAATTAAAAAGGGGAGGGTGGGGAAAAGATGGTGGAGGAGTAGGGGACCCTATTCCAACTGGTCCTCTGAACTGAGCTGGATATCTACCAGACCACTCTGAACATCCACGAAATCAGCCAGAGATGTAAGAAGATATATCTGGATCTCTACAAACCGAATATCATAGGCAGTTGGTTTTGAGGTATGAAGCGGGGAGCTGTGATTCTGCAGGCAGATATCAGTAGATAAACAGAAGGGGGAGGGAGCCGTGGGGATCATGCACCAGTGGTGCACAAAAGCCTCCCGCGCTGGGGACAGGGCACAGACTTGCAGACAAGTAGCAGTGGGGAAAGGACTTTAGGGCAGCCCCCCCCCCACTGAAACCTGGAACAGTGGGGCTGTGCATGCAAAATGGGGGCAGCTGGTGGTTTTAGAAGTACATAAGGCAGAGATGTGCCCTGACCTGGAGGTGAGGACTGGGAGTGCTTCTTTGGGGCACACAACCCAGGACGTTGCAATTTTTAGCAGCACAGACAGAAACGGAGATAATGTGGCCTGGAGAGCTCACTGAAGAATAGACTGTGATCTCTCTGCTCTGAGGCACAGGGTTGGAAATGGTCTCTTCTCCTCTGACTCTCAGAAGAGATGTAGAAATCCACCAGGGAAAGTGGCTAGAGAACAAAAGCCCCAAAAAACTGTTTTTCACTGAGCCTGTCCCCCACACAGGGGGCAGGGCAACTCTGCCTACACAGGGTTGCCTGAGTAACAGCACAGCAGGTCCTTCCCCCAGAAGACAGGCTGGGAGAACAAGAGGCCAACAACTCTAAGGTCCCTATAAAACAGGTGCATCTTGCTTGGGTTGTCGTCAATAATTTGGACTCTGTACTCCCTCAACCACCCCTCAACAGAATGACTAGGAGGAGGAACCCCCAAAATAGGAAAGACTCAGACACTGTAACTTCTGCCATAGATTTACAAATGGATACAGATATAACCAAGATGTCAGAAATGGACTTCAGGGAAGCAGTTATGAAGATGATAGCTAGAATGGAGAAATCAATTAATGGCAACATAGAGTCTCTAAGGCCAGAAATGAAAGCTGAACTGGCAGAATTTAAAAATGCTATCAATGAGATCCAATCTAATCTAGATACTCTAACAGCTAGGTAAACGAGGCAGAAGAACAAATCAGTGATCTAAAAAACCAATCGATAATAAAATAAGGAAAAAGAGGAGGCCTGGGAGAAACAGCTCAAAATCCATGAAAACAGAATTAGAGAAATAAGTGACACCATGAAATGTTCAATGTCAGAATTACTGGAATTCCTGAGGGGGTGGAGAAAGAGAGAGGACTAGAAGATATGTTTGAGCAAACTGTAGCTGAGAACTTCCCTAATCTGGGGAATGAAAAAAAACATTTGTGTCCTAGGGACAGAGAAGACGGCTCCCAACATCAAGGAAAACAGACCAATGCCCCGGCATATAATAATAAAACTCACAAATCTTAGAACCAAGGAAACCATCTTAAGGGCAGTTAGGGGGAAGAGATTCCTTACGTACAAAAGGAAAAACATCAGAATAATGTCAGACCTATCCACAGAGACCTGACAAGCCAGAAAGGGCTGGCAAGACATATTCAGGGTACTAAATGAGAAGAACATGCAGCCAAGAATACTTTATCTGGTAAGGCTGTCATTTAGAATGGATGGAGAGATGCAGAGCTTCCAAGATTGGTAGAAATTGAAAGAATATATGACCACTAAGATGGCCCTGCAAGAAATATTAAGGGGGGTTCTATAAAAGGAGAAAGACCCCAAGAGTGATATAGAGCAGAAATTTACAGAGACAATCTATAGCAACAGGGACTTCACAGGCAACATGATAAAAATCATATCTTTCAATAATCACTCTCAACGTGAATGGCCTAAATTCTCCCATAAAATGGCACAGGGATGCAGATGGTATAAAAAGATAGGACCCAGAGTTAGGAGGGGAGGAGAAAGATGGCAGAGGAGAAGGAAACCTGGGTTTTGTCTGGTCCCAGGAATTCAGCTGGATAGGGATCAAACCATTCTAAACACCTACGAACTCAATGGGAGATCAAAGAAAGGAATAGTAGCAACTCTCTGAACAGAAAAGTGACCACTTTCTGGAAGGTAGGACGGGCGGAGAAGTGAATTCGATTTGATATTCACGAAGATAGATGACGGGGGAGGGGGCCTCCGTCAGCCACTACTGGCAAGTGATAGAGCAGCAGAGCACAAAATCGGAACTTTTAGAAGTCAGCTCTGCTGAGGGACGTTGCTCCCCTGACTAAGTGGGGGGGGGGGTGGAACCCTCGCTGGGCTAGTGTGGTCTCAGGACCCTTGGGGTCACAGAAAGACCAGGGTGTCTGAGTGCGGCAGGGCTCTCAGGTATTGGAGCAGGGAACCCAGCTACAAAGAAGGAGTCAAAGAGTGGGCTCTTACCTCAGGGTTGTCATAAACCGTGATCTACGGCACATTTGCGTCACTGCTCTTCCAGCAGGGACCCAACAAGTGGCAGATCAGGGGAGACTCCCATTCCTCACCTGGGAGGAGCAGCACGGGAGTGCACCACAGGAATCTACCGGGTTTGAAGACTCCAAACGGGGTCGTGTGCCAGAGATAGAAATGCTCAAACACAGGCTGGGTGAGCATGGAGTGCTGCCGGAGACGGGGAAGACAGGTGTGGTTGACTGCTTTTCCCTGAGGGCACACTGAGGAGTGGGGCCCTGAGTTCTCGGCTCCTCTAGAGGGGAGATTGAGAGGCCACCAATTTTACTCTCATCCTCCAAAGCTGTAGGGAAAGCTTGCAGGGAACAAAAGCTACCGACAGCAAACCCGAACAGATTATTTAGCCCGGCCCCTGGCAAAGGCGGGGCACTTCCGCCTCTGGCAAAGACATTTGAGAATCACTGCAACAGGCCACTCCCCCAGAAGATCAGCAAGAACACCCAGCCAAGACCAAGTTTACTGATCAATGAGAACGGCAGAATGACAGCACTAGGGGAATACTGCACATAGAATTCATGGCTATTTTCTCCCTGATTCTTTAGTCTTTCAAAGTTAATTTTTTAATTTTCTTTTTCTTTTGTTTTCTTTTTTTTTTAAATTTTTCTTTTTCCCCTTTTGAACCAACATCTTATCAATCCCTTTTTTAAAAAATCTTTTTTATTTTTCATTTTTAGAGTCATATTCTATCCCTATGTAGTAGTTAACCTTATTTTTGGTATAGATATATAAGTTGTCCTCTCTTTAAAATTTTGGTATACAATTTCTTCTAACAGACCAAAGTATACCCTAAATCTCTAGTGTATGGCTTTGTTCTAGTCTCCTGCCTCATCACATTTTCTCCCTTTTTTTTTAATTCCTCTACTTTCTTTTTTCAACCAACTTCTTATCTTATCAATTCCTTTTATAAAATGTTTTATAATTTTCATCATTACATTCATATTCCATGCCTTCATCGTATTTACCCTTATTTTTGTACATATATAAGTTTTTCTTTCTTTAAAATTTTGGGGGGCACATTTTTCTAACAGACCAAACTACATCCAAAATCCAGTGTGTGGCACTGATCTATGCACCAGCCAGATCATATTTGATCATATTCTGTTTTTTTTTTTAATCTTTTTTTTTTTTTTTTTCTTTTTTCTTTCTTTCCCTTTCCTTTCCCCCAGTTTCAGGTCTCTTCTGATTTGTTTAGTGTATATTTTTCTGGGGTCGTTATAACCCTGTTAGCATTTTGTTCTCTCATTCATCTGGTCTCCTCTGGACAAAACGACAAGACAGAAAAAAATCATGTCAAAAAAAGAACAAGAGGCAGTACCAACTGCCAGGGACCTAATCAATATGGACATTAGTAAGATGTCAGAACTATAGTTCAGAAAGATGATTTTAATGATACTAGTTGGGCTTGAAAAAAGCATGGAAGATATTAGAGAAATCCTTTCTGGAGAAATAAAAGAACTAAAATCTAACCAAGTCAAAATCAAAAAGGCTATTAATGAGGTGTAATCAAAAATGGAGGCTCTAGGGGGGCGGAGCAAGATGGCGGAGGAGTAGGAGACCTGGATTTCGTCTCCTCTCAGGAATTCAGCTGGATAGGGATCAAACCATTCTGAACACCTACAAACTCAACAGGAGATTGAAGAAAAGAATAGCAACAACTCTCTGAACAGACAAATGACCACTTTCTGGAAGGTAGGACATGCGGAGAAGTGAATCCGAGGCGTTATTCGGGAGGATAGACGGCGGGGGAGGGGCCTCTGCACATAGAATTCATGGCTTTTTTACTATGATTCTTTAGTCTTTCAAAGTTAATTATTTTTTTAACTTTTTTCTTTTTTCTTTTTTCTTTTTTTCTTTTTTTTTGAATTTTTCTTTTTCCCTTTTTCAACCAACATCTTATCAATCCCTTTTTTAAAAAAAAACATTTTTATTTTTCATTTTTAAAGTCATATTCTATCCCTTCAGAGTAGTTACCCGTATTTTTGGCATATATATATATAAGTTGTTCTCTATTTAAAATCTTGAGATAGTTTCTTCTAACAGATCAAAATATACTCTAAATCTCTAGTGTATGGTTTTTTTCTACTCCCCTGCCTGATCACATTCTCTCCCTTTTTTCTTTCTTTCTTTTTTTTTTTAATCCTCTTCTTTCTTTTTTCAAAAAACTTATCAAATCCTTTTTTAAAATTTTTTATACTTTCCATCTTTACATTCATATTTCATCCCTTCATCATATCAACCCTTATTTTTGTACATATATAAGTTTTTCTTTCTTTAAAATTTTGGGAGGCACTTTCTTTTAACAGACCAAAATATACCCAAAATCTACTGTGTGGCACTGATCTATAAACCAGCCTGATCATATTTGATCACATTCTGTTTTTGTTTTGTTTTGTTTTGTTCTGCTTTTGTTTGTTTTTATCTTTATCTTTTTCTTTTTCTTTTTTCTTTTTTTCTTTCTTTTTCTTTTTTCTCTCTTTCCCTTTCTTTTCCCACTGCTTCAGGTCTTTTCTGATTTGTTTAGAGTATATTTTCTGGGGACGTTGTTACCCTGCTAGCATTTTGTTCTCTCATTAATCTATTCTCCTCTGCACAAAATGACAAGATGGAAAAAATCACCTCAACAAAAAGAACAAGAGGTAGTACCGACTGCCAGGGACCTACTCAATACGGACATTAGTACGATGTCAGAACTAGAGTTCAGAATCATCACTTTAAAGATACTAGCTGGGCTTGAAAAAAGCATGGAAGTTATTAGAGAAACCCTTTCTGGAGAAGTAAAAGAACTAAAATCGAACCAAGTCGAAATCAAAAAGGCTATTAATGAGGTGCAATCAAATATGGGGGCGCTAACTGCTAGGATAAATGAGGCAGAAGAAAGAATCAGTGAGATAGAAGACCAAATGATGGAAAATAAAGAAGCTGAGAAAAAGAGAGATAAACAACTACTGGATCACGAGGGCAGAATTCGAGAGATAAACGATACCATAAGACGAAACAACATTAGAATAATTGGGATCCCAGAAGAAGAAGAAAGAGAGAGAGGGGCAGAAGGTATAATGGAGCAAATTATAGCAGAGAACTTCCCTAATTTGGGGAAGGAAACAGGCATCAAAATCCAGGAAGCACAGAGAACCCCTCTCCAAATCAATAAAAATAGGTCAACACCCGACATCTAATAGTAAAACTTACGAGTCTCAGAGACAAAGAGAAAATCCTGAAAGCAGCTCGCGAGAAGAGATCTGTAACCTACAATGGTAGAAACATTAGATTGGCAACAGACTTATCCACAGAGACCTGGCAGGCCAGAAAGGACTGGCAGGACATATTCAGAGCATTAAATGAGAAAAATATGCAGCCAAGAATACTATATCCAGCTAGGCTGTCATTGAAAATTGAAGGAGAGATAAAAAGCTTTCAGGACAAACAAAAACTAAAGGAATTTGCAAACACGAAACCAGCCCTACAAGAAATATTGAAAGGGGTCCACTAAGCAAAGAGAGAGCATAAAAGCAACATAGACCAGAAAGGAACACAAACAATATACAGTAACAGTCACTTTACAGGCAAAACAATGGCACTAAATTCATATCTTTCAATAGTTACCCTGAATGTAAATGGGCTAAATGCCCCA
Source organism: Halichoerus grypus (assembly GCF_964656455.1). Taxonomy (NCBI): domain Eukaryota; kingdom Metazoa; phylum Chordata; class Mammalia; order Carnivora; family Phocidae; genus Halichoerus; species Halichoerus grypus. The sequence continues at coordinate 89,929,417 of NC_135715.1, forward strand.
ATCAAAAGACACAGGCTAACAGATTGGATTAAAAAACAAGACCCATCGATATGCTGTCTGCAAGAGACTCATTTTAGACCCAAAAACACCCCCAGATTGAAAGTGAGGGGGTGGAAAACCATTTACCATGCTAATGGACACCAAAAGAAAGCTGGGGTGGCAATCCTTATATCAGACAAATTAGATTTTAAACCAAAGACTGTAATAAGAGATGAGGAAGGACACTATATCATACTTAAAGGGTCTATCCAACAAGAAGATCTAACAATTGTAAATATCTATGCCCCTAACATGGGAGCAGCCAATTATATACGGCAATTAATAACAAAGGCAAAGAAACACATCGACAACAATACAATAATAGTGGGGGACTTTAACACCCCCCTCACTGAAATGGACAGATCATCTAAGCAAAAGATCAACAAGGAAATAAAGACTTTAAATGACACACTGGACCAAATGGACTTCACAGACATATTCAGAACATTCCATCCCAAAGCAACGGAATACACATTCTTCTCTAGTGCCCATGGAACATTCTCCAGAATAGATCACATCCTAGGTCATAGATCAGGTCTCAACCGGTACCAGAAGATTGGGATCATCCCCTGCCTATTTTCAGACCACAATGCTTTGAAACTAGAACTCAATCACAAGAGGAAAGTCGGAAAGAACTCAAATACATGGAGGCTAAAGAGCATCCTACTGAAGAATGAATGGGTCAACCAGGAAATTAAAGAAGAATTAAAAAAATTCATGGAAACCAATGAAAATGAAAACAAACTATTCAAAATCTTTGGGATACAGCAAAGGCAGTCCTAAGAGGAAAGTATATAGCAATACAAGCCTTTCTCAAGAAACAAGAAAGGTCTCAAGTACACAACCTAACCCTACACCTAAAGGACCTGAAGAAAGAACAGCAAATAAAGCCTAAACCCAGCAGGAGAAGAGAAATAATAAAGATCAGAGCAGAAATCAATGAAATAGAAACCAAAACAACAATAGAACAGATCAACGGAACTAGGAGCTGGTTCTTTGAAAGAATTAACAAGATTGATAAGCCCCTGGCCAGACTTATCAAAAAGAAAAGAAAAATGACCCAAATCAACAAAATCATGAATGAAAGAGGAGAAATCACAACCAACACCAAAAAAAATACAAACAATTATAAGAACATATTATGAGCAACTCTATGCCAGCAAATTAGATAATCTGGAAGTAATGGATGCATTCCTAGAGACGTATCAACTACCAAAATTGAACCAGGAAGAAATAGAAAACCTGAACAGACCTATAACCACTAAGGAAATAGAAGCAGTCATCAAAAATCTCCCAAAACACAAAAGCCCAGGGCCAGATGGCTTCCCAGGGGAATTCTACCAAACATTTCAAGAAGAATTAATACCTATCCTTCTGAAACTGTTCCAAAAAATAGAAATGGAAGGAAAACTTCCAAACTCATTTTATGAGGCCAGCATTACCTTGATCCAAAAACCAGACAAAGACCCCATCAAAAAGGAGAATTACAGACCAATATCCCTGATGAACATGGATGCAAAAATTCTCACCAAAATACTAGCCAATAGGATCCAACAGTACATTAAAAGGATTATTCACCACGACCAAGTCGGATTTATCCCTGGGCTGCAAGGTTGGTTCAACATCCGCAAATCAATCAACGTGATACAATACATTAACAAAAGAAAGAACAGGAATCATATGATCCTCTCAATAGATGCAGAAAAAGCATTTGACAAAGTACAGCATCCTTTCTTGATCAAAACTCTTCAGAGTATAGGGATAGAGGGTACATACCTCAATATCATAAAAGCCATCTATGAAAAACCTACAGCGAATATCATTCTCAATGGGGAAAAACTGAGAGCTTTCCCCCTAAGGTCAGGAATGCGGCAGGGATGTCCACTATCACCACTGCTATTGAACATAGTATTGGAAGTCCTAGCCACAGCAATCAGACAACAAAAAGAAATCAAAGTTTCCAAATTGGCAAAGAAGAAGTCAAACTCTCACTCTTTGCAGATGATATGATACTTTATGTGGAAAACCCAAAAGACTCCACCCCAAAACTGCTAGAACTCATACAGGAATTCAGTCAAGTGGCAGGATATAAAATCAATGCACAGAAGTCAGTGGCATTCCTATACACCAACAACAAGTCAGAAGAAAGAGAAATTAAGGAGTCGATCCCATTTACAATTGCACCCAAAACCATAAGATACCTAGGAATAAATATAACCAAAGAGGCAAAGGATCTGTACTCAGAAAACTATAAAATACTCATGAAAGAAATTGAGGAAGATACAAAGAAATGAAAAAATGATCCATGCTCATGGATTGGAAGAACAAATATTGTGAAGATGTCAATCCTACCTAGAGCAATCTACACATTCAATGCAATCCCCATCAAAATACCATCCACTTTCTTCAAAGAAATGGAACAAATAATCCTAAAATTTGTATGGAACCAGAAAAGACCCCGCATAGCCAGAGGAATCTTGAAAAAGAAAAGCAGAGCTGGCGGCATCACAATTCCAGACTTCCAGCTCTACTACAAAGCTGTCATCATCAAGACAGTATGGTACTGGCACAAAAACATACACATAGATCAATGGAACAGAATAGAGAGCCCAGAAATGGACCCTCAACTATATGGTCAACTAATCTTTGACAAAGCAGGAAAGAATGTCCAATGGAAAAAAGACAGTCTCTTCAACAAATGGTTTTGGGAAAATTGGACAGCCACATGCAGAAGAATGAAACTGGACCATTTCCTTACACCACACACAAAAATAGACTCCAAAAGGTTGAAAGACCTCAATGTGAGACAGGAGTCCATCAAAATCCTAAAGGAGAACACAGGCAGCAACCTCTTCGACCTCAGCCGCAGCAACTTCTTCCTAGAAACATCGCCAAAGGCAAGGGAAACAAGGGCAAAAATGAATTATTGGGACTTCATCAAGATAAAAAGCTTTTGCAAAGCAAAGGAAACAGTCAACAAAACCAAAAGACAACTGACAGAATGGGAGAAGATATTTGCAAATGACATATCAGATAAAGGGCTAGTATCCAAAATCTATAAAGAACTTATCAAACTCAACACCAAAAGAACAAAGAATCCAATCAAGAAATGGGCAGAAGACATGAACAGACATTTTTCCAAAGAAGACATCCAAAGGGCCAACAGACACATGAAAAAGTGTTCAATATCGCTCGGCATCAGGGAAATCCAAATCAAAACCTCAATGAGATGCCACCTCACACCAGTCAGAATGGCTAAAATTAACAAGTCAGGAAATGACAGATGTTGGCGGGGATGCGGAGAAAGGGGAACCCTCCTACACTGTTGGTGGGAATGCAAGCTGGTGAAGCCACTCTGGAAAACAGTATGGAGGTTCCTCAAAAAGTTGAAAATAGAGCTACCATATGATCCAGCAATTGCACTACTGGGTATTTACCCCAAAGATACAAAAGTAGGGACCCGAAAGGGTACGTGTACCCCGATGTTTATAGCAGCAATGTCCACAATAGCCAAACTGTGGAAAGAGCCAAGATGTCCATCAACAGATGAATGGATAAAGAAGATGTGGTATATATATACAATGGAATATTATGCAGCCATCAAAAGGAATGAGATCTTGCCATTTGCAACGACGTGGATGGAACTGGAGGGTATTATGCGGAGCGAAATAAGTCAAACAGAGAAAGACATGTATCATATGACCTCACTGATATGAGGAATTCTTAATCTCAGGAAACAAACTGAGGGTTGCTGGAGTGGGGGGTGGGGTGGGAGGGATGGGGTGACTGGGTGATGGACACTGGGGAGGGTATGTGTTCTGGTAAGCGCTGTGAATTGTGCAAGACTGTTGAATCTTAGATCTGTACCTCTGAAACAAATAATGCAATATATGTTAAGTAAGAAAAAAAGAAGAAGAAGAATGTAGCAGGAGGGGAAGAATGAAGGGGGGGAAATCGGAGGGGGAGAAGAACCATGAGAGACGATGGACTCTGAAAAACAAACTGAGGGTTCTATAGGGGAGGGGGGTGGGAGGATGGGTTAGCCTGGTGATGGGTATTGAGGAGGGCACGTTCTGCATGGAGCACTGGGTGTTATGCACAAACAATGAATCATGGAACACTATATCTAAAACTAATGACGTAATGTATGGGGATTAACATAACAATAAAAAAATTTTTAAAAAAATGGAGGCTCTAACTGCTAGGATAAATGAGGCAGAAGAGAGAATTAGTGATATAGAAGACCAAATGATGGAAAATAAAGAAGCTGACAAAAAGAGAGATAACTACTGGATCACGAGGGCAGAATTTAAGAGAAAAGTGATAGCATATGATAAAACAATTTTAGAATAATTGGGATCCCAGAAGAAGAAGAAAGAGAGAGAGGAGCAAAAGGTATATTGGAGCAAATTATAGCAGAGAACTTCCCTAATTTGGGGAAGGAAACAGGGATCAAAATCCAGGAGGCACAGAGAACACGCCTCAAAATCAATAAAAATAGGTCAACACCCCAACATCTAATAGTAAAACATATGAGTCTCAGATCAAAGAGAAAATCCTGAAAGCAGCTTGGGAGAAGAGATCTGTAACCTTCAATGGTAGAAACATTAGATTGGCAACAGACCTGCCCACATAAATAAGTCAAGAATGAAAGAGGAGAGATCTCAACCAACACGAAGGAAATACAAACAATTATAAGAACATATGATGAGCAACACTATGCCAGCAAATTAGATAATCTGGAAGAAATGGATGCATTCCTAGAGATGTATCAACTACCAAAACTGAACCAGGAAGAAATAGAAAACCTGAACAGACCTATAACCACTAAGGAAATTGAAGCAGTCATCAAAAATCTCCCAACAACAAGAACCCAGGGCCAGATGGCTACACAGGTGAATTCTACCAAACATTTAAAGAAGAATTAATACCTATTCTTCTGAAACTGTTCCAAAAAATAGAAGTGGAAGGAAATTTTCCAAACTCGTTTTAGGAGGCCACCATTACCTTGATCCCAAAACCAGACAAAGACCCCATCAAAAAGGAGAATTACAGACCAATATCCCTGATGAACATGGATGCAAAAATTCTCACCAAAATACTACCCAATAGGATCCAACAGTACATTAAAAGCATTATTCACGACGACCAAGTGGGATTTATCCCTGGGCTGCAAGATTGGTTCAACATCCACAAATCCATCAGTGTGATACAATACATTAATAAAAGAAAGAACAAGAACCATATGATCCTCTCAATAGATGCAGAAAAACTATGTGACAAAGTATACCATCGTTTCTTGACCAAAACTCTTCAGAGTATAGGGATAGAGGGTATATACCTCAATACAATAAAAGCCATCTATGAAAAACCCACAGCGAATATCATTCTCAATGGGGAGAAACTGAGAGCTTTCCCCTTAAGGTCGGGAACACAGCAGGGATGTCCACTATCACCAGTGCCATTCAATATAGTATTAGAAATCCCAGCCACAGCAATCAGACAACAAAAAGAAATAAAATGCGTCTGAATCAGGAAAGAAGAAGTGAAACTCTCACTCTTTGCAGATGATATGGTAAGGATGGGGCGCCTGGGTGGCTCAGTTGGTTAAGCGACTGCCAAAAGACTCCACCCCAAAACTGCTAGAACTCATACAGGAATTCGGTAAAGTGGCAGGATATAAAACCAATGTACAGAAATCGGTGGCATTCCTATACACCAACAACAAGACAGAAGAAAGAGAAATTAAGGAGTTGATCCCTTTTACAATTCCACCCCAAATCAGAAGATACCTAGGAATAAATCTAACCAAAGAGGCAATGAATCTGTACTCAGAAAACTATAAAATACTCATGAAAGAAATTGAGGAAGACACAAAGAAATGGAAAAACGTTCCATGCTCATGGATTGGAAGAACAAATATTGTGAAGATGTCAATGCTACTTAGAGCTATCTACATATTTAATGCAATCCCTATCAAAATACCATCCACTTTTTTTCAAAGAAATGGAACAAATAATCCTAAAATTTGTATGGAACCAGAAAAGACCCCGCATAGCCAGAGGAATCTTGAAAAAGAAAAGCAAAGCTGGTGGCATCACAATTCCGGACTTCAAGCTCTATTACAAAGATGTCATCATCAAGACAGTATGGTACTGGCACAAAAACAGTCACATAGATCAATGGAACAGAATAGAGAGCCCAGAAATGGACCCTCAACTCTATGGTCAACTAATCTTTGACAAAGCAGGAAAGAATGTCCAATGGAAAAAAGACAGTCTCTTCAACAAATGGTGTTGGGAAAATTGGACAGCCACATGCAGAAGAATGAAACTGGACCGTTTCCTTACACCACACACAAAAATAGATTCAAATGGTTGAAAGACTTATATGTGAGACAGGAGTCCATCAAAATCCTAACTGAGATCACAGGCAGCAACCTCTTCAACCTCAGCCACAGCAACTTCTTTCTAGAAACATCGCCAAAGGCAAGGGAAGCAAGGGCAAAAATGAACTATCAGGACCTCATCAAGATAAAAAGCTTTTGCACAGCAAAAGAAACAGTCAACAAAACCAAAAGACAACCGACAGAATGGGAGAAGATATTTGCAAATGACATATCAGATAAAGGGCTAGTATCCAAAATCTATAAAGAACTTATCAAACTCAACACCAAAAGAACAAATAATCCAATCAAGAAATGGGCAGAAGACAAGATCAGACATTTTTCCAAAGAAGACATCCAAATGGCCAACAGACACATGAAAAAGTGCTGAACATCGCTCAGCATCAGGGAAATGCAAATCAAAACCTCAATGAGATACCACCTCACACCAGTCAGAATGGCTAAAATTAACAAGTCAGGAAATGACAGATGTTGGCGTGGAACCCTCCTACACTGTTGGTGGGAATGCAAGCTGGTGCAGCCACTCTGGAAAATAGTATGGAGGTTCTTCAAAAAGTTGAAAATAGAGCTACCATATGACCCAGCAATTGCACTACTGGGTATTTACCCCAAAGATACAAATGTAGGATGGGGCGCCTGGGTGGCTCAGTTGGTTAAGCGACTGCCTTCGGCTCAGGTCATGGTCCTGGAGTCCTGGGATCGAGTCCCGCATCGGGCTCCCTGCTTGGCGGGGAGTCTGCTTCTCCCTCTGACCCTCCTCCCTCTCATGCTCTCTGTCTCTCGTTCTCTCTCTCTCAAATAAATAAATAAAATCTTTAAAAAAAAAAAAAAGATACAAATGTAGGAATCGGAAGGGGTACGTACACCCCGATGTTTTTAGCAGCAATATCCACAATAGCCAAACTATGGAAAGAGCCAAGATGTCCATCAACAGATAAATGGACAAAGAAGATGTGGTGTATATATATACAATGGAATATTATGCAGTGATCAAAGGAATGGAATCTTGCCATTTGCAACGATGTGGATGGAACTGGAGGGTATTATGCTGAGCGAAATAAGTCAATCAGAGAAAGACATGTATCATATGATCTCACTGATATGAGGAATTCTTAATCTCAGGAAACAAACTGAGGGTTGCTGGATTGGTGAGGGGTTGGAGGGATGGGGTGGGTTTGTGATATTTATTAGGGAGGCTATTACTACGGTGAGTGCTGTGAATTGTGTGAGACTGTTGAATCACAGACCTGTACTTCTGAAACAAATAATACATTATATGTTAAAAAAAAAAAAAAAAAAAAGGAGAAGAAGATAGCAAGAAGGGAAAAAAGGAGAAGAAGATAGCAAGAAGGAGAAGAAGATAGCAAGAAGGGAGACGATCCATGAGAGACTATGGACTCTGAGAAAAAAACTGAGGTTTCTAGAGGGGAAGGGTGTGGGGGGATGGGCTAGCCTGGTGATGGGTATTAAAGAGGGCACGTTCTGCATGGAGTACTGGGTGTTATACACAAACAAGGAATCATGGAATACTACATCAAAAACTAATGAGGTAATGTATGGTGATTAACATAACATAAAATAAATAAATAAATAAATAAATAAATAAATAAATAAATAAATATTATTGGTAAAGAGGGCATGTACTGAATGGAGCACTGGGTGTTATACGCAAACAATGAATCATGGAACACTACATCAAAAGCTAATGATTTAATGTATGGTGATTAACATAACATAATAATAATAATAAAAAAAAAAGACAGGACCCATCCATATGCTGTCTACAAGAGACTCTTTTTGAACCTAAAGCTACATCCAGACGGAATGTGAAGGGATGTAGATCCATCTTCCATGCCAACAGACCTCAAAAGAAAGCTGGGGTAGAAATTCTTATATCAGAAAAATTAGATTTTAAGCTAAAGACTGTAGTTAGAGACACAAAAAGTCACTATATCATTTTTAAAAAGTCTAACCAACAAGAAGATCCAACAATTGTAAATATATATGCCCCCAACTTGGGAGCAGCCAACTACATAAGCCAACTGTTAACCAAAATAAAGAGTCATATTGATAGTAATACATTAATTGTAGGAGACCTCAATACTCCACTCTCAGCAATTGACAGATCATCTAAGCAGAAAATCAATAAAGAAACAAGAGCTTTGACTGACACACCACACAGACCTCATAGATATATACAGAACATTCCACCCTAAAACAACAGAATACTTATTCTTCTCGAGCACACATGGAACTTTCTCCAGAATAGACCACATACTGGGTAACAAATCAGGTCTCAAACGATACCAAAAGATTGAGATTATTCCCTACATATTCTGAGACCATAATACTTTAAAACTGGAACTCAATCACAAGAAAAAATTTGGAAGAAATTCAAACACTTGGAAACTAAAGACCACTCTGTTCAAGAATGTTTGGGTCAACAGGAAATCACAGAAGAACTTAAACAATTTATGGAAAACAATGAGAATGAAAACACATAGGTCCAAAACCTATGGGATACTGCAAAGGTGGTCTGAAGGGGGAAATACATAGCCATCCAAGCCTCACTCAAAAAAAATAGAAAAATCCCAAATTCACCAACTAACTCTACACCTTAAAGAACTAGAGAAAAAGCAACAAATGATGTCTAAGCCATGCATTAGAAGAGAAATAATTAAGATTAGAGCAGAGATCAATGAATTAGAAACCAGAAACACAGTAGATCAGATCAATGAAACTAGAAGCTGGTTCTTTGAAAGAATTAATAAGATTGAGAAACCACTGGCCAGACTTATCCAAAAGAAAAGAGAAAGGACCCAAATTAATAAAATTATGAATGAAAGGGGAGAGATCACGACTAACACCAATGAAATAGAAACAATTATTAGAAATTATTATCAACAACTATATGCCAATATATTAAGCAACCTGGAAGAAATGAATGCCTTCCTGGAAACCTATAAAGTACCAAGGCTGAAACAGGAAGAAATTGACAACCTGAATAGGCCAATAACCAGTAACAAGATTGAAGCAGTGATCAAAAACTTCCCCAAAAATAAGAGTCCAGGGCCTGATGGATTCCCTGAGGAATTCTAACAAACATTCAAAGAAGAAATAATACCTATTCTCCTGAAGCTGTTTCAAAAAATAGAAAGAGAAGGAAATCTTCCAGACTCATTCTATGAGGCCAGCATTACCTTAATCCCCAAACCAGGCAAAGACCCCATCAAAAAGAATTTCAGAACAATATCCCCGATGAATATGGATTCCAAAATCCTCAACAAAATCCTAGCTAATAGGATCCAACAATACATTAAAAGGATCATCCACCACGACCAAGTGGGATTTATCCCTGGGATGCAAGGGTGGTTCAACATTCGCAAATCAATCAATGTGATAGAACACATTAATAAGAGGAAGGAGAAGAACCATATGGTCCTCTCAACTGATGCAGAAAAAGCATTTGACAAAATACAACATCCTTTCCTGATTAAAACTCTCCAGAGTATAGGGATAGAGGGAACATTCCTCAAGTTCATAAAATCCCTCTATGAAAAACCCACAGCGAATATCATCCTCAATGGGGAAAAGCTGAGAGCATTTCCCTTAAGATCAGGAACATGTCAAGGGTGCCCACTCTCACCACTGCTGTTCAACATAGTACTAGAAGTCCTAGCAACAGCAATCAGACAACAAAAAGAAATAAAAGGTATTCAAATTGGCAAAGAAGAAGTCAAACTCTCTCTTTTCGCAGACAACATGATACTTTATGTGGAAAACCCAAAAGACTCCACCCCCAAATTACTAGAACTCATCCAGCAATTCAGTAATGTGGCAGGATACAAAATCAATGCACAGAAATCAGTTGCTTTCTTATACACTAACAATGCAACTATAGAAAGAGAAATTAGAGAAACGATTCCATTTACAATAGCACCAAAAACCATAAGATACTTCGGAATAAACCTAACCAAAGAGATAAAGGATCTATACTCTAGGAACTACAAAACACTCATGAAAGAAATTGAAGAAGACACAAAAATATGGAAAAACATTCCATGCTCATGGATTGGAAGAATAAACATTGTTAAAATGTCTATGCTGCCCAGAGCAATCTATACCTTCAATGCCATCCCGATCAAAATTCCAACGACATTTTTCAAAGTACTGGAACAAACAATTCTAAAATTTGTATGGCATCAGAAAAGACCCCAAATCACCAAGGAAATATTGAAAAAGAAAAATAAAGCTGGGGGTATCACATTGCCCGATTTCAAACTATATTACAAAGCAGTGATCATCAAGACAACATGGTACTGGCACAAAAACAGACATACAGACCAATGGAACAGAATAGAGAGCCCAGATATGGACCCTCAAATCTGTGGTCAAATAATCTTCAACGACGCAGGAAAAAATATGCAATGGAAAAAAAGACATTCTCTTCAATAAATGGTGCTGGGAAAATTGGACAGCTATATACAGAAGAATGAAACTCAACCATTTTCTAACACCATACACAAAGATAAGCTCAAAATGGATGAAAGACCTCAATGTGAGACAGGAATCCATCAAAATCCTAGAGGAGAACATAGGCAGTAACCTCTTTGACATCGGCCACAGCAACTTCTTTCAAGATACATCTCCAAAGGCAAGTGAAACAAAAGCAAAAATGAACTTTTGGGACTTCATCAAGATAAAAAGCTTCTGCACAACAAAAGAAAGAGTCAACAAAACAAAGAGGCAACCCACAGAATGGCAGAAGATATTTGCTAATGATACCAAGATCTTGGTATCCAAGATCTATAAAGAACTTCTCAAACTCAACACCCAAAAAACAAATAATCAAGTCAAAAAATGGGCAAAAGACATGAACAGACACTTCTCTAAAGAAGACATACAAATGGCTAACAGACACATGAAAAAATGTTCATCATCATTAGCCATCAAGGAAATTCAAATCAAAACCACATTGAGATACCACCTTATACCAGTTAGAATGGCAAAAATGGACAAGGCAAGAAACAACAAATGTTGGAGAAGTTGTGGACAAAGGGGAACTCTCTTACACTGTTGGTGGGAATGCACTTTGGTACAGCCACTTTGGAAAACAGTGTGGAGGCTCGTCAAAAAAAATAGAAATAGAGCTACCCTATGACCCAGCAATTGCACTCCTGGGTATTTACCCCAAAGACACAGATGTAGTGAAAAGAAGGGCCATATGCACCCCAATGTGGGGCTTGAACTCTTGACCCCAAGATAAAGAGTCACATGTTTTACTGAATGAGCCATCCAGATACCCTTTTTGTTTTTTACATTTAAAGCATTGTTTTTATTGTGGCAAAATATGTATAACATAAAATTTTCAATTTAGTTCATTCTTAGGTGTGCAATTCAGTGGGTTTTTATTATATTTTATTGAAGTATAATGAACATACAGTGTTATATTAGTTCCACGTATACAGTATAATGATTTAACAATTCTATACATTTTTCAGTGCTCCTCCATATAAGTGTACTCTTATTCCCCTTCACCTATTTCACCCATTTCCCCTGCCCACCTCCCCTCTGGCAACCACTCATTTGTGTTCTGTTTTTAAGAGTCTGTTTTTTGTTTGTTTGTTTGTTTGTCCCTTTTTTTCCTTTGTTCATTTGTGTGTCTTTCTTTTCTTAAATTCCACATATGAGTGAAATCATAAGGTATTTGTCTTTCTCTGATGGACTTATTTCACTTTGCATTATACCTTCTAAGTCCATTCATGTTATTGCAAATGACAAGATATCCTTTTTTTATGGCTGAGTAATATCCCATTCTTTTTCCAATCATTTATGGATGGATACTTCGATTGCTTCAATATCTTGGCTCTTGGGAATAACACACAATAAATATAGAGATGCATAGATCTTTCCAGACCTACTGTTCAGAAAAAAATATGACTGCCCATTGACAATGTACCAGGTCACTCAAGAGCTCTAATGGAGATGTACAAGGAGACTGATGTTGTTTTCATGCCTGCTAATGCAACATCATTTCCAAAGCCCATGAATCAAGCAATAATTTTGACTTTCATGTCTTATTACTTTTAAAAAATGCATTTTGCAAGGCTATAGCTATCACAGATAGTGAAATTTCTGTAAAATTGGTAGTAATGTCTCCTCTTCATTTCTGATGTTATTTGCTTGAGTCCCCTATTTCTGTGTCAGTCTTACTAAAGGTTTGTCAATTTTGTTGTTATTGTCAACAACCCAACTTGATTATTGGGTTATCTATTTTATCTATTATCTATTTTATATTTCATTTATCTCTATTTTTGTTTTTATTATTTCATTTATCTATTTTATATTTCATTTATCTCTATTTTTGTTTTTATTATTTCCTTCCTCCACTAGCTTTGGCTTTAACCTCTTTTTCTACTTCCTCAAGGTGTAAATTCAGGTTGTTGATTTGAGTTAGGTCTCCTTTCCTTTATATTTTATTTAATGTAAACATTTACAGCTATAAATTTCCCCCTTAGCACTGTCTTCATTGCATCCCGTAAGTTTTGATGTGTTGTGTTTTCATTTTTTTCAAGATATTTTAAAATTTCCTTTATTGTTTCTTCTTTGACCCATTGATTAAAAGTGTTTTGTTTACTCTAGCGTTTGCGCCCGCGGTAGCCGCGTCTGGCTGAGCTCGCCCTTCCTCTGAGCCCCCAGCCCCACAGAGCCCACCTCCTCTGCGGCCACTCCGCCCCTTCCCTCCACCATTCCCTTCCTCCTCTCCCTTCTTCCTTCCTCCTTCTCCTCCTCGCCACCCTAGCCGCCCCCGCCGCTACCTCTGCTGCCCAGGACCGCCGGCTGGGGGCCGAGCTCGGGGCAGCAGCCAGGAGTTTCCTAACCACATAACCTCTCAGAACTGAACCAAAACAGCATTATTCCCGGAGCACCTCTTTTTAAGAAAGCATAACCCCTACTGCAGAACTAAATGCACTGTGCATGAAACTTGGAAGAAACCCAGTGTATAAGCCTGTCGACCCTTACTCTAGGATGCAGTCCACTTAAACTACAACATGAAAGGAGGTGCTTATCCCCCAAGGTACTTTTACCCATTTCCAGTACCTCCTTTACTTTTTCAAGTTGAGCTTTCTGTGGGAGGAGAGCAGTTTAACCGGAAAGGCAAGACGAGGCAGGCCGCAAGACACGATGCCGCTGGGAAAGCTTCGCGGACCCTGCAGAGCGAGCCCCCGCCCGAGAGGCCGGAGGGGAGGCGGCCAGGCGAGCAGGTGAATGGAAGAGAATCAGAAGAAGAAAATCTCAATAAATTGGAAATAAATCAAGTGTTTGAGATTGCACTTAAACGGAACTTGCCTGTGACTTTTGAGGTTGTCCAGGAGAGTGGACCCCCCCCATTTGAAGAGCTTTGTGACCAGTTGGGGAGTTTGTGGGGGAAGGTAAAGGGAAGAGCAAGAAGATTTAAAAGAAAAACGCTACTATCGCCATCCTCTAGGAGCTGAAGAAGCTACCACCCCTGCCTACGGTGGAGCAAGTGAAGCCCAGAATCAAAAAAAAAAAAAAACAAAACAAACAAAATCCATAGGCTGCAGAGCAGCACAGACTGCGGCCAGGGGAGGAACCGATCAGCAGACTGGCCCAGATCCAGCAGGCAAAAAAGGAGAAGGAGCCAGAGTACATGCTCCTCACAGAGCGAGGCCTCCCGCGCTGCAGAGAGTTTGTGATGCAGGTGAAGGTGGGAAACCATACCGCAGAAGGAACAGGCACCAACAAGAAGGTGGCCAAATGCAACGCAGCTGAGAACATGCTGGAGATCCTTGGTTTCAAAGTCCCACAGGCTCAGCCCAACAAACCAGCCCTCAAATCAGAGGAGAAGACACCAATAAAAAAACCAGGGGATGGAAGAAAAGTAACCTTTTTTGAACCTGGCTCTGGGGATGAAAATGGGACTAGCAATAAAGAGGATGAGTTTAGGATGCCTTATTTTAGTCATCAGCAGCTGCCCGCGGGGATTCTTCCCATGGTGCCTGAGGTTGCCCAGGCCATAGGAGTCAGTCAAGGATACCACGCCAAAGATTTCACCAGGGCAGCTCCGACTCCTGCCAAGGCCACGGTAAACTGCCATGATAGCCCGTGAGTTGTTGTATGGGGGCACCTCGCCCACAGCCCAGACCATTTTAAAGAATAACATCTCTTCAGGCCACGTACCCCATGGACCTCTTACAAGACCCTCTGAGCAGCTGGACTATCTTTCCAGAGTCCAGGGATTCCAGGTTGAATACAAAGACTTCCCCAAAAACAACAAGAACGAATTTGTATCTCTTGTCAATTGCTCCTCTCAGGCACCTCTGATCAGCCACAGTATTGGAAAGGATGTGGAGTCCTGCCATGACATGGCTGCACTGAACGTCTTAAAGTTGCTGTCTGAGTTGGACCAACCGAGTACAGAGATGCCAAGAACAGGAAATGGGCCAATGTCTGTGTGTGGGAGGTGCTGAACCTTTTCTGGCCACGAACCATTGTAAAACCCCAACATATATACTGAAAATACGCAAACTTTAGCTTTGAGAATTTGGAATTTCTGATACCTCCAGTGGGCTGAGAGACATGCTGAGTAAAGAACCAGACGCGGCAGTGGTAAGAAGAGGGGAACACCAGGAGGTGGCCGTAGCTGCGCTCACAGGTGCTGTTTTGTCCCCACACACAGGGAGCTGCTCGGGGCCCACAGTGGGGCCTGTCAAGTGGCCCTGGACCCCTCGGTGCTTGGCTGTGGCCGCTGCTCTTTGGGCTGTGTGAAGGAAACTGGGAACAGAGCACGACCCTTTCTCAGAGTGGCTCACTCAAACCCTTGGGACACGCCCTGGACACCCACGCCGGGGAGCGGGGCCGTAGACCAGCCCCAGAGCCGACTGCACCAGAGAAAATCAAATGCTTCCTACTCAGTGCCAACTAACTATTCTAGCATGCTCTGGCCCCCGCCTCCCGTGGCACCCACACTGTCATCACCACGGCTTTCTCTCCCAAAAGAGATACATACATATTCTTAGTTTTATTATTTTCTTTTGACTGAAATGACACTATATAAATTTTAATCTGAGAGTTTCTCAATTGTATCTAGTTACATAGCACAGTTTAGAAATGTGTCTGAGACTGACTCTATCAGTAATCTAATCAGCAAAGATCACATCCATGTGTATGTGGTTATACATTTTGGTTTTATTGGACTAACCCAGGACCATTTCAGTGATGCAAATTGTGTGCCCTCTGGTTTAGCTGAAACAGTCCTGGACTTCTCAGAGTCCTTGATGAAGTCTCCCAATGTTGTATAAATTGGACAATTTAGGAATTTTAAACTTTAATGATCATTTGGTTCCTTTTCTATTTTATTTTTGTTAATGCAATAGGACTTAAATGGGCTTTGATCTTTGTTTTAAAGATTATTTAAAAAAATCGTGTGTACATACACATGGCTCTTGAGGACACGTAGCTTTCACTACACTACAGGATATGGTCTCCATGTAGTACATATAAACCCACAGATGGATTTCCTTGAGTGCTTTGTACTTGATTACATCTCCATGTAGGGCTGAAAAGAATGACCCATGTTTATCTCTGAAACTGTGTTGCTTTTGATGTGTTACTGTGCACAGAATCGTGTGCAGTTAAGGTCCTGCATATGGTCCAGATGAAAAGAACCGTAGCCTTGCGAGTTAAGTACCGCTTTGATTCATTGTTTGCACTGGAATTTTTTCTCCCCATAGAATGTAAGTAAAACTTAGTGTTTGTCACCAACAAATGGTAATACTAAAAAAAAAAAAAAAAATGTTTTGTTTATTTCCATATGTTTGTGGATTTCCCAATTTTCCTGCTGCGAGTGATTTCAAGTTTCATTCCACTGTGATTGGAAAAGATACTTTGTATGATTTGAATCCTTATAAATTTGTTAAGATTTGTTTCTGTGTGTGGCCTAAAATGTGGTCTATCCTGGATAATATTCCATATTCACTTGAGAAAACTGTGTATTCTGCCTTTGTTGGATGAAGTGTAATTTCCTTCCCCCTGTGTCTGCAGGTCTGTAGTCCCATTTTGGCTTTCACAACACAGGCCCACTGCTAATCACAGGTCTTGGCCACTTGAGCTCTGAGTTAGGTGATATAGAGACAAATCACTCAGGCAGCCTGTGCACAAGGTATATATTTGCAAATTCTATTTATTCTGTTCTCTGTTGCTCATGGATGGGAACTAGGGACCAGCCCACTGCTATCCCCCAACTGGGCCATGCTATGCCAGAGAAAAGGTGGAACAAGGGCAAGTAAAAACAACAAAAGTTCCTACCATTTGAATTTTGTTTTTAACTGGGCATTCTCTTGGTTGCTGTAGTTCTTTTAATCATGCCCAAAACTCCTATAATGTTAGTCACTGTCTAGGTCTTTATTTTATGTCTCCATGGGAGAACAAGGGCCTGATGTTCCTCAATCCACCTTTTTGAATACATCATGCCTGGCCTGGCATTTAAAAAAAAAGTACAAAAAGTGGTAAAAACAGAATGAATAAAAAAGAGAAAAATGGGATTTAAGTTTAGAGAGGTAATGGGGAGCCAGTTAATAAGATAATATAGGGCATTTTAGACCATTTAAACCATAAGGGACATGTTTTTTTACTTTGAGAGAAATGGGGAGCCACCACAGTGTAGAGGCTGCCTAGTCACATGAACTGAGTTAAAATTAGCAGTAATACACTGAATGACATGTGAATATGATAGACTGTCCATGAGTAAGATGGAAGCACTTAGCAAGCTATTGTAATAATCATGCAATCAAGCCCAGGTAGTACCAGTGAAAATATTGTGAAGTGTTTATACTTTGGATATATTAAAGCCAGAATGGCTTCCTGAAGATTAAATATGTGATGTGAGCAAAAGAAAGGGATCCAGGGTGGCTTCTAGTTTTTGGCCTAAGCAACTGGAAGGACTAATTGCCGTTGTTCCCAATTAACTTTTGGAGCAAAAAGTATCTGGAATCGTTTAGGACAAGTTATTTCCAGTTTTTGGAGAATCAGCTATTGCCCACCAAAGTGAATCCTTTTAAGAATACTCACCCTCTAGGAGTTCAACTATGTTTAAATTCCTAAAAGGGGAAGTATTTTCTCTCTCCATTTAATCTATGGTTGGCTTCCCCATTTCTCACCTCCCATCCAAAGTTAAGTCTCATCTCAGGATACTTCTGTTGGAAACATCAGTCTCCTTGAAAGAAAACCTCACCCGTAAGTCATATTCTCCTACACTGTCCCAATACAACAATAACATCAAAATGCATAGTCCAACATCATCACTTTCCTTAATAATGCCATGTGTAGGGTATTCAAATTCCAACCCAGGTTCAATCATGGCAAACTCTTTTGAGCTCCTTGTCACAACCTTTCCTCTTGCAGGAAGGGAGAAGCATCTTTCATGGCCCTCTCCAGCAATTTCTACCTCAGCTTCTCATTTCCGAGGAGTAACTGCTCAAATAAGAGCACACATGTGTCAATATCCTGCAATAATGTATAGGTCACATTGCACACTATATATCCATCAGACAAAAACAAACAAACAAAAATCTCTACCAAGTAGACCAAGACTTACCTGTGACACCTAAAGCAGATATAAAATTATGTGCCTTATCAAACCACATTGGACTCCTCAGTCAACAGCACACATTCAGGATTACTTCAATTTTTCTTCAATAACAATGAGTATGGGAGTACGTGTTTGACATTTTTGTTACCAAAAGATCTATTTCAAGCTGGCCCCAACCCTAGCTAAAGAAAAATTCTTCCCAGGTTGAATTTAGCTTCACTGCTTACTAGATAGAAACTCATCATAGGTCTTATGTACTATTTTTAACTCCACCATAATCTACTTATATATTTTTCAATTAAAAGTTAGATCTTAGTTTCAGGCTGATAACCTTTTATATAATAATTAGAAACATCATTTGGAAAGTTTGTAACACAATTTTGGGGAATAAGTCTTTATTTGAATAAAATTATTGTAGATATTATTTTATTTTTAAGTAAAAGATCTGTTTGTTGTTTGGCCTTCTTTCAGTTTGAGTAAATAAAAAATGGCAAACATGCTTTCATCTTTAGTAGAAAGTGAAGATGTCTCTATACTGTTGGGAAGGGTTTACTCTGAGGACCTCTTTCTAGGCTGTCAATTTTAAATAAAAGGAACAGGGGAGCAGGTATTGTATAACAAGCTCTGGCAGATCAGACTGGGAATTAGCCCCAACTGGATGGATCCATACAGAGAAGAATATGACTAACAAAGTCGGAGCTAAAAAAAAAAACTCTAGGCAATGGAGGGATAATCAATCCTTTCTCAGCTAAGAAAACAGAATGTAGTCAGAAAGGGATGACAAAACCAAAAGGTCTGGAAAAAAAGGGGAGGGCAGGTGCCAAATAGCCCTAAACCACACAGAAAGGAGAGGAATACAGGGCCCAAATCAAGAAAAACACATGGTGGGTTTCTGAGCCAGAGTTTTCTTTGTTGGGCCTTTATTGAAGAGGACCTAATTTTACGTGAGGTGGCCCTATGAGCATGGGAAAAAAAAAAAAACACCAAAAGCAAAACAGTGAATTATGCAGTTCCCATGCAGATGGAGGGTCTAGAAGCTGGGGAATTCCTAAAGCCACAAACAAACACCACCTCAGTTTGATTTTGACTTACTGCCCTCAGCTTTCTAGATTTCAATTCCTACCTCTTCTAGAATTATTTTTAACTCTGGTTCTCCACTATTAAAATATATAAAATATTTTGCAAAGTAATTTGTAAGACATTTCTTGAATAAAATAAAGCTTCAAACTTACCACTATTACTGTCATATAGAAAGTGAATGGATGGAAAATATTGAAAACCATGTACTTTTTATGGTGTGTGTATTTAAATGCTTACATTTAATCTCCAAATGGAGCAGTTAAGCCATTCACTTTGATTTAGGTTTGATTAATGGTCTTCAGTCTTTCATTTAGAGAGTACTTTACTATTGATCTGACAAAGTATTTGTGCTATTTAAGTGTTTTTTGGGGGAAAAAAAAACAAGACAATTTAGCAGGATATGTTGCAACCACCTTTAAAACTGTTTGCCAAATTGCCTTACTTACAGCATAAAGGTTTGAAATAAAAGAAACTCAGAAACCGGTGCTAACGAAAGATGACTGGAAAGTCTCACACATAATGTGAATCACAGGGAGGCAATCTAAGATGTTTCAACACTGTTTTCTTCTGCTTTACAGTTTGTTTAAATATATTAATGTACCTCTTAATCAGTGATCCTTTTTCAAGTTTTGATTCTTTCTAATTTCTGCAGTGGTTCAGCAGCATCATATCTTCTGTATGATTTTATGTCATTTTTTGAGTGTTTTGCATAAATGCTTAGTGATTTAAAAAATACATTATAATGTTAGTTATGCAATTATATATTCACATTTACAATTCTCAGGGTCTACAAGATAATGCTTTTTGGCAAATTTCTTTTATAGGTTTAAGTGCATCTTGAAAGCTTGTATTTGCATGTAATGCAAACAATTTCATTTTTAAAGAATTTGGATGTTTGTTTCCAATGGTTTTACAGAAATGACTTCCTTTTCTTTAGTCTATTTAAAATGTTAGTATTCCCACACTTGAATTTTGGTGGATGTTAATATTTTTCTTGCATAATCATAGCCATGGTAATAATAATTGTCATGTATTTAATACTTTGTAGTGTTTTCATATTGTCTATCAACTTCTTTTTTCCACACGAGATGTGAGTCAACAAAGATTGTAGCATGTTGGCATGTATATTATTGACTGATATAGAAGACTCTCACCTGTTCATATGTACATATACACACACGTATATATATATATACACACATATATAAAATATATATTATATGTAATATATAATATATAAATATTTAATGCATACAGACATACAAAATTCATATCTTGATATCTTGCATAATTGTAATGCAATTCCTTATTTGATCTTGTTCCAATTAATTGTGTGCCTGCAAGTCCTTGTCTAGACAAAAGTAGGATTAAGTAAGAAATTTATAGATATTATCCAGCTTTTTTTTTTTGCCACCAGAAAACAATGATCAAATGTCCCTTCATTCTTTTCAAATTTAAATAGATTATGATTCATTATTTTCTTTCCATCCATTTTTTATCAGATATTAGACAACTTAATCAGTATCTTATTCAGATGGAAGATCTTTATCAATGAATAAAAGTCCATAGCAATCTTATCTGCAATGTTAATAGTTCGTTGGCATTTCTTTGGGTTTTTGTTGGTAACTTATATTTCTTAATTAGATTTCAGAATACAAGCCGGATCTTTTAAAATCTACAATATTTATTTGGTATGTGTATCACTCAATTCCATTTCAAATGATAGAAAAAAAGGATAAAAAATAAACATTAGTAAAATGAAATTTATTTTCTCAGAAAAAAAATAAAAAGCCCTAATGGTAGACTTCAGGAGTAATTGATTAGGATGCCCCCAAAAATGTTAAGAAGATCCAGTTTCTCTCTCCTTCCCTCTTTCTCTTGCCTTCTCTTTCCCTCAGCTCTACCTCCTCTATATTGACTTTACTTTTAGATTAATTTTCTCCTTCAGACAGGAAAATGGACATCAGTTCCACACCATATAGCTTCTCATTCTCAAGATCAAAGAAAAAAGACAAGCTTTGACTATCCATAAAAAAAAAAAAAAAGAAAAAAAAAAGTCCATGCCTGGCTCTCATTGGTCTAAAATAGTGCATATGACCATTCTTGGTCAATTGCAATTGCCTGGAATATGGGACATGCCAGTTGGCTTAAGCCAGTTAGGGCCTACACCTGCAGACTGGAGAAGGCTATGACTACCCCAACCTGGCTTGAGAGAAGGAACATTGGCACACTGATTTGCTAGGTTGAAAGGTAAAAAAAAAATGATCCCTATAATCATACTTTTTTTTTTTCCTTTTCAACTAACTTTTTGACATTGATGGATAAAGCAAAGTGTTAATTTGGTGACATAAACTTTCAAAGAAAAATCTATTGAAAAATGAAGTTATAGGATATATATGACAAGTACGTAACTATGCCAGAAATGATTACAGTCATGTTTCCTCTTCCGTAGTATTTACTAAGTTGCCCCTAAGAAGATTCTCAGTCATGAGATCAATTTCCCAACTCTTTCCTTGCATGTAACTGTTTTCCTTGACTCTATAACTAGATCTTGCCTATGAATATATCCCAAATTATATATGCTACTGTGGTCAGGGCTTCTAACAAAAGTTTGTGCTATCTCTACTCTTTCTTTCTTAATCTGCCATCTGGATGTGGAAAACTCTAAGGACTAAAAGATTTCAAGGCTTTGAAATGGAGGCACCCTGGGTCCCTGAATCACCATATGATGGTAAACGGCCCTAGTCAGAAACACCAGCAATGGACTAATACATAAGAAAGAAATAAACTTCTGAGAATTGGTGGTTTGATTATTGGCTAGTTGCTGGTACTCTAATTAATACAAAATCAAATGAAGATGGAATAATTTTTATATCAGCTGTTTCGAAGTATCACTGTTCATCCTATTATTAACACATTACTGGGAAAATGAACAAGTAGATGAACCTTATTTCTTTTTATAATATTTTTCCTTTTGAAATGGAAATGAATCCAATTTTTAAAACTACATCCCTGGAGAATAAAAATATGTTCATTCTATCTTGCATGTCATTATAAAAAGAAATTACTATTTGGAATAATTATCTCAGCATTCTACCCACAAGCAACTTAAAATTGTCTGTCTCACTTTAAAGGAAAATCCAGATAAATGACAGACGCCTAGAGGTCAACAGAATTGGGATGTTTGAAGGAAATTTTGAGTGGTTATGACTCAGGATGTCTTGAGTCTGGAATATGAAAGGATGATTTTTAGCAATAATGCTGGAGAGTTGGCAGGGATCAGATCATGAAGGCTACTGAAGGTCAATGTAAGGACTTTAGATGAGCCCTGAAGATAGTAGAGTCACTGAAGGATTTTAAACAAAGGAATCAGGATTTTGTTTCAAGTGGGTTTCAAGTAAATGGTAATTTCAGACTCCTCTCTGCAATCAAATCAAAATTAAAAGAATAAGACATGGAAAATGTCATCTATGAAAACTCTGTAAAACTACTAAATTGCAAACCATAATAAAGTTCTGCCAATTGTAGTGAAAATTGTTCATGTAAGGACATTGAAGACAAATTCATGCCATAGAGGCATTGACAACACAGATCTCCAAAGTTTATATGCTTATTAAGAATCCAGCCATCAAAAGGAATGAGATCTTGCCATTTGCAATGACGTGGATGGAACTGGAGGGTATTATGCTGAGCGAAATAAGTCAAACAGAGAAAGACATGTATCATATGACCTCACTGATATGAGGAATTCTTAATCTCAGGAAACAAACTGAGGGTTGCTGGAGTGGGGGCTGGGGTGGGAGGGATGGGGTGACTGGGTGATGGACACTGGGGAGGGTATGTGTTCTGGTAAGCGCTGTGAATTGTGCAAGACTGTTGAATCTCAGATCTGTACCTCTGAAACAAATAATGCAATATATGTTAAGAAAGAAAAAAAGAAGAAGAAGAATGTAGCAGGAGGGGAAGAATGAAGGGGGGGAAATCGGAGGGGGAGAAGAACCATGAGAGACAATGGACTCTGAAAAACAAACTGAGGGTTCTAGAGGGGAGGGGGTTGGGAGGATGGGTTAGCCTGGTGATGGGTATTGAGGAGGGCACGTTCTGCATGGAGCACTGGGTGTTATGCACAAACAATGAATCATGGAACACTATATCTAAAACTAATGATGTAATGTATGGGGATTAACATAACAATAAAAAAATTAAAAAAAAAAAAAAAAAGAATCCATTGTGAAGATCAACAGGCTCTAGGTCAGTGAAAAAGTTTCCAGAGCATTCCACAGCTCTCTCTTGACATGGCTGAGTAGCACGGAAGGTACAGCTGAATAAAGAAACAGGCAAGAACTCCATTTGTGCAAAAGAAAGTTGTCAGAATAGAAGATAGCAATCAGTTGAGGATCTTACTTTGCCAAAGAGAAATAAATGCCAAGTGGTCTCATAAAGGACCTGTTACATATAAGGCATCATTTCTACCCAAGTAATTTCCTGTTGGCTCAGAGAGGAGCCAAGCTCATGGAGCTGAGTCTTAGTGACAGGGTTCAGAGACAGTGCAACAGAATCCAATAATCTTTGGGCCCAATTCATTCTCTTGGCCTTTCTTCTTCACTGCCTATCATTAAATGAGTGGGGCATAAAAGGTTCCCAAAATGTATAATAAAAAGAAATGTATCAGCATGGGACCCATGTAAGATATTGCAAGAAAGGGGATTGAGCAAAAAGACTACAAGAAAAGAACAAGATAAATTATACAATCAAGTCAAAGCATAATACTCACAGCATTGCTTTACCAAATCTGCCTGTAACTAAAAGAATTATTTGGAGACAAGCCATACTGGAGGCAAAAAGTCCAGTTAGGAGAGAGTTTAAATAATCCTGATGCATTCTAAATTAGGACTCCAACAGTGAAAATGGATAAAACGGTGCAGATCACTGTCATCTGCCTTTGATTTTCAGGTATTTGTGTGCATCAGACTTGGGTCAAGTTCAGTTTCAGTGGGTACAATATGCATATAGAAATCTCACCCCTTTGAGCCATTTGAGCAAAATTTAATTATTATTAAGTATTTAAAAAATAGGAACCAAATAGAAATTAGTGTCTTTATAAGTATGGGCATTGCTCTGATATGATTGTCTCACATAGGACAAGAAGAATTACAAAAAAGTTCTCCATGACCCATTCTTCTCCAAATGCCCTGACCATGTATTGAGGATTGTATCACTTGTACTGAGATTCTCCACTCCAAAAGTACTCCACAGTTTTATTAGTACCAACTCACCTGTTTGTTTTTTGATTCATTTAATATTCCATAAGGTTTGGTCGATAATTTGCTGAATCTTTTTGCAAAAGAACGATCCTTTTAGATGTTAATAACTGCTGACTATTTTGCTTCCCACCAGCTACACAGCTTCCAGGGTGGTCCACCTATACTCCCTTTATCCCATACTCATGGACCAGATAATTTCAGAATTCAGAACTTTAGTAGTTTACAAAGCAGTGTTATATTGTTAATTTTATAACAAGCCGGTAAGTTCTGGAGATGTATCTCATATTATAACTTGTTCATATTTCTCCAGCAAAACAAATTACCATGCATTCTATGTGGAATAAATAAGGACTATAGATAGCTTGCATCGTTTCAGGTCAAGTGTTATCATAAAATGAGTTAGCAGCAAATGTTTTTCAGATTTTAAAAAATTATTATTTTTTGACTTTGTAAAAACAAATAAGAAGGTATTTTAGATTTGTTTTTTTGCAAACCTCGTGTGACCCTGCCACTCCCCTGCTTCTGGTATTTCAATTGATGCTTCCCAATTACTGCATGATGGATAATCAAAACTTGTAAAATGGTATATAAGATTATCTGTGCTTTGATCCCATCTTATTGAGCCAGAATTATCTTTGACCTGTTCTTGCTTTGAAGTTTATATTCTAGTAGTAAGAAGCCCCTTGTTTTCCCCTGTGTGAGTTTACTCCTTATATTTCCAAGGAAATACCAAACTTTTTGTCACTTCCTTTGATTGGCTTTATCGGGACTGCCAATCCTACCTTTCATTTTCCCTTCAGCTACATTAACTTCATACATATTTGAAGGCTTATCCAGATGTCACTGCTTCCGGGAACTGCTCAAATGGAATATTGTGCCATTCAGCCATTCACTCCACTACTCCCCCCACTCAGACACACACACACCCTACACACATAGGAGCCCAGCTGAGCTCGGTGTCCCTGTCCCTGTTCTGTGATCTTCTATGATCTTATTTATAATCTCTATCAGTGAATGTACCACATTGTATCATACATTTTTGTTTATATCACTTTTTTCCTGTCCACATTGAGTCTTTAGGGAAAATAATTATACCTTTCTCATCTTTGAATCCCTAATTTTTTTAAAAATAGTTGATGATATTTAAAAGATGTTCATTGTTGAGAGGAAACAAAGAAGCAAAAGAAAAAAAAATAAATGAGTGACAGAATGAGTAAGTGCATGGGTTTACTGTAATGGGAGACCTTGTGATTTTCTCAGCTGTGAGAAAATATGAGCAGAAGCAATGCCTTTGTGAGTGTTGGCAAAGGTCACCCCACTTGAGGATTCTTGAGTCATTTGGATGATATTAATTACCAAATTTTACAACAGGCTCATCAACATGTTGCCTGCTCTAAAAACCCAATTTATACACCAGTAAGTCCCTGAATCATTCATGTGTTTATAGTTTTAAAAGTAGCTTATATTAGCAATAACTTTCTCACAGAAGATATTTCTTTAGGACAAATGGCCAGCTGATATTAATGGGATTTTTCTACCTGAAACCATCAGCACCACCCAGAAGGTCATTTGTCTTTCCAAATACCCTGGAGAACAACGGTCTCCATTAAAATGCAGTGCATTTTAAATAATTGAGTTTTAATTTCAGTAGAGTTCACTGAAAAATATATCAATATGACTACACTGAGCTGAGATATTAGGAATTGGTTGTATGCACTTCATATGTCATGTTTTCACTTGGTCCGCTGTCAGCAAAAACAGTGTGGCCTGAGTTTTTTTTTTTTTTTTTTAAACATATAATGTATTATTTGTTTTAGGGGTACAGGTCTGCAATTCATCAGTCTAACACAATTCACAGCGCTCACCATAGCACATACCCTCCCCAGTGTCCATCACCCAGCCACCCCATCCCTCCCTCCCCCATCCACTCCAGCAACCCTCAGTTTGTTTCCTGAAATTAAGAGTCTCTTATGGTTTGTCTCCCTCTCTGGTTTCATCTTGTTTCATTTTTCCCTGCCTTCTCCTATGATCCTCTGTCTTGTTTCTCAAATTCATCATATCAGTGAGATCATATGATACTTGTCTTTCTCTGATTGACTTATTTCGCTTAGCATACCTTCTAGTTCCAGCTGTTTTTTAGTGAATAGAATGCTTGGTTATGGAGTATGTTTAAAAGGTTGAAGACACCATAGTTTTGTTTTGTCTTTTGTTTAGGATGACACTTAGCTTTATCAGCTAGCTCTGACTAAAGACTGACAGGACAATCCCACCCTTCGAAGGCTCTGGTTAAAGACTGAGGGTTTTGGATACACCGACTCTAGTCCTGCTAGCCTAGAGAAAGCAACTTAATGACTCATTCTTCTCTCTCCCTCCCTCCATCCCTTATTCAAAAAAAATATTTTTGAGTACTGGCATAAGCCAGCATTGGGGCACTAGGATTCCAATTCAAATAAGATATGGTTTCTGCATTCTAATAGCTTATTTAAAAGTTAGGGATTGGGGCGCCTGGGTGGCTCAGTCGTTAAGCGTCTGCCTTCAGCTCAGGTAATGGTCCCAGGGTCCTGGGATCGAGCCCCGCATCGGGCTCCCTGCTCCGCGGGAAGCCTGTTTCTCCCTCTCCCTCTCCCCCTGCTTGTGATCCTGCTCTCACTGTGTCTCTCTCTGTCAAATAAATAAATAAAATTCTAAAAAATAAATAAATAAATAAATAAATAAATAAATAAAAGTTAGGGATACTTCTGCCTATATTGCAGTACTTGTTGATAACAAGTAAAACACTGGCCCACAAGGAGTCTTCAGAAATGGATAGCTATGTGTTCATCTCTCTCTCTCTCTCACTCTCTCTCTCTCATTCCAGCTATTTGCTATCCTAGGAGTTTTTCAAAATTTTTTAGGCCTGGGAAGAGGAAAGACATCACTCAAATTGGTCAATGGTTCTGGTAATCAACATTTTGGTAGAGAAAAATGATTGTGGAGAAAGTACTATCTGAATTTAACATCATCTTTGATAATAATGCGTTACCTCTGTAAAACTAAATGTCTTACCTCTAGACATTTTGTTTTCATTCAGTTTAGGATCTAAAGTTTTATTTCACAGGATCTCAAAACTAAATTGGTCCCACAGAATTATACAGGGAAGGAAACTTAAGCCCACAGAGGACTCGAGGGGTAAAGAAATTAGAAGTGACATACAGCTAATCAATGGCAGTCTATAGACCACTCACGCCTTACCCAGTGCCCCTAGATCATGCTATGTCATCTGAAAGTCAGAGAAGTAAACCAAGATTGGAAGGAACAGATGAATAAGGAGGACTTGTTAGATAAAATGCAAAGCCCCTGAGACTTGAATCTATATGAGCAACAGCAGACGATGACAGCTAACCAGGTGGTACTGTAGTGAGCACTGCTTCCAGAAGAGAGAATCCTCCTCTGTTGTTACCACATAGCCATGAATTGTAAGTCCCTGGGCCCACAGGTCATTTGCTAGCTAAACAGAGGCCAGGCTCACTGACATGATTTCACCAAAAGGGCCTGAATATTTATTTTGTTTTCCAAAGTAGTGTTAAGTCCATCCAAGTTTTAATTGAGCTATCTCTTTCATACGAAGAAAAAAACAAAAGAAGAAGAAAACAGGTAGCAGTTTAAAACGCTGTGTAATGCTGAAGGCAGAGGACGGGCAGCCTGATGGTGGAAGCCAGCATTCAGTCTCTGGTGGCTGATGTGTGGACTTAGTCTTCATCATCTGAGATCTGCTCAATGCATTGTTCTCATTTTCTTTCCTGATCGGTAAAGGAAGCTTTACGGGCTTCCAACCCTACATCATGTCAGACTCAGAAACATACACCCAAAATCGTGCAGCTCTTAGGTAAACTGAGAGATACTTGAGTTCCCCACAAAGTGAGATAACATCTTGGTGGTAGGAAGAGAATTGCTGTGGATTAATCTTCCTCATTTTGTGAGCAGAGTGGAAGCCATGAACGTCAATCCTAAAGTGATTTAGGACACGTGAAATTCCAACATCCACTTTCTGCTCTGGGAGCTTCGCAGATAGCAACAACTTCCTGTTTCAAGCTGTAAACAAGGGTAGTGTTCAAAGGTCTGGTTTTCCTTGGCAAAAAAAATCGTATTTATTTGTCATTACCATTTTTCTTCAAACAGAACAGATTGAAATACACACACATTTTTTTCCCCCCCTAAGGGACCTGTTCCTTCTGATATGTGGGTTTGTGTGGGCTGGTTCCTCAATCTGGAATCCTGTGGCTTCTCCCTCCAAATAAATCATCCTAAACCCTACAACTTCAGTACTTCTCAGGTTCTGTTTCGTCTTCTTAGCTCTTTTGTCCTTCTGTGATTTCTCCCTCCTTTGGCTTCCGACATCATTTGTAAAGTCTGCTCTCCTCCTTTAAGGACTTAGTATTTACCATCTAGAACTATCTTCTGTGCAGAGACAATGAAGAAGAAACATAATTCAAAAAAGAAGAAACATAATTCAAAACCCAGAGATTTTTGCTACGTTGTGATTCCACTTCTAATTTGCTTTCCAAGCCTAAATTTCTCACCTCCAAAATGGGGAAAGCATATAGATGGCATGTGGATTATGTTGAAGAGGTGACATAGGGTTTATCTGTGTGTTCATGGGTGTATGTTACATTTCACTTATACAGTACAGTTTTTGAGGGAAGGAAGTTTTCTCTGGGCCTTTTACAGTGTGGCTGCAGTTCTAAGTTAAAAAAAAAAAAAAGCTCAATAAATCAATCAATTTACTCCACTACTCCAACCCCTGTTTAAAATTACAAAGGATTCCTCATACAACTTTATACTATCTCAGCTATGAACCTAAAGGGCAGAAAGTGAGACACAAGTCCATCAACTTAACTCTCACCCTCTCACAGCCCTTCTTTCTTTTGACATGGAAGAGGGCTTGGAAGATGCACATTCCTGCCCTTAGCCTCCCTCCTAACATTAGAATGCAAGATGAAAGGATCCAGGCTGTATAATTTGCTTTGAATAACAAATTGCATTTACATGCATACATCCAGTAAGTGCTTCTGGATGTTAATGGCATTGATGATCACTCACACCAAAAAATGATTGAGTGGCAACTGGAAGGATGGAGTTTATGAAGTAAAATTGAAAGAATTAACATGTTTATTATGACCTAGCAATAGCTAGGGGGAAAGTATCTTTAAGCATTCTTATTCCCTTCCATTTCTGCATGTATCTGGCACTTGTCATAACAGCCCTAGGCAAGTTACAATAATGAGAACAACATATGGCATTTGAAGAGTGCCAGCGCCAAGGAGGGAGCATGATTTACGGGGGCACCATCAGGGGAAGGAATGGAGCAAATACTTGTGTCAAGTTTAGGAAATTGGTTCCAGAAGATAGTTAGATCCTATTTCTATGTTCTGTGAAGTCTATTCTCTCATTTTTTTTCTTACCATTGTTCTCCTTTTTCCACTTCCTTTCTTTATTTTTAAACATACTGACCACTGAAACAGGCTGTGAAGGTTGCCTAAGAATAACAGCTTATGTCCCGTCACTTCCGGAAAGACAGATTTTGATGTGACACAAAGAAGCACGGACTTAGTTTAAGGTTTGTTGAGACATTTCTACATGATGACCAAGAGGAGACAAATAGGTTGTAAATGATCAGTTATAGTCAAATAAATTATTTGGTATTTATTATATAAAAAACAAAACATAAATGTTTAGCTCAGTTTTTAAAACATCTAGATCAATCCATTTGGATATGTAGTCATGATTATTAGAAAAGACTGATAGGGGTTGGGTAATCCTCATAAAACCCTAAAACTGACTTGGACAACTATTTCCATGCTAAATATTAAGATGATATCCTCACTCAACATTTTTTAAGAGCATGTTTTCTTTCTATGTTTTTTTTTAAAGAAAATACAAAAATTTTAAAAGGAACTCAAATTTTTGGAAATCATGTTTTTTTTTGTTTTTATTTAATCTCTAGAAATTTCTCATAGTTCCATGGAGAGCAAGGCTGTGTTCTAATGAGTTTAATAAGGGTTGTGCCAAGAAGAGGAGACTGTGACTAAAACTGTTTGGAAAACACCTTGCTCCATGTGTCTCTTAGAGAAATTTGCTTACAAATGAGATGTCTCTAGCAACAGAATAAGCTTTTATTTTTTCGGAAAGAGGAATAGCTGTTGGCCATCATATTCTGTTCGAGAATTGTGTCATAGGGGTATAAAAACCTGAAAAGAAGATTCTCTTTTATAAAATGTAACTAAAAAGGATCAACTTTGGGGATTGTTAAGATATTTAGAGAAACTACAGCTGTATGATCCTACACTAGGCAGATAGGAGCTGGAGCCTTACACTCCTCCTTGTAAAATAGGCACAATAATATTTAAATCATAGAGGTGTTTGGCAGAATAATTATAATATATGTGAATACCACTTTAAATGGAGTTTAAGATCATTCAAGGATTTCATCACTGGAGATGTTTCTGGCCCTAAGTCTTGAAAATAAGCTAAATTATATCTTATGTAAAGATATATAAAAATTATGTGTCTTTTTTTCTATTGGAAAAAAAAGCTATGTTAATTTTGATCCATTTCTTGACAAAAACAAGGAGTCAATATATGCAATACAATTCAAATAAAGGGCCTGTCTATTTAAAAACTCTTGCAAATGGACAGACTTCCATTAGATTAACATTTTAACTGACAGGAGCCTGGTAAGTCACAGTTCAGGGCTGATTTGTTAGCTGAATACTGTTGTAACCAATAATAAATGTTCCTACAAAAAACCAGTCATGAATACACAAGATCTAAATATGCATGAGGTTATTTTGTTTCAAGAGTCATAACTCAAGCTGGCATCTAAATTCTTCATGGAGATTATCTTTCATTTGTAAAAGCTTGTAGGACAGAGCTGAAATTGTCCAGTTCTATTCAGAACCAATGAATATTTTATATTAGTTCATCTCCACATTGTAAAAGATTTACATCTTGAGGACATTAAAATTAACTTAAGAGATTAATGCGCAATAACAAAAAAAGTAGATTCACTTTCAAGTTAAAATCATGGGGAAGACCTTGTTCTGGGATTGGCAGCCTGCCACCAAACGCACAACCCTGTCCAAGACTGCTCTGCCATGATATTCCCTCCAGTCATAGGTCAACAGAATTTTATTGTATTTATTTAAATAATCAGTCTGACGATTGTTTCTTTGATGAAATAGCTATTTCCAAAAGGTGCCCTGGGGCAGAAATGATGAGTCTCAAGACAAGATGATCTCATCTTCCATAATTACAAAGGACCTAGTGAGAGACAATCTCTAGACATTCAGAGTTCAAATTTTGGTTGTGTATTCCAAAGTGTGCTTTCTTTCTTTGAAGCATCACCATCAATAATATGGTTAAAAGCCCAATGACAATGAAGTCTTAAACAAAAAATTGTTTGGTTATTCATGCTAATTTGGATCTGTGGTTTGCTCAAAGGAAGAATTTGTTGTAGAATTTCAAATGACAGAACCAGGTTGAAAATATTTTGGAAGAATTAAAACCACTCAAACATCTTCAGTGAAGTGGAAGTAGCATGTGAGGGTAACATAACATTTATTTCAGTAGCAATTTCAAGAGGCCCACTTACAGCCAAGAGACTTTTCATCATGAGCATATATACTCAAAAGACCTAAAGTCAAATTTAGGTGTGACTTTGAGCAAATTGTTTTGACTTTGTAAACTTGGTTTTCTCCTCTAAGAAGTAGTGATAATAATATTTACTGAGCTAGATTGCTGATTGAATGTGATAATTAATGTACAGGGCACAGAGTAGCTCTTCACTAATAATGCATGGATAGTCCAAAGCTGTTCACTAGCAGTGAAATATACTTACTGATTTCAGGAGTACACTCTTTTTGTAGATCTGAATTTTAGTGTGTGTATGTTTACCTCTGACTGTGAGTGTGTGTGAGAGAGAGCAGAAAAGAAGAGACTGGGAAAGAGCATGTGAGAACAAGAAATTCTCTCTGGTAGAGAAAATGGTGAGCTATCTTGTCAACACTTTGGTTAAGTAGGATAGAAATGTGAGCCGGCTTTCTCCTCCTGACCTATCCTTGGCTCCCTTAGGTCCAACTTCTGATGGAGGTGGTGCAAATCAGTGGTAGAAAGCCATTCTGCTCTTCAGCCTTCTGAGCTGACCCAGGGGCGAGGGTTGGAAGTCTTCTTTCTACTCCCAGAGATGATTTTTGACGTTGGTGGTCCTTGTGACTGACATAGATGCTACCATCAGTTTCAATCCTAGTATACATTAAACTACTAAATTATAGTGCAAGAGGACCTGGTGGGACCACTTTCAACTTTCAGTAATAATATAATTCTGAAAGACACACCGTACCCCATATATCCACTGGCTCTCAACTGAGTAGGAGGAAGACCAGCTCCCTAGGTTCCTGAGGAATTCAGGGAAGGCCCACAGTGATGGCTCCCTTGTTTGCCAGCACCTCTCCCGTGCTGACTCTGATCTGCCTTACAGCCCCTGCTCTGGCCTCTGCTTGCCCCCATGGGCTGCAGGCAGTGCCATCCAGAGAGAAAGGCCCGTCAATGTTGGTGCCAAGAACAAGTTGCGAGACCCCTTCACAGCTTCTGAGCCTTGGAGGGGGATGAAAATGTGGGATTCAGGACAAAGCTATGCTGTGTTCACTGCCGGAGAGGTTGGGGGCAGGTAGGACAGTTTGGGTATATTTTGTCTCTTGCGCCCAGAAGAATTTCTTTATAGCCAGAGACTTTAATATTTCTGCATATCTCCTTCAAACCCCTCTTTCACCAAAGAGCTGAAAACCAACTCAAATTTCTTATCTCTAAGAAGTAAACACAATACCTACCTCACTGAATTTCTGTTAAGATAAAATGTGATACTCTGTGGAGAATTTCTGGAACAGTGCATGGTGCACAGAGAATGTTCCAGAAATGGGAGACACATTCTCATCGTTGTTTTTAGGATTATCATTACCACCAAGAAACACATTTGTGGATTTCTTTGATTTTGTTTTTGTTTGGTTTGGTTTTTTAGTTAGAAACTAAAACATGACATAGTCAGGAGTCCTGGGGGAAAAAAACTGTGATCTGTTACTGTCTAAAAATGTCT
Source organism: Halichoerus grypus (assembly GCF_964656455.1). Taxonomy (NCBI): domain Eukaryota; kingdom Metazoa; phylum Chordata; class Mammalia; order Carnivora; family Phocidae; genus Halichoerus; species Halichoerus grypus. The sequence goes on from NC_135715.1 coordinate 89,962,944, forward strand.
CCACTGTCTCTGGAGAGCCTCTTCACTGTGATGATCTCATCTTCCAAGATTTCTGTCCTTTTAAGTCTTTTCAGGATTACATTTGTGAAAGGGAGTTAGGATGACTTGAAAAGAATGTGTTTGGAACAGGTGAGAATCTTCACAGTGAATTATTTAGGTTTCTTGAGAATGTGAGAGGAGAGAATAGTTGCAGAGGAGTGGTTAGGTTAATGATATTCTGTCTTTTGCATATTGAATGAGCATAGTTCACTTCCCAGAAATTGGCTTTTTATGTCAGATGTCAGAAACATGTTCAATTTCACTCAGTGTTTGATCTCTATCAGAAACCTCCTGTCAACATAAAATTTAGGACCATTGTTATCTTGAAATCTCAGCTAAGAAACTTTCTAAGTTTGTGTGCTACCACACAGAATAGAATTTTTTTTTTCTTTCATGTTTTTCTAGAAATGTCTTTATTCTGTCAACATTCAAGCAAGGACTTACACATTTGGTTGCATAGCATTTTCTCCACCTGGTGATAAGTATTTTCTGATTTGTTTCTAAATCATTCTAAGCACAATGATTCCCAAACAGTGATCCCCCTACACTGTCAATGTGTATCAGGATCCTCTGGAAGGCTTGTTAAAACATAGATTGCTGGACCTCAACCCGAGAATGTCTGATTTGGTAGGTCTGGGGTGGGATCTGAGAATGTGCATTTCTGGCACCTTCTCAAGACGTGCTGCTGCTGTTGTTCCAGGGACAAACTTTGAGAACCACTGTCCTGGAGGACATCTCTCTTGCTGTGGATTTCTGGAAACAGAGGATAAAGTGTCTGAGTTTTCTTTCCTGACATGCGACAAATTCCATACTATATTTTGGATGCATTTGTACTTCCAATTTCTCACTAAAATGCTTTGTTTGGTAAAACATGCACTTTGAATTTTTGTGCAGAATAAGGGATAAATAAAGAGCTGTTAAACTTTTTCTGTAAAGGATGAGATATTAATTATTTAGGCTTTGTGGTTCACATACAGTCTCTGTTGCAAATATTTAGCTCAGCCATTGTGGTGTGAAAACAGTCATTGACAATATGTAAACAAACGGGTGTGTCTGTGTTCCAATAAAATGTTATTTACAGACACTGACATTTGAATTTCATGTATATCTTAATGTGACATGAAACACAGCTCTTCTTTTGATTTTGTCCCCCTGTGTAAAAATAGAAAAAGATTCTTAATTCTCAGGACATAAAAAAAGCAAGGAACAGAGCCAGGGTCAGCCCACAAGTCTCACCTTGTTGACACCAAGGATAAATCCTTGCATCTAATGCATCAAATGATAAGCAAAATGCTTTTATCTTATCAGTATACAGATGACCAGACAATGAAGCCCTTGCTCTGTTGTCCCCTACAGCAGAAGTGTCTAAGGACCAGGTGGGTTGCATCAGAATCACCTGAGAAGATTATTATATTGATAATTCCCATCTTGGCTACCCTACTCCCTACTCAGATTCTGATATATTCAAGCAAAAAGGACCTGGGATATCTGCTTTGCAAACAAACAAACAAAAACCTAAAGGTATCTGTGATTTTAATGCTTAGTGTGTTTGCTTGGTAGTACTCAGCACAGTGCTTGGCAGACGGGGTCCTTGATGAATATTAGACGTGAAGAAAACACATCCTGACAGAGAAATTCTCAATATCAATAAATTCATAGCAGCATTCCATTTTTATATAAAAAGATTAAGTCCATTGTTCAATTCACAAGGACCCTTTTATTACCTTCATCCCTTTACCTTAATATTTTTTAAAGTCTTGTATAATATTTTTACTTCCCCCTATCACTGCATTACCTATGTAGATCTAAGTGTGGACATAAAGCTCCCAAGGGATTTGTGTACCCAGGCACTTGGTTGAAGGTGATGAAACAGTTTATTATATTTTCAGTCAGATTTTTTTGCTGGGACTCTGCATTACAGTATCTAGGAAGAGAAGACAGGAACCAAAAATAAAGTGGAATTGGTTAATGTGTACCTAGCCTGGGACCCGGGAATTCAGCAGCCGGAGCTGATTGAGCAAGTAACTGTTCACAACTGAGTGGAATTAAACTTAATCTTTTCACTGACTTTTAATCTCCAATTAAAAGCGAGCTACGGAAAATAGATTTAGGAAAAAAAAATGCAGACCTAAGTTGTGTGTTTGACAATTATTGTGAAATTCGTTGCAAATACTGACAGAAACAAGCTAACTTGACCCCACACTATGAGTCATGATGTTTGTACCAAGAAGGATGGCTCTGCTGAGTGGTTTTCTTTAAACTGCAAGAGATAGGTTGGAGGAATTTGAGGCATAAAGATGCATGTCTTTGAGAGAATGCATTAATTAATGATGGCAAAGTAATCTCACATTAAAGTGCTGCATTATTGTTAAAAGTGCTATTATAATTGAATTACATGTTCTGTGGGGGAGGAAAAGTGCTCATTATGAATGTACAATTAATTTTCATTTTATAAATCCTCCAGCAGTGTCACCAAACCTGAGTTGAAGATAACAGTGGCATTTTTTTCCTCCCCCACAGAAGCCTCAACATCCGCTAGGGGAATGACTTGACAGTGACACTTCTCATCTGATTTGGCAAATTTTCATCATGGAAATAGCAGTGACCAGGCTGTTAGGAGTCACTTAATAGCTTAAACATTGTTCTTTCTTTATACCAAAATTTTCTCATACAGAAGGCGGAGTTAACCCATGGGATTTTCCTCTCTGTAGGGATTAGTTGAGAATGATACACAGATCTAAGAACTTGTTATTATAATTATCATGGTAACTCTGCTTCAGCTGGGTCTGCTTTGGAGTTTGAGTCTTGGGTGCTGTAGTTATGATGGGGCATCCTTCCTGGTGAGGCCACGAATGGGTAGAGACCGAGAGTCAATGTCCTCACATAAATTTCAAGGCTGGCCAAGCCGGGCAAGCCACAGTTAAGTCATTTATGTCCATAGGAATGATGCAGCCCCAAACCTGGGGGGACAAGATCCTTCATTGGCACCTCAGACAGCTTAAAGGCAAGGAGCCGGGGGAAAAAAAAAAAATCTGAACAAAAAGTAGAAAGAGTGCTGCTCATTTTCCTGAATTGATATTAAGAAGGACATCTATTGCATTGTACCCATTTCTTTAACTTTGCTGACCATGCGTGACAGTTCATTATGCTGCCTTCCCTTTCTTGCTTGTGATGTACATCATTAATTACTTCCTCAGATGTATGAAGCCTCACAGAAATTTTGTTTGTTGAGGTTGTTAGTGATGGTTTGCTTTTTCTTTTTTCATAGTTGTTTGGTCAGTTAACCCTCAAGGTTTGGCAATAAAGGGAGTGAAGTGCTATCAGACCAAAATTTATTTATCCCCTTTTTCTGTTTCATGGTTTATCACATCTCTCCATTTATAATTTGAAGTACATCCTATCTTTTGATATAATTGCATTTTGCTGAATTAATCAAAGATACTCTCCAATGCTATGAGGATCCTATGCTTTCAAAACTTCATTTGCATTCATGGAAGTGATTTGGTTTTTATTCACTTAAAGAAAATACTTGGCTTTCCTTTGACTTTAAAACCAGTCATATCAGGGTCTAGATCTTCACCTAGCTTATTATTTGCTGCAGAGTATTAAGCAAATTACATATTTTCTCTGAGTTTTAGATTTTTTTTTTACTTGTAAAACGGAAATAAGAATTTTTCATAGATCTGAAATAAAAATAAAATGGCCTAATAATTTAAAGCACCATAGTACCTTCTAAAGAATTATCCTTTAGAAAAAAAAAAAAAAAAAAAAAGTTCTTCTTTAGGAAAAAAAAAGATGCATAAATGAGATGTTAATGTCCACTTTTCAGAGTGAATGTCAAAAAGAAATGCAGAACTTTTTGTTCTCTGTAATTAGCATGATGTTAGGTGGATAGAAAGACCTCTTATGTATGAGTGTGAGGCTTGCTACAGCCAGAAGGTGAACAGTAGTTGTCTTTCATTACTCCTGAAATATGGCTTGTACATCCCAAACTTCAGCCCTTTCTGCCTATCAAATGCCTACCTGACCTTCTGTTCTTAGGTCAGTTCACATTCTTCCAACAAACCTTCCTTCATTACCTCTGGCCCCAGCCCCCTCTCCCATCTTAAACTTCCTGTCTATGTTTTGTAATACACTACTATGTTACTTACCAGTGGTTCCCAAACATTGGTCAGATCAAAGGAATTGCCTGAAGCTTATTAAAGTACAGATGAAAATCTTGTTAGAAAAGAAGAGAATACAGTTGGCCAAGGTTCATTCATGTCTCACCAACCTTCTCCACCAACTGTAGAAGTTTTCATTTGCAACCTGAATACTGTATATCAGGTAAGCATTTCCTGTGGTGTCCATGCATCTACAGATTTGGTAATATCATTTGAGTGGGCTGTTAGAACCTATGAGTGGTTTCCCAAACTTTACCCTGCCAGGCATGATGTAGATCTGTGGTGTTCAAGCCTGCCTACATATTAATCTTATCTAGGAAGCTCCTAGCACATACCAAGGTGTGGCCTTCATTCAGACAATTAAATCAGAATCTGTAGTGTGTTCCAGTGATCCCTAGGTGATTCCAGTGTGTGGCCAGGGTTGAGTGACTATTTAGTATTCATCTATTGATTTATTCATTAGGAGAGTGAATCATAGGAAACCATGTTTAGTTGGCTGCAGTAGAGAGAGTAATCAATTCTCTGTGTAGAATTTCCAAAGGAAGCCAAAACAAAATGAAGAAAGGAAAAAGATGAAGCAGTTTGAATTAGGAAAACTGAGATATGATCCCGGGCTTTTGGCTGATGACTGAATTTGCTTCACACACACCCTGCTCTCCCCACTTCTGTTGCCTACCCCACTTCCGTTGCCCCACGTCGCCATTCAGAGGAGCTCCTGGAAGAATCAAGGATAAAAGCGGGTCCTCAAATGCATCTTTCTGCCTTTGCTTGTTGTTGTGTGAATGCAGAGCCACGGTGCTTTATTCCTTCAACCAAGAGTGACTCAGAGAAGCCATAGTAAAATCTCCAAAGGGAGAGAGTTTGAGGTAGCAGTCCTCTGGGCATGGGCTTGGCTTATGGGGATGGGGAGGGCAAAGGAAGTCATTGAAGATCCCAAGCTGTCAGTCAAGCTTGCCACAGTAGGAAATGACATAAAGATTTTGAATCTGACACTCACACATGGACAAAGCATCTTCAGTGTATACCCTGACAGAGAACAAAGGCAAAGATGTTTACTTTGCCATGAGGCAAGAAAATAAAATAAGTGACGTATAGGGTAAAACAACAACTAAAATAACTGTCCCCATTAGCACACAATAAGATTGCATATACAGGATATCTCATGAAACCTTTAAAGATATACTTCACAGGATTCAAAGTCAACAGACCAAAATCTATTGTATTTATATTTACTAGCAATGAGCAACTAGAAATAAATAAGAAAAATAATACTACTTTTAACAGATTGAGAAATATTTTTTTGAATCTAAGCTAAAATTTATACTTAATTGTAAATCTAAGAGATCATACTCAGATTCTTTATGCTGAAAACTATAAGAGGCTAATGAAAGAAATCAAAGGCCTAAATAGCCAGAGAATAAATCATATTCATGTACTAGAAGACTCAATCTTTTAAAGATGTCAATTTTGCCCAAATTATCTATAGATTAATGCAATTCCAATCAAAATCCCTGAAGGATTTATTATAAATATATACAAGTTGGTTCTAAATCTTATGCAGAAAAAACAAACAAATAGAATAGGTAAACCGATTTTGAAAAAGAAGAAAAAAAAGAAGCAATTATGTTGCATGATTTTAAGGCTTACTATAAAAGTACAGCAATCAAGATATCGTGGTATTTGCAAAGAGATGAACATAGATTGATGGCAGTGAACAAATAATTGAAGAAAAGTCCTGCACAAATATGGCCAATTTGCTTTGGCAAAGATGCAAAGACAAGTCAGTGAGGCTAAGGGGTGTTTTAACAAATGGTGTTGGAATAATTAGACATCCAAATATGAAAATATATATCTTGATACACATCACATGTCACATAAGTGTCAACTCACAATTGACCATAGATCTAAATATAAAGTATAAAGGAAGACAAGAGAAATCCTTTCTGATCTGGGTTTAAGTAAAGAATTTGGGGACATAATACCAAAACATAACATAAAAAGTAAAAATCATATTTCATTAAATTACACGTATTTGCTCTGCAAAGTACACTATTAAGAGAATGAAAAGAATATTTAAAACAAGTGTAAATCACACATCTGTTAAGATTTGTATCTACACTATATAAAAAACTCAGAATTCAATAAAAGAAAACAAAAAATGCAATTAAAAATGAATCAAGTATTTGAACAGATATTTAATCAAGACAACATATGGATGATAAATTGAAATGATGGTCAATATCATTAATCACTAGAGTAATTCAAATTATAGCTACAATTAGATATCCTTACCTCCTATTAAAGTCTTTAAACACACACACACACTCACACACACTCACACACACACACACACACACACACACACCAGCAGGTAAAGGCAGGAAAGAAATCTCATACATGACTGATGAGAATTCAAAATGGTAGAACCACATTGGAAAACAATTTGACAGACTCTTATAAAGTCTTACATACATTTACTATATGTATCTATTGGTATATAACAAATTACCCTAAACTTATTGGCTTAAAATAACACATACTGCATAGTTTCTGGGTTGAGTCTAGGGACAACTCAGCTGGGTCTTCAGCCTAATATCTCACATAGCTGAAGTCAAGGTGTCAGCTAGGCTGTGTTCTCATTTGGAGGTTTATGGGGAATAATTTTCTTCCAAGGTTTCTACTGGCAGAATTCCTTTTCTTGTAGCTGTGGGACTAGTTTTTGGCTTGTCATCAGCTGAAGGCTGCTGGGGCAATTCCTTGCCACATGGGATTTCCATAGATGGCTGCTTACTTCACTAAGTCAGCAAGGAGAGTCTCATAGCCTAATATAATCAGAGGATGAGATATTTTTCCTATTTTGTTAGTTAGAAGCAAGTCAGAGGTCTTGTCCATGATTGAGGGAATATCATGAAGGAATGAACACCTACTGGCAGAGATTACTGAGACCCACCTCAGTCTGTCCACCACACCAAAAAACCTAGCTAGCACAGTCCTGGGTATTTATCCTAGAACAGAGGTAAGAAAACTTTAAAACATGTAATAAATATTTTAGGCTTTAGATTTGAGGACCATAAGGCTCTATTACAGCTACTCAACTGTAGACTGAACACAGCCATGGACAATATGCAAAAAAATTGAGCATGGCAGTGTTCCAGTAAAATTTTATTTAAAAAATCAAGCAGTAGGCTGGATTTGGCCTGTGGGCCTTAGTTTTCTAATCCCTGTCCTAGAGAAATGAAAATGTGTGTTCACAGAAACAATCCGTATACAAAAGTATATAGCAACTTTATTAATAATTGCCAAAATTGGAAACAACCCAAATATCCTTCAACAGGTGAATGGATAAGCACAGTATAGTGCATCCTAAGCGAGGAATACCACTTGGCAGCAAAAAGGAATGAACTCTTGTTATAGAGGAAAACTTAGATGACTCTCAAAGACATTTTCAATGGCATTCCACTGAATGAAAGAAGCCAGTCTCAAGAGGTTGCATGTTATATAATGCTATTTATAATATATATATATTATATACATATAATATAATACGATTTTTGATTCTCACAAAGGCTCAGCTGTACAGAAAGAGACCATCTCAGTGAAGGGGAGAGGTGTGTCATAGGGTGATGGAGCTGCTCTGTATTGTGATTATGATGGTGCTAGCAGAATTTACACACTTGTCAAGATTTGTGGAACTGCATACCACAAAGAGGTAAATTGTACTTTTTTTTTCTTTTTAATTTAAAGACAACATTTAAAATTTTCAGAATGTTTTACTCTGTTTGAAATAAATTTTTCAAATTTATATGCTGGGTCCTGGGTCAGAGGTTTGCATAAAGAACTATGGAACCAAGGAGAATATCTTAATTTCTCTTTTAAAAGGAGGTGGCTAAAAATGCAATATATTTAGGGTTAAGGTGTCACATTTAAGTTCATATTATGAATGACGCTACCACCTTTCCATTCATCTTGCAAATGTCATCCATGTAACTTATTCAAAGAGTTAGGCTCCACAGCACCTGGCTTAGCATATTTCCTCTGCTTCAAATATCATTTTAAAATGACTGATGCTCTCAGGGAGGGCAATCTTTGGAGAAACCTAGCCCTCTGAGACCACCACAGCCCATATCAATTACTTCTTTGTGATAGGCGAGTCTCTTCATGTATTAGGACTTTGGGTATCCATCTCTGTAAGGAAAGAGTTCAACTAGAAAATGTTTCAAGTTATCATTTTGATTTTAGAAGTCTGATGTTCCAGTATTATAGAGACATTCGTGTAGGACAATCTAAATGTATGTAAGTTCTGGTTCCAACATTTCCTGGTGGTTTCAGCTCAAAGAGATCCCCAGAATGTATATACTACTGCAAGGAGCTCCAAGTGTAAATAATGATTTTTCATTGTAAATATTTTAAATATTTTTGTGCATTGAACTAGATAGAATTGTGAAACACATCCTTAACTACACTTTCTTGCACTTTTTTTCTTTTTTTTATTATGTTATGTTAATCACCATACATTACATCATTAGTTTTTGATGTAATGTTCCATGTTTCATTGTTTGTGTATAACACCCAGTGCTCCATGCAGAACGTGCCCTCTTTAATACCCATCACCAGGTTAACCCACCCCCCAGCCCCCTCCCCTCTAGAACCCTCAGTTTGTTTCTCAGAGTCCATAGTCTCTCATAGTTCATTTCCCCTTCCGATTTCCCCCACTTTCATTTTTCCCTTCCTACTATCTTCTTCTTCTTCTTCTTCTTTTTTTTTTTAACATATAATGTATTATTTGTTTCAGAGGTACAGGTCTGTGATTCATCAGTCTTACACAATTCACAGCACTCACCATAGCACACACCCTCCCCAATGTCTATCACCCAGCCACCCATCCCTCCCAACCCCCACCACTCCAGCAACCCTCAGTTTGTTTCCTGAGATTAAGAATTCCTCATATCAGGCGCCTGGGTGGCTCAGTTGGTTAGGCGACTGCCTTCGGCTCAGGTCATGATCCTGGAGTCCCTGGATCGAGTCCCGCATCAGGCTCCCTGCTCGGCAGGGAGTCTGCTTTGCCTTCTGACCTTATCCCCTCTCATGTGTTCTCTCTCATTCTCTCTCTCTCAAATAAATAAATAAAATCTTTAAAAAAAAAAAAAGAATTCCTCATATCAGTGAGATCATATGATACATTTTTCTCTGATTGACTTATTTTGCTCAGCATTCACTTTCTGTCCTTAGAAAACTTTAAGGGTACTTTCTTCATTTACTGGTGAAGCCAAACATTGGTCTATGGTTGTTGATTAAGACTGTAATTTAACATTAACTGTTCAACAAATGTTTGTTGAGCTGCCGCCATGTGCCAGGCACTCTGATAGATGTCAAAACTACAACACAAACAAAGCAAATGTGTCTGTACTGACATGGAGACTATAGCCAAATGGTGGGCCAGATCTTTACAAAATAATCACAAAACAAGTATAAATTTGAAACTGTTGCAAGTTCTCAGGAGGGAAAACAGAAGATATTTCATGTGATGTATTATATTTCCCAAACTATGTAATTTGTCATGGAAAGCAGTACAAGATAGTTTTACTGTTCTTTGGCTATCAAAGAAGTTCAGCTGCATGGAGATTTAGCGGCTTGCCAAGTTATCACAAATGTGAAGCAAGCCTATTTCTAACTTAAGTCAGTCCCTTTCCATTCTACCATATCACCATAACCAATTACAGGGAAAGAGGAATTTAATTTTTACCCATACAATTATGTGGACATTTTAGAATGATTATGATATATCAATGAGTCAACATCAAATATGACAAAGTGTCAGGAATATTAAACAACAATTGGCAGGAGAAAAGGTGATTCAGGCAGTCAATCCTAGATTTCCACTTTGGTTGGAATATGTATTCTCAGAGAACTTAGAGAGAATTAAAAGAAAACCACCCCCTTTACCAAAATGTAATAGAATAATTAGAATTACAAAAATTACTTTCATTCCTGCTTTCAGGAAAGAAAAAAAATTAAAACACTCTTAAATCAATTCAATGCACTCTTATAATTAGAGAGCATTTAGCAAGCTCCAATATTTCAAGCCAGATGGTATTCCTCAAGGATGTGAGAAAGGAGATTTCTAACTGTAACCTGAATAAATACTGGTAATTTTCACCATCATTATATATGTCTTTTTCTCCCTAACCAAGGAGTTAAATATAATAATGACTTACGTATAATTAATGTCAGTCTTAATTCTCTAATCTTAAGAGGCTTATTCACTGCAAAATTGCATTTGTCTACAGATGATTATCTTCCTCCTAAACTAGCCTCAAGAATAAGCTACTATAATTAAACTAAGTATGCATAAATTCAGGTTATTTTTTATACTTTAGAAGTCATCAATTTGCATGTGTTACAAAGCATCCTATATTATTATAGTAACAAGATATTTCAAAGAGCATTCAGGTGGATTCTCTTCCAAATTGCTGTCTGCACTTGACCAAGACATTTAATATCTCACAGTTCACCTCGAGAGCTGTGAAAACAAGCTATAGGGAGATTAATCAATAGATTATACATACATGCATAGTCCTCAGTATGATGCTGTAAGACATTAGTCAATAGGCAGCAAAGCTCCCCGCAGACATGGCTACTATTTTCCTATCATGGCCTGAGGATGTAGGGGAAGGCGGCTCTTCTTACTGAGCCTCTGCTGTGTGCCATTTAGTGTGTGTGTTAGTAGGGATACAAAAAGTTAAAATACTAACAAAAGCATCCACAGTCAAACCATTTGTGGCCCCTCACAGTGTTTCATCAGTAGAGGAGACAAAACAAAATGCAGTGTGATGCAGTATGGTGTGTGGCATTACTGGGGTCTGCATGCACAGTGGAGGTCTGACTAATTCAGATCTGTGGGGGAATACAGCCAAAGAAGCCTCCAGAAGAAAGCCACATTTGAGATCAGTTCTGAAGAACAGGCTTTAATCCAAGGACATAATCCAATTGGTAGAGCAGAGGGCATGAAGTGAGTAGAAACAGAAGATAAAAGGCCACTAGAGGCAAATCATAAAGGTGCTTGCATGCATGGTTAGGAATCTGCATTCAGTAAGCAACAGGGAATCATGGAGGGAATTCACCAGAGAAATGACAGTCAAATGTTTCTGGTATCGTAATGCTGTCTGTGAGAGCAGCTTCCACAGTCTTCCAGGCTACAGGTGAGATAGGTGAGGGCCTACATTTAAATAGTGTCAGAAAGGATGAAAAACATGCAACTTGAATGAAAACCTATTAAGGAGGTAGGATGATATGACCTTGGAGGAATCTCAAGGCTGTTTTCCAGATTGCAGGCTTGGAAGATGGTGGAAAGGAGTGCACAGAGGCATGCATGTGAGAAAAGAGGTTCATAGGGGAAATGCTGATTCCAGTTGTACATGTATTGTGCTTGTGGTTCCTTTGGGGTATCTAAGCAGTTGTTCAGAAGCCAGATCTGATTCTCAGGAAGGATTGCTGAGGTGAGAGGTATATTTGAACTCTCAAACTGGGTGCCTAGATGGGCAGTAGCAGTAACATCTGGGAACTTGTTAGAAATGCATATTTTGGGCCCCAGCCAAGCCCAGTGGAATCCGAGATTCTGTGCTTTAATAAGGCCTCCAGGTCATTCTGATATACATTAAAGTGTGAGAATTGGGGGGGCTTGGGGGCTGTGGAAATTTTGAGTGTTTGATGAAACTTATACACTTTGTTGTGGATGGGGTCAGGTTACTTCAGGAAATAAACATTTTATATTCAATACCCAAGAGTTCATGGAAAGCTGAAACTCATCCAATGACACTCTAAAAACACACCGAGCAGACCTAGTTCTGTGAGAGCATCATAATACCCTTGCATTCACCTGCTTGGGCTCCCAAAACAAAATACCACAGACTGGGTGGCTTAAACAACAGAAATGCATTTTCTCACAGTTCTGGAGCTGGGAGTCCAAGGTGCCATCAGGGTTGGTTTCAAGGCTTTCCTCAAAGCTTGTAGAAAGCCACTTTCTCCCTGTGTGCTCACATGGCATTTTCTCTGTGTGGAAAGAGGTGGAGAGATAAGGAGAGAGAGGGAGAGAGAAAGAGGGAGAGGCAGAGAGTATCTCTTCCTCGTCTTATAGAGATACCGGGTCTATCAGATTAGAGCTCCACACTTAGGATCTCATTTAACATTAGTTACCTCTTTAAAGGCCCTATCTCCAAATACATTCACATTTGGGGTTAGTGCTTCAACATAGGGACAGAATCCAGTCCATAGTGAGCCTGGATAACAAACTTGAGTTTGAGGACTCAGTCTGAGCTGCTATAATAAGAATTTCAGTGGACATCTGGAAAAAGAGATTCCTCTCTTTCCTTCTGACTTTAACCTGAATTTGTCATCAAGAAATATTGGCAACCAGGATGCCTGGGTAACTCAGTCAGTTAAGCCTATGTCTTCAGCTCAGGTCATGATCTCAGGGCCCTGGGATGGAACCCCATATCTGGCTCCCTGCTCAGCGGGGGGTCTGCTTCTCCCTCTTCCTTTGCCTGCCGCTCCTCCTGCTTGTTCTCTCCTTCTCTCTCTCTCTGTCAAATAAATAAAATCTTAAAAAAAAAAAAGGAAATACTGGCAATCATTTTGACACCAAATGAGATGAGGTGGTCTCAGAATTGGTGAGTAGATTTTAAGGAAGTCGAGTCAGGGAATGGAAAAAAAAAAAAAATGGTGTTGGAAAAATACTTGGGTCCTATGTGAAACTTTACCTGAAGGCTCCCTCTGATATTTTAATCCCAATGAGTAAGTAATACCCATTTTGGCTTGAGGAAGCCCCAGTTAGGTTTTCTGTCACTTATAAATAAAGAATTCAGTGGCAACAAAGATTGTACTGGAAAGTCATCAGGAGCCGTTCTCTGCCCCTCCTTGGACATATACTCTCTCCCTTCCTTTCTTTCTGTATATCCACTTCATGCTTTTCTCTCTGCTTCTTGTCTTATTGTCTCTTTCACGCACATGTTGTAGTTGGAAAGCTCCAGGATCTTACTGCTCCAAATCAATAACCAACTGACTCAAACCTCAATTTCCTTATTCCAAGTGTTCTTAATATAAAATATCATTAAGTAAAATTAATTTAAAAGTCCACCCTAGTCTTGGGAGCTGTGGAATCACAAAAGATCATCCTTCTGGAGAATCAACCATATTGCTAGAGAAGCATCAGCTGAGATGGAAAAGAAAACCTTATACAATGTGAAAGGCATTTGTGCTGATGACCAGCTCATCATTAGCCAAGTGGGAGAAGTTGCACTGAAGATCTCGTCAGCTCTGATCTTGCACATTGGTCCAGTTGCTTATAGGTGATTGAAGTCATTCTGCCAGTCACCTATATGTCTTTAGTACTGGAAGTCTAGTGCGCAGATATATAAGAAACCTATCAAAATTATAGTTCCTAAATGATGAGTCTCCATATATGTCCAAAATATAACACTGAAGCCATATTCTGCTTTTTTTAAATTTAATTTAATTTTATTATGTTATGTTAGTCCCCATACAGTACATCATTAGTTTTTGATGTAGTGTTCCATGATTCGTTTGCATGTAACACCCAGTGCTCCATGCAATACGTGCCCTCCTTAATACCTATCACCGGGCTAACCCATCCCCCTGCTTCCCCTCTAAAACCCTCAGTTTCTCAGAGTCCATAGTCTCTCATGGTTCGTCTCCCCCTCTGATATCCCCCCCTTCATTTTTCCCTTCTTTCTCCTAATGCCTTCCATGCTATTCTTTATGTTCCACAAATAAGTGAAACCGTATGATAATTGACTTTCTCTGCTTGACTTATTTCACTTAGCATAATCTCCTCCAGTCCCATTCATGTTGATGCAAATGTTGGTTATTCATCTTTTATGATGGCTGAGTCATATTCCATTGTATATATGAACCACATCTTCTTTATCCATTCGTCTGTTGAAGGGCATCTCGGCTCTTTCCATAGTTTGGCTATTGTGGACATTGCTGCTATGAATGTTGGGGTGCATATGGCCCTTCATTTCAGTACATCTGTGTCTTTGGGGTAAATACCCAGTAGTGCAATTGCTGGGTCATATGGTGGCTCTATTTTTAATTTTTTGAGGAACCTCCACACTCTTTTCCAAAGTGGCTGCACCAACTTGCATTCCCACCAACAGAATTAGAAGGTTCCCCTTCCTCCACAACCTCTCCAACATTTGTTGTTTCTTGTCTTGTTAATTTTTGCCATTCTAACTGGTATAAGGTGGTATCTCATTGTGGTTTTGATTTGAATTTCCCTAATGGCTAACGATGATGAACATTTTTTCATGTGTCTGTTAGCCATTTGTATGTCTTCTTTGGAGAAGTGTCTGTTCATGTCTTCTGCTTTTTAATGAGAACTAAATAAAAAGTTTCTTCATTGGTTTTTTAAGTATAGGCTTGCTCTCCTAATTATAGGCTCCCTTAGGATCGAGAGAGAGAGAGAGAGAGATGATTCACAGCATTGGGAGAGAAAAAGAAATTCCACAACACATAAACAATTCAGTGAATCAGTACCCAGAAAATATTTTGTAAGAATAGTCAGTAGGTGCTGATGTGTTTACATTTAGGAATATGAGCATACAATGAGCACCATATCACCAGCAGAGAGACAAAACAAGTGTGAAATGAGATGTCCAAATTAGGTATCTCATTAAAGGGAAATGAGGAAGTTGAGGTCCTGCAGCCCACTGTCTCTGGACATGAATTGTTCGGAGACTGCAAAATTATACAGGCAGGTTTTCATGATATCCCGGGAACAAAGCAAGAAATTGAAGCTTTTCTGCTCTGTCCACACAACTTCTCAAAGAGCAGTAGATGATATATTTCCTTTACACAAATGTTCACGATGACAAACAGCCTCACCAGAATCCAGGGAGGGCAGGAATGTGTCCACAGTTAATCATGTGAAATCCTAGCATAAGCCTCAGCCATTCTTTTGGTTTTAACATAGTCTATGTTCATAAAAAAGCAGAAATCCAGCCCAATACCACTACCACTTAACTGTGACATCTACATTTTTTTTATTTTTTATTTTTACATTTTAAAAAATATTTACTTATTTATATATTTTTATTTGACAGAAAGAGAGACAGCAAGAGAGGGAACACAAGCAAGGGGAGTGTGAGAGGGAGAAGCAGGCTTCCCACTGAGCAGGGAGCCAGATGCAGGCTCTAACCCAGCACTCTGGGATCATGACCTGAGCCGAAGGCAGAGGCTTAATGGTCGAGCCACCCAGGTGCCTCATTTTTACTTTTTTTTTTTTTTGACATCTGCATTTTTAAGTCAATTAAATGATTCATTATTATAAAAATATTGTCAAAAATAATTAAAAAAAAACTAAAAAGAATTAATCCCCCAGCCCTGATTCCTAATTTCAAAAGATAAGCTCATTTAAAATTAAAATTTTTATGTAATTGTTAAGAAATTTTCCATGCATGTACTTACATATATAGGAGTGTTTTCTTGTAATTTAATTTTTCTTCTTGCTTATACCTTTCACTTCATACTTCTCTGAAGCATATAAATTCTCCTCATTCTTTTTAATGAATACATTATATCTCTCATAAAGTTTATATATTAACTACTCTTTTCTTGGTTAATTTTTTGGTTATTTCTAGTTTTGTTTTATTTTTTGAATTTGTGTTTGTTGTATTTATGATCACAAGCAATGCTTCAAAAGACATTTTTTTTTTTTTTTAAGTTTGCGTGTTTGAGAGAGAGAGCAGAGCAAGAGAGAGAGAGAGCATAAGCAGGGGTGAGGGGCAGAGGGAGAGGGACAAGCAGACTCCCCGCTGAGCAGGGAGCCTGATGCAGGGCTGGATCCCAGGACCCCGGGATCATGACCCAAACCAAATGCAGAAGCTTAACTGATTGAGCCACCCAGGCACCCCCAAAAGACATTCTAGTACACAAATTTTTGTACCACATGAAAGTGTATATTCAGAACAAATTCTTAGAAATGGAATTGCCACTGTTGGTGGGTAATGCCAGATAGCTCTTCATTGAGTCTACACCCAAATTCGCTAACAAATATACAATGGGCCTGTATTCACATTCTATCATAGTTTGGGCTGTTAGGTGGCTTTGTCAGTTATGTTATTTAGATCTGCTATATGCCTACTTATGCTTTGCTACTTTACCCATCATGGAGTTAGATAGGCAGGCTAATTATTCATTACTCATTTGACTATTTTTAAATTTAATTTATTAGTGTTTTTATTAATATGTTTTGATGCCATGATATATGGGGAATAAAGATTCCTGTCATTTAGATCTTTAATAGTTATAATATGCTTTTCTAGAATAACTAGTGGTCAACAACATTTTCTGAAAAGGGTCACACAGTAAATACTTTAGTCTCTTGGGGCCATATTGTTACCATAACTACTGTTCAACACTGCACTTAAATTGAAAGACAGAACTGTATTTCATTTGCATAATTATCTTCCCTTATTTTCTATTAAATTTTAAACATTTTTATTTACACTTTATCTAATTTTACCTTTTTAAACTTTGTCATATTTTTATACTTTGGAAGATTGATAGTTTATTCCTTTCATTTTTTAGTTGATTCTTTTATAACTTTATATACTTAAGCATATCTTTGTTGATTTAGGTTTAAGTAGTATTTATCAACTTTGAAATGAATAATGAGGAAATAAGCAAACTTACACTAGGTCCATCTTCTTTTTACTTCTTGGTTTGACTAGTATGAAAGAAATACATTGTGTTTTATCAACATAATTCGCACAGCTTATTGTGCTTTAATTATGTATTTAAATCCATTTAATTTTCAATGCACTTCTCTAGATAAAACATAACTGTCTAGATTTTTTTTAAAGCCAATTTTGAGAAAACAATCAAGGGTGCTGTGTTTCTTGAATTCTTACAGTTTTGAATAATTCTTGACCGTATGGACACTGTTTTTATTTTTTTTATTTTTTTTGCCTTTACATTTGAACAACATAGTTGTTAAGTATTAAATTCCTTCTTTCTGTTTCTTTTTCTTTTTTTTTTTTTTTTTTTTTTTTTTGGTGAGTATCCAATTCTCAGTTCATGCTTTCTTCCCATGAATATTTTGTGGATTTTCTTCCACTGTTTCCTGCACTATGTTCTATTGTTGCTGGAAAGTCTATAGCTAGCCATTCCCTTTTCTAAGTTATTTGATGTAAGAACTTTGGGCCTGGATTGAAAAAGAACATCCTCTTTTTGTTACAATTGTTGTAGCTTCAAGTGGATATATTTTAGATTAATTGTTCTCTGAAAAATTTTTCCTAGATGTCATACATGATTTTATCTACAGATTCACATATTCTTTATTTCAAGAGGGTTTCTTCTACTATATTTTTGATAGGTGTATGTATTATTTGTTCCAGGGATAACAGATATGTTGGATTAGCATCACTTGTTTTTAATATCTATCATTTTCTCTATTATTATTGTTTTTAACACATTTTTTCTTTCAAATTTATTCTACTAAATGCTAATAGGACTTTTTTTTTTTTTTTTTTCCCATACCCCTAATGTGTCTTCAGCAGTGGCTTCTTACATTTTTTTGTTTGTAAGGTACACATTCTTATCACTGGATTGTATTTAATTTAATTATTTAATTATTTAATTCTTTCCTGGATTGTATCAATTGCCATTTATATTCTTCTGTTGTATATGCAGCTGTTTTTTAAAGGGCTTAATTAATTAATTTTTTAAAAGATTTATTTATTTATTTAAGTAATCTCTCACCCAACATTAGGCTAGAACGCATAACCCTGATGCTCTGCCAACTGAGCCAACCAGGCACCCTAGGTCTTAATTTATTTAATTTATTTTATATCAAATAGAAATGTTTCTTTGACATCTACTTTATGATATGATTCTTCTTTTCATTTATATCTATTTTATGCCTTGACTTAAGATTCTTTTTTTTTCTCTCTCTCATTTTTCCCCCATAATTTGTAGCCATAAGACTTCACTCTGGTTCTATTACGATTCTCACTCATCTTTGAATGAAGCATGTGTTTTGCAGAATAGCTATTTCCCAAAGAATATTTTAGAGAAGAATTTGGGATATGAGCTGGTGAAGTAGACAGCAGGAATTCTCTCCATTTTCAGGTCACTTTCTGGTGAATTCTGCTATGTAGCATATTGTAGGGAGCATGTATCTATATATTCTTCATCTTTTTGAAGTAATAAAAATGTCTCAATAGGTAATTGTGTAATTCTATATGGCATAGTGTGTGTATGCCAATTTTTTGTTTAACCTATTTGGGTTGGTGAAATCAGTAGCTACTTATCCCTTTTCTATCAAAGATCTATTCTGCATGCAGGCTCATATGGAGCCTGATTCTGAACAGAGGACAATTTGGCCTGATGCCTCATTTAGGGTTGTCCACTGTGTCTCCAAGGCACACAATGTGGTGAGAAGCACACCTGCAGCCCTGACACTCTCCAGACTGTGGTGTTTAAAGTAAAGAAATTTGTTGGGCTTCCAGAATAGACCTCCCTATTTTAAAGATTTCAGCATATTGCTAGATATATTTAAAAGTATATGTCTATTTGCCATTTTGTTAAAACTCTCCAGAATTTGGAAAATACTCCACCTATTTGACTGTACGAAGTTTAATTTAGTATCACTTAAGATCATTTCACTCCCTTCCATCTATAGAGGAGAGAGAGGTTGAAGGTCACTTGGTTTCAGAAAAGAAAGTAGTCAAGGTGTCCTCCTGGACTCTGCCATATTAATAAAGTCAAATGTCTGCATGTGAGATATGAACTTTGCAGAACCATCAGAGCTGCCCAAGAGGCTTTTTAAATGAGAAAGAAAAAAAAAAAGGGAACTCTAAACTCTGATTACAAGGCCCCTTTTTTCCATTTGCAAACATGACTTCTCTCCTTGAACTTGACAAACACTAGAGGGGCACTTTAGTTGGGAGTCTTGGAGCATGGCACTTGACTTACATCTATGATATAATGCTTTGATAATTTTAATTGCATTTTCCTATGTTATGCATTTTTTTCTTTCCTGGACTGAATTATTTGAGGGTAGGGATTTTAAAAATTTTAAATTTTAAAAATTCATCTTTATTTTGCAAACATGCAGGACAATACCTGGCACTGAGTAAGTGTTCAATTATTGTTTGCTGCTGAAATAATAAGTAAACATAGAGGCTTTGTTCCACTGACAAAGTTTATCTAGAACACGTTTGTTAAAAGTGGAAGCAGTCCATATAAAACTCCTTTGTGAAACTTTGTTGGATTTACTTTCTTATAAGACTCCCACAACAGTCTCCTTTGCTGCCTCCATCTGTTCTCCCCAGTACCCTAATATTAGTATATCTAATGCTTTAGCCATTGATTCTCTTCTCAGTTTTCACTATACTTATACCCTAAATAATCCCATTTGGTCTCATGGCTTTAAATATTATCTTTGTATATGGGTTACCATATCTATATATCCACCCTAGGTCACTGACCTGAACTGCAGACTATATATCTACCTTTCCACTCAACATCTCCAATTAACCTGTGCAAATCATATCTCAAACCTAACAGGTTCCAAACGTACTCCTGATTCACACCAGCCCCCATGCATTCACCAACACCCTCCACTATGAGTCTTTTCCATCTCAATCTGTGGCAGCCTTCCACTTATCCAGGCCAAAAGTTGAATTCTGTCTTTACTCCTCTCTCTCTCTCTCTCTCACCAAAATTTCTTATTCTTTAGGAGATACTATTAACTACTTTCAAAATATATCCATATTCCTACCACTTCTTCCTGCCTCTATTGTTATACATGGGACACTGAAGTGATTTCTTAACACATCTTCCTTTCTCTTTCTTTGTTTCCCTCAAGTGTATTCTCAAGCCAGCAGTCAGAGTGATCCTGTCTTAATAAAGTTTAGATAATATCATTCAACCTCATAATCCTCCAATGGCTGCCATTTCACTCATTGCTGCTAGCTTCTAACTCATAAAAAGAGAATGTGTATGTTTTTGTAGGTAGGGAATGGGGAGGGGTCATATATAAATATCCTTAATCAGATGACTGCAGATTCTTACCTTCGGTGACATATTTAGAGGTGGAGGAAAACAGGAGTACATGGATGCTAGACTACAGACAATATAATTGAGGAACGTAGCTTTGAGGTCAGACACATGGACATGTAGTCTAGCAGTATCACATTCCAGCTGAGAGATCATGGGACAATTACTTGATATGAAAATAGCATCACACAAGAATTGAGTAAGACAAGGTAAGATTATTAGTACAAGTTAAAGTAAATTGTACAGGTCTACCACACAGTCCAACAAATATTTGGTCCCCATTAAGCACTTTTTAATTACTATCAAATGCATTAAATCCTACATTTATAAAACAGAGCCAGTGCTTCCATTAAGAGATTATCTTGAAGCAAACTTAGAGCAATAAGATAAAGAGAGAAGAGGCAGAATAAACCTCTTCCCAAGGTTACCGTTCTCTGTCTGGCACAGCAGATTAAGTGGAAACTTGAGTGGGCATGACTAACCATTTCATAAGGTACTGGCTTGAAAAGGGCAGAGACAGAGAAATACTAAATCTTTCTAACCCAGATGGCTTTGTTTTAGAGAACAGCTTTAAAAATCCCAACAAGGAAGGTAACTAATTCTTCCACAAAAATTACATTTTCATCTATGATCTTTTCATTCTTCATTTCCTCTTCCTATTTTTATCCACTGCTTTAAGCTTTCCTATTTTTGAATATGATTAATCATCAGTGGGGTAACAGAATTTTATTTTAGACAATTGGCAGGCTAAAGCTATCTGAAATTATGAATCATTATCAAATGTTGAGCATGAAGCTCACACATGCACTTTTTTGTGGTTGTTTTTGCTGTGTGTGTGTGTGTGTGTGTGTGTGTGTCTGTGTCTGTGTGTGTGTGTGATTTATATCACAGCTTTTCTCCTAGAAGCTTAAAGGAAATGAGCAGTTATAGTCTGTACTCATGTCATTGTTCTTTGTGCTTCTATATGTTCTTTCCGGGCTTATTTTGTAGAAACATCGAAATAGTTAAACAGGATAACAGATAAATGAAATAGGTCACAAGAATATGGAGTTCTGTAATAGAGTTCTCAATTTCTTCATTGCATATGCTTCCTGGAAATGTCTCAGAATTGTGGAAAAACAGAATACTTTAATCAAATCATCTAGCTAATAATTAGTGTGCTCCTCCCTCATTTATCTGACTTTATTTGCCAAATTAACTTCATAGCTTCAGGCACAATAGGCTCCACACTGCTCTCTCTTTGCCACATTCATTCCCTCTTTGGTCTCTGCTCAACATGGCCGTCTCTTGACAAATCCTGCTATATATAACTCTCTGATCCCTCCAAAACTCATTGGCTGCAAACTTCTATCAACTTCCATAGCACTTAAACTAATGTAGATGCTACATGGATCGGGCAAGAGGTGATCACCTCAAGAAAATGGAATGGTATCAATATGCTTATTAGTTAGGGAATGAATTTGGTTGTTTGTAACAAAGGGCAAAATATCAGTAGTTTAAAGATAGACACCTATTTGTCTTTCACTCAAAGCAGTCCAACATAAGGAGAGAGTACTAACAAGGAGACTCCATGCATTGGGATTCCATAATTCTTCAAATGTATTGCTCTGCCAGGCTCAGTGTGTGACTTTCATCTTTTGGAGTAAAGTGACTGTTATGGCTCCTGCCACCATACGTTCAGCCCAGCAGGCATTACATGGCATAACTCCTTCTTTATCCATAGGAGCATTGGTAAGAACTTGATTGCATGGCCAATCCAAACTGCATGGAAGTCTTTAGTCAGACACACATATGTCCAGCTGGAACTTGGGGTTCTGAATATATAAAGACATAGGGGAAATGGATATTGAAATACCATTTGTCTTCCCATCAATATAATCTGCCACTAGGGACAGAATGTTTTTGTGTCTTCTATGCAAGATTCCAGCATACTTTGCTGTTCTTTCTGTTTATTGTGAATTATTTAGTTGGCACCCTAGTCTTAAACATTGGTCACATGAACTTTGTTGCCATCAACTGGCATCTGTAAGTTCCATCAAATGGGGTGCTAACAAGTCTGAGTTCCAGACCTGGAGGGCTGGGGGCCAACAGATGGTAGATTTCACCATGGGAGCTGCCACTTCACAGGTTGCCTTATTACCCAAACAGTCAGCCTCTCCTAGCCACCACACCTCTGCAAGGTCACGTGCCAAGAGAACCTATTTCAACTTGTAATTCTCTTTTCCAGACATTAAGATACTCAATCATAGTCTACCAAAGCCAGTGCCAAGGGAATATCTCCTGCTGAAAAAACAGAATCTTGGTTTCTCATTTAATCATCAGAGCTAGTACAGTTCTCCATGCAGTTTCTTGGACTCCAAACACACTAAAGCTATTTTGATAGCAAATATGTTTATTACTGAAGTTTGGGAACCTATTACATATCATTTCTTCCCCAGCATACCTAGGTTCTCCCACAACAAGACCAATACTCATGGAAATGCTGAATTGACCTTCATTGCTCATAGGAATTTTAAAATAAGAAATCTTTTAGGTATGTATGTCTCATCTTTTCAAATATGTTGTAAGTTTCTTTAGTAAAGACTTCCTTGTACTATAAGCTGGATCGTTAGTAGTTATCAATTAGTACTTATAATTTTATTTTATACTTTATGCACATGACCATATGACCAGTATATAATAATTTATATACCATTTAGTGAGTATTAAAGATAGTAACTGGGGTCTCCTGGGTGGGTCAGTCAGTTGAGCATCTGCCTCTTGGTTTTGGCTCAGGTCATTATCTCAGGATGCATTGGGCTTCACGTTCAGCAGTGAGCCTGCTTTGGATTCTCTTTCTCTCTCCCTCTCCCCCCTATCCTTCCCCCATGCTCACTATCTCTCTCTCAGATAAATAAATAAATAAATAAATAAATAAATAAATAAATAAATAAATCTTTAAAAAATAAATTTAAAAAATTAAAGATAATAACTAATTTATTTATAATAATAATTTATAATTTATAATAATAATCTAATTTATTTATCAGAAAGTTCCTATGATATGTCTATCGGCACTTTAAGCATTCAGACAAAGATGATGAGGTTACAAAAGTGATATGCTCAAGCCCATTCTGAGAGTACAAGGAAGAATCTTCAAATAAAGGTATGTTTAAGTGTAAAGCATTGTGCTGGTTATCACTGCACTACTCTGCCTCTTTAATTTAGTAAATCAAAATATTGTGTACTCTATAATTCTTCTAACTTTCATTTAATATATATTTATTGGCTGTAAATATACTGGGTTCATTCATGTATCTGGGTAAATACCACGAATAAATATTTATTTCCCATTATACATAGACACCATCATTGCACAGAATGGATTAAAGTCTGTTTACTTAGATTTTCATATTATTTGAGATATCTTTGAACAGAAGATGCACAGAGATGTATGATGTTTAAAAAATATGGGGAATTGGTTGTAAAAAGGGAAAGACAATAGTGTTTTTGCAAACTACCCGAGTTATCAAATTGTGTCTAGTAATAAGTTCTCTTCTGTGAGCATTGGGATTCCCAAATTTCAGAAATTGATATTAGAGTTAATGGCTTCATCATGGTTTTGCATTTTGGTGCAGTATCTGCATTGCAGCTGGCTTGGATGTGCCTGAGGTTATAGAACTATAACTTGGAATTTCTCTTCTTTATTTACTTTTCCAAATTTATGGGCAGTTCTTACATTAGAGTGGGAACTTGGCACACACATCTATTCTCTGATTATTTGGCCACTCTTCTTTCAGTCTTACCAAATTATTAGATTGGGCTTTTCCTGGCTTCTTGTCACCCAGGTTCCCAGCCCATAAATTTAGCTTAATAGGCAAAAGCATTCACATACACATATGATTCCCTCTTCCCAAAGGTTTGCAAAAAAGAGAGAGAGAGAGAGAGAGATGACAAGCCTGAGGGCTGTGGAAGCTTGGGGGAGGAGGGTCCTGGGGAGAGAGAGAAAGAAAGAGGGAGAGGGAGAGAGAGACAGACCTAGAACTCTTGGCCTATGCTCAATTGTTAGCCTCAATAGGGCTGCTTCAGCTCAATTTTCCTCCGTAAGAAATGCTCAGGGGCCTGATTGAGCTTCACTGACGTTTGAGTCTTTTTAGGAGGGAGTTCAAATGGCTCAAACAAATTCAAATCTCACTTCTAATAAATGAAAGGCACTTAGAGGTGCAATATGATACAGTAATTTTTTTTAAAGAGGGGAAAGTATAAATTCACATGAGTTCTAAGGGACTTACAAAATGAAATACATGGCCCCTAAAAATCCATGCAGGTGGTGAAACTAAAAATAAAACACCTACCCTTAAACCATTTTGAAATATTCTTAGGTTAATAGCTGAGAAAAATAGAGCAAACGTAATAAAATGCATGTTTTGAAATTGCCTTGAGCCGGGGATACCCAGCCAAGATTGATTTTTGTTATTATCAACTTTAGTAGCTTCAACTTTACATACTTTTGTCCTCCTCCACATTTATCATTTACAGACGAAGAAAAGCAGGAGCTGATGTCTGCGCACAAATTAAGCCAAAAGAAAGAAAAAAAAATCTGTATTAAACATTTAAAACACACAATCAAAACACTCAGGTTTCTGCACTTCACGACACCTTAATTTCCATCAGCCTGTGCAGCTGTGTGCTTCCCACAGTGCAAAGTCTCATGAAGGGTATATTAATTAAGTCATTATGCCCTGAGAGATAGGTATAATTACGAATCTTCTCACCATACTATTTTGAGTTTCTAAAATTCAATAAGTTAGAGGCTTTTTTTTTCCAAGATGCCACAGGGGATTAAAAAAAAAGACAACAACAACAACAAAAAATCCACAGAAGAGAAACACTACCACACTCCCCATTAGAAGAGAACATTCTGGTAATAGCCCAGCAGAATGGAATTATTTGCCTCTCTCAGCCCAGTTGAAGAATTACTATCACAGACTTCCTGCAAGAATCACCTGTACGTGGTCAGGTACATGTGGATGTGAGAGAAGACTGCCCTAAAAGCAGATGAACAGAAGGAAACCAAGGCTGGAGGATTTCCCATTCTTCTACCTTATAGGGATGCAATGCATGCTTTTAGAATAAAGAAACAAGACTGAACAAGATGCTTCACCATCCTGTCCAATGTCTTTATGAGAAGTGCAGGGCAATGTTATCCTTAGTTTGGTTGCATGGAAAGCTCCAAATCCTGAGGGCCATATTCTATAAAGGTGATCCACAAAGTCCGTTTGCTTTTAAGGTTGAGATTTTGAGCAACCAGGAAGTAGGATTGCATTTTTATTATAGCATGCAGTTATCTCTTTTCCATACCTAGATATAAATCTAGTTTCTTCCAACAAGTAGGAAAAAAAATTAAGATCAGAAAGGGGATACTCTAGCTATGCGTGAAAACTGAAATTTAATACATCCTATCCAAACCAGCCAGCAGACATTGAGAAAGTAACATCTAAATGCTGCCAGAATGAGTTTGGTGTATTCTCTTTGCATTCAGAAATAAGCTTCCCCCAGGGGAATAATTCATTTCAAAATTTTAGGCCTTCTAAAGCTTGGGTAGAATGTCTTTAATTCAATTTCAATTTGGTCTGTATACTTATGCTTGTATGCAAAATATCTTCTGCTTCACACTGCCTTTTTAACATATGTTAGTGCTTACCTCTCTCAATAAGAATATACGTGTCTTTGAAAGTACACTCAACACTTTTGAATTTACCCAAACCCGTTAACCTGGCATGTGAGGTTTTTCCATATGCTGACTTCACTCTAGCTTTCCATCCTTCTCTCTGGGTTGCTTACAAGAAACTTCCTTTCAGTTAAGTTTGTTAAAGGAACTATAACATAGTAGGTAAGTTGGGAATTCCAGTTACCACTCCACCTCTGCTCACATTACTTAACCCCTGTCTTAGTTGTCAAATGTATAGAATGAGAGCAGAGAACCTACCTCACTGAGTTGAGAAACAAGTGGATTAATCCATGTAAAATGCTTACTGCCTTGTTCCACACATAGAAAGCACTCAGTCAATGCTAGCTATTATTATTTTACCACAAATACGTTTTGTGCTTTTCAACTACTTCCATTTGATCACTCTACCTCTTGATTTTTTTTTTTTTTTTTGCCTATGTCAGCCTTTCTGTCCTTCAAGAACCAAGGAAATTCCTCTCCTCTGTGAAGACATTCTGGAACTTTCTGGCATGATCTGTTATATTTGACCTTAGAATTAGAAAGCTTAGTAAATATCTTGTCAGTCCTTTCTTGTAAAAAACGTAATAACTATGTGACTTTTGTGCTATATGCATGCTAGAAGGCACTTTATAATTCTCTCTAATGGCTGTCAGATCTAAATATTCACACTCTATGTTTTTACATGCCACCCCCTGGGCACTTAAATCACCCTCATTTCCTGACCTCTTATGATATATCCTATCTATGCCATTTGCTGCCTACTATTTCTAATTATTTGTTGAATTTACACATTTTGCATTCCAATTTATTCTTTCATGGACCAGGTGCCTACATTTTTCTATGTATCCCATCGGCTGCTTTATTTCTCCTTCCCCTTTGAAATGGCCATAAAGACTCGAGTTCGAATCATGACCATTTATTTGCAGGTAATAACACACTAAGTCACAGGAAACCAGCATTATAGGTATGTGCACCATTTAAAACTTTGACTGAAGTGAATGTCTTTTACCTTTATCTGCAGAAATTGGTGTAAAACCAACTGAACTGCTCTCTGAGTCACCAATTCTCTAATACTCCAGAGATGGGGCCATGAGGGGGATTGGCAACTGGCATAAATAAAGAAATCTTTCAGGCTGGTTCATGGGTCTACCAGGGATTTATGAGAGAAGGGGAGCTTAGGTTCTGGCCCCTTTGTCTACAGAAACAGAATAGGAAGGAAATAAAAAGCTTCTAAGTGAACATAAACAAGGATTCTTTTAAGCATCTGATACCAGAGCATCCTATCCTTGGCTTCTTTCATTGACCAAAGAAAGTCATATTAGGCTTTGAAGAGAGTAAAGAAGTACAATTCTACCATGTGCCTGAAAGGGGGAAATATGGAAATAGTTGGTGTAACAGCACTAAAGATGATCTGGGTAATCTTGACCCTGTATCTTACCACTAGCCAAAATAAATAACAGAATGTGACTCAATACAGAGAATTTTTTACCATCAGATTATCTGCCCTTTCTCTCGGCTTAATTTCTGCAGTTATGTTATTAATCTAACTCTAAACCAAGAGCTTAATTCATAAAATAATAATAGTAATAATAATAAAATAAAGCTTAATGGGCCATACCTGAAGTGACCAGCTTCTTTTTCTACCTTCCCACCTTTTCCCTCCCATGTCATGTTTCCCTACTTCCACATCAAGTTTGCTCTGGACCAGCCACGCAGTCACAAAGCACATGGACCAGTGAGATTCCAGGACAGAATGCTTCCTCCAACTACTGGTCCTTTCTAAAGCTGTCATTTCCCTGGGTTAGTAGACTGACTCATCAGCTGGATGAGACAGCAGATCCACAGAGGAGGAGGCCAAACCAGAGATGTTTACGGAGGGAGGATTTACAGGCTTGACTTGGCAGCAGGACTAGAAGACAGAGCTGACTTAGGTATCTGACACAGGCATTTTATCATTATTTGTTCTGGTTACCCAGGGACCATAAGAAAAAGACTGGCAAGCAATCAAAAGATTTTTCTGACAGGTGAGAAGATATATGTGAGTATGGAGAGACTGGTTGAGGTATTCTTCACAGGATATTTAATATACTGTATATCCTCGCACAGAGCTCGATGGATGCACACTAATGCTGCTTTGACTTTTCAAGTAACCTCTGCTGGAAATCTCTCTGTTCTTTGGGGAAGCCTTTATCTCAGGTGAAAAACAGCTCCTGAGTAGGTGATACTCACACAGGAAATATGCACACAATCTCCATTTGGACTCATTAATCATTTTTATTATGGCCAAATTATTCAAGGCTATAAGATATAATGAAAAAAAAAAAAGCCTTGTTAACACTAAAACGTCCAAGAGAGTACTTAGGGAAATTAAATAGACTGGAAAACATATGTTAGATGTCTTCCAAATTAGAATTTGTAAATAAATGATTCTGGTTTAATCACATGGCAATTTACAGGGACATTTTTGGTAAAAATGACCCCACACAATCTCTGACAAGAATTTGATACAAATTGAGCTATTTGGCTTGCTGCATGAGTAGTTTTAGAGTTTTTATTTGTCATTAATCTTTTTAAATACTTGGTTTATTAATTTACTCAAGAATTCTGTTTTTAAGTCAACTACACTGTGAATTTTGAAATGCAGCTCAGTGTCTAAAGTCTATTAGCCTTCAAGTCCACAACTCTCAGCAGTCACGACAGTATTCCACATCCCATTGTTTGATAGCAATGCAAATTCTTACTTTATGTGTCTAGTCTGTGGCTACAATTTTGTGCCACTATTTTGTAGATTTATTGGCTTTGATGAGAGAAGAGAAGCTAGGATTCTCACTGATTCTAGGCACTGGGACACACAGAGGCACATGAGAACTCTGTGACCCCACCGTTTGCTTGTAAATTAATCCATTCATGTGAGACCATTAGTGCTGAGTGTGTGTCTCAGATGATAGACGTTTAGATGGGATGAAAGAGATTGGAGATGGGAAAGTAATATATAGATACACTGCTGTAGCAGCAGGCTAGCATCCCTCAAAAAATGTTTCTCCATTCTAAGACATATAGAGAACTTTTCCCCATTTATCCTGCAACCAGATAGGACGATGCAACTAGGTTCAAACAATGAAAAGTGAGGGGAAAGAACACAAGCAACTTCCCAGGCATCTCAAGCTTTAAAAAAAGGCTCTCTCCTTGGACGTTGACATTGTTCCCCTTCCCATGATCTGAAACATAGACATCGAAATCATTGCCCTTCCACCATGCAGATGAGTAGGAGGATATGGAGGTTTTTGCAGCAATAAGATGGAGGAACTTGGGACCCTGGATAGCTTTATGAAACAAAACTAGACTGCCATGGTAGAGAAATAAACTTCTACTTAAACTACTCAATTTTAGGGTCTTGATTTTTCTTTTCTTTTCTTTTTCTTTAATTTTTAAAAATCATTTACCCTGACCAGTAAAAGTCACTCAATTCAAGGTATTTTCAAACTCATTCAGTCTGATAGGGAGCATTTAATTTGGGCATCATATAAAAGCCACTTGAGGACATCACTCTTTTTGATATCTAAAAAGAGATCCTAGAGGCACCTGGCTGGCTCAGTGGGTAGAACATGTGGCTGTTGATCTCAGCGTTGTGAGTTTGAGCCCCACATTAGGTGTAGAGATTACTTGAAAAAATAAACTTAAAAAGGAAAGATCCTAGGAATATCATATTAGTACCCAGAGGTTATTTCTGGAGGAGTGGCTTCTTCTAAAGATAAAGCCCAGTCCTGAGTCCTGAGTTTGCTTATACAGAGGTTAGTCTTAATTACCTGAACCACACAACATTTCTTTGGCTTGTTTCTCCTTCTGACTCTTCTTTTTTTTTTTTTTTTTTTTTTAAGATTTTATTTATTTATTTGACAGAGAGAGAAAGAGAGAGAGCACAAGTAGGCAGAGTGACAGGCAGATGGAGAGGGAGAAACAGGCTCTCCGCTGAGCAGGGAGCCGGATGTGGGGCTCGATCCCAAGACCCCAAGATCATGACCTGAGCCAAAGGCAGCCGCTTAAGGGACTGAGCCACCCAGGCGCCCCTCTCCTTCGGACTCTTCTGACAACCTAGGCACCTGGCTAAATACTCCTTCCTCTTTCATGACCTTATTCCTCCTCCTTGTTGTGATAGATATTAATGGATTTTACAAAAAAGGCTATCAGAAACAATAAAAACAGGACCTTAGGAAAGGCTGACTTTCGAATATAGAATCCTGTGTGTCCAGATGCTATTAGAACCAACTGAATAGTATTCTTTCTTATCACTCAAACTAACTTTCTGAAATTTAGTCTGTGCTAAGTGATTCTTCTAAGGTATTTGTTCAAATATATCACATGGATATATTTGCCACAAAGAGAAATATAGATCAAACCACTTTGACATTTTGAAATTCAGGACATGAAATAAGTGGAATAAAATTGCAAGCACTTTAGTAATTACATCACACCTATCCTTTACTCTGGTAGTTTTTAGTGAGAAGAAAACAGATATGGTGCAGCCTCCCAAATAATTAAGATAGAACTTGACAGTGGAAGACTAGAGGTGGAAAACTAGCTAGATGAAATCTCTCTCTCTCTCTCTACTCTTTGTTTCTTAGTTTCTCTCCATAAAACATACAAGCAAAGAATACCCAAATGAGAAGCATGAATCTTTAAAGTTTTATAGTTTTATAGGTGGAGAGTTTAGCTTTGCTGTAGATTCCTTCTTGCTCTTTCACATTTAAATTAAGCCCTGATCCCTCTCAGCCTCCTCCCTCAATACAATCCTAATAAGTGTAGCCAGAGATTTCAGTTTCTGCCAATTGCATAGTACATCACTCATTCTAGTCTACATTCTTTTTTCTTCCTGTGCAATCCCACCACTGTCAATCATTATTCATGACCATGATGTCCTCACATCCCAAATTAACAGGAAAAGAGAAATATATGAGAAGAAAAAGTTATCAGTCTTTTCCTTTTCAATGTATAGCATATTTCTTATGTAAAAGAAGATTTCAAAATGGAGGAAGCAAGCCTAGCAAAGAATCTCTTAAAATGGGGTTGGAAGATGATAAGGGAGGAGGAGTTTATGTATATCATCACGGGAGGACTATGAATTTTTGAACTTTTAAGCCAGCCTGAAGCCCCCAACCTGGACTAATCTCCTCACCATGACAACTCACCATCTACTTCAAAAGGAGCAAATATAGTTTAGTAAGCTTCAATACCTTATTTGCATAGTAACCAAATCAATCCCAATTAACCTAATTTCAGTCCCTGTTTTGCATAACAAATAGGACTATACTTGTAACTTTTTATTTTTATAATTCTGCCCTCTCTTTATCTTCTTCAGAACACAGTTGAGGTTTCTACCTGAACTTGTGTCTCCCAAATTGCAATTCTGATTGCCCAAATAAACATTCTATTTGCCTTCATTTTCAGTGAATTTTTTCTTGGCTGACATTTGAGTGTGTTTATCTGTGTGCATAGGTAGATAGGTAGAGAGATATAGATAGATAGATGGATAGATAGAGATAGAAATAGAGATATATATCCCGAGTCAAATACTTGTACTCCTGAAGCTAAAGAACTATGCACAAGGCTCAATGTGAATGTGCCCATGAGGGAAGCTACATAAAAATTCACTGATAGAGGAAGTACAACATAGACACTCCAAAGACAAAGCAGTGAGGAACTAAACTGATGCTGTCAGGTTGAATAGACACAAAGGGAGCACTACATGAAGGGGAAAAAAAGAGAGAATAAATGTGCACTAGATGAAATATTAAGTCAATCTCCCGATTATGTTCTCTAATTAAAAATGTGAGATAACATTAACATGTGCATGAAAACTGAACTTTAATACATGAGTTAGTGTGTCACAATAGGTAAAGGTCATACTCTAAATTCTTAGGCTGAAAGCTATGTGCCCTGAGAGCAATTTGGTCACTACAAATACATTGATAACGAGTTGGCCTAATAATTTGTTTTAAATAATTAGTCATCTGGTCAAAAATGTGTATTAATCATATCCATTTTTTTCAACTATTACTAATTATGTTATAGGAAAAATGATTCAATTCTCATTTGTGAATCCTTAAACATATTCATCAAGCACATAGAATTTTTCAGCTTGTTCTGTTTCTGATAAATATTCAAGGTCTGAATGTAATATTGAAAAACCTGGGGAAATTAAGTGTTTAATTATGGGGAATGCATCAGAACAAATTAAATGTTTTGCATTAATATACACCAAAAATAAAAACAGAGTTGAACAATCTATCAATTGTTAGAAATTTAGATTTTTCTTAATAATATCAATTGTTTTGCTTGGACTCAATGACTTTCAGTAAAATTGCATGCTAATTGGAAGACAGAAGTGAGTGAAAAGACAAAATTATAAAGCTCGAAAATACTTTTAAGCCCTCTTTCTGTTGTAATACTCTTCTCCATAAAAGTGAATGCTCTTTCCAGGCTTTGTGTTCATGGACTTGTTTATTGCATGGTCTCTCTGTGGTGGAGAATGTGTCCCCCTCATTCCGCAGCCTTCATGTACCCAGTCACAGTCCTTTGAGTGATTGTGAACAATTGTTTATAGAAGAAAGTTGCATAAATCACTACCTTTAAAAAATAACCCATAGGATCCTCTAGCTCTCAATTTTCCTGTTAAGACATGGAAGGTCCTAGATTTTAGAAGGCAAAACCAAGGAGGGAAGCAGCCTTGATCCCTGGGGCACTTTGTAGGACAGCAGCCCAGGGCAGTTTCCCAGTCCCCTCTGAGTATGATGTGAGCGAAAATCTGCTGAAAATTCAGAGTCTGGGCCTTATGGTAGCTCATATTAATTACTGTGACTTCTACAGAAATCAGCCCTGCAAGGGGAGTGTTGTCAAAAAATTAGCCCTGAAATATGTCACGGGGCTTCATGCTCAGTGAAGAACATTTAAAAACCGATCTTAAAGGTTTGGGAATGTGGTAAATATTTGGATAAAACAACCCAGGACAACAATCAGAGTCAGAGCATGATTTTCCCATTCAGGTCTCCCTGCAGCATCATTGAGGGAGTGAGGATTGGGTGAGCAGGTGGGGAGGAAGCAAAGAATAAAGGATATTTGAGAACCATAATTAAAAAGAACTTTGCAGGACATTAATAGCACAAGATAGGGATTTGAATCAATAGATTAGAGTCATACAAGAAAATGGGAAAGAATATACTGAAGAAAACAAAACAAAACAAAACATCGTGATTTAAGGTCTTTAAAACTTAGAAGAATGCAAATCAAATCTCTTTTTGGACAGAGGAAAACTATAAAAATTTGGGGTATTTAGAAACAAGGATCCTGGCAGAAAGGAAATATCCAGCTATATGTCTTCTAGCCTGCTCATTTTTCCCCCATAAGTCATTTGCAGATTCTTAGGCTCCAGAGGTTGAGGAGTTGAAATAAAGTAGCATTTAAAAGGCTGCAAAGCAGGGCACCTGGTGTGGCCAAGTTGGTTAAGCAGCAGACTCTTGGTTTCAGCTCAGGTCCTGATCTCAGATCATGAGATGGAGCCCTGCATTGGGCTTGTGCTTAAGACTCTCTCCCTCTCCATCTGCCCCCCCCCCCACCATCATCCCCGTGCTTGCTCTTGCAGGCTCTCTCTCTCTCAAATACATAAATCTTTAAAATAAAAATGAAAAACTGTGTGAAGTTGGTAGCAATGTTACAATTCTTGGGGTACAAAAATTAGAATTCAGAGCAACTGAGCCAAGACTTGAGGATTCAGAGTATTAAACAGAAGAGTAACATAAAGAAGAGAGCCCAGAATTTGGTATAGTGTTTTTTCTCGGGAAGAAACTTGTAGTAACTGGCACAGAATCTGAAAAGCCAGGCAGGAAGTGATGACTGAGAGTCTAAGGAGCTGACCAGAGATTTTGGCAGTCTGAAGGTGCTGGGGGCCAGGGCCGGGACCAGGGGAGGGGGTCACAAATTGTAACTGAAGCTCCTCCAAGGAAAAATGGCCTTGGTAAACCACGCAGAATTTGAGTTTAGAGTCCCAGAGTGTGTTTCTAAAACACAGCCAAAATGGTAGTAATGAATACAGTTTTAACAATTTACTTTGCAATGATGCTATTCTTGATGAATTTTTAATTTGAGGAAATTTACATTATTTCAAGTTGTGGACATAAAGGGTACACTGACTTTTGTATGACACCATTTAAAATCCTTATAACTGAAATTATCTTATGACCTCACATATTTCTGTTATATTTTCTTAGCTCTTATGAAGTTCCAAGACATGTGCCAGATAATAAATATACAAGGTAACTAGGGCAACATTCATTTTCTTTAGGAGTTTGAAGTCTAGTGGGGAGACATCTACGAGGGCAGATTCTAGACTAGAGGTTATGTGCTATGATAGGAGAGATCATGGGGCGGCTTAAAGACACATAAAGAAGTCACTGTCTGAAGGTATCTGTGTGGGGTCATTGCTACCTTACTCCCATCACTAGGGAAAACAGTAACCTTAACCATCAGGTTGCCTTGAGGACTGGATAAACAAATCATTAGCACTTACATTTAAGTTTTTTTGATACATATAGATATAGATGCCTACAGATAGATATTTGTGTATGTATATGGAGTGTATATGTCTATATAGAAATGTTTTTATTTATACTATATATAAGTAATTATGTATATATCTAATACAGCTATTCTGTATCTATATATATTGCATAAAACATTGTTCCTATTTTACAGATTAGAAAACTGAAATTTACAAGAATAAATGAAATTGACAAAGCTGCAAAGCTAATAAGGGTATGAGGTCAAACTCAAAACCAGAATCATAGCTACATACAGACACTCCATGATTCAAGTACCAAAAATAAGAACACAAGGACAGAGAGAAGTACAAATTGGCAACATAGAAAGATCCTCAGCTCAGCTCCTCCCGTGGACATACACAATGAACAGCTGTGTACAAGTCATTTCCCTCAGAAAAAGATCTAAAAACTAGATGAACTGCTCCCCAAAACAGAGGACAAAAGGGTCACTCAAAACGAGTAGGAGAGGCAGAGACACAATCTCAATGAAAACCCACACCTGACACAGTGACAAAAAATAGAAAGGGATCTCATTGGGCAGTTGGTTCTCCCAGAGGAGCAAGGAGTTTGTGTCCAACATTGGACACCCTGGAGACTTGGGATTTGCACCAGAGATATGAGCCCCTAGAATAACTAGCTTGGAAAACCAAAAGGGTTGATATCCAAGACTCCCAAAATGCTACAGGAAACAGATTTCCCTCTTGGAAAACTTGCATGCAGTTTCGCTCGCCCCAATACCTATAGAGGGTTAGCTCCTTGACATAGGTCTTAGTGATATATTTTTGGATGTGACTCCAAAGGCAGGGAAAACAAGACCAAATAAAACAATGGGGCCACATCAAACTAAAAAGTTTCTGCACAGCAAAAGAAACTATGAACAAAACAAACCAAAACAAAACCAAACTCACAGATACAGAGAACAGATTAGTGGTTGCCAGAGGGGAGAGGGGTTGGGGTGAGAGGATGAAGTGGATCAAGAAGTACAAACTTCCAGTTATAAAATAAATAAATCATGGGGATGTAATGTACAGCATGGAGAATATGGCTGTAATATTGTACTGACTTTTCAAGATGACAGATGGTAACTACTCTTATTGTGGCACCATTTTGCCATACATACAAATGTTGAATCACTGTGTTGTACACCTAAAACTAATACAATATGTGTATGTCAATTATATCTCAGTGAATAGAAAAAAAATGTAAGGAAAAATTAGGGGACTGAGCTTTTGGCTTTATTTGTATTTCTCAACAATGACTAGGTCAGGGATGACCACTTAGTAAGTCTTCAGTTGTTTAAATAATCCATATTTCTTTCATCCACACTAACTTGTGGTATAAAATAAAACTGCAATAGTTGTCATAAACTATAAGCATTCTAGTCTGGTTCTCAGTTATGAAATGGAAGAACACTCAGCCAGCCTTATATTCCAGTTCTCTGAATGTCATAGTTGGGGTTCAAGTATTTCTAGACACCACAAAATATTATCCTCTGTTTCTAGACATACCTCTTGGTTCTCTGCTCTGAAGTTTCTCACCACTACCAATATTTAGGCATGTGGTTCAATATACCAACTTTCTGTGTCTTTGGGGGGAGGGGCTCCTGCCATGGACTGTAGCCCTTGCATCACTTGCATTCAGATGTGGTTTTGTTACTTTTTTGAAGAAAGAAAATTCTATCCTGTATTGGTTATGAAATGGCAAATGCTCTCAGTTTCTCATTTAGGCATGTTAGCAGTAGCTTGTTTAATGTTCTTTGCTGTTGTTGTTGTTGTTGTTTTGGTTTTTTTAACCTTATTAGGTAGACCTGTTTTATAGGTATGAAGATACTGGCCATAGAAATTGATTTTGAAAACATGCTGAATGACTTTAGGCTCTAGCTAAAATCTTGTCACCACGCCCCACCCTAAGATAGCTAGTGTTTGAAGCTGTGTCACATATATACTCCTCCACCTGTTCTACTTTGGGAAATTTCTTCTTTTATATTTCTTAGAAATCACAGACTCTCTTCTTCCTGTGAGCCCTTCAAATATGTTTCATTCATATTTGGAAGTGCATAGGAGATTTGATGCTGCCCCTAAAGTCAATTGTTGCATTTATTTTTATTGAATGGTTGATAGAGAGGACAGTGGAAGAAAAATTGCAGCAGACCCTCTTGGCCTCATCTTTCTCAGAGCAATTCACTATGCAGTGTGGCTCCTGTTATATGGGTAAGACAGTGTTATGATGATGCAGTTTTGAGATGGGAATTTAATGTTTACACTGATTTGGATATTGTACTAACACCTGGATCAGCCTGGATTCTACTAATGAAGACCAGAAATATATCCATTCAGCTCTCTGTAAGCAAGCACCTTCCAGTTTCTTTTCTTTTTTTAATTTTTTTATTATTATGTTAATCACCATACCTTACATCATTAGTTTTTGGTGTAGTGTTCCATGATTCATTATTTGCATATAACACCCAGTGCTCCATGCAGAACGTGCCCTCTTTAATACCCATCACCAGGCTAACCCATCCCCACACCCCCTCCCCTCTAGAACCCTCAGTTTATTTTTCAAAGTCCGTCGTCTCTCATGGTTCATCTGCCCCTCCGATTTCCCGCCCTTTATTCTTCTCCTCCTGCTATCTTCCTCTTCTTTTTTTTAAACATATACTGTATTATTTGTTTCAGAGGTACAGATCTATGATTCAACAGTCTTGCACAATTCACAGTGCTCACCATAACACATACCCTCCCCAATGTCTATCACCCAGCCACCCTATCCCTCCCACCCCCCACTAGTCCAGCAACCCTCAGTTTGTTTCCTGAGATTAAGAATTCCTCATATCAGTGAGGTCATATGATACATGTCTTTCTCTGATTGACTTATTTTGCTCAGCATAACACTCTCCAGTTCTATCCACGTCATTGCAAATGGCAAGATTATATTCTTTTTGATGGCTGCATAACATTCCATTGTATATATATACCACTTCTTTTTTATCCATTCATCTGTCAATGGACATCTTGGCTCTTTCCATAGTTTGGCTATTGTGAACATTGCTGCTATAAACATCGGGGTGCACATACCCCTTCGGATTCCTGCATTTGTATCTTTGGGGTAAATACCCAATAGTGCAATTGCTGGATCGTATGGTAGCTCTGTTTTCAACTTTTTGAAGAACCTCCATACTGTTTTCCAGAGTGGCTACACCACCTTGCAATCCCACCAACAGTTAGGAGGGTTTTCCTTTCTCCACATCTGTCGTTTCCTGACTTCTTAATTTTAGCCATTCTGACTGGTGTGAGGTAGTATCTCATTGAGGTTTTGATTTGGATTTCCCTGATGCCGAGCGATATTGAGCACTTTTTCATGTGTCTGTTGGCCATTTGGATGTCTTCTTTGGAAAAATGTCTGTTTATGTCTTCTGCTATTTCTTGATTGGATCATTTGTTCTTTGGGTGTTGAGTTTAAGAAGTTCTTTATAGATTTTGGATACTAGCCCTTTATCTGATATGTCATTTGCAAATATCTTCTCCCATTCTGTTGGTTGTCTTTTGGTTTTGTTGAATGTTTCTTTTGCTGTGCAAAAGCTTTTTATCTTGATGAGCTCCCAATAGTTCATTTTTGCCCTTGCTTCCCTTGCCTTTGGCGATGTTTCTAGGAAGAAGTTGCTGCAGCTGAGGTCGAAGAGGTTGCTGCCTGTGTTCTCCTTTAGGATGTTGATGGACTCCTGTCTCACATTGAGGTCTTCCAACCATTTGGAGTCTATTTTTGTGTGTGGTGTAAGGAAATGGTCCAGTTTCATTCTTCTGCATGTGGCTGTCCAACTTTTCCAAAACAATTTGTTGAAGAGACTGTCTTTTTTCCATTGGACATTCTTTCCTGCTTTGTCGAAGATTAGCTGACCATGGAGTTGAGGGTCCATTTCTTGGCTCTCTATTCTGTTCCATTGATCTATGTGTCTGTTTTTGTGCAAGTACCATACTGTCTTGATGATGACAGCTTTGTCATAGAGCTGGAAGTCTGGAATTGTGATGCCGCCAGCTTTACTTTTCCTTTTCTACATTCCTGTGGCTATTCGGGGTCTTTTCTGGTTCCATACAAATTTTAGGATTATTTGTTCCATTTCTTTGAAAAAAGTGGATGGCATTTTGATAGGGATTGCATTAAATGTGTAGACTGCTCTAGGTAGCATTGACATCTTCACAATATTTGTTCTTCCAATCCACGAGCATGGAACGTTTTTCCATTTCTTTGTGTCTTCCTCAATTTCTCTCATGAGTATTTTATAGTTTTCTGAGTACAGATTCTTTGCCATTTGGTTAGATTTATTCCTAGGTATCTTATGGTTTTGGGTGCAGTTGTAAATGGGATCGACTCCTTAATTTCTCTTTCTTCTGTCTTGTTGTTGGTGCATAGGAATGCCACTGATTTCTGTGCATTGATTTTATATCCTGCCTCTTGACTGAATTCCTGTATGAGTTCTAACAGTTTTGGGGTGGAGTCTTTTGGGTTTTCCATATAAAGTATCATATCATCTGCAAAGAGTGAGAGTTTGACTTCTTCTTTGCCAGTTCGAATGCTTTTTATTTATTTTTGTTGTCTGATTGCTGGGGCTAGGACTTCTAATACTATGTTGAATAGCAGTGGTGATACTGGATATCCCTGCCGTGTTCCTGACCTTAGGGGGAAATCTCTCAGTTTTTCCCCCATTGATAATGATATTCGCTGTGGGTTTTTCATAGATGAGCTTTTATGATATTGAGGTATGTACCCTCTCTCCCTATACTCTGAAGAGTTTTGATCAAGAAAGGATGCTGTATTTTGTCAAATGCTTTTTCTGCATCTATTGAGAGGATCATATGTTTCTTGTTCTTGTTGTGTCTTGATCAATGTATTGTATCACACTGATGGATTTGCGGATGTTGAACCAACCGTGCAGCCCAGGGATAAATCCCACTTGGTCATGGTGAAGAATCCTTTTGATGTACTGTTGGATCCTATTGGCTAGTATTTTGGTGAGAATTTTTGCATCCATGTTCATCAAGGATATTGGTCTGTAATTCTCCTTTTTGATGGTGTCTTGGTCTGGTTTGGGATCAAGGTAATGGTGGCTTCATAAAACGAGTTTGGAAGTTTTCCTTTCACTTCTATTTTTGGAACAATTTCAGGAGGATAGGTATTAATTCTTCTTTAAATGTTTGTTAGAAAACCCTGGGAAGCCATCTGGCCCTGGGCTTTTGTTTGTTGGGAGATTTTTGATGACTGCTTCAATTTCCTTAGTGGTTATAGGTTTGTTCAGGTTTTCTATTTCTTCCTGGTTCAGTTTTGGTAATTGATACATCTCTAGGAATGTACCCATTTCTTCCAGATTATCTAATTTGCTGGCATATAGTTGCTCATAATTGTTTGTATTTCTTTGGTGTTGGGTGTGATCTCTTCTCTTTCATTCACGATTTTATTTATTTGGGTCATTTCTCTTTTCTTTTTGATAAGTCTGGCCAGGAGTTTATCAATCTTATTAATTCTTTCAAAGAACCAGCTCCTAGTTTCATTGATCTGTTCTACTGGTCTTTTGGTTTCTATTTCATTGATTTCTGCTCTTATCTTTAATATTTCTCTTCTCCTGTTGAGTTTAGCTTTATTTACTGTTCTTTCTCCAGCTCCTTTAGGTGTAGGGTTAGATTGTGTATTTGCAACCTTTCTTGTTTCTTGAGAAAGGCTTGTATTGCTATATACTTTCCTCTTAGGACTGCCTTTACTGTATCCCAAAGATTCTGAACAGTGTGTTTTCATTTTCATTTGTTTCCATGATATTTTTAATTCTTCTTTAATTTCCTTGTTGACTCATTCATTTTTTAGTAACATGCTCTTTAGCCTCCATGTATTTGAGTTCTTTCCGACTTTCCTCATGTGATTGAGTTCTAGTTTCAAAGCAGTGTGGTCTGAAAATATGCAGGGAATGATCGCAATCTTTTGGTACTGCTTGAGACCTGATTTGTGGCCTAGGATGTGATCTCTTCTGGAGAATGTTCCATGGGCACTAGAGAAGAATGTGTATTCCGTTGCTTTGGGATGGAATGTTCTGAATATGTCTGTGAAGTCCATTTGGTTCAATGTGTCATTTAAAGTCTTTATTTCCTTGTTGATCTTTTGCTTAGATGATCTGTCCATTTCAGTGAGGGGGGTATTAAAGTCCACCACTATTATTGTACTGTTGTCTATGTGTTTCTTTGTTTTTGTTATTAATTGGCTTATATAATTGGCTGCTCCCATGTTAGGGGCATAGATATTTACAATTGTTAGATCTTCCTGTTGGATAGACCCTTTAAGTATGATATAGTGTCCTTCCTCATCTCTTATTACAGTCTTTGGTTTAAAATCTAATTTGTGTGGTATAAGGATTGCCACCCCAGCTTTCTTTTGGTATACAGTAGGATGGTAAATGGTTTTCCACCCCCTCACTTTCAATCTGGGGGTGTCTTTGGGTCTAAAATGAGTCTCTTGCAGACAGCATATCGATGGGTCTTGTTTTTTATCCAATCTGATAGCCTGTGTCTTTTGATTGGGGCATTTAGCCCATTTACATTCAGGGTAACTATTGAAAGATATGAATTTAGTGTCATTGTATTACCTGTAAGGTGACTGTTACTGTATATTGTCTGTGTTCCTTTCTGGTCTATGTTGCTTTTAGGCTCTCTCTTTGCTTAGAGGACCCCTTTCAATATTTCTTGTAGGGCTGGTTTCGTGTTTGCAAATTCCTTTAGTTTTTGTTTGTCCTGGAAGCTTTTTATCTCTCCTTCCATTTTCAATGACAGCCTAGCTGGATACAGTATTCTTGGGTGCATATTTTTCTCATTTAGTGCTCTGAATATATCATGCCAGTCCTTTCTGGCCTGCCAGGTCTCTGTGGGTAGGTCTGTTGCCAGTCTAATGTTTCTATCATTGTAGGTTACAGATCTCTTCTCCCGAGCTGCTTTCAGGATATTCTCTTTGTCTCTGAGACTCGTCAATTTTACTATTAGATGTGGGGGTGTTGACATATTTTTATTGATTTTGAGAAGGGTTCTCTGTGCCACCTGGATTTTGATGCCTGTTTCCTTCCCCAAATTAGGGAAGTTCTCTGCTATAATTTGCTCCAGTATACCTTCTGCCCCTCTCTCTCCTTCTTCTTCTTCTGGGATCCCAATTATTCTAATGTTGTTTCGTCTTATGGTATCACTTATCTCTTAAATTCTGCCCTCGTGATCCAGTAGTTGTTTATCTCTCTTTTTCTCAGCTTCTTTATTTTCCATCATTTGGTCTTCTATATCACTAATTCTCTCTTCTGTCTCATTTATCCTAGCAGTTAGAGCCCCCATTTTTTATTGCATCTCATTAATAGCCTTTTTGATTTTGACTTAGTTAGATTTAGTTCTTTTATTTCTCCAGAAAGGGTTTCTCTAATAACTTCCATGCTTTTTTCAAGCCCAGCTAGTATCTTTAAAATCATCATTCTGAACTCTAGTTCCAACATCGTACTAATGTCCGTATTGATTAGGTCCCTGGTAGTCGGTACTGCCTTTTGTTCTTTTTTTTGACGTGATTATTTCTGTCTTGTCATTTTGTCCAGAGGAGAATAGATGAATGAGAAAACAAAATGCTAACAGGGTAAAAAGTCTCTAGAAAATATACACTAAATAAATCAGAAGACCTGAAACAGGGGGAAAGGTGAGGGAAAGAAAGAAAAAAGAAAAGGAAAAAAAAAAAAAGAAAAAGAGAAAGATAAAAACAAACCAAACCAAACCAAAACAAACAAACAAAAAAGAATATGATCAAATATGATCAGGCTGGTGCATAGATCTAAGTAATCTGCTCAGGTTTGCTCTCGGGAGCTTTTGTTCCCACACACTAGATTTTGTGCGTATTTTGGTCTGTTAGAAGAAAGTGCCTCCCAAAATTATAAAGAAAGAAAAACTTACATATGTACAAAAATAAGGG
Organism: Halichoerus grypus; assembly: GCF_964656455.1. Taxonomy (NCBI): domain Eukaryota; kingdom Metazoa; phylum Chordata; class Mammalia; order Carnivora; family Phocidae; genus Halichoerus; species Halichoerus grypus. The sequence goes on from NC_135715.1 coordinate 90,005,495, forward strand.
TTAATACGATTAAGGGATGGAATATGACTGTAAAGATGAAAATTATAAAAGATTTTATAAAATTATAAAAGATTTTATAAAAGGAATTGATAAGATAAGAAGTTGGTTGAAAAAAGAAAGAAGAGGATTTAAAAAAAAAAGGGGAGACAATGTGTTCAGACAGGAGACTAGAACAAAACCATACACTAGAGATTTAGGGTATATTTTGATCTCTTAGAAGAAACTGTATCTCAAAATTTTAAAGAGAACAACTTATATATTTATACCAAAAATAAGGGTAACTACTATGAAGGGATAGACTATGACACTAAAAATGAAAAATAAAAAATATTTTTTAAAAAAGGGATTGATAAGATGTTGGTTGAAAAAGGGAAAAAGAAAAATTGAAAAAAAAAAAAGAAAAGACAGTTAAAAAAAATAACTTTGAAAGACTAAAGAATCATCATAAAAAAGCCATGAATTCTATGTGCAGTATTCCCCTTGCGCTGGAGTTCTGCCCTTCTCATTGATCAGTAAACTTGGTCTTGGCTGGCAGTTCTTGCTGATCTTCTGGGGGAGGGGCCTGTTGCCGTGGTTCCCAAATGTCTTTGCCGGAGGCGGAATTGCCCCGCCATTGCCCGGTCTGGGCTAAGTAATCTGCTCGGGTTTGCTCTTGGGAGCTTTTGTTCCCTGCAAGCTTTCCGTACAGCTCTGGAGGATGAGAAGGAAAATGGCGGCCTCCCAATCTCGCCCCGGAGGCGCCGAGAACTCGGTGCCCCGCTCCTCAGTGAGCCCCCAGAGAAAAGCAGTCACTCACTCCCATCTCCCTGGTCTCCAGCCGCACTCTGTGCTCACCCGGCCTGTGACTGAGCGTTTTTATCTCTGGCACCCGACCCATTGTGGACTCTCCAAACCCAGCAGAACCCAGCAGTGCATTCCTGCGCCGCTCCTCCCGGGGGAGGAAGGCGAGTCTCCCTGGATCTGCCACTTGTTGGGTCCCCGCTGGAGGCGCAGTGGCCCAACTGTGCTGTGGATCACGGTTTATGGCAACCCCGAGCTGAGAGCCCGTTCCTCGGCTCTGTCTCTGCAGCTGGCTTCCCTGCTCAGATACCTGGGAGCTTTGCTGCACCCAGGCATCCATGGTCTTTCTGTGACCCCGAAGGTCCTGAGACCACACTGTCCTAGCGAGGGTTCCACCCCCAACTTAGCCACTGGAGCAATGTCCCTTGGCAGAGCTGACTTCTAAAAGTTCCGATTTTGTGCTCTGCTGCTCTATCACTTGCCAGAAGCAGCCGACGCAGGCCCCCTCCCCCTGCTGTCTATCCTCCCAAATATCGCCTCAGATTCACTTCTCCGCATGCACATCCTCCCTCCAGAAAGTGGTCGCTTTTCTGTTCAGAGAGTTGCTGCTATTCTTTTCTTCTATCTCCTGTTGAGTTTGTAGGTGTTCAGAATGGTTTGATCCCTATCCAGCTGAATTCCTGGGACCAGAGGAAATCCAGGTCTCCTACACCTCTGCCATCTTGCTCCGCCCCTAAGCACCTTCCAGTTTCTTTTTCAAACAAATGGACCAAACTCTGTAGCCTTGCCACCATGATGGCATTTAAGACATCCAGACGGAAATGTGGTCTCTGACTGAGTGAATAAGAATGTTCAGCTCCCTACACGCACAGGCTGCTGTAGTATTTCCATTTTATTCCCCTCCATTAGCATGCATCCATGGCAAAGTGTTGGACAAAGTTGTGAGAAAACCCTTCACTGGAGTCCATATTTTTCCCATCTATTTGCCTTAAGGTAAGCAGGAGGCAGCAGTAAAAAAGCTGGAGCATTATGCTAAGTGAAGTAAGCCAGATGGAAACAATACTCATATGTGGAATCTTAAAAATTAAAAGGTCAAAGTCATAGAAACAGACTAGAAAAGTGGTCTTCAGGGTTTACTGCGTAGAGGAAACTGGAAAGGATGGTAAAAAGATACAATGTTCACATATAAAATGAAAAAGACCTGAAAATCTACTGTAAATTTGGTGACTACAGTTGATAATATTGTGTCATGTGATTTAAATTTGCTAAAAGAGTAGAACTAAAATGAAGGGAATTCTTTTACAATTATATAAATGCATCAAATGGCCACAATGTACAACTTAAATATCTAATAGTTTTATATGTCAATTATACCTCAATAAGGAGGAAATTTAAAAAGAAAGCTTGCTTATAAGAAGGTACCAGTTCTCTATTGTTAGACATCACCAAAAGGTAAAATAGAGAATTGATGTGTAATCTGAGGGCAGCCTCTGGCCATTACGACCTGAGTTGAAATTTAAATAATGTGAAAGAATTTCCATCTAAAATGGAACCAGAGGACATAAAATGGAAGATCTCATAAATGTATCCTCAGGAAAAAAAAAAAAATTAAGTACTGGGAGAGTGATTTTCCACAAATGTCTGATTTGCAGAAAACTGATAATGTTGGAATTCCCTTAAATGACAGGAAGTTGGTCGAGGGTTGCCTCATATCAATGTTAGAAAATTTTTGCTTATGGTTTCTAGAGATAGAAAGAAGAAATGACCCAGGTCGAGCTGATCTGACGAAATAGACTGAATTGAGCTTTATTTGTGTGACTGGACAGGTTTTGTCTGCTTGGGGGAATTTTCAGCGCTGGTATCCTTTTGTTTTTTATTTTAACAAACAGTAAACTCTCTCCTCTTTCATTCCCTGCCCATGAAAATGACCTGCTCCAAACCCTCAATAGACTCTCCTGTAGCTTGTAATAGTTTCTGTGTCCTGAATTGCAATTCCTGTTATTCTTGAATAAACTCATCTCTTTGACAATTCTGAGCTTGCCTTGGTTTACTTCTTTTCTCCTTTTTCTTTCTTTCTTCCTTTCTTCCTTTCTTCCTTTCTTCTTTCTTTCTTTCTTTCTTTTTTTTTTTTTTTTGTGGACAATGATAGTCAAATCCTTTAGAAAAGGGGTAAATATCTAGTTAAGGGTAAACAGCAACTTAACTTTATACTGATTACTTTTACTCAAGAATCATTTCCCTCCTTAAGTGATAGCTTGCGTTAGCAAACTGCCTAACCTTGGGGCGCCTGGGTGGCTCAGTCAGTTAAGCAACTGCCTCCGGCTCAGGTCATGGTCCCAGGGTCCTGGGATCGAGCCCCGCATCGGGCTCCCTGCTCGGCGGAGAGCCTGCTTCTCCCTCTCCCTCTGTCTGCCGCTCTTCCTACTTGTGCTCTCTCTCTATCTCTGTTAAATAAATAAATAAAAATCTTTAAAACAAACAAACAAACTGCCTAACCTTACCTATTGGGAGAAATGAGTTGGGAAAAGGAAAAGAAGAAATTTGTTATTGATATGTAAAATTGTCAAAGAAAGAATGGATTTTTTCCCATTGTCATTGGCAACTGATAGAATATGGAAATTTAAAGAGGAAAGAATCAGGCCTCATAAAATTAAATCATAATCATAATTATAAAATATTTATTTGCAAATTGTTTTTCTTTCAACTTATTCCATATGGATGCTAAGAGAGAAACTGGCTAATCCCTAAAAATGAGTAAGAAATTATAAGAATATATATTACATGTGTGCATTCCTCTATGTTTTTAGTTTATTTAGTTCAGTGTTGCTTATATAAAATATGGATAGGGATGAGTGACCTCAGAGTTTACCTCTACTCCTTTTGAGCCAAAGGAATTATTCAGAATACCATGAAAGAGCTGTTTTAAATACAGCTAATGTGTCTCTGGAAACACTGTTATTACAGATGGGGGGGAGTCACATCTCCTATTTGTAATAATGCAATGAGGGTAATGCAATTTATCAGAGATATTTCATGAAACAGGAAAAACTGCTGACTGCAGCCAAATGGAACGAGGAGATAAAGGACACCAGCGTAGCATGGGAATGGATTCCTAAGAAAATTAATGTGTCCCCAAAGGGCTATCTGCTACTTAATAATAAAATGCTTTGATAAAAATGAAAGCAAATGAATGTGAATAAGGACAAAAAGTTCATCAAAATAACTCTACTAAATGGCAAAAGTTATCAACTAAAGAGGCAAGGCAATATGTGGAATAAAAATGTGGGGATTACAAAAGAAGGAAATAAGTCCTTGCACTGTAGAAATTATCCTCAAGACATTGGCAAGTCTTGTCCCATCTTCAAAGCCTTCCTGAAACCCCACTTCTTCTAGGAAGGCTTCCCAGGAAATTCACACTTACTTGAGCTCAGCAAGTGTTCCCTGCGTCATTCATGTGGCAATAAATCCTGTGTCTGTGTGTCTTAAGGATAAAGTGAGGAAGAAGGGAGAAGCAGTTCTTATTTATTAATTCAGGGAACCCCATGTCTCTTTGGAATGGCAACTGCACTCTTTATTCAGTTGCTTGGGGATAAAAGTTGAAGTCATCTTTGGCTCTTTTTTTTTTTTTTTTTTTTTTAATAGGCTTACTTTTAAGAGTGTTTTACATTTACAAAAACAAAACAAAGCAAAACAAAAAACTGTGAAGACAGTACAGAGCTTTCCCATATGCCCTGTACCCAGCTTCTTATTAACATGTTACATCAGTATGGTCAATTTGTAACAATTAATGAACCAATACTGATACACTTATACTAACTTAAGTCCATTCTTCATTCAGTATTCCTCAGTTTTTACCTACTGTGCTTTTTCTGTTGCAGTATCTCATCCAGGAAACTACAATGTATTTACTCATCCTGCCTTCTCCAGCTCTTCTTGACTATGTTTGTTTCTCAGACTTGCCTTGTTTTTTGATGACTTTGACAGTTTTGAGGAGTCATGGTTAGGTATTTTGTAAGCTGCCTCTCTATTAGAATTTGTCTGATGTTTTTCTCCTGATTAGATGGGGGTGATTAGGGTCTTGGGGAGGAAGACACAGAGGTAAAGTTCTATTTTTATACACCATATCCTTGACTCTTCTTTTCCTCTCACAGTGCTAAACCAATTTATTAACAAATCCCAACAGCTTTTCCACTGGCGTATTTCCAGAGTCAAATCAATTAGCAACACTCCACAACCACCACCCCGGTCTGTATTATCATCATCATTCTCTTGGATGATTTTAGTAGCTTCTTAATTGGTCTCCCTTCTTTCACCTCTCCCCCACAGAGAAACCAGAGTGAGTTTTTAAAAATGTAAGTGAATTCATTTCACTCCTCAATTCAAAGCCTTCAGTGAATTCCTATCTTACAGTAAAGGTCCTACACTCTACAACTCTTCTAGACATTTCCTGAGGGGGCAATGGAACCCCAGTGAGATGCTAGATTCTGGCACCATCCTCCTTATGTCTGATATACGCTTTACTGAGACAGCTCATCAGCTGAAGTGAGAAGGGATATACCAGTACTGCCAACAGCTAAACTAACCAGATTTTAAACGTGGTTTGAGTCTCATATATCATAAAACAATTTGTAATCCACCCTTACTTGCCTATCCTTATTTATCAAGATCTCATGAAAATAATCCACTAGAAGAAAGGCTTCCATGCCAACCCTACTATCTAGGATAAATAAAGGAATAACTGTCATCATTTTTGACACTAGCCATGAGCCAGACACAGTGCTAACCACATTATATGTGTCATATTTACTCTAAGGCATGCTGATGGATTTCCATTTCATGTGTTATTGAATGCACGCTCCTTACCCTGGAGGACACAATCCACAGGAGCTGGCCCTTCTTTCTCTCTCTCCCACCTCACCTCATTTCTTTCTTCTTCCTGCTCCCTGTGTTTCAGCCACACTGGCCTTTCTATTCCATCTTGCCACATTCAACACACTGCCTGGAATGCTCTTCCATGGGATTTGACATAACTTCGATCTCTACTCAAAGCCATCTTCTCAGGTATACCAAGGATCTTTAGAAGACTTCTGTTTTCTTTACCACCATAAATTACTTGTTGAACTCATATGAAAACTTTCTATTTGGAAATGATCATTCCCCCTTAAGATCTCCTACACCTTCCTAGTGTGTACAGTCACCTTGTGGGGCTTATAAGAACTTTCTTAGGAAGTAGCTTTCTTCATACTCATATATTTCTTACTAGATTAAATGCTTGTTGATGAAAAAGACCACTTTTTTTTTTTAAAGATTTTATTTATTTATTTGAGACAGAGAGAATGAGAGAGAGAGAGAGCACATGAGAGGGGGGAGGGTCAGGGAGAAGCAGGCTCCCTGCCGAGCAGGGAGCCGGATGTGGGACTCGATCCAGGGACTCCAGGATCATGACCTGAGCCGAAGGCAGTCGCTTAACCAACTGAGCCACCCAGGCGCCCGAAAAAGACCACTTTTTAAAAGACAAATGCCTTATATACATTTGTAATGTTCTCTGTGCACAGAAATTTTTCTGCAGGTGGTAGTTATTCAATCATATTGCTTGGATTACAAGCTATATGTAATGATGGGAAAATTTTCCAAAATATGTATTTTAAGTGAAATAAGGCAAAGTACAGAATGATAAGAATAGGATGTTTAAAACTGAATAAAAAGAAAGTTAAACATATATTAGTATTTACTTCTATCTGCATAAAATCTCTAGATGAACACACATGAATATAAACATGTGATTCCCTGTATGGAATGGAAAAGATCTGGTCACATAGGGAGAGATGTAGGAGAGATTTTTTTCATATTTTTTCTGAATATTTAACTATGATAATATATTACCTATTGAATGACTAAATAAAGGAAGCTAAGGATATAAGTATATAGAAAAATACCTGGAATAAATTACCATGACTTACTCTGTAAATTGAGAGTGTAGGTAACAGAAAACCTTTGACTTTAAATTTGCACATTTCTCTATTGTCAGATCTTTTCCAAGCACCTAGTATTTTTGTCATTAAAGTGACAATTTAAAAAAAGCATAAATTTGACATTTATAAATGAATGGACAACAAGTTTGAACATGAATAACTTTGAGCAATATATAGCTTCAAGTGAAACAATCAATGGTCGACATTCTTTTGAGCCTCTGCAGGTTTCTAACCTCTTTACGGGTGACTGGGTAACAATTCTTCTATATCCAAATTTCCATTTATTGTCTTATTTCTTTGGTTCAATGTACTAGTTGCCTAATATTGCTATAACGACTTACTACAAACTTAATGACTAAAAATAGCACCCATTTATGATCTTGCAGTTGTGTATGTCCCAAGTCCACATACAGCCTGGCTTGGCTGCCTCTTCCATGGAGAGTTTCCTGAACTGAAATACAGCTGTAGGGCAGGGCTTTGTTCTTTGCCAGAGACTCTGAGAGAGAATACACTTCCAGGTTCAGTCAGGTTGCTGACAGAATTTAGTCTTCTTTTTATGAGGTTGCTGTCACCTGGGGATCATAACCAATTTCTAGAGGCTACCCACATTCCTTGGCTTGTGGACCCCAACCATGGTGGGGGGAGTATGTCCCCACTCTTCTTGTCTGCACTTGTCTGCAGCCTGAGAAAGTTCTCTGCTTTTAAGTGCCCAGATGCTTCTGTTGGATCCGCCTGAATAAATCCAGGATAATCTTCTCATCTTAAGATCTATAACTTTAATCCTATCTGCAAAGTCTCTGTTACTATGTAATTTAACATATTCACAGGTTCTGGGGATTTGGACATGGGCATCCACATCAATTTGCCAATTGAATTCATGTGGTTCTCTTGTGATCACCAGGAAACTCATTGTACCTGAGCAATCCAGGAAAAATGACTTCATCTGAAACACGAAATGTACAGTACTAGCATATAGCACTCTATGTAAAAGACAATCCAAATATGGGGTGAAAATTATTGTAAATATTGGGTCTCAGTTTTTCTGAGTTGTTCCCTCTGGATTTGTTATTATGTGTAATAATGCTAGTCATTAATTAAGCAATCAATATTTTAGTACCACCCTCCTCCACTAAATAGCTATGACTTTAATTAAACTTCCTGAGCCACTGTTATTTTCATCTCTATTTGTTCTGGAAAAAAATTAAATAGTGTGATGATTAGTTGAAAAAATCAGACAAAATTAAAGAATTCATACTTGTTCTGTTAAATGTCTCACCTTGGGAATCTGCATTACATAATGTTATAATATAACCAGGCTCTCAGAAGTGTATTTCATTGCAGATATGAGAGTTGAATCACTTTTTAAATTTTTACCTAATCACATAAATCCCTTTTAAATGTTAGACTCATAATAGCATGTCCAATATTCCTCAATTTATTATCATCAACAAATTGCTAGATGTATTATTTGCTTCCACTTTGAGATCATTAATTAAGATATTTGGTGACTGAACATCTCCCCACCCCCAACACACCTCATTAAGAACCTCCCGGTACCAGAATTGCTGGGCCATTTATCAGTTCCAGTTGGCCTCAGTCTGCCAGCCCCCTTTGCCACATGTGAGAGCCTCATCAAATCTGACTGCAAACACAGTCACAGACTAGACTCTAAGGTATTGTCGGACCACAGCAGACATCCAGGGAAATCACAGTAAAATCAGCATCCTCTGAATGAAAGTTAGATCCACTAAAAGGCTAGAGCTAGGTCTTTGCCTATAGCTCTACAGTTCAGAGAACAATAAGTCCAAGGTAGGAATGAGGTTGGAGACAGTGAGTGTGTTTGAGAAATGTCTGAGTAATAATATTGACGTGACTTGGAGATGGAATGGCTGGTGGAAAGGAAAGTTATGGCCCAGTTATAATTTGTTTTTGCCTTCAATAACTGGATGGATAGTGATGGCATTCTCTTAGAGAACACAGAAAAGGTCATGGTTCTTATGTGTGTCTGGCAGGGGAAGGAGACTAGTGAGTTGTGACAAGTCTATTTTTCTAAAATATGTTAGATATGTCTCAGGAAGATCTTGATAGTGATGTCCAGTAGTTTTTGCAATACATAGTTCTAAAATTCAGGAGTGTGGATACTACACATAATAATTAATGCTGTATAGGGAGATGACCTACATCAGGAAGAAGTTTTATAGAGTGAAAAAGGAAGAATGTGATGGGAAGAATCCCAAGAAATGAATGGAGACAGTAACTGTAGTGGGGGGTGCAGACCTATACACCTATGAAACCAGAAAAGAATAGTTTCAAGGTGATGACAGCATTCATCACCAGTGAATATTGCCAACTAATCCAGAGCATAATGCCTTATGATACTGTTAGAGTCTTCTTTATAACTTTCAGTCAATTTTGTGTGTAAACAATGGACGTAGTACAGAAAGTGCTGGCTCTGAAACTAGAGTATGTCTGGGATGGACTCTTGACTCTGTCCTTTAGAGAGTGGCACTGAGCAAGTTATGTCACTTCTCTAAGCCTCGGTATATTCACATGTCCTACCCAGAGGGTGATACCTTCTCTATGGTATGAAAAGTTTTGCTGGTATCTTTCAGGCAACAAATATCTCCCATGCATTTCAAGTTAAATGGGATGGGGGCCAGACTTTGGTCATTTTTGTTCATTGCTATAATCTCAGTTTCCATAATAGTGCTTTTGATGTATCCTATAAATTATTTATTGAATTAATAAGTAGTAGATACTCTCTTTATGATCACTACCATTGTATGACCTGTACAATTTGTTGTCATGGTAAATTCTCACGATCAGTATAATGGTCATTTCAGTATAACTGAAATGTTTGGAGAGATAAGTGGGATTTCCAGAATTTAATCTTTGAGCTGGAAGAAGATTGATAATTTAGATATGGGGTGATTTATGTAGAATTTTTTTAGCAACTGAAAACTGTCCGAGTCATAGATATGTTTCAATTCAAATTATTTGGACAAGGTTTATGAGGGACTCATATATATATGGATGTGCACCAGGTGTTTCAGGAGATGCAAGGAAAAATATGAGAGATACTGCTACCTAGTAATCTGCAATTTATCGCAATAAAAATTAAATGGCTTGCTGCTCTCAAAAATTAGGAAAAATGAAAATGGAAGTTTGGCATGCAGAACAAAGACAGCAATTAACCCCTTACACTGATTTTTTGGGGAGCTAACTCTACCCAAGGCAGAGGGAATGATTAGTCACTGAGAAAGGGAAATGTAACTCTCAGTCAACACAACAGCAATCCCTTGTATGGTATTTTCCATTTGACACAATCTCTTTCACATCTTTTCATTTAAGCTCTACAGTCATCCTGAAAAATGAAGTAAGTTTCAATTCATTCATGGATGGATTTACCAGCCTCCCTATAAATGCTCTGCTCACTCTGCACTTTGATTCTGGTAATTATATAATTATATAATTCATACACTATTCTAGAAAGACAAATGTAGACATCACATAAAATGTCCTCATTTTAAGAGATGAAAGATGAAGAAATTAAAACTTAAAAACATTAGATGTCTCCACGTGGTTTTCAGATTTTATAAACTATTTTCCTCATTATAAAATACATGCGTACTACAGAAATTTTAAAAGTTAAGAAAAACTAAAGATGGGGAAAACACTATAAAATATTTTACTAAAATTTAATTAATGAAAATAGTTGAACTTCCAATCCTGAAAGACTAAGAAAACAGAAGCTTATATCTCTTTTATGGAAATCTCAAAATGATATTCCTAATTGGGCTTTCTTCCAAGTGTTGATTTAGGGACCCAAGTAAACCTGTCTTGCACTGTGATTTCAAGGAAATGGAGCAAAAGCAAAAGACAAACAAAAGAACATGGAGGAGCATCCCTGGGAGCTTTCATGAGCCAAGCTTTAAGCAGTACTTTATTGTAGTTCATGTTCTATTATTGGTTAGAACTAAGAACTTCCTTATCCTACCAACTAACCCCCCCCCACCCCCTGTGGACCATCATGATAGTTTGCGTGCAGAAAACCAGTACATAGATCCTCATTCTATCCAGGAAATGATCAGCCACAGAGAACTATTTGCCTCTTGAATTAAACAATCTTTTCTTCTTCTGAAATCCCTCAAAAGTATTTGCTAACACTTTGCAACCAAGCGTAATGTACAGACTTGTGGAATCACTATGTCTTACACCTGAAACTAATGTAACATTGTGTGTCAACTACACTTCAATTTAAAAAAAAAAGTATCAAAATGAGAGAGGCAGAGAGAGGAGAGAGCTTGCTTCCTCTTCCTCTCTCCAAGAGTACACACAGAGGATTGTCCATGTGAGCACAAAGCAAGAAGGCAACTGCCTACAAACCCAGAAGTGGGCCCTCACCAGCCATCAAATCTGCCAGCACTTTGATTCTGGGTTTCCCATCCTCTAGAACTGTGAGAAATAAATGTCTATTGTTTAAGCCACCCAGTCTGTGCTCTTTTATTATAGAAGCCTAAGCTAAGGCATACAATAAGCCTCAACCTTCTTTCAAACATCTGTGAAACTCTATTGTAACTAGTGATGGCATTTGGGTCCGTAGAGGACAAACCCATGCATAAGTGGCCTTTGCTAATTTCATCTGAGACTTGGCTTTATTTTTGTCTTGAATGTATTTTCTAGCTATGTGCATAAAGTAGGGAAAACCAATTTGGTCAGAAGCTAGACAGCTCTGCCACATAAGTCAGAGAGGTACTGGTAGGAGACAATATATATATGTATTATAATAACATCTATAACAGGGAAACTAGCAAATAAGCCCAGCACCAGATACAACAACATTCCTGCCCTAGCTAAGTCCTTCAGCAGTATTTGAAACTTTCAACCTTTCCTTTTTCCTTCGAAATTTCCCTACTCTTGACTTCTGTCACATGACACTGCCCTGTTTTCCTCTTTTTCAGGTCCTGGCAGGCTCCTCTTCCTCTGGCCTTCCATCAGATGTTGGATTCTGGTCCCAGCATTCCTTCCTCATATAACCCATTCTCCCTGGGAAATCCAATCAACTCCTTTAATTTCAATTCTTGTTCAAATCCTGATGATTTTCAAATATTCCTCAACTCAGACATACCTCCTGAGTTTTAGATGCATATCTCCAAGTCTCTAGAAGACAAATCTGGGGAGTTCCACAGGCAATAACATTTTTTAAAATGAAGAAATAAAGGCCATCTCCTTTCCACATCACTAACTGGACTCCCTTCCTGAGGTGTTTTGTCTTTTTTGTCTTTTTTTTTTTTTTTCCAAGAGAGAAATCTGAGCCCCACCTTGACTCTTCCTCTTTATCATTCTTAGTTCATCAATCTCAAGCCCTGTCAGTCTGACCTATCTGGTGCCCTTTGAATTATATGCCTTTTCCCGCCCTTAATGCTGTTGGTTTAATTCTGTTTAATTCACCATCATATTTATTAAGGACCATTGAAAAATTCCCTTAACTGGTCTCCTTCTAGGCCTCTCCTCTATAATCCTTACACTGCAATCAGAATACTATCACTAAAATATAAACACTTATACGTTATTTTTGGTGTAGGTGCCAGTAAATCGGTGTTTCTGCGCTGTCAGTATTGGTTTCCTCGGAGCATGATAGTGCTAAAAGAGTAACTTCTCTCCTTGTGATGTAAGACTTATTATCAAATGCCCTCTTTAGCCATTTGGAGCTTCAGTATGTTCCGGAATCTAGGAAAATGAGGGAGATCAAGGAGGAAGGGAATTAAATCCCAACCTAAGACAAATTGTAATTTAGTTAGTAAGTATAAAAACTTTCTGGGTATTTGAGCACTCACCCAAGATAATTTGAAAATGAGCTCACACAATGTTTTATTCTCAAGTTTACAGTTCTTGGAATTAGGGTCATTCTCCCTAGGTGTTTTGAGTATATTACTTGCTTTAATTGATTCTAGTTTGACTTCTGCATTTTTTTTTAAGTTATTAATAGACACAGTTACCTTATAAGAAGGAAAGTACTGCATTTGTATCCTAGTTGTAAGTTTAGGGCCTCCTAAAGCAATATCCATCATGCTACGACATTTGTAGAGGCTTGCTTTAAACGGGGGCATGAGGGGCGCCTGGGTGGCTCAGTCCTTAAGTGTCTGCCTTTGGCTCAGGTCATGATCCCGGGACCCTGGGATCCAGTCCCACATCGGGCTCCCTGCTCAGTGGGAAGCCTGCTTCTCCCTCTCCCACCCCCCTGTTTGTGTTCCCTCTCTCCCTGTGTCTCTCTCTGTCAAATAAATAAATAAAATATTTAAAAGAAAAAAAACGGGGGCATGAAACTAGAGGAAGCAAAGCAAAGCAGCAATGGGGCAAATCTGAAGTGGAGAAAAGGCCTTTAATTCTGAGTTTTAGGATATTAGGAGAAAATGGTGTTCTTTATATTTCATCATATTCAAGATTTAAAGCTTCTATTATCAGATATATTGAATTGTAAGCAAATAACCAAGAAGAAAAAGTAAAAAATAAATTAAGTCTAAGTCTCTCATTTTTTAGGTGAGAAGAGCTCAGAGAGTGGAAAGGATGTGTTCAAATTATTCTCAGTCAACTAAATACAGAGCTTTGCATCTGTGTGACATATCCAACAATTTTATTACTTTATTGTAGACATATTCACTTTATCTCCCAGTTCCCATAGGTCAGGGTTCTAACACAGCTTAGGTGAATCCTCTACACAGGGTCACACAAACGTTGAGATCAACATGGTAGCCAGGGTTGTGGTCTCATCTGAACCTTAGGGTGTTCTTCCAAGATTACATGGTTATGGCCCAATTCATTTCCTTATAATTATAGAAATCATGGGGACTAGCTTTTTCCAGGACAGCTGGAGATCCTTTTAAGCTTCTAGACCCTTTGGTTTAGGGCTTATCGGATCAGGTCAGACCTACCTGGGATATTCTTCCTTCAAAGTTAACTGATTGGAGATCTTAACTGCATTTGCAACACTCTCTCCTTTATAGTATCACAGCTAACCAAGAGAGTGATGTTCTATAATAATCACAAGGTTTTATGTTTCCTCTGGATAGTTCAGTAGACAAAGAAATACTTAAGGGCAGATGTTTTGAATCACACATCCTGATTTCAGATATTGTCTCTGGAATTTACTGACTAAATATTCATGCAACTTACTTAGTCCTTACCTAAGCTTTTAAATCTTTGTTTTCTCCTTTGCAAAATTAGTAAAAATACATTTATGTGCTATATACCTTTTTGAATTGTATGTCCAGAGTAGAAACCAGAGACTATTTCTTGCCATTTGATAAGTTCACCATCTTTTTGATGATTAATTTCAAGTCAGTGCAGCTGTTTTCATTGGGAAATGAATAATATAGTTGTTAATCTTTTTCCTTGGACCCAAAGACTTGAATTTATTTTGACCTAAAACTTCACAATTTTGAAGACTTCACTTTTTTCATTTGTTCATTTTACATGAAGAAGATGATAAAGCCAACGAATTCAAAAGGTTGGTATCTGCTAGGGAATGAATAGTAACAAGAGAGTGCTATAACCCTTGACCAAACTTTCTTGCCTTTAAAATCTATTTTGAAAAAAAAGTAACAAGATGGCAACTGTTAAAGACTGATCTCAGACCAAAAATAAGACTGTTCTGCATTTCTGGGTTTAAATTAAAAGTCTACTGACATTTGTGGTAGCTGGGCAGGAATCAAGGCTTACAAAACAGCTCTTGATTGGCAATTAGCAATTAGAAAATTTCAGAATGTTCAGGAGGTAATTTTGGATAAGTATCTATACCCATGGCTGCATGTCTGATCCTTTGTCAAAGTTTTCACGTATCAGAGTTGCAAAGTTGGGAGGAAAATTTCCTAGGGACAATTTGCCTTCAGGGATATTTCCCAAGTTTTCTTCATTTAAGGCAAAAAGGATTTCATATATTTTTCAAGCTGTGATCCATTTAAAGCAGGAGCATGAAAGTAAGTAAAAGGCAAAAAAGAAATAGTAACGTATTTGATACCTACTCTGTTCCTGGTGTCCTTCTCAATCTGAGAAATAAAGAATTATTACTTTAATTTTCCAGATACTTAGAGATGCTACATGACCTAACCAAAGTCCTAAATTTCTATACAGAATCAGTTAGAGCTGGCCACATGGTTCACAATAAAAAAAAGCCTGTCCAAGGGAGTGGGGATCATTCTTTCTTATGGACACTGTGTCCAGAAGGAAAATAAGCCAATCAGTTTACAAAATGGGAAGATTTGGTGAAACAGAACTTGCTTAAGTTGTGCTGCTATAAAGGTAGTCTCTGTAAGTCATTCGTGTATCTATTCATCCATTTAAAATTTTTATTAAGCACCTATTATGTGCCTGGCACTCTAACAGACCTTTAAGATACATCCGTGAGTAAAACAAACAAAATCTTCGGACCTTCAGAGTTTACTTTTACTTGGCTCAACAGACTGTGAGCAATATCTATGAAGAAATAAATTATATGGGATGTTAACATATAATGGCAAAAGTTAAACAAAGTATAGTGGTTCAGGAGTGAAATTTGGAACAGTGATCAGAACAGAATACACTGGGAAGAAAGCCATTGGCCCAAACCTGAAGAAGGTGGATTGGATACAAGGGTGTTGACAGGGAATACACTAGAGGAAGATGGACCAAAAATTAAGTTAGTTGTGATTCTAACCTAGTTTTTTCCCAGTACAATAATCCACCCCAAATCTATCCTTTCTTTCAGTTCTATTAGAGGCCCTAACCATCAACTTTCTCTTTAGTTTCTCCCTTCTGTTGCCCTTCTCTGACAATTTTTAATTTCACTTTCTCCTTATTTTTCTTCATTCTCTTCACTGTTACAACTCACCTTTTTTCTCATAATGTATGGTTTCATTTTTTATATTCCTCTTATGATTCTTTACCTCTTCTGCTCCAAAAGCTTCCATGGGCAACACTGCACAGAGAAGGACATGTATGCAACTTTTCTTCCTCCTTTCAAACTCTAATCTATGCCTTATTTTTACTTAAGGATTTTTGAGATCCTTGTGTTATGTATTGTCTATTTCATTCCTAAGATTCATTTTTTCCCTTGTTTGGTATCCAGAAAACTGTCCTATATGGACCTATACATCCTATCTGCCTTGCCATCTCAGTTCCAATGGTTTCATCCAGATCATAGGACAAAATGGAGTGATTATCCTTATCTTCCTCCCTCTGGGCGTAGGTTTTCAGGAGTCTATCAATGGCGCAACTCTTGTTGGGAGTACTCTCTTTCAGCTGCAGTTCTTAGTGGTAACCATGTGCTTTCATGTTCCTTCAGACAGGGGTAGCAATGACTTTATGCAGTCAGGAGATAATTCACCTCCTCTTGTGGGTTTTCTTACTTCTGTGCACATCTTTGTAAATAGTCCCTTTATTAAACCTTTGAGCTTCCCTTTTAGGTGGGCCATTCTTTATACCTAGGATCCTGACCTATAGAATTTTCAACTCTCTCGTCCTATTATTCCATAGCGGGTTCAAACTCTTATCAAAAATAAGTAGAGGAGGTATGACTTGATACAGGTAGAATATTTCTATCAAGTTTGCTTATCAAATTCACTTGGATTTTTTAAAATTATCATTTCTTTTGTACCAACTGTGTACCAGATACTAGATTAAAGGCTTTATATACATTGTCTCATTAGATCCAGATGACAGCCTTGTGAATGAGAATATTCTCCATTTCATAGATAAGGAAACTAAGATATGAAGAGACTACAGTATTCATCCACATAAAGCAGATACTAATTGTTTAAAATAGAATGTTAACCCAGGTATCTATGTCCTCAAAATCTGTATTCCATTTATATAAATTTCTGGAGAAAACTTTTCATCCAGCATATTTCACTTAAAATAAGTAGATCTCCCAAATGACCCTTAACATATGGCAAATGTCACCAAGAAATTTGGTGAGGAATTCACTGATCTTAAGAAATCTCAAAGAGTAAAGACAAAATAAAGGTCTGACAGAGGGTAAAAATTAGGAGGCAGACTGAAAGACTTTTTCTTTGAGACTAATCCTTCATTGAGTCATTTAAAATTGTAAGTCAGCTTAGACTGTAAATATGAGCTAACAGTGTGTGTCTCATGAATACTTTAGGACTTAGAAATGTAGTTAGAACCATGCCATGTTAGCAACTTTTTAGAACTCTTAAAGCCTGCTCATTGACAATGAAGCTGATGAGTCATGAGAGATGGCAAGTGGGTTGCAGTTAAAAATCTTCAGAAATCTGAAATCAAAACCAAGTTGTGCCAATTTTACTAGCTGTTTGATCTTGAGCAAATCACTTGACCACCTGAGTCTCTCTCCCCTAATGTGTAAAATGGATATAAGAATGACTACCTCATAGGGACTTTGAATATATTAATTTTAAAAAAAGTGAAAACATTTTAAAGCACTATAAATTGTCATAAGACATAAAATAAATACGATGTAGGCAATATCCATCAACAGAAAGTGCTGTGAGGAACACTTGGATAGAGAGAATACCATCTTTGCAGAACTCTAAAAATCTACCTTCACTCATAGGATGTGTTATTCTTTATTTTTCTCAGACCATTTCACTTTTTGGGAACTTCATCTCTGAAGCACTAATGCATGGATGGTAAACTCAAACTTGTTTGTGACCAAACAATGAATTTTTCTCTCTTAGTTTTCTGCCTAACATGACTCTATTTTCCTTTATTTTTATTTACTTATTTATTTATTTTTGTTTATTTGGTGGGGAGGGTTATAAAAGAGGTGAAATTCAATCAAGAGATGACATATGTGTAATAATATAAAGTGTATGCCATTTCCTATTTCACTGCTTATCTATGCCCTAACATTCTGACTCCTTCCTAATAGAATTTGACTTATAATAAAAGAACTGTAATAAAATATATGTTAAATAAGGTGATTAAATTAATGTTAAACATCAAAAAGATATAATAAAAATTTAAAGACATCAAATTTTTAAAAATGGAGGAAGCAAAACATTAGGACAAAAAAGTCTTTTTTTTTTGAAAATGACAATCGCCTCTGAGCTTGTCAGCCTGAACAAAAAAGAAAAATTATGACTCATAATATGAATGGAAAAAGCATGAAAAAAAAATCTTCGAGATGAGCACATTACATATTTGTAGAGGCTTAGGGAAATTGCTTTATTGTTTTTCCTAATGAGAAAACCAATTATAATTATTGATAATTTACTGTTTAATAATTATAAAAGGCATTTTCATCTCAAAGCTTACAATATACAATATCATTAAAAAGAAAATAAAAAACACTCATAATATCAAAACCCAGATACTAGGCATTAATATGGTGTATGTGTTGTAACTTCAAAATTGTTTCTATACTACCCTTTTTATGAAGATTGGATGTAATTATATTCACAGTGTTTTAAAAGTATCTTTTGCTCATAACAATACGTCATAGGCATTTTGCAGATCAATAAGTAAAAATACCAATTATCATTTTAATAATGGCAAAAAATTTTGTATAGATTTTTTTTTTAAGATTTTTTTTATTTATTTAACAGAGAGAGACACAGCGAGAGAGGGAACACAAGCAGGGGGAGTGGGAGAGGGAGAAGCAGGCTTCCCGCAGAGCAGGGAGCCTGATGGAGGGCTTGATCCCAGGACCCTGGGATCATGACCTGAGCTGAAGGCAGACATTTAACGACTGAGCGACCCAGGCGCCCCAACATTTTTGTATAGATATTAATTAATTAGACAATAGTGTGTGTGTGTGTGTGTGTGTGTGTACACAGGGAGAGACAGAATTTGCTCTCCTTTTTTAAGTGTTTCCATAAGCAACTATATAGAGAGAGAAAGAGTCATATATAAATATACATATATATATGTATATATGTATAACTTCTCTTTTCCTCCTAGTGTTTCCTTAGAATACTCTTACCAGAGATAAAAATTTCTGGACAGAGGCATACAGTTTAATCCTTCAAAGAAAAAGAAGCACATGAAACTTTTTTCCATTATTTTCATAAATACCAGTTAATACAAATAATCTGTTTATCTATCTACTCTCATTGCAAAACAAATCATGGTATTTGCATTTCTTTGCTTGTGCAAATGAATGTCTTTTGTATTTCATTTTTGTGATTAGTCTGTTAATGCTCTCAGCCAACTTTTCCTACTGTTAGTTTCTTTTCTTATTGATTTATTAAAATTATGTGAATCAATTATCCATTAATTAGTTCACGTTCTGGTCTTTATTTTGTTGTCTATGCTTACCATTAAGAAATATCCCCTTTATAGATAGCTACAGCTATCAGTTTTTTGGGTTTTTTTTCCTTTGTGCTTTTTCCTTTACTGTCATTTTAAGGGAAACTTCTCTGATACCATGAACTTGTGTGTGTGTGTTCGTGTATTTCCACTCTAAGTTTTACCTTAGTAGATGTGGAACATGATATAGTAGTTTTTGTTTTTTTTTTTAAAGATTTTATTTATTTATTTGAGAGAGAGAGAATGAGAGACAGAGAGCATGAGAGGGAGGAGGGTCAGAGGGAGAAGCAGACTCCCTGCCGAGCAGGGAGCCCGATGCGGGACTCGATCCAGGGACTCCAGGATCATGACCTGAGCCGAAGGCAGTCGCTTAACCAACTGAGCCACCCAGGCGCCCATGATATAGTAGTTTTAAATATGTATTCCATCTACAGTTTATTTTGGTGAAAATTATAAAATAGCCATATTTTACCTAAATATTACCTAAATATTTTTTATTATGTTCAGTTAGCCAACACATAGTACATCATTAGTTTTTGATGTAGTGTTCAACGATTCATTAGTTATGTATAACACCCAGTGCTCATCACAACACGTGCCCTCCTTAATACCCATCACCAGGTTACCCTATCCCTCTACCCTCCTCCCTTCTGTAATCCTCAGTTTGTTTCCCTGAGTTCAGAGTCTCTCATGATTTGCTTCCCTCTCTGATTTCTTCCCATTCAGTTCTCCCTCCCTTCCCCTATGGTCCTCCATGCTATTCCTTATGTTCCACATATGAGTGAAACCATATGATAATTGTCTTTCTCTGCTTGACTTATTTCACTTAGCATAATCCCCTCCAGTTCCATCCATGACCTAAATATTTTTCAATAACTTATCCTTTTCCTACTTACTTAAAATGGTATCTTTATCATATTCTAAATTATTTTTATTTCAATCTAATTATCAGGTTTATAATCTGTCCTTTCCTTGTATCAAAATCACACTGATGTAATTAATAAATTTTTGTAACATAACAGAATTTCCTAGGGTAAATACTGCCTAATTATTTTTCTTTTAAAATTATTGTGTCTACTTTACAGAATTTGTTCTTCCTGGTGAATTTTAGAGTGATTTTTGTCAAAATATCAAGCAACATCAAAATTCCAGAGAATTGGACCTAAAACCTTTTCTTTAATTCTTTGTCCCATCATGACTGAATTTAAATATCAGTTTTATTGTATACTAAATTCCCATCTGCAGGAGTTCTACTTACCTTTTATGATTAATTTGGGAAAGAACATCTTATGTTTCTTTTTTTTCCTAATTTTCTTTATGTCCACAAGTAAAGTTTAATATTTTCTTCATGCAGGTCTCAACATTATTGTTTGTTTCCCATATTCAATGGATCTTGTTACTGCAATTGGCACTTTCCTTTTCACTGCATTTGAAATTATTTACTGCTGATGCCCACACAACCATGATCTGTTTACATGGTTCTATTTAGCTACCTTGCCTCCTTAGATCACAGGTGCACATTTGCACAGTCGTACAATTATTTGTTTATTTTTAATACTTCTATGTTTCTTTGATTTGTCAGGGACACAATCACATCCATGGCCAGTAAGATTTATTTCTCTTTTTTCCCCATCATTTATGCTGACGTAGATACAAACTTCCAACAACAATGAATAACAGTGGTGACACCAACTTTTTTTTGTTTCTAATTTGAATTCATGCAATAGATTCTACCACTTCACCTTTAAGAAGGATATTTGCGGTTTTCCAAGATAATCTTAACTATTCCTGCTTTATTAAGACTTTAATGAGAAAAAGAAAAAAAAAAAAAGAATGAACTTTAGATCTTATGGAAGTTTGTTAGCTTCTATCTAGACGTTGTTCAACCAGAGACAGTAGAGGTGTCCTCTAGATGCATTTTATCATGGTGTGAAAGGGGATAGTTGACATTTTTGGTTGTTCTAATAACTGGAAAATGCTGCTGGCATTTACTGGGGAGAAACCAGAAATGTGAAAGCTTCTGTGGTGTATAGCAACATCCTGTTCAACTACAATCTGTGTCCCTGTTGAGAAACACTGATCCAGCTTATATATTTTTTTCTTTTTTAATATATTAACATTACAGGTTACATTAATAAATTTCATGTTTTTCAGAAGGAAATTACATTCCCATATGACACTGTAATTGATCATGACATGCTGTATTAGTTTCGGTGATATTTTATTTCAGAATTTACATCTACATTCATAAAAGACATTGAGCTAGATTTTTTACAGGATCATATATATATATAGATATATATATCTTATGAAATGAAAAACTCATATGTAAATGTTATTTTTTCTGTATTTTTGTTCTCTGTTTATTACATTTTCTTGCAATTTTCCCCTTCCAGCTTTATCAATCATGTCTCCCTTCACTCCCTTATTTATTAGAAAGATATAACCCCTGTGTTTTTTCTACTATGGTTTAATTATGTACTTGAATCTAAATTTCTGTATTGAGGTCAAAACAAAAAATCTCACAGAGTCAAAAATTTTGGAATTTCTTCTTTCTGACACACACATTTAACTCAGAAAATGATAGTGCAAGGGAGAATAGAGAAATTATGTGGATGAAGACAGAGATGGAAAGAAACCCCCAAATGGTTCTCACATAAGTTTGGGGAACGGTGGCTGTTAGGTAAGGAAGTCTCCATTTTTTCTCCATCCTCACTTCTGCCACTTCCTGTTAAATTACTTTGAGGAGCCTGTTTGTTTCCAGCATTGGCAGAAAGGTTTCTCTCTCACATAGATTGGACCATTTCAACAGAACATATGAAGTCAAAGATAGTCACAAGCATATGGTTTGTTCCCATGTTTTATCTCATGCAGATTCTAGAAGAGATTGATCACTTGGCTCCTATCCTAATAAGTAGCACATATGGTAAAACAATGGGTAGGGTTTTAAGTCCTGAAACATTAATCTTTATCTTTTTTGGTGTTCATTTATTTTTAAAAATAATTCTGATGCAGGAATATAGTTTTTAACAAATGGTAGTAAAGGCTGTGATAAATAAAAGTCTCCCTACTTGGACCTATGCATCTAACTTCCTGAATTACAAACAGTTTCTTATATAAAATTTTGGATAAAAGAATACAATATACACATGGCAGACACAGACACATAAATATTTGAATTACAGGATAACAATATAGAGTTCATTCTTTTGTTTCCATAATAAAACCTACTTAATTCTTGTGACTCTGTATAGAATATTCTGTCTTCATAGTTGTAGCGTAAGTTAGCTGAGGCATCCACTACTGTGGGTAGACGTGAAACTAATTTTATTTTATTTTTATGTTATAAATAATGCTACACTGGACATCCTTCTATAATTATCTTGAGACAATTTAGTTAAATTCTATCAGTAGAGTTGCTATGTTGAAGAATATGTTTTTTCTGATCTTAGAAGATATTTCCTAACTGTTCTTAATAAAGTTCTCAATAAAGTTTGCTCAAAGATTTTATTTATTTACTTTTGTATCCCTAGTTTTTAGCATAATTGTTGGAACACAGTAGGCATAATTGAATGAATAAATGAAATATTTTACACCTACTCCTACCAGTAATGTTGATAGAGTCTATGTTACCATCCTCTATCCAAATTTGGAATATTACCCAAATTTTAAATTCTCATATGGCTTTCTTGAACTGATCCTCATTAAGACTAAGGATATAACATGGTGGATGCAATTCTAATGCAAGTTGAGATAATATTTCCAAGTTATCACTGTAAAAGCTTAAATAAAAATAAGTTTAGCACTAATTTTAATATATATATATATATATATATACATACTAATATTTAGTAACATTTAGTTGCTATTTAGTAACATTTAAATAATCTTTTCATGACATTTCTGTTTTTTCCCAAATAAAGTTTACCACATGTACATATGCTGGGGTTTTTCTTTGTCTAACTAAAACATTCATTTTTTTCTATTATTTGGCTTCTAGAAAACTTCATCTCCACATTTTGAGCCTAAGTTCTATGTGTTCATTCTCACTGTCCTTCACTGAATCTATTCCTGTGGCAAACTTTGAGAGATTTTTTCCACCAGGGCTCTGCTTTTAGCTTGTGTGTATCATCCTCATGTTGTGAGGAAAATACGGATTAGATTCATTATATACCCAACTCTACAGGTATGAAGAGAGAGAACTGACATCCCATTTCAGATGGAATCCTTCCCATGAGGCCACACAACTTGTTCGATATTCTCCTTATTTCTTCCAATGTATCATTCCTACAATTAACCAATAATTCATTCAGTGATAGAAACTGCTGTGGGAATTTGGTCTCCTTTCACTAACGACATTAGGGATTAGAAAGATTAGCTATTGAATTTCACCACTGTGATCATTCACTGTCCATTTTACTCCTCAGCATCACAGAACACTGAATTCTGGGTTCTGGCAGCTTACTTTATCAAAACAAAGTCTTTAAGAATATGCCTTTATATCTTTTTTGAGGGCCATATAATTATACTTCAGTATATTAGAACATGTTGTTATTAGATGAATGAATACCATTAAACTTGGTTGTCATATTTTCTATCATCATGGGGTTATTTAATTCTCAAAGAAAAAAATGAGTTTTGATATTGACGTAAAATGGTGTTTTCCTCTCTCTGGAAGTACAAAGACTTGTTGGAAAAAATGCTGAAGCCTACATTTTCAAAATGACTCTAGATCCTCCCTCTGTGTGAAGATCTGTTTCCTTCTTTCAGTTAGGGAAGTTTTCAGCCATTATTCCTTTAAATAAGCTTTCTGCTCTTTCTGTTCTTTTTTCTCCAATGGGGCCCCTATAATGTGAATGGATAATGTCCTGGAAGTTCCTTACACTATCTTTGTTTATTTTCAAAATATTCTTTTCTTTCCACCACCCTGTCTGGGTGAGTTCCACTGCTTTGGTGTTGTGAGCTTGCTGGTTTGTTCTGCTTCATCTCATCTGCTGTTGAACCCCTCAATTGTATTTTTCAGTTCTAGTATTGTATATTTTCTAGCTCTTTGTTAAAATCCTGTGTTCATCCATTCTTCTCCTATGTTCAGTGAGCATCTTTACGACCACTACTGTAAATTATTTATTCAAAGATAGATTGAATAAATACATTTTGTTTAGATAGATTACTTGAATAATATGTTTAGATTGTTAATCTACAAGGTAGATTACTTACCTCTGTATCATTAAGGTCTTCTTCTGAGGTTCTGTCTTGTTCTTTAGTTTGGAACATATTTTTCTGTATCGTTATTTTGCTTGACTCTCTGTGTTTGTTTCTAGGTATTAGGCAAAACAGCTATTTCTCCTAGTCCTGAAGGAGTGCCCTTGTATAGGTGGTGATCCTTGTTTTACCTTGCACTAGCCCTTGGTTGTCTCTCAAACCTTTGTGATTATCTAAACTGCCTGATTTATTCTTGGTATGCCCCCTTGTTGAGGGTGTATGAAGACCTGTCAGTGATCCAAGGGGAGGAATCTTATTTAGCACCTAGTTTCATGTTGAGTGGAAGCCAGACCCTCAGACAGCAGTTTTTAAAGTATGCAAATATACACAGTCTATGGGGCTGCAATTATAATCTCTGCTGGCCTCCAGATCAGGAGTTCTGGAGATGGCCCTTGGGATACAAGTGCAAAAATCAGGGCTTCAGAAAAGTCTATAAAGCTCCTTTATGGGAAGTCTCATTGAGCTGTAGTCACACCAGAGGGGTACACAAAGGTGTTGTCTCCCTGCTTAAGTTCTCTGAGAGCACCTCCTTAACCTCTAGATGTGTGGGAAGCCTGAAGCCTGTCCCTCAGGCTGAAGCTGTGGGCTAAGTAAATAGGCGTTTTTCACAGGAAGAGTAGGGTTTTGTTTTAGTCTGCTGTCTGTGCAATGTCCTGTGCATGATAGCCTGCCAATATGTCTTCCCAGTTGTTACAGTGCCCTGGAGCTCTGAACTCCAGCCCTCTTGACCACCAGGGCCAGGGATCAAGCAGTGTTTCCTGTGTGAATATCACACACCTGCTTGCTTCAGCAATGCAACAGGAGAATGCTTTGTGTGCATACACTGGCTTTTGACTGGGGGTGGGAAAATGCTACAACTTTCATACCCTCCAGCCCCAGTCAGGGGTTAGGCAAAGGTCATAACTGTGAGAACTCACAGACTGTAGCTAGAAGTGGGAGAACGCTGCTACTGTTTGTTCATGCTCAGCTCTAGACAAAGACCTGCAACCACTCCTGCCTTCTGGCCTCAGTAAGTGCCTTGACCACTCACCCTTGTCAATACCAGCAATGTGGGGAGAGGGAGGGTACCACATCTGAGCTCACTCATCTGTGTTAGCAGGCTTGGACAGTACAACATTGCATCACAATAGCATCTGCCAGTGCCTCAACTGCCCACTCCTCCAGCTGTTCCCCCAGATCAGCAAATGAATCTCTCTCACATATAGTCTGGGTGCTTTTCAAACTGCTGTTCCTCTGAGTCTTGGGGTGAGACCATATGCAAGCCCTCCAGGAGGAGAATCTCAGTTTCCTATGGCACTTTGGGACCCTCCCCAGAAATCAGTCCCATTGGTTTCCTAAGGCAGATACTTTGGTATTCATCTCTCTGGTATAAATCACAGGGACTGGGGTGCCCAAAGTGGGGCACCAACCTCTGACTCCTCCAGAAAGACCACTTATCTGGTGAGATCCTTCCATACTGTGTGTATGTCACTGCACAGGGGGTGTGGCTTTGCAAGACATTTTCTCTACCTCTCCTACCTGTCCCAGTGTGGTCCTTTAATCTTTTGTAATGGAAAGTAGTTAATCCAGATCTTTTTCAGAAGAAAATAATCCATATGTAGCTATAGATTTGGTGTGTCCATGGCAGGAGGTTAGTTCAGCATATTCCTTTGCCACCATCTTGGATCACCCTCTACATAGTTCAATTTCTTTCTTTAAATTAACTTTGCTTAAAAAAAAAAAAAAAGTTAAGTGAAAATGCATTTGCAAATGTTCTTAATGGTTCAATGGATTTTAGATGTTTTAAATTTAGGTGGAGTTGGTTGATACATTAACATCTGTCCATTTTCATCCAACTGGTGAGTGGTACCTAGCATTTCAACCAGGTTATTCATCTTCAGAGTCCAAAGTAACTTTAATATGTAAATTTATTATTTCACTCCCATGTCCTTCACTATTCTGTTAAATGTCATGAAAGAGGAGGAATAGCATACTAAAGCTGTGTCTGCTTGATACTGAACATCCTGATTTGGGAACAACAATGCCCCCCCACCAAAAAAAATAAAATACTCAGAAACATGTCACAGCACTTGTTTCTAAGAACTTCTGTAGAAGATAAGCAGAAGGCTCTTATATATTCAATGTAAACCATGTAACCAGCGCTTTAATACATTACTAACCATTATCCTTACAGATGAAGAATTTTAAGGTACAAAGATGATGTAATTTGCTCAAAGTCAATATGTTCAGAAATGATGAAGACAATGTTATGAGTCAGTTTTGCATGCCCACTGACCACTCTGAATTATATCATCATCCTTCCTATCATCAAACTACTTGCAGAAAAGGTATAAATCTGTATCTTTCTCCTTTAAATATCCTGGTCTCCATGATATCCTACCCTTCCCATCAATGTTCTTCTCTTACAACCCCAGACCAGGATTTTGTCCTACTTATCTGATTGAAGCTTGAGCTCAGAATAGGATATAACATCATCACTCTTAATGTGTTGTGTTGGAAAAGCCTACAGTTGTCCTGTGCCTTTCTCCTTTATTTTCACATAGACTACTTCTGGTCACCGAACTGACACTTCTGGTCAGCAAATATGCAGGAGCGGGGTGGTTCCCACACTGAGCAATTCTATGACACCAGTTTAGTGTCTTACAATTTAGCTCAGTTTTGACACTATCTACCGAGAGATAGCATCCAACCCCACAAGTTAAGGTTCAGTCCCATAAGACTTCTCCCACACACACACTTCAGATGCCAATTGCAAGTGGTAGGTCCCTGGGTTATCCACAACTTCTGTCCAATGTGGCTACAAATCAGAAGTATCCATGACCTCCTCCCCCTTAGATTTGATTATTTGCTGAAACAGCTCACATAACTCAGAGAAACACTTAACTTATATTTACCAATTTTTAAAAGGATATTATAAAGGAAATAAACAGCCAGATGAAGAAATGCATAAGGCAAGATCTGGGAGTCCTGAATGCAGAAGTTTTTGTTCCCGTGACATTAAGTCATCACCCTCCTAGTATGTGGATGTGTTCACAGCCTGGAAGTGCCCTGAACTCTCTACTATTGGGATTTTATGGAATCTTCCTCAAGTAGGCATAATTAATTTCATTTCTATCCCCTCTCCCCTCTCTGGAGAATGATGGATGAATTGAAAAAATTTTAAAGATTTACTTATTGGGTGCCTGGGTGGCTCAGTGGGTTAAGCGTCTACCTTCGGATCAGGTCATGATCTCAGGGTCTTGGGATCAAGCCTTGTGTCGGGCTCCCTGCTCCGAGGGGAGTCTGCTTCTCTTTGCCCCTCTCCCCACTCATTATCTCTCTCTCTCTCTCAAATCAATAAATAAATAAATAAATAAATAAATAAATCTTTAAAAAAAGATTTCTTTATTTGTATCAAAGAGAGAGAAAGAGAGTGGAGGGGGTAGCAAAGGAAGGTAGAATCAAGCAGATTCCCTGTGGAGTGCAAGTCTTGATATGAGGCTGATCTTAAGACCCTGGGATCAGGACCTGAGCCAAAACCAAGCTCAATGGACTGTAGTACCCAGGCACCCCCTAAATTTTAAGCTTTCAATCATGTTTTTGTCTTTCTAGTTACCAGCCCCTATCCAGGAGCCATATAGAAGCCCACCTAACATCACCTCAATAGAACAAAAGATACACTTAGCGTTCTTATCACTTAGGAATTTACAAGGGTTTTAGGAACCTTTGTCAAGAACTGGGTTCTGAGACCAATATATACTTCTTATAATTTCATATGTGTATTTGTTTGTGAGGGAGGAGAAATTCATTGCTAAAAATGCAATATCCTGGATTAGAAAACCAGTGAAGGAGGAAACTGGGGGAAAACGTCTTCTCAGTTCTCTTAAACCAGTTTTTCCAACTTGTATTGAAGGAGCATTAACATGTATATTTATTAACGACAACCCTGCAAAAATAATATTTAATCTCTAATGATATTTCTTATTGATACCAAAATCGAGCTGAATATTTTAAAACTTAAGTGTGCTACTGTACATCACTTTGAGGATTTTTTAAAATTACATAATTGAGGCATCCATATTATTTCAGAAATCTCTGATCACCTACATCCTGGCATTGATCCATGCAAATATAAAGTCTTAGAATCCATAATTTTATCACAGTTTAAAGCAATCATTCTTATGTCTAATGGCAATCTTGAATAACCAGTGCGTATTGGGAAATACTGAATCACACTAAACATAGTTTAATAAACAATCATAAATTTGCACTACTTAATTTATAATGGATTCATACAAATAATTAATGTTTTAAAAAATACACATGTTTTGGTCCAGAAGAAAATCTTCTAGTTATTCTACATTGATTAATACATATATTGCTTAATATCTTCGAGTAGCTCTCTTGTGATTTTCTATTTGAACAGAAAAAATTGGACTAAATAATCTTTTAAATGTTTTTTTTTAATTCTTAAAGATATCTTTGGGTTGTCACTATCTTTTGAAAATTATTTGTTAATGGAGGAGCTTGCTGAGAAATACATTTATTTATTCACAAATATACTTCATTTCAGCACCTGCTCTATACCAGACATTGCTGAGTATAATTGGGAAACAGATTGAATAAAATAAAGTCATACTCTCTCCATACATATTTTCTAGTGATGGCAGGTTTATAAATAAATAGTTACAATTTCAATAACTGCCACAAAGACAAATGAAAGCATGGGAAAAGGGATTGCCAAGGGAGTGGAAGGATGAATATTTACATTTTAATGAGTTGACATGTGTAAAGAGCTTGGCTACCAGGGGAAGAACACCTAGGTGCGAATAAGAGCATGCATTAAGAACTAGAAATAAAAACTAGGGATGAGTGATTCTTGAGCAAGAGCAAGGAGGGCAATGTGTCTGGATGTAGTTGACCATGGGGAACATGGCAGGAGATGACAAGATAGAAAACAAGGGGCAAGGTAGTGACAGGCTTATAGACCATTGTAAGTTATGGGTCTTTTACTTTGAGGGAGATGGGGCAGCAATGAGCACAAGTTGTGGCTTATGCTTTATAATTACTCTGGCTGCTCAATGGCCAATCGACTGTGAAAGATGGAATGGACATACATAGGCAATTAAAAAACAGGCAGGAAGTAATGGCAGTATAGACCAAGTGGCTGCACTAATATATGTAAATGAATATACATTTCATATAAAATTGTATACACATCTTTTACCATTTATATGAATATATATTTTTATGGTTTTGTAAAGAGAAGCTTCAGAATTTGCTGATGGTTTGGAAATACAGCACAGAGAAAAATAAGTAGGAAGGATGTTGTCAAGATTGTGTTTTGATATAAAGGATCAAACTAAATTTGCTACTCACTCACATGGCAGATGCCTATGAAAGAAACTGGTTTGTGTGAGGCAAAAAGAAGTGTGGTTTTGGATATATTACATTCAAGATTACTCTCAAAAATTGCTGAAGAGAGTATAAATTGGTGCCACCCTGGAAAACTGTATAGCAGTGTCTACGGAAGTAAAATGTACACATATCCAGGAATTCCACTCTGAGATAGATACAAAATGGAGGCACATACAAATTACCCCAAAAGATATGGACAAGAAGTTTCACAGCAGCACCATTGTAATACCCCAAAACTCGTAGCAAACTAAATAATTGTCAATGATGGGGCATCTGGGTGGCTCAGTTGGTTAGGCATCTGCCTTCAGCTCAGGTCATGATCCCAGTGTCCTGGGATTGAGCCCCTGCACCCTGCATTGGGCTCCCTTCTCAGCGGGGAGCCTGCTTCTCCCTTTCCCTCTACCTGCCACTCTCCCTACTTGTGTTCTTTCTCTCTCTCTCTGTCAAATAAATAAATAAAATCTTTAAAAAAATAATTATCAATGACAACTTATGAGATATTTATATTGAAACAATATTATATTGCAATGTAGCTACTTACAACATCAGGAATCCATCGACAAATGTTAAGACAAAATAGATCCAAAAAAGTATACACTCTATGATTCCATTTATAAAAACTATAAAAACCCACAAAACTAACTTATAGTATTAGAAATTAGGATATTTGTAACTTGGGGGTTGGAACTTACTGGCAAAGGACAAAGAGTGACTTCTGTGATGCTGGTAAACACTGTATTATCTTTTTATTTTATTTTATTTTATTTTTTAAAGATTTTATTTATTTGACAGAGAGAGACACAGAGAGAGAGGGAACACAAGTAGGGGGGAGTAGGAGAGGGAGAAGCAGGCTTCCCACGGAGCAGGGAGCCCAATGTGGGGCTCAATCCCAGAACCCTGGGATCACGACCTGAGCCGAAGGCAGTTGCTTAACAACTGAGCCACCCAGGTGCCACACTGTATTACCTTTTTAGAAAATCATTGAACTGTACAATGATATTTTATATACTCTTAATATTTATGTTTTAATCCAATAAAAATTTTAAAATCATTTTTGAGGTACCTAGTTTACTTTTGAATGGAGATGATGAATAGTCGGTTGCATGTGTGAGAACAGAGTTTTAAGGAAGGTCTGAGTTATATGTGAATCTGGGTATTTGCCTTTCTCTGACTAGCTTATTTTGCTTAGCATTATACCCTCTAGCTCCATCCATGTTGTTGCAAATGGCAAGATTTCATTCTTTTTTTTTTTCTTTTTTTGGCTGAATAATATTCCATTGTATACACGTACCACATTTTCCCTATCTATTCAACAATCTATGGACACTTGGCTGCTTCCATAATTTGGCTCTTGTAAATAAGGTTGCTATATACATAGGGGTGCATGTATCCCTTTGAATTAGCATTTTTGTATCCTTTGGGTAAATACCCAGCAGTATGATTGCTGGATCATAAGGCAGTTCTATTTTTAACTTTTTGAGGAAACTCTATACTGTTTTTCACAGTGGCTGAAGCAGTTTGCATTCCCACCAGCAGTGCAAGAGGGTTCCTTTTTCTCCACATCCTCCTCAACACCTGTTATTTCTTGAGTATTGATTTTAGCCATTGTGACAGATGTGAAGTGAAATCTCATTGTGAAAAAAAAAAAAAAAGGAATCTCATTGTGGTTTTGATTTGCATTTCCCTAATGATGAGTGATATTGAGCATCTTTTCATGTGCTTATTGGCCATCTGGATGTCTTCTTTGGGAAAATATCTGTTCATGTCTTCTGCCCATTTTTAAATTGGATTATTTATTTTGAGGGTGTTGATTTGTATAAATTCTTTATATATTTTGGATACTAACTTTTTATCAGATAAGTCAGTCAGAGAATTACAAGTACCATATGATTTCACTCATATGTGAAATTGAAGAAATAAAACAAATGAGTAAAGGGAAAAAGAGAGAGAGAGGAAACAAGAATTGGAGTCTTAACTATAGAAAAAAAACTGATTGTTGCCAGAGGGGGTAGGTGGGGCAATGGGGGTATAGGTGATGGACATTTTTGTGATGAACACCAGGTGACGTATGGAATTGTTGAATCTCTATATTGTACACTTGAAACTCAATATAACATTGTATGTTAACTAACTAGAATTAAAATGAAAACTTAAAAAAAAAACTGAGTTAGGCTCATGGAAACACATGCATAGCAATGGGAACACAGGCAGAATATGAATCAGTTAGTTTGTGCAGGATGGATGAAGGGGATGTTTTCTTATGATGGCTCAAGTGTCTCAGTGGAGGGAGGAAGGTCATCACCTAAAAATGAATAAAGGTTTGAGAGAGAAGGTATCAAACGTCTCCTATGAGAGCAGGTTTTGATGAACACAATGAGTATAATAGGATTGCTGTAGGGCAACAAAAGTTCTTATTACTGATGGAGTCTATGTATTTAAAGTAAAATAAATAACTTGAGAAGGGTATTATAAATATGTGTATCTTCCATTTGCACAAAAAAGGTATTGAAAGATTAACATCTCAATTGGAGAAATTGTTCATGAGTAATTGTCTTATTATCAGCAAGGGAATGGTAACTAAATAAAGATTAAGCTGACAAAGTTTTTCTAGATCATGAATGAAGGTGGTTTTCTCATGACCTTTTTCCTTCTATTTTTCACTCTTCTTTTATCAAAAATGAATAAATGATTAAATAAATAATTGAAACAAATATCAAAAAGTCAAGGGGATACCAAGACAAAACCAACTTCTGGGTAAATTTTCATCTATAGGAGAGTTTCTAATAAGAAAGCAGATGTTTTCTTCTTCTTTTTTTTAAAAAATATAATGTATTATTTGTTTCAGAGGTACAGGTCTGTGATTCAACAGTCTTACACAATTCACGGCGCTCTGGTGATGGGTATTAAAGAGGGCACATACGCAAACAATGAATCATGGAACACTACATCAAAAACTAATGATGTAATGTATGGTGATTAACATCACATAATAAAATAAAATTTAAAAAAATAACATAGAAAAAAAAAGAGACAGCAGATGTTTTCCAGTTTCAGGAAATTCAAAATAGCGTGATGTGTGTTTATGTGTATGTTAGTTTATCTGCACGTGTTTTCACACCACCAAGTTTAATTGTTTGTTTCCTTGACTGTAAAGATATAAGAGGTAATGAGTTCTTCATTGTTCACTAATTGTGTACTTAAGAGAAGTCTCAGGCAGCAATTGTAAATTGCTACTTTACTCCAATGTTTGGGTGTTTCAGTGCAAATAATCACACATACATCTGTTCTCACATAAAGCAAACTGCCTCTGCTATGAAAATAAACAGATGCGGTGAGCATTAAAAATCATCATGGTGAATTTGGTTGATTAGAATTTGGTGGCTCCCGCTTTTGATGTAAAATGTCTTTAAAATTTATATCTATATATCACTATACCTATATGCAGTTATTTAAAAAATAATGAGGCAGATGTATGGAAAGCCCTACTGCCCCCAATGAAATCTTAAACCACATTTTCCAGAGGATATTTTTTTAAAAGCATGATTTAAAAATAATTTAGAAAGTGACCTCAGAAAAGTGATGTTATAAGCAGCTCCCAATGCCCATTTTTCCACAAAAACATTTAAAAAAAAGCAAAATTGATAGAAACAACTGTCAAAGCTCAAGGAAACAACCAAAACTTTACAGCCAATAGCAAACACTAAATTAAGAAAAGGCAGCTTAAAAACACTAGAGAAATCTCTGTGGCATTTTTTACTTGCCCTTGCCCACCCCTCCCTACTTTCAGTAATGATTACAACATTTACACTGAAATTCAGTTAAATAAGAGTGGATTTAAACAATAGTATATGCCAAGACACAAGCAGAGCACTCTACCTAACAACAGCAGCACATTCTACTCTAGTGCACAGGAAATTCTCCAGATTAGACCAGATGTTAGGCAACACAACAAGTTTCAATAAATTTAAGAAGAGTAAAATCATACAAAGTATTTTTAATGACCACAAAGTAATAAACCAAGGGGGGAAAAAACACGAGAAATAAAACTGGAAAATTCACGAAATTGTAGAATTTAAACAGTACATTCTTAACCAATAGGTCAAATAAGATACAAGGGAAATTAGATAATACTTAGAGACGAATGAAAATGAAAACATAACATATTAAAACTTATGACATGCAGTGAGGTCAGTACCAGAGGGAAATTTAGAGCAGTGAAAACTTATACTTAGAAAGGGAGAAATCTCAAATCAATAATGTAACTTTAAGCCTTAGGAACAAGAAAAAGAAGAGTAAACTAAACTTAAAGGTAACAAAAGGAAGAGAATAATAAAGATTAGAGCAGACATGAATAAAATAGAAATTTAAAAAACAGAAAAAAGAATAAATAAGACAAAAAGTTGACTCTGAAAAGATCAACAAATCTGACAAAGCTTGAGATAGACAACCAAAAGAAAGAAAGAGAGGAGACACAATAATTAAAATCAGAAATAAAAGTGGAAACATTACTACTGACTTTGTAAAAATAAAAAAAAAAATCTGGGGGAATACTATGAACAACTGTATGTTAACAAATCAAATAAGCTAGATGGAATGGAAAAATTCTTAGAAACACAAAAATTACAAAAACTAAATCAAGAAGAAATAGAAAATCTTAACTGCAACAAGTGAAGTGATGGAATCAGAAAAAAATTAAACAATAGCAAAGTCCCAAAAAAGTAGAGCTCAGGTCCAGATGTCTTCACTGGTGAATTCTACTAATAATTTAAAGAATTAACACTCATTCTTTTCAAAATCTTTAAAAAAATATAAATGGAGAGAACACTCCCTACCTTATTTGATGAAATCAGCATTACCCTTATACTAAATCTAGGTAAAGATATTACAAGAAAAAATAATTACAGATGCAATTACAAAGTAATATCAAATCAAAAACATCAGCAACTATTTATACCAGTATACAAGTTTGGTTTAATATGAGAAAATCAATCATGGTAGTATACTTCATTAGTCAAACAAAGAACAACAACAAAAAGACACATGACCATTTCAATAGATCCAGATAAAGTATTTGAAAAAAGTCAACACCTTTTTTTGACAAAAATACTTAGTTAGAAGGAAACTTTACAATATAATTAAGTGCATTTATGAAAAATCCACAGCCATACTCTATGGTGAAAAGCTGAAATAATCCCCTCTAAGATTAAGAACAAGACAAGAATGCCTGCTTCCACAATGATATTCATTATTGTACTGGCAGTTTTAACCATAGCAATTAGACATGAAAAAAATAATAATAAGCATTTGAAATGGAAATGAAGACATGAAACTATTTCTATTTACAGATATTATGATGCTCTATATAGAAAATCCAAAATAAATTTATAAAAGTCAGCAAATTTGCAAGGTACTAGACTCACATGCAAAAATCACTTGAGTTTCTATATGCTCATAATGAACAATCTGAAAAGGAGATTAAGAAGGCAATTCCATTTATAATAACATATAAGAGCAGGGTGCCTGGGTGGCACAGTCAGTTAAGTGTCTGCCTTCTGCTCAGGTCATGAACTCAGGGTCCTGAGATCAAGGGCCATGTTGGGCTCTAGGCTCAGCAAGGAGTCTGCTTCTCCCTCTCCTTCTGGCCCTCCTCCACTTGTGCACACATGCACTCATGTGCACATACACTCCCTCTCTCCCTCTCTCAAATAAATAAGTAAAATCTTTAAAAAAAAACATAATAGGAAAAAAAAGCCAAGGAATAAATTTAACCATAATAAATAAATGATAGACTTGCTCAATGAAAACTATAAAATGTTGCTGAAAGAAATTAAGTAATACTCAAATAAATAAAAAGACATTTTGGATTCATGGGTTGGAAGACTTAACATTGTTAAGATGTTAATCAATATATAGACTTAATACAATTTCTACCAAAATTACAATGGCTTTTTTTTTTTTTTTTTTGCAGAAATGAAAAAGCCAATCCTTGAATTCATATGAATTGTAAAATGTACCAAATATCCAAAACAATCTTGAAAAATAACAAAGTCAAATACTATTATCCTATTATCCTTACACATCACAATTTCGAACTTTGCTTCCAAGCTAGGGTATTCAAAACAGTGCAGTGCTTGTATTCAGATAGACATGTACACCAATGGATCAGAATTGAAAGTTCAGAAATAAAACCATACATCTATGGCCAATTAATTTTTAATGAGGATTCCGAGATCAGCAAAGAATAGTTCCCCATAACAAATGGTGCATGGACAACTAGATACCCACAGGCAAAAGAATGAAGTTGAGTCCTTACCTTACAGCACATACAAAAAATAACTCAATATAGATAAACAACTTAAATACAGAGCTAAAACTCAGAAACAAAACAAAACAAAACAAAAACAAAAAAATCTCTTAGAAGAAAATATGGGGTTTTTACAAGCTTAGATTTGGGCAGCGGGAACAACAAAAGAAAAAATGGATAAACTGGACTTCATCAAAATTAAAAACTTTTGTACATTGAAGGAAATTATCAAGAAAGTAAAGATACCCTACCAAATGGTTGAAAATATTTGCAAATCATGTATTGGACAACTCAACAAAAGACAAAAAAATCCAACTGAAAATGGCAAAGAATACTCAAATCCAAAAAATAGCAAAGAACATTCTATTCAAAGACATTTCTCCAATAGATATAAAATGGCCAACAAACACATGGAAAGATTCTCAACATCATTGATCATTAGGGAAATACAAATCAAAAAAGCACCATTTCACACCAAGATGGTTACGATTTTTAAAAATGGAAAATAACAAGTATTCATGAGCACGTGGAGAAATTAGGATCATAAATTGAATGAAAATTGTTCAGCTGCTGTGGAAAACAGTTTGGCAGTTCTTCAAAAAGTTCAATATAAAATTACCCTATGACTCCTCAATTCCGCCCCTAGTACATACCTCCCAAAATTGAAAACAGGTACTTAAACAAATCTATGTACACACTTGTTCATACCAGCACTATACGCATTAGCCAAAAGGTAGAAAATGCCCGAAAGCCTACCAGTGAATGGATGGATAAAGAAATTGTGGTATATACATAAAATTGAATATTATTCAGTAATAAAAATGAAGGACTGATACATCCTATAATTTTGATGTACCTTTGAAACAGTATAGTAAAGTGAAAGAGCCAGAAACAAAAGGTTACATTTTGTATAATTCTATTTATAGGAAATACCAAGAAAGGTAAATCCATAGAGACAGAATGCAAATTAGTGGTTGCCAGGGCTTGGGGGAAGGAATAATAGGCAGAAACAGCTTATGGGTAAGGAGTGTTACTTTTGAGTGATGGAAATATTTTGAAATTAGCTATAGGTGGCAATTGTACAACATTGAGAATGCCCTAAATTTCATGAAGTGTCCACTTTAAAATGCCGAATTTTATGCCATGTGAATTTCACCTCCATATCATTTTAAAAATGAAAAAAAATAATTTGGACATATGACAACACATTTATAAATTTTGGTATATTAAAATAGTCATGGAAATCTGAGACTTTACTCAAATATATGTTATAAATAAAAGTATAAGCGTAGAAGAGTTGACATTTAAAGCCTAATTTCTCTGCTTATAGGTGTGAATTGTACTTAATTCTTTACTCTTATCTAAGGATACATGGCTTTCAGGAGACTTATTTAAACTAACTCAATAGGTGTTTATTGTGTACCTACTAGGTGCCAATTCCATTCTTGTTGACAGAGATGTAGAAGTGAAGGAAACAGACACAAACCTTTGGAGTCATGGAGAATACATTCAAAATGGAAGGGAAACACAATAAAGAAAAAAATATCGAATAAAGTCTGTAGAGTGTTGGGTAGCAATAACTCGAAAAGAAAACTTGAAGCTTCAAAATTTGGTAATAAGTGTGACATTGAGGGTTCATAAGGGAGAGAGCAGAAGGGATGGACTCAGTAAGTAGATAGTGTTTGAATGAATTCCTGAACGAAGTGAGGGCATGAGTGGAATATTTGCCTAACTTAGGAGGAGGATTCCAGTCTGAAAGAATGGCAAAGACAAAGTCCTTGCTTATGTTCTGAAGCAAGCAAGGAAGGCAGTATGGCCATGGCAGAGTGAAAGCACGGGGCAAAGAGAATAAATGAAGTTGGAGAGGCTGCTGGAAGCCAGAATACATAGAACTGTGCAGGGTGTCCTGATGACATTTTACTATAAATGGCACCAGAGGTATCTGAGCAAGAAAAAAAAAAAAAAAAAAAAGGACTGGGTTTGACTTTTATGTTGATGGTATTACACTGGATGTTGGGTCGAGGACAATTTGAAGGTGGGCAAAGATTGAACAGGAAGACCAGTTAGGAGGCTTTTGCAATAATCCAAGAGAGAGATGATAGACCAGAAAGGTAGTGGACATACCATTCGTTGGACAGAAAGTGGTGAGACAGGATTTGTTGAAGGGTTATTGAATGAGGGTCGCCAAAGGACAAGAGAAGTTTGACATGATTCCCAACATTTTGGCTTGGGAAATGGATGGCTGAAGTGCCAATTAAGGGAATGAAG
The DNA here is from genome assembly GCF_964656455.1 of Halichoerus grypus. Classification (NCBI taxonomy): domain Eukaryota; kingdom Metazoa; phylum Chordata; class Mammalia; order Carnivora; family Phocidae; genus Halichoerus; species Halichoerus grypus. The sequence goes on from NC_135715.1 coordinate 90,043,742, forward strand.
AATGTGGGACAATCTGGATAAAATACAAACTCGTATATTTATCTCACTTATCTGAGGAAGGATTGTGAGTTTTAAATGGTGAGAATATGTCATTATTTGAAATCTATATTGTCTCTAATCTATCTGTAGGTGTGTGTGTGTGCACACATATATGCCACATGTATATAACTTATATCTATGCCACAGATAGAAAGATAAATATCTGCGATGTTGTACATTAGCGTGAGAGGGGCTGTACACTATAGATCGTGCCCAGATTCGTAGCATAGATCTGGAGCCGAACAGTCAGATCCCACGTCTTCCATTTACCAGCTTTGTAACCTTTGTCAATTCATTTTATGTCTCAATACATGAGTTTCTTAATTATTGTGAAGGTTAAATAAATTAATGTGGAGTTCAAAAAATAGTTCCTCATACCTAGTGGGGGCTATGTATGTGATACTTGCATCAAAACTGAAAAACTCTATGAATGTGAGAACCATGGAATAGCAGGGATGCTACCAAAATATATCAACAAAGGAGGCAGGATACCTAGGACGTGCCCTGAAAAATAAAATTCCACCCACACACACGAATTATTTTCTGATACAGTACAAAAATCATTACTATGCTTACAGTCTATTTCTTTCAATGAAATACTCATTTTAGATTCTTAAATATTGAGTACAAGGGAAGTTACAGTGATATTTTAGGTTAGGCAATTAAAATGTTATATAGTATTTAATACACTGATAAACTAATAATAGGTGAATGACTTTCATATGTAAATTTCATGTAAATATGAAGGCATTACAGCTGTTATTACAGTAATGGAAAGAAAGCTTCATCTCATGACATATTATGTACACCAGCATAAATTTATACTCTATACTCCGAGGTTCCATTTCGGGTTTAGGGTGTGTTTTATTCCACAAACTCTAATCCTTATTCCCTAAATTGCATTTTTTTATTTCAAAATGTGGAATATTATATACCAACAGCAATAAGACCTCCTACAGAACATTAAAATGTCAGATAGTGGGATTATGAGTTCCTTGTTTCCTCTTTCTGTATTTTTTTATAGTTTCTATAGAGAGTCTTTATTCATTTTATACTCAGAAACATATACCTATTTTTTGAAATTAAACAACTGGAAAGAAGGTTTGTAACTAAAAAGCAATCTATAACATATTGGGATAGAAAAATCTGCTAAAAAAAAGTTTTATGTATTTTTGTTCTGCTTTACTAAACTTAAGTGTATTTTGGTGAAATGAAAAGAGCTGTGATCCTTGTATCTTACTTTTTAGATACTATGCAGGAAAATCTATTTGAGGAAAAAAATCAGTCTATAATCAGAGTAAGGATTTCTGTACCAACCTATCATAGACACCAAACAAAGATTTATTTGGAGTATACATTTTACCTCTGATGCACTGAGTAAAATTATAAAATACATGAGAGAAAGTACTAAATTATATGAAAGGTTTTGCTACATAATACATGCCCTTGAGTAACTAACTTCTCTTTATCTCAATTTTGTCATCTAGAAACTGAAATGAATGTTCTGTATCATCTCTGATAATCTAAATAGTTGAGTTCAATAGGGGTTCTTATAGTTTATCAAGTACAATCTCAAACTAAATTCCACTTAACATTTTCCCCTGCTTGTGTAGATATATGTACGAAATCAAGCAAGCAAATTGTGTAAAGAATTATTTAGATCTGTCAAGAACACATACACATATGGATATACACATCACTTTCTGAGCAATCTAGCCTAAATTTATTTAGGTTTACAGATTTAAGATGACTACAAAATGACTGAGAATTGAAAGGAGGTACAGCTATGAATGAATTACTAAGCAATACATCAACTTGAACCAGGAAAATCAAATGTAATTCTTCTTTTCTATTCACTGTATTTGTATACAGTGCAATTCATAAGGAGGGGAAAAGTCATTCTTTCACTTCAAACAAGTTTCTACTGCTTCCTCATCAGAGGTTATTCTGGATAAACATGCTTATGTACCACAGTGTGCTCATACTAGTGAAGTTTTTGATTATTTTTTTTTATGTACACACAAAATCAAAGGGTTTTTGTCTAGTACTATTCAGCTTCCATTTCTCAGTTTATAGGTAGCTGACACTTATCTTTTGAATGAAGTAGTGTTGTTCTATTTGAAAGGAAGAATGGACAGAATGCTTCTGAGTTTAAAGTTTGTGTTTTAGGCATAACCTATGATGCCTTCAAAGGCTGGCAATACACATTTGTAGGGGCTGTCCTCAACAGCAGCCTATCCTTCTGCTTGACTTGTAATTTTAGCTATTAACAGTTGGTTAGCTGAATTAGGCAACAAAAGTGTTTTGTTTTGTTTCAGAAGATCCCTGAAGTTATGTGCAAGAACCATTTTTATGAAGGGTGAGTGGCTGTAAGAGTAAAAAAGGAGAGACAGTCAAAACAAAATTAAAAATAAAAACAGAAAACACAGGGTCCAAGGAGGCAAAATGAAATGGGAATTAAGTGGGAAAATCACAAAGAAGAGAGGAACTGTTGAAAAGAGTGAAGAAAAGAGAAATTATAGAGAAGAAATGAAAAATCAAAAGTAGCCATATATTATGTCTATTTCACATTCTCTCTAATTTCCACTGGTATTTCTTCACTGTCTCCTCTCAGAACTTTTGTCTTTTTTGTTCTTACTTTCTTTTAATTTTTTTTCCTCTTTTTTCTCTTTTACAAATGGCCCACAGAATGAGAATGAATTAAGAGTTTTGATAGAGAATTACTATATTTTTGCCCAACTCATTTGTTTATTTATTTGTTTTGTATGTTTGCTACTTGTTGGTTGGTTGGTTGGCCATAAAGCCAGACTTTCTTTATGGTCAATGTGGACGTATGAGTGAGTTTTGGCCAATGGAATGTGGGGGAAATACCATGTGTCACTTTCTGGCTGAACTGATTACAAGTGAGTGTAATTTCTCTACTTACTCTTTCAAAAGCCACGTATAAATCAGGAGACTCTAAAACCATAAGACCATAAGGCATACAGGCCACAAAATAGAAGGAGAATGAGTTCCTGATACTACAAGACCAGGGGTATATATGAGATGAATTCTTATGTGATTAAGAATTCCATGTCTATTGAGATTTGGGAGTTTATGCTGCAGTGAGAATTCCCCCAAAATAACTTATTCTAGTTTTTTATAAAACTGGAGACATAAATATTTTACCCATTTAATATTGCATTTATGTTATTTATAGGTATGTAATAAGGACTATTAAAAATCAACCTATCTCAACTTGGAATTATTGCATAACAAAATAACCTTAAGTGAGTTAATGTTTTGGGAAATTTTATAAAAATGTACTTAAAAGAACAAATAAAGAAAATAAAGAAATAAATACATATAGTTAATTTCACTCCAACAAACATAGTGAGTGATTATTATAGGCCAATGTTTGGGATTAGAGTTTCAGTTTATATAAAAAATATTTCTGTGTTAAAAGAGTTTGTCACTCTGTGGAGAGCAAAAGAAAAGGTAAATAGATAGTTTCTGTATAGTATAAATGTAAAGAAGTTAAACTATTCACAAACAAATTCACCAAAAATTTGGTCACATACATACACACATAAAAATATAATAACATTTTCCTTCACTGTTTCAGTCCTCAGACTAATACCTGCCCAAAGTTTGATTTTAAAAAGGGAAAACATTAATGAGAGATGTTTTACTGATAATCTAAGTGATGTCAAAAAAGTGGCTGACATCACATACAGTAGTCGATAATGAAACAATACTTTTTAAGGGATACATCACAGGGCTGGATTGTATACTTTGCCTTCCTAATGCTTTGTTATACATTACATGATGAATTACTATGAAAATAAGATCTCTGTTCTGTTAGAGCTTATTTTCTCCTGCTGCTTCATTCAGTCCTCAATGTGTAATCTTCCATTTGTGACAGTACTAACAGTTGCTGAGGAAGAGGTTTTGATAATGCAAACACAAGATGGGGAATTCAAATAAGTAAAAAAGCAGCAAAATTTGAGGATAAACAACACAATATAAGCAAAAAATCATTTGGGCATGGAAAGTTCTCTATTAAAAACTGTGAGGCTATCTTATAGATAGTCTGTCAAAGTCATTTCAGGGTAGGGTTGTTTACAGACTTTTTGGCTAAGCTATTCTTTTGAGGCTAGTCAAGAGGTAGCATGATGGAGGAGGAGCAAGATGGTGGAGGAGTAGGAGACCTAAATTTCATCTGGTCCCAGGAATTCAGCTAGATAGGGATCAAACCATTCTGAACACCTACGAACTCAACAGGAGATCCAAGAAAAGAATAGCAGCAACTCTCTGACCAGAAAAGCGACGACTTTCTGGAAGGTAGGACATGTGGAGAAGTGAATCTGAGGCAATATTCCGGAAGATAGACAGTGGGGGGAAAGGCCTCCATCAGCTGCTACTGGCAAGTGATAGAGCAGCTGAGCACAAAATCGGAAATTTTAGAAGTCTGCTCCACTGAGGGACGTGCTCCAGTGGCTAAGTGGGGGGGTGGAACCCTCTCTGGGACAGTGTGGTCTCAGGACCCTCGGGGTCACAGAAAGCCCGGGGGTGCCTGAGTGTGGCAGAGCTCCCAGGTATTGGAGCAGGGAAGCCAGCTGCACAGACTGAGCCGGGGAGTGGGCTCTCAGTTTGGGGTTGCCATAAACTGTGATCTGCCATGCAGTCAGGCCACTGCTCTTCCAGCAGGGACCCAACAAGCGGCAGATCCGGGGAGACTCCCCTTCCACCCCTGGGAGGAACAGCATGGGAGTGCACCACAGGGATCTGCCGGGTTTGGAGACTCCACACGGGGTCGGGTGCCAGAGATAGAAATGCTCGGTGATGGGCCAAGTGAGCAAGGAGTGCAGCTGGAGACCGTGGAGACAGTAGTGATTGACTACTTTTCTTGGGGGCACACTGAGGAGTGGGGCCCCAAGTTCTCTGCTCCTCCAGGGCGGTGATTGGGAGGCCGCCATTTTCACTCTCGTCCTCCAAAGCTGTAGGGAAAGCTTGCAAGGAACAAAAGCTCCCGAGAGCAAAACTAAGCAGGTTACTTAGCCCCGACCCAGCAAGGGCGGGACAATTCTGTCTCCAGCAAAGACATTGGGAACCACAGCAACAGGCCCCTCCTCCAGAAGATCAGCAAGAACAGCCAGCCAAGACCAAGTTTACCCATCAATGAGAACGGCCGAACTCCAGTGCTAGGGGAATACTGCACATAGAATTCATGGCTTTTTTACCATGATTCTTTAGTCTTTCAAAGTTAATTTTTTAATTTTCTTTTTTCTTGTTTTTTTAATTTTTCTTTTTCCCTTTTTTAACCAACATCTTATCAATACCTTTTTAAAAAATCTTTTTTATTTTCCATTTTTAGAGTTATATTCTATCCCTTCATAGTAGTTAACTTTATTTTTGATATATATATATATATATATATATATATATATATATATATATAAGTTGTTCTCTCTTTAAAATTTTGAGATATAGTTTCTTCTAACAGACCAAAATATACCATAAATCTCTAGTGTATGGCTTTGTTCTAGTCTCTTGCCTGATCAAATTCTCTCCCTTTTTTTTTTTTAATTCCTCTTTCTTTCTTCAACCAACTTCTTATCAATTCCTTTTATAATATCTTTTATAATTTTCATCATTACAGTCATATTCCATCCCTTCATTGTATTTACCCTTATTTTTGTACATATATAAGTTTTTCTTTCTTTAAAATTTTGGGAGGCACTTTCTTCTAACAGACCAAAATACGCACAAAATCTAGTGTGTGGCACTGATCCATGCACCAGCCTGATCATATTTGATCATATTCTGTTTTTTTTTTAATTTTTTTTCTTTTCTTTTTCTTTTTTCTTTCTTTCCCTTTCTTTTCCCCTGGTTTCAGGTCTCTTCTTATTTGTTTAGTGTATATTTTTCTGGGGTTGTTGTTATCCTGTTAGCATTTTGTTCTCTCATTCATTTATTCTCCTCTGGACAAAATTACAAGATAGAAAAAATCACCTCAAAAAAAAAACAAGAGGCAGTACCAACTGCCAGGGACCTAATCAATACGGACATTAGTAAGATGTCAGAACTAGAGTTCAGAATGACGATTTTAAAGATACTAGCTGGGCTTGAAAAAAGCATGGAAGATACTAGAGAAACCCTTTCTGGAGAAATAAAAGAACTAAAATCTAACCAAGTAGAAATCAAAAGGCTATTAATGAGGTGCAATCAAAAATGGAGGCTCTAACTGCTGGGATAAATGAAGCAGAAGAGAGAATTAGTGATATAGAAGACCAAATGATGGAAAATAAAGAAGCTGAGAAAAAGAGAGATAAACAACTACTGGATCAAGAGGGCAGAACTCGAGAGATAAGTGATACCGTAAGATGAAACAATATTAGAATAATTGGGATCCCAGAAGAAGAAGAAAGAGAGAGAGGGGCAGAAGGTATATTGGAGCAAATTATAGCAGAGAACTTCCCTAATTTGGGGAAGGAAACAGGCATCAATATCCAGGAGGCACAGAGAACTGCCCTCAAAATCAATAAAAATAGGTCAACACCCCAACATCTAATAGTAAAACTTATAAGTCTCAGAGACAAAGAGAAAATCCTGAAAGCAGCTCGGGAGAAGAGATCTGGAAACTACAATGGTAGAAACATTAGATTGGCAACAGACCTACCCACAGAGACCTGGCAGGCCAGAAAGGATTGGCATGATATATTCAGAGCACTCAATGAGAAAAATATGCAGCCAAGAATCCTATATCCAGCTAGGCTGTCATTGAAAATAGAAGGAGAGATAAAAACCTTCCAGGAGAAGAGGTAGCATGATATTGGTATGAATAACATTTCAGAATCCAAAACATTTAGATTCTGATTCCATGACACTCTTACTTGAATTACCTAAGTTCTGAGCCCCACCTACATCACCTGAATAGAGGAATTATTAAACTCCTTACTATTTCATTGAGATATTTATGTAGGTAAAGTGCCTTAATTAATGGTGGTTTCTATGAACAGGATTCATTCCTTCCATGGATCTGTTGGTAAAATAGCTGTATTTTTCTCTCTCTCAATTTCAAGCAAAGGAAAGATGATCATAAGTCATAAGCTAAGAATATTCTTCTTAGTGATTTTGTTGTCTAGCAATAAACAGTATGAAACCATCATGGCCAGGTATTATTAAAAAAAAGAAAAAGAAAAAGAAAATAATAACATCACCACAGTTCTACTAAAAAACCCATAACCCCAGTTTTCTGTCCATTAGGAAAAGTCAAGCAGAGTATAATCTGCTTTTTCCTGGTATTTTCATTTTTTTGTCTAATGGTGCTAAATAAATAAATGTTGAAGTCAAATCTATAAAGTAAGAGTCTTACTTCATCTGAATTAATCAGTCAATTAATCAGCAAGTATTTGTTCAATTCTGGCTGGATGTGAGGCATAGTGATGGCTGTCAGAATGGATAAGGAAAAAAAAAAGATTTATTGCCAGATAATGTCCCTATAATATGGCCTAGAATATTTCACATAATAAAGACAAGTATCATCATCCCCATATGACAAGAATAAATATGCAGTCCCAGTAACATGACCAAGGAATGCCTTGCTTAGAATGAAAGGCTGCTCTTGAGTTCAAATCCAAAATTATCTGTCTACATAATTAGCCCTCTTATTCCAATTACTCACACTTTACCCATAAAGCAAAATACCTGCCCTAAAGAAGTTTATCAACTAGTGGGTTAGATGCATTATGTACACAAAAAAGTTAATTAGCTTTGCTAGGCTCCAAAGCCTAGCACTTTGGGACACTTGGGAAATTTCAGAGGAAAAAGAAACAGAGATGATCTGAAGCCTGGCTATTTAGGATTGTGTAGGATTTTTTATTGTCAGAAGAGGGGGGGTGTGGAAACACCGCAGGTGGGAAAAGCGCCTGGAGAAATGAGGCAGAGGAAAGCACAAGGCATGTTTCAGTAGACCGTGAATACAGCAATTTGACTGCAACAGTTGTTTAACTTGAGAAACTAGTAAAACATAATAACAATAAGGTCTGAAACAGAAGCGATGACTAAAATGTTATTTTTATTTTAGACCTCTTTGGGATTATTTTCTGACTTAATAGTTATTGTCTGAGTCTTCAAAGAGTGTATGCTTTATTTTGAAAATCAAATATTACTAAAACAAGTGACACAAATATGTAGCAGCTCATGACAATTTGTTTTTGTGTGGTCAGGGTTTGCCCCTTGTTATGACCACCTCCAAATCCGCTGCATGTGGTATTCATATCATATGACTCAGGCTAGGCTAATCATAATGCCTATTCTTTTAAATAAGTGCTTATCCTGGGTTGGCTACAGGAAATAAGCAAATCCGATGGAACTGCTATGTTTAGTGTAAATACTCTATCCACCAAGCCTGCTATTGGTTATACAAACAAAGTGTAATTATAGAAAAAAAGAAATGATGCCAATAAGAGGGAAGTGGGGAAGCAGAGTCAAAAGATAACAATGTGAAAGGGAGAGAGACATATACACAAAGAGACAGCGAGAAATATCTATCTATCTATCTATCTATCTATCTATCTATCTATTTAGGATATATATATATATATATACATATATACATATATATATATATATATATATATATATATATATATATATATATATATATATATATATATTTAGGATCCCTGAGCCCAGCAGTTCTGAAAACCAAAAAATTCAAATACTTACATAAGCATTAATTTTCATTTTTCCCTTTGATATGGTTTGAGTAGGGTTTCTGTCCTTTATGTTGTAGCTAGAAACTTCCTATTTAATTAAAACATTATAGTTAAAATTGTGTGATTCTAGTATGTATTTTAAGACACTTTAATAGAACAAAATTAACGTGAGTAGTCTGGGAATCCTGAGGAAGATGGGAGAGTAAGCATCACACATTCCTACACAGCTCTACACACAGAATGGAAGTAAAATATTTAAAAATATACTTAACTGAATTCATAACCATGATTAAAAAGAAAAAGGAAAACACGAGGGGGGGATTTCTGCTCTTTAGCCATGAAGAAACAAGATGTTCTAAAATTACCCTTGCACTATAACAACTAGGTAAAGGAGAAAATAAAGGAAATGACTATTTCCGGACACTATACCACATGCAGCACAGGGCTGTAATTCACAAAAAAAAGGGAAACAAACTGAATGAGCAACACAACTGCCTAGACATCCTGGCTGGAGGTAATTCCCATACTACATTCAAGGCAGGAGGAACTCAGATCACATTTGGAAATCTCACTGAGTTGGGGAAACAGAGCTTGGTATTTGCAGAGGCCAAGACGACCAGGAAATGTTCAGAGAGGTAAAAAGAGCCAGATAAATAAAGCTCCAGAAATCTACATAGAGGCCCAGGAGTCTTTTCCTGAATATAGTACACACATACATAGCATAAAATCCTGTAAGACTGAACAAAACAAATTTCAAGGAAAGAATAATTACACAGAGTGATAAGAAACAATTCTCAAAGGTCACACAGGGTCAGGAATTGTTGGAGTTTCCTTCAGCCACCATGTATTGAATATACTGGGCCTTTGGTTCATGCTTTAAAAGGGATTCTAAATTAGCTCTAGAATACAGCCTATTCTAGTTCTACCCAAAGCAAGTTTAAGAACAAACCTCAAGAGGATTAAACTAATCTAAAAGTAATTTGACTGCCTGACAGAGAAATTGCCACATTCTTTCACTCTTTAGAGGAACACAAAATAGTATAGGATGCAAAAACTAGAAATCCCCAATGTTCAACATTCAATGCCAAAGTGCTAAAATAAAGAATCAAAAAATATCACTCGAAACCAGAAGTTTGTTTGTTTATAGATATTAATAGAAACAGACTTAGAAATCACAGAAATGATAGAATTAGCAGAAAAGAACATTAACACAGAACTGTGAGAATGATCTGCATGTTCACTGATGTAAAGAAAAAGGAACATGAAGAACAAGTGGTATAAAAAAATAACTGAATTAACTTTAGAGATGGAAACACAATACCTGAAAAAACCCAATGGAAGTGATTAATTCCAGATTAGACACTGTAGCAGAAAAGAAGAGTGAACTTTGAGTTTCCTCATTTTTTTTTAATATCCTCATCTGTTACTTCATATGGTAACAATACAAAGTATTGACATGAATGCCAGAGAGAAGCAAAGACTGGGGAAAAACAAGGCAAAGAAGGAGAGGAAGGAAGGGGAGAGGGAAGAGGAGGAGGAGGGAAGAAGAAGGCAGCGTTACTGACATTGGGACATTAACAGGTGACTCTGCTATGGGCTGAATGTCTGTCCCCCCAAAATTCACATGTCAAAGTCTAAATCCCCAGTGTGATTTGTGATTTGGAGGTGGGTGGGGCCTATGAAAGGTAATTAGGTCCTGAGGGTGAACGAAGAGCCCAGAGCTACCTCCCTCCACCATATGAGGATCCAAGAGCAGAGGACTGTCTGCAAACTAGGAAGTAGACCTAACCAGACACTGGATCCATCTGTACTTTTGATCCTGGACTTCTCAGATTCCAGAACTATGAGATATAAATGTCTGCTGTTTAAACCACTCAGTCTGTGGTATTTTGTTACAGCATCCCAAACTGACTAAGACACTAACATATATATATATATAATCAGAGTCCTCAAAAGACAGGGCAGGATGAGACATAGCTCTGTATCTGCATATATCTATATCTATATGTGAATCTAGATCTATATCTATCTACCCACCTATCTATTTACGAAAGAATAATGAATGGAATGTTCCCAGATTTGAAGAAAACAATAGCACCATAGATCAGAGAAAGTTCAAGCGCACGTGCACACACACACACAAGAAAATTAAAAAATCTATACCAAGGTGCATGTCAATTTCTTAAAAAAAAATTGTGATAAGGAAAATGTCTAAAAAATACAAATTACTTTTATGAAATATGACTATCAAATGGAAAATTCAAATAATTCAAGAATATGAATCAAAAATAGCATATTTGTTGGCTACAATGCAATGGAATTATAAATAAATAATAAATGAGAAACAAAAATGCTAATATATTTGGAAAATAAATAATGCCACTTTAAATACTTCATAGATTAATGAGGAACTTGTAATAAAATTTGTAGATTCAGAATTGAATGATTATAAAATCAGCACATAAAAATAATCCCACATATCTAAACTGTTTTTTTGAAGTAAATTTATTTCTTTAAATATACATATTATGAAATGAAACAGGGGCGCCTGGGTGGCTCAGTCGCTAAGCGTCTGCCTTCGGCTCGGGTCATGATCCCAGGGTCCTGGGATCGAGCCCCGCATCGGGCTCTCTGCTCCGCGGGAAGCCTGCTTCTCCCTCTCCCACTCCCCCTGCTTGTGTTCCCTCTCTCGCTGTCTCTCTCTCTCTCTGTCAAATAAATAATAAAATTAAAAAAAAAAAAAAAAAAAAAAAAAAAAAAAAAAAAGAAATGAAACAAATGATTTAAGAAATCACTTCAAGAAAAATTTAACCCTCAGTTGAAGTAAATAGACTTTGCTATAACCAAAGATTACTAATTAATAGATGGAAATTAAAAAGTAAATCTATAAAATCCATGTAACACCACTGACTAAAAAGTCCAAAAGAATTTTGAATATTCAAAAGAGCAAAACAATTCTGAAAATTAAGGACACAGAAAGAGATCAAAAAATATAAAGATACAGTGATTTAAATAATCACAGGATTGACATAGAAATAGATTAATAAAATAACGAAGAGGTAGCCCCTCCGAATCATAAATCTGTGGGGACTAAAGCAGTTTTAGAAGCCCCAATTGAAAACAAAATACCAAAATTCTCTTCCGTTGTTGATTTGAGTACAATTGAGAAATATGACAATGAATGTAGAGAGATGGACGCCAAAATGCCAGCTTAGCTTCTTTGGACCTAATGAAAGAACTTAACTTGTCACAACCATATAGAAAAAGAATATGTCTGCTCCAGCAAAATAGAACATAACAGAATAAAACCCTACCAGCAAATCCTACTTCTATCCCAGAAACTCTCACATGTAAGCCCAAACATAAAAGAGCAAGAATGTTCATGGCACCATAAAATGACAATTCAGACACACCTTATAACTGAGCCCAAATAATGCATGCACCTATCTACATTTTCCAGAATCCCTTACAGTTAGATGAGTTTCATGTGACTAATCCTGACCATCAAATATGAGAAAAGTGATGAAAATTACCACTGTGCTTCCTCTATCCCTTTCTTGTCCAACCACAGTAAATTTGGAAGCAACACCTTCCTGACTGAGGAGTTAAGAGATGAGGGAAGGCTCCTTGCCCTGCATTTGAGGTTAGTGAGCCAGCAGCAAACCTCTGTGATGCTAAGTGCTCTTTCTAGACCATAATATTGCAGCAGAACCAAGACTATCTTCCTTAATATGCAACTAAATGTCCAACAAGAGAAAGATATAAATTAAATGTGATATATTTATATATCAAAGATAAAATGTAAAGAATGTTCTAGATGCATGCAATTTATAAAAAATAAATGAATAGATGAGCTGATAAAACGTTGACCAAACAAATGTATACAATTGACTCTAGTGTTTCATGGATATATAAAATGCATATTAAAATACAAACCAAATTAATCCCAGTCATTGGTTCTGGGAGTGAGATTTTATGGTAGGAGTCCACAGTAATTTTAACTTAATCTATTATTTTATACTTATTTTATGCAAAAATAACATATGAAGAAAATATGAAAATTATAACCTTTTTATTTAGAAGTAGTAGAAACCCATTAGGAACATGAAAAATAGCATTTTATTTCTAGGTTTCTGTTACATTATTTTATGTATTTTCTGGGGTTTAAAAATATTCTTAAAAAATAAGAGCATGGTAAAGAGAAACATAAGTGGGAAGGCCTAAAAAAAAAAAAAGTTAGAGAAGTTAGTGAAAAGATTTTCATGTATTAAGTGATTGATTCTTCAAACAATTTACTGAGAACTGGTATTAGGTAAGAGAGTATCCAAACATCTGGATCTTATCCCCAAGTACTAACGCTATTAGGCAGCCATATCATGTGAAATAAACCTTGAAGTAGTGTCATTGTGTCATGATGGAGTTATTTACAGAATGCAGCAGAAGCACGGGGAATCAACACTCAATAGGTTTGATGTTGTCCACAAAGAACTTGTCCTCGAAAAAAGGTGGTCTGTAATGTGGTTCCTGGAGGGAACTGGTTTCAGAGTAGGAAGATGGTTCAGTTTAAAGGTGCATCTTTTTAAAGGCACGAGTCTATGGGATAAATTATTCAAGAAATTCCAAGTCATCCAGCTTGGCTAGTGATGAGAGTGCATATGGGAAGTAGAAAGTTATTAACCCTAAAAGCATTAGAGAATGCATTGCCACCATCTTAACCTGCAGATATGATCACTTTCTTTCCTACTGAAACAGAATTTTAAAATAAGTATCCACTCTAATACTTACCCCACTTCATTACAGTAATTTATTCCCATGCCTTTATCTCCTGCTTGACGATGAACTTCTTTTGGGGCATAAACATTATCTGACATATATCTGCCCTCTGTGCCTAGCACAAAGTGTGGTGAATCCAAAGTGCTCCATAAATATCGTCCAACCACCCAATGTAAAATTCAACTTCAAAATGTCCTCCTAAGTAAAACTATGCAGTTTAACATAAAAGGAAATTATTTCAATGGCATGCATACATGAGATATTCAAAGATGACACTCCACTGGTATGGGTTAGGTAGTGAAAAGGCTAAGAAGGAGATGAATTTGGCTTTAAATCTTGCTTTGGACCACTTAACTTGCTTTGGAGTATTGCTCAGGCTATTTAATTTTACAATCTCAAATATATGATCCATAAAATTGAGATTAATCATATCTGTGTTTTAGTATTAATAAGATTATATGAAATAAACTACATAGCATTGGGTCTCCAGTAAATATAATAAAAGATTCGAGCTAACTCATGCAGACATCTACTAACTTTTAGTAGAAGTTGAAAAATTCTCTTTAATAAGTGTAGAAAAAAACAATAGTTGAAATGCGCAATGGATATGTGGAGGTCAGTTAGGAAACATATTTGAGCAAAGTAGAAGGAGAATGTAGAAGACACAATGGAAAGAATAAATGCTTCCCCATTTATAAAACTTGTGGCCAGGAGAAAAATCTTAATCTCTCATGAGTTTCCTCACAAGTAAAGTGATGTTAACAATGTTGCCTGTATTATTTAAGGATTACACGAGATAGGTTTGTCACACACCTTAGGTATCATCCTGATTGTGTTCAATCACTGTTCCCAGATCCAGTTTAGACGGGAGCAAAGAATAGTCATTATTTAATTGCTTTGTTTGTCTGTTTTGTGGTTTTATTCATCTAATCACTTATTTTTGTTTTCATGCTAAGGAACAGCTCTGTTTTAAGTTGTCTTTATATGTCTCTTGAGAGGGGCGCCTGGGTGGCTCAGTCTTTAAACGTCTGCCTTCGGCTCAGGTCATGATCTCAGGATTCTGGGATCGAGACCCGCATTAGGTTCCCCGGTCCGCGGGAAGCCTGCTTCTCCCTCTCCCACTCCTCCTGCTTGGGTTCCCTCTCTCGCTATATTTCTCTCTGTCAAATAAATAAATAAATAAAATCTTTAAAAAATAAATAAATAAATAAATAAATAAATAAATAAATAAATAAATAAATAAAGTAAATGTCTCTTGAGAAAACCTCTCATACAACACATCTTTTTACATTCTGATGCTGTAAGAAGGCAATGTCTGTTTTTTTGAGAGTCACGGATGCCGGTGGGATAAATGACAACCTGTTCTCTAATTAATTAAACAAGCTCTGTGCACTTCCTCTCATTTCTGGTAGCCATGAAGGCAGGCTTTTTTGGTTACCATGTTGACTAAACAAACAGAGGCTTCTGTCTGGCTGCAGCAGTGAAGCCCTTGGGAGTAGAGCAATTGTTTTGCCAACAAAGTTGAACTTTGGCCTTGTTTATTACCAGCAATGTGTTACCTCCTTTGTGAGGAAAGCAGTTAAAACTTACTAGGAAAGGTCAAAGAGATTCTCCAACATCTGATAACCTTTAAACAGGTTTTCTAAGAGGGAGATAGATTAATCCAATTTCTAATAGAAACAAGTGGCTGAGAATATCCAGTGAATATGCAGTCTAATTGCTCTCTAAAAATAAAAAATAAATATGGAAAAAATAAATGAATATTGAGGAAAGTAAACTTATTTCAGGAGATATTATGAGAGTGAACATCAGAAGGTAGCCCATATAATTATCAAAAGGTTGAGAAAATGTGCTATTGAAGTAATTGAATCACAATTCATTGCTTTGCAGCATTGAGAAGATGAAGAGATGCTAGAATGAGCTCTCAAGGCACAAAAGACATGCAGGAATCTTAAATGCATATATACATCTAAGTGACAGAAGCCAATCTGAAAGGGCTACATACTATATGATGTTCTGAAAAAGGAAAAATTATGGAGACAGTAAAGAGATCAGTATTTCCCAGGGGTTCCAGAGGAGGGAGAGAGGCTTAAACAGGTGGAGCATAGAGGATTTTTAAGGTAGTGGGATTATTTTGTATCATACTGTAATGGTAGAAACATGCCATGTGTACATTTGTCAAATCTTGTAGAATGCACAACACAAAGAATGAACCCTAATGTGAACTATCGGACTTTAGTTATTAATAATGGATCAATATTACATCTTCAATTGTAGCAAATATACTACACTAATATTAATGTTAGTAATAGAGGAAATGGAAGGGTGAGTATCTGGGGACTCTGTACTTCACACTCAATTATTCTGTAAACCTAACACTGCTCAAAAAAGTCAATTTTTGAAGAAATGATGCTGGAGGAGTGCAGATCTGCAAATGTGACAACCACGATGATGATGAGTTACAAGATAATTTGCAAATACAGAACTATATATTAGATTCGAGGAAAAAACAGAAACAGGGCCAGGAATTCAAACAGCAAGTTTAAAAGTATTAAAATCCAGAAGAGAACTGATAGGAGAAACAAGGTATCAAAGAGAATGTATGAGCCCCCAGAAGTTGGAACAATCATCAGGATAACTGGGGCCAAAGAAAAAGATCAAATGAAGAATAAATGAATGTCAGTGAATCCTTTGGCAGGGTCAACTGACCTGACGAACATGGAAAAAGTTTATATATATATATATATTTTTTTTTCAGTTTTACAGAATTTGACAAAATCTTTTATGATAATTGTTTAAATGAAATCCAGAATTGGGTGAATTAATTACCAGCAGTGTTAATAATTAATGGATTTATAGTGAAGTTTTAAGTGATAAATGACAACTCTCTAACTTCAGTTCTGTCATTCATGAAACAAATGAGGGAATGACATTACTATATAAGGGACATCAAATGTATTGTGCGAAATGCATTAATCTAAATAGATGCTGAAAAGTTGGTGTAATGATATAAATCTAATAAAACAATATTCACGAGGGATAAGATAGAAATAACACACTTGCAACCAAAACTCAGCTTTATTAGCAAAAAATGGGAGATATGGGCACCATGGGAACTCCAATTTAAAGTGTGTGTGTGTGCAATATCTACCAATAATATATATGTCAATAATAGATAAAATATACCAGAATGGAATCATATGTATACCCAAAAACAAATGCAATTTTTAGTTCATATTGCTATACATATTTCTAGAAGCAGAGTCTAGGAGAGATAGGATCCAGAGAAACCTAAATTTCGTAAAAATATTTAAGAGTACCAGAAAATATATTTTTTCAAAATATAACTGTAATATGTCCACCTATAGCTATTATGATTTTAGTTCATATTATGGACGTATTTTTAGAGCTTGAGAGAAGAAGTCTCTCTCAAATGACCTATTTTCTCACCTTAAAATATAGTTAAAATGGAATATGTTCAAGGAATAGTAAACATGATGATGAAAGTGTTCATAATATGTTTGAGTAGGAAAGGCTAAAGGAATTGGAGATATTTACCCCATAGGGAAAGTTTCTGGGGAAAATGGTATGTCCTCAAATATCTGAAGTTTTCACTTGGAATTGGGATACTTTATCTTTGTGATTTTAAATATGCAAAAAAAAAAAAAGAAATTTTAACTTTTACTTAAAGTAAGAATAGCTCACATTCTATAGTATAGAATTAGTCATAAAGAAGCAAATGTGGATTTTCAGAGGATTCACCTCCTCACATCGCCAAACACTCCATTTTCTTCTGTGTTGACCATGAACATATCAAAGCCCTTTATTATCCTCCTGGATCAAAATGTACTAGTAAGGTTAAAAATTACATGTACTTCTCATGATATCGAAGAAAATAATTACGAGTTCATCAATGGTCATAAAATATGCTAGGCTCAGGAATAGATACTGTGGAAGGCTCTAAAAGATATCATAAAGTTACAAGGGGAGGGTATGAATTCATGTCACATTTCATGTGACCAGTGAAACCAGTAACATTTTCCAACTCTGTGATACATTTTAAGATGCATTGATGAGAGACAGAAAAGCAGGAGAAAGAATAAAAAGCTATTTGGCCTTCAACATTTATCCAAAATTGATTATCACGTTTTCTTATGGTTCCTATTAAGACTCTGGAAGGTTAACATTCATTAACATTCTCAAACCACTCACTTTAATTTAAACCCGCGGGGTCCCCCTCTACTCTTTAATCTGGTTTCTAATGATGCCTTTCATTGGTTCTGGCATGGACCTACTTTTATTCCATGCATCAACCCAGAGGATAATGAAGGATAGCTTTCTCAAGGTCACTAACCTTATTAATATCTTTAATGTAGCCTATCTCCACAGTCAGTTGCTGGAGGTAAACCACAGTGAGAGGAAGGATCGCATGATTCACTACATTCTATCACTATGTCAGCATTTTGTCCATCAATCCTTAGCACAAATATCCCAAATACTCATCAACAATCTTACATCCCACTGTGTTCTTCAATTACTGGATTCACCTAGGCTTTCAGACATTACATCTATAGAGAATTTATGAGGAGTTTAGCATCTGCTAATACTTTTTAAAAAGATTTTATTTATTTATTTAAGAGAGAGAGGAAGAGAGAGCATGAGGCAGGGGAGGGGCAGAGGAAGAGGGAGGAGTAGACTCCCTGTTAAGCAGGAGGCCGGAGGTCTCCATCCCTTGACCCTAAGATCATGACCTGCCCGAGACTGAGCCACCCAGGTGCCCCCATCTGCTAATAATTTTAAATGACTGATATGAGATCACTCTTCTCTCCCCCACAAAAAACAATTTTAACACTAAAGGTGCTGCAATTTTGTAATTTTATGGACAGAACTCAAGAATCAAAGAAAATTCTAGTGAATATGTGTGTGTGTATAAATATTTTCTGTGTATCTAAATAAATCTAAAAGGAAATAGAACAAAATGGTAATAATGATAATCTCCTTTAGAGATTTAAATAAATGTGATTTGTGTTTTGTTTTACATAATTTTCTCCATTTCATAAATATTTTGCAATGAACTTCCATTATTTGTACAATGAAAGAAAACAGCCAACCCTTTTCAAAGCAAAAACAGATATGTATATGCATATCCATATCTATATCTGTATGACATAATGTATCCAAATCACTAAGAGCGACAATTTTAAGGAGTTGGAATTTGGTTGATTTTTTAACTTGTCTAACTTTGCTAACATGTAAGTATATTGCTATTATAATCTAAAAAAAAAAAAAAAAAAAATAAGTTCAACAAAGAGAAACGAGGAATTGTGGGTCAATTTAACAAATGTAAATTATTTACAAAACTTCGGCTATTTCTTCAATTTGACTCCCCCACTAGGACACACATTCCCACACAATTTTTGGCTCTTCATGAAGAATCACTGCTTTGTGTTAAAAACTGTATGCCAAGGGGTGACTGGGTGTCCCCAGTGGTTGAGCAACTGACTCTTGGTTTCAGATCAGGTCATGATCTCATGGGTCACAGGATTGAGACCCGTGTTGAGCTCCGCACTCAGGGGGGGAGTCTGCTTGAGATTCTTTCTGCTCCTCTCCCCCGCTCTCTCTCCCTCTCTCTTTCTCTCTTTCTCTAAAATAAATAAATAGATATTTAAAAACTGTATGCCTGGTATGCACAGAAAGGGACCTTCTTCTCCTGAGGCTCTGATGGTAAGAAAGCCAGATAAGCCAATAGTAATACGATGCCACTAAGGAGGTACTATATATGCACAAAGAGCTGTCACAGCACAGGGAGACAGACACTGTTTTACCAGTGATATTTAAATCAACATGGTGGTATTTGGACGGGGTCTTGATGGATGTCTATGCATCTACCAGGGACATAAGAGAATTGTGCCTCTATCAGGCAGGGGAACACTATGTACAAAAATATAAGAACATTAAAAAATATATAGAAAGAATACTCTCTCTTTTTAAGATTATTTTATTGATCTTTTAAAGAAATATATACATATATATAATATGTATTTCATGTATATAATGTGTCTGTCTATCTATCTATCTATCTATCTATCATCTATCTATATCTAATTTCCAGAAGTAGAACTAAAGCAGCTACTTTTCTCTCATGATAAATGAACATTTCTATAGACACACAGATCATGAAAAAGAATTAAACATTCACACTAAAACTGCCTTCTGTTTCTCAACAGAAAATGAAGGAGAAGTAACTAGGGAACAGCATTAAGGTTTTCAGATACTCACCCATTCTGGGCAGGTTTTGGAAGTGTTGAAGGTAGAGAAAGGGATTCTTCAGAAGTCTGAGACCTTTCTCCTTCTGGCCAAAGTTAGGCCACCACTTCCTTAGGGTATCCCAAGAGGACATAATACCTTACAACTTATCGCTTGTCAATTTATCTAAACCTTGACCAAGAAATCACACACGGGGTTTCTTACTGGAGTGACCAGGCAAGCAAGACCAGACACCCTAATTCCCCTGAGTATGCCAGCTGTCCAGGGAAGGTTTGCTCAGCCTCTTAAGGAGAATCAGACAGTGGGACTCTAACTAAAACCATTTCATTGCTCCAAATATGTACTAGCCAACAATAACACTGAAGCCTTTAGCTTCTAATTGCTTTAGGAAAGATTCTTGCCCAAAGAAAGCAAATCTTATAAAGTATCTATTACTTCCAAAGATCTGGACCCTGGGAAGGGATTTATCTCAGTAATTCTGAACAAAATAGAAAAAGGGTACATAAAGTGTTGGGCACCCAAGTATGATAAATAGATGGATAAATACGTAAAGAAGTAAGTGTGAGAGACAGAGAGATGTTATAAATAAGCCTATCAAACTCCTCAAAGGTATAGAATATCAAATTTGTCGACAAAGGTATATGATAGGGTAATAAGGGCCACACAGTCATATTCTGGATTGTCTAGAGGTAGTCTTGGGTTCAAATGATATCCTTATATAAGACCGTAGCCCAATTAAAGTTCAAACAATAAGACAACTCTACAGTGTTCCTCTAAGAATCAATAAAAAGTTTAGATTTAGCAATAAATAGCACATGTAAGGCACTCATAAAATGTCTTACAAAGTTTTCATTTACTATATTTAGCAAGACCAAGATCAAATTTGTTGTGTAAAATATAGAGAAAGAAACAATTTAAGTGAAACAAAGCACACCACTACTTCATACTTTTTGGGGGTATATGATTCTGCTACACTAAGATGTGATTTTTTTTAAGTCCAGTCAAGGGATCAGTCCCTTACAGCTTCAGTATTTGATGAATATGCTCCAAAAACATGGGAGAGCATGAACATGAAATGCGAACAGTTAGTCCCCACAATAAAAGTGTTGCCAGGGGCTCATTAGGATCTCATGGCAGCAATTTGTATTCACAAAGAATTTTTGTTTCCAGCAAGAAGAGGAACATCAAGATTCAACACATCTATATTGATATCTTAACCCCAGTGATTTTCAAAAGGACTGTGGGTCTACAAAGCTAAAGCCTTCTGGAAGAGAAAGAATATGGTGTTACCAGGAAAGAAAAACCAAGACCAATGGGAGTAAGTGAAGATAATGATGCTCTGATTCTGCAGACCTCATGGTCACCTGGATGGTGATTGCATTCATTTCTTATTGTTACTGAAACAACTTACCACTAATCTACTGGCTTGAAACAACACAAATATCCTATCTTCCAGTTATGAATGTCAGAAATCCAACACCAGACTCACTGGACTAAAACTGCAGTGTCTGTTGTACTAGACCATGTTCTTCCTCAAAATTCTAGGGGAAAATCTGTTTACTCACTTCTTCTAGGTTCTAGAGACTGCCCTCATTTCTTGTCTTATGTACCCTTCCCTCCATTTTCAAAAGCAACAATGACAGTTTGAGTCCCTTTTGTGACACCATTTACATGACCCTGTTTCTATTGTTACATCTCTAATTTTGACAACAACCAAGAACATTTTTTCCACTTTTAAGAATTCATGCTTTTAGATTAGGTTTCCACAAATGAACAGGGATAATCTTCTAATCTCAAGGCTCTTAATCTTAAAGCCCATCTGCAAAGTCCCTTTTGCCATGTTAGATAATATATTCACAAGACCCAAGGATTAGGACCTGGACAACTTTGGGGACCATTATTCTGCCCACTACAGTGACATTACCACCGTATTCTTTTATTTGGCATCATATTGACTTTCTAACCTCCATTTATTATCATTTTTGTTGCCTATTAAGACTTAAAGGGTAGCCTTTTTACCTCATTCAGAGACATATTCACTTATTTAGATATTTAATAAATGACATGTTGCAAACTTCCCATTTATGCTGCCATTGCACTCAGCAATGTTCATTCATTAATACATTTATTTAATTAATATCTGTCTCCTCCACCAAGATCTGGACTGTAAAAACCTTATTTCTTTCATTTAATGGTCTATTCTTAGAAATATCAAGCAAAAATGGGGCTCTCTATATATTCATCAAAAAAAAAAAAAGAATGAATGGTTAAGCAAATATTTATTGTACAACTCTTTGCCAGGGCTCGCTGTTATATATATGAAGGCAGACAGGTGGGCAGATCATCAAAAGAACAGAAAGTATGAGTCTCAGATGTTGTTGCTACAGAAATGATATACAGAAAGTCAGCATGGCCTACTATCCTTAGCCCAGAGTCACCCCATCACCACTGGCAAAAATGACCACATAGAATGCCTTATTACACTTTTAATAATGGAGAAAGCAAAATTAACCCCAGGAGCTGGGAGGTGACATCAAAGAAACTTCAACCAGAGATAAGCAAATGTAGAATTCTGGTGTTAACTCTACCACTTTCCAATTTTGGATATGGCTTAGAGGCTAACCCCTCTAAAAAGGGACAGAGTCTGTCCCTGGAAAAGTCTAAGGATTCCTGATCTTTACTTCTTTTGGAAGATTGATTCCATGACACTGGACCCAGTGATGCAGCTCTCTCAACAGCCCTGACTGTGTCTCCTAGCAGAAAGCAGAAGTGAAGCCATTCTACTTGAAGGTCAGAAAGGCATAAATAGCCAAGGCAAGACCCAAGCCAGAGAAGAAAGAAGGTAATGGATATGAGCTCAGGCAGATGATAAAAAACCCCCTGGGGCATCATCTTTCTCTGGATTGTGCATCTGTCTCTGCACATAATATACATGTGTACCTGCACCCAGTGGATAATAAAACTTTATTTTGTATGACATCTCTCATACTGCACTCCTAAATATTTAATAGAGTTAAATAATGCAGTTACTAAGGAGAGTAATAAGAGGCAG
The DNA here is from genome assembly GCF_964656455.1 of Halichoerus grypus. NCBI lineage: Eukaryota > Metazoa > Chordata > Mammalia > Carnivora > Phocidae > Halichoerus > Halichoerus grypus. Next base: position 90,066,575 of record NC_135715.1, read on the forward strand.
CAGGGGAAAATTAAAAGGCAGTGACAAACAGTAAGAGTTATGTTTTGGGAAGAATCTAAGAATGATCTTTCTTACACTGACTTCCCAGAAAGCAGTCCTGAAGCCAAGAGAAATCAAAAGTATTATTCCTCCCAGAATGTAAAAAGCATTTCCCCGCGGGGTTAGCTCTGTCTCAAAGAGCCCCTATGACCTTGGATGAGACGATTTGGCATTCTGAGCCTCAGTTTCCCCATTTGGAAAGTGGAGCCACAGGTCAGTGGAAATTATGAGGATGAAATTTGCTAAGATATGCAAGATATGTAAAATGGCTTTGAAATGTGTATTATGCTAAGCAAATTCCCTCACTGGTAACAGGAAATCAGGTGAGGAGATCAGAACAAGATATACACATAAGGCATGAAGAGTCTAGAGTGATAGCTTGAAAGATTAGCAAGGTGGGGATTAATATCATTTTACATGGAGACACACCAGGAAATCAATTCCAGAGGAGTTTGGAGTCATTTTGTGAGACAAGTGGCTGGAAGACAGGGCATCACATGAGCTCTGGTAAATGAGGGATGAACTCTCCATCCGCCCCCCTCCCCATAGCTTTTATTTTTCTACTGACGCCCAATAGTGCCTTGATATCAGGACAATATATCTCTTCATTATTCTCATGGGTCTTTTCACCATCTGAATAATTTGCACCTTCTCAACTCTTATCATGCAGTTTTTAACAGGCTTGCAATCGTCTCGTTACCTACATTTCTTAAAAAAAAAAAAAAAATTATCCTTAATTGTGTGGCTCAAAACTTACCTCTCCAAAACTCCTGCAGGTGTCAGCACCTCTAGAAAACTTCCCTGACCTATAAAGACATTCTTTGTCTCAAATTATATAATAGTCGGTTATCAAAGGGTGTTCCCCCCTCCCCCAGTGGCATTAGCATTCCATTCGGATTTATTAGAACATAAGTACTAAATGCCACCCCAGACCAATGCCGCATAATGGAATCCTAATATTCCAGGATGGAACATGAAAGAAGCTGACCCAGTAGAGGGCGTCACTGAATCCTATGGCATTAACTGTTTTTTCTCCTGAGAATATTCTTTCCCTTTAAGCATGGATTCTCAAACCTCTGTGTGCAACAGGATCACCTTGAAGGCAGAAATGAGAAGGCTTATGGCTAAAGCAGATGATGACGGGCCCAGAGTTTCTGACTTACTAGGTCTAGGGGGATTGAGAATTTGAATTTCTGAAAAGCTCCCAGGTGATACTGATCTTTTAGTTCTGGAACCACACTTTGAGAACATAGCCCTTGGGGATCTTCTTCACATGGTGCATTTTCCAACACTCATTCAGGCTTCAGTGGACATGCTAGCCTCAGCGAAGTGAGGATGAAGAGCCTTCTCTATTTCCCTCTGGCGTAACTGAGAATAGATTGGAACCATTTAAAAGGTCCAAGCAAAAAAGAAAAGAAAAAAAGGGAAGGGAAGGGAAGGGAAGGGAAGGACAGCTAAGAGAAGGGGAGGAGAGGGAAAGGAGGGGAGGGGAGGTGAGGAGGTGGGGAGGGAGGGAGGAAAGAAAGAAAAAGACGAAGTACATCTAGCTCAGTAATTTGGTTTTCCCATTTCCAGTTGTTTCCTTACAGTGTGTGGCCCCCAGTTTAGCTTCTGGCCTACGCTGAGTAACAAAGGTGTCTTCCCTGTAAGCTGGGGGCAGCTCCAAGAGTGCTCCATACCTCAGTACCTGGGCTGAGTGTCTCTTTTATGTTTACTTCAGCTAACTGTCCTTAACTTCATAGTACTTATCATGCTGTATTTTTTTTTTTTTTTTTTTTTTTTTTTTTTTGTCATTGAGATGCAGCTAACAAACTAAATTGCACAAACCTTAAATGTTTCTTTTTTAGGGTTTAGTCAATTGTATAAAACTCTGTAGACACTACCAAAAATAGATAGAACACTGTCATCCCTCTTGAAAGTTTTGGTCATACTCCTTTCCAGTCAATAGTAATGCTCTTTCTCCTGCAACTATCTGATATTTATCAGCATAGATTAGTTTTGCTTGTAGTTATATTTAACACGAATGATATCATATCATATGTATTCTACTGTGCTGAACAAGCTATTATCACTTAATATTTTCATATTCATATATGTGCTGAGTTGAATTGATAATTTTTTAATTGTTATGAAGTATTCAACTGTACAGATACAGCACCATTCACCATTCACAAGCAGAACATTTTTTTTCCAGTTTTAGTCTGTTACTATTAAACTTGGTGTGAACATTCTCAGAACAATCTTTTTGTGAATGTGCATGCTTTTACTTCTGTTAAGTCAATTATTGGGAGTAAAATCACTGTCTCACAAGGTAGGTTAATGATTAACTTCATAAGAGTATACCCCACATGGTTCTTCAAAATGATTGAACTGTTTTTGACCCCATCATCAATGTATGAGTTTCAATTATACCATATCCTGAGAAATATTTGTCATTAGCTTTTTTAAAAAATTATTCATTCTGGCAGGTATGAAATGGAATATCATTGTGATTCTTATTTGCATTCCCTGATTCCTGTGATTCTTATTTGCATTCCCTGTATCTTCATGTGCTTATTGACCATTTGTATATCTTTTTTGTGGTAAAACATCTGTATAAGTCGTTTGCCAATTAATTTTTGTATTGTTAGTTATTTATTGCTTTGTAAGGATTCTTTATATAATCTGGATAAAAGTCCTTTTTTATATTTAGCTGCAAATATTTTCCCACATTTTAGTTTTTCTATTCATACTCTTACTAGTATCTTTTGATAAGCAGAATTTTTTTGTTTTGGTAAAATTCAATATAACATTTTTCTTCTTTTATGGTTTGTATTTTCTGTGGCCTGTCCATGAAATTTTTACTTAACATAAAATTATAATTCTATTTCAATATCTAGAAGTTTTATGATTTTGGATTTTATCTTTAGGGAATTGTTTATCTTTAGGGGGAAAAGTGTCAATGTTCATATGAAAACACAAACAATTTTTCTAGCAATATTTATAAAAATATTTTCATTTTTTTCCCTTTTAATTACTCTGGTATAATGATTGAAAATGAATCTATTTCTGAGCCATTTATTCTCTTACAATGATATATTTGTCTATCATACCAATGTCAAACTGATTTGATTATTACAGCCTTACAGTAAGCTTTGAAATCAAGTAGTATAAATCTTCCGACTTCGTTCTTTGTATTGGAGATTGTTTCTGCTAGTTGAAATGTTAGCCTTTCCAAATAAATTTTAGAATTTATTTAAAAATAAAAGCCTGTTAGAATCTTAATAGGGATTCAGTTATGTCTATAGGTCAATTTAGAGTATGAACACATAACAATTTCAGTCACCCTGTTCCTGAGCATATTGTATCTCACCATTTTTATAATTTCTATCAACAAATTTTATAGTTGTCTGGTTTCCTATATATTTTGTTAGATTTATCTGTAAGTATTTCATTGTTTTGATGCTATTTATTTTGTTTAAAGATTATTTATTTATTTATTTATTTATTTATTTATTTATTTTAGGCAGAGAGCGAGAGAGAGAGAGAATGAGCAGAGAGGAGGGACAGAGGGAGAGTGAGAAGCAGACTCCCTGCTGAGCAGGGAGCCTGATGTGGGGCTTGGTCCCAGGACCCTGGGAACATGACCTCAGCTGAAGACAGACGCTTAATGGACTTAGCTACCCAGGCATCACTATTTATTTGTTTATTTATTTATTTTTAAGATTTATTTATTTTAGAGAAAAAGAGAGAGAGAGTGCTCACACATGCACGTGATTGGGGGAGGGGCAGAGGGAGAGAACATTTAAGCAGACTCCCCACTGAGCTGGGAGCCTGATGCGGGGCTGGATCTCAGGACCCATGAGATCATGACCTGAGCCAAAATCAAGAGTTGGATGATCAACTGACTGAGCCACCCAGAAACCGAAAATGATACTGATTTATTTTTATTAATAAAAGTTAAGCACTAATTCATCTCTTTTCTGTGCCATCCTGAGAATTTTGACAAGATATACATTTAACCATAAGTATTATCAAGATGTAGAATAAATCTTCCAAAATTTCTTGTGTGCTCCTTTGTAGTCTATCTTTCCTCCAACCCCTATGACCAAGTAATCACTGATAGTTTCACCTATCAGGAATGCTATGTAGAAAGACTGAAACCTATACTTTTTGATCAGAATGATACATTTGAGACCCTTCAGTGTTTTTATGTATATCACTATTTTTTCCTTCTTATCGCTGAGTGTAATTCACTGTATATTATAATTTGTTTATCATTTACTAATTGAGGGATGTTTGTATTGTTTCCAGGTTGATTAGGTGATTTTGAGTAAAGGCCTTATTTGCATACAAGTTTTCTTCAGTAAGGTAAATAACCAGGAATAACATTGTTGGAACATATAGTAAATATTCATTTAACTTTGATAAGAAATTGTCCATCTGATTTCAAAAAGGACTGCACCATTTTGCAGTCACATCAGCAATGTACAAGAGTCCTAATTGTTCTGAATCCTCACCTGGACTTGATATTGTCAATTATTTGGATGTTTCTACTGTTGACTTTTGAAAGTTCTTTTATATTATATAGTTCTTTATATCATGTAGATACTAGTACTTTGTCATATACATGGTTTGCAAATATTTTCTCATGCTCCATAGTTTTTCTTTTCATCCACTGTGCATGGGCTTTCACATAGCAAAAGTTTTTAATTTTGATGAGGTCCAATTTATCAATTTCTTTCTTTTATCCATCATGCTTTGATGTCAAATCTAAGAAACTCTATACCTAGTCTTAAATACTGAAGACTTTCTTCTTCTTTTTTTTTTTTTCTTTTTTGCTTCTATACTTTTTCCTAAAGTTCTTATAGTTTTATATTCTACTCTTAAGTCTAATTTGACTTAACTTTTGTATATGATGTGAGATTTAGGACAAGGGTTATGTATTCCTCTTCCAGTGGATTTCCAATAGCTCAAGCACCATTTGTTGAAGTTGAATTTCTTTTGCTCCTTTGTCAGAGATCAGTTGATCACATGTATGGGGGGATTCTTCTGGGTATGTTATTATATTCAATTGATCTAAGATTCTATCCTTCCATCAATATCACATCTTTAATACATTGTCTTCGAATCCAAGATGGTAGTATGTCTTTTATTTTTTTAGGTCTTTGATTTCTTTCATCAGCATTTTAAAATTTTCAGCATGTTGATCCAGTTTGCACGTTTGTTAAGAGTAGACCTAAGTAGGGGCGCCTGGGTGGCTCAGTCGTTAAGTGTCTGCCTTCAGCTCAGGTCATGGTCCCAGGGTCCTGGGATCAAGCCCTGCATCGGGCTCCCTGCTCGGCGGGAAGCCTGCTTCTCCCTCTCCCACTCCCCCTGCTTGTGTTCCCTCTCTCGCTGTCTCTGTCTGTCAAATAAATAAATAAAATCTTTAAAAAAAAAAAAAAGAGTAGACCTAAGTATTTCACTATCTTTGCAGCATTTTTAAACGATACTTTTTTTTTTCTTTGAGAGAGAGAGAGAGACAACATGTGCATGTGTGGTATGGGAAGGGGCAGAGGGAGAGAGAGAATCTTAAGCAGGCTCCATGCTCAACCCCACACTGGGCTTGATCTCATGAGCCTGAGATCATGACCTGAGCCAAAATCAAGAGTTGGATGCTTAACCAACTGAGCCACCGAGGCACCCCTGATATTATGTTTTCAATTTTGGTGTCCACATGTGAATTTTGGTATGTAAAAATGTGATGGATTTTTCTGTGTTAATATTGTGTCCATTGCTACACATATATATTCATCCCAGGAGGATATTTTTTAGATTTCTTGGGCTTTTCCACAAGAATAATCATGTCTTACCATCTACAAATAGAAATAGTTTTACTTCTTTTTATTTTTTTATTTTTACTTTTAAAGATTTTATTTATTTATTTGAGAGAGAAAATGAGATAGAGAGAGCATGAGAGGGGGGAGGGTCAGAGGGAGAAGCAGACTCCCTGCTCAGCAGGGCACCCGATGTGGGACTCGATCCCGGGACTTCAGGATCATGACCTGAGCCAAAGGCAGTCACTTAACCAACTGAGCCACCCAGGCACCCTACTTCTTCTTTTTAAATATGTTGTCTTTCTGTTATTGATTCCTAGTTTCTAGATTCTACTCTTGTCATAAAACATACTTTGTACAATTTCAATTCTTTTGCATGGGTCAAGATTTGCTTTATGGCTCAGCATATGGTATATGTTGGTTATAGCACCTCATTTATTGATTTATCAGTGTTGAATTAACTTTTCCTTCCTGTGATAAATTCCATTGGGTCAGGATCTGTTATCTATTTTTATACAGTTAGATAAAATTTGCTAATATTTTGTTAAGGATCTTGCATTTTTTCTCATAAAAATTTAACATCATCATCTACTTTAAGAAACAGAATATTGCTGACTTCATCTCTATTCTAGAAAAGGTTGTGTATATTGGCATTATTTCATCTTTGATAAAATCTTTGAAAAATTGCCCAGTGAAATCATCTGGGTCTGGAAATTTGCTTATTGTTTTCTATATTAATCTCTGACTCTCCTTTTATGTAATTTTGTACTGATGATGCCCCTTTTTCATTTTTGATATTCATATTCTGTGTCTTCTCTTTTTTATTAAGTCAGTCTAGAGTTATCAATTTTATTGATCTCTTCAAAGTACTAGATTTTGCTTTCAATGATATTATATATTCTTTTTCTATTCTCAATTTAATTGATTTTCATTCTTATTTTTCCTCTAGCTTTGAGTTTTATTTTCTCTTTCTAAGTTTCATCATTCCAAATCTTAATTTAAAACTACTTTTTAAAAATATGGTATAAATTTAATGATACAAATTTCCCTACTTGAGCTCTCTTAGTTGCATCTCATAAATATTGATATGATGTGTCCTATTTTCTTCAATTCAGAAAGTTTTTAATGCCCCTTGATACTTCTTCTTTAACCAATGTGTTATTTAGAGATGGGTTGTTTAATTAAATACTTTGGGATTTCAATCATTCTAAATTTGTAAGTTTTGCTTCTTGGCCTAGAATATGGTATATCTCAATGAATGTTCCATGTCTGCTTACAGACAATACAATTTCTGTTATTTTTGGTATAGTGTTTGTATTAGTTTGCTAGACTGCATAACCAAGAACCACAGACTGAGTGGCTTTAACAACAGAAAACTCATTTTTCACAGTTGTCTGTAGCCTGAAAGTCCCAGACAAAGCTACAACTGAGACCTCTCTCCTTGGCTTACAGATGACTGCCTTTCCCCTGTGTCTACACAGTCTTCCTCTGGGTTTGTATCCAAATTTCATCTCCTTTTTTTTTTTTTTTTTTTTTTAAAGATTTTATTTATTTATTTGAGAGAGAGAGAATGAGAGACAGAGAGCATGAGAGGGAGGAGGGTCAGAGGGAGAAGCAGACTCCCTGCCGAGCAGGGAGCCCGATGCGGGACTCGATCCCGGGACTCCAGGATCATGACCTGAGCCGAAGGCAGTCGCTTAACCAACTGAGCCACCCAGGCGCCCCCAAATTTCATCTCCTTATAAAAACACCAGTCTTGTTGGATTATGATCATACTTTTACTAGCTCTTTTACCTTAATTACTTCCCTAAAGGATTGATCTCCAAATATAGTCATATTGGAGGTTGGGGCTTCAACATATGAATTTCAGGGGAAACAATTCTCTATGCAGGAATGTTCTAGAAATACCAACTAGAAAATGTGGATTGATAATTTTTCATGCCTCCTAAATTCTTTCTGTATTTCCCTCTAAGTGTTCTCCCAATTACTGAAAGAGGAGTCTTAAGCCTCTAGGTTTTTTTTTTTTATGTTATGTTAATCACCATACATTACATCATTAGTTTTTGATGCAGTGTTCCATGATTCATTGTTTGTGCATAACACCCAGTGCTCCATGAAGTACGTGCCCTCTTTAATACCCATCACCAGGCTAGCCCATCACCCCACTCCTCTCCCCCCTAGAACCCTCAGTTTGTTTCTCAGAGTCCATAGTCTCTCATGGTTCGTCTCCCCCTCCGATTTCCCCCCCTTCATTCTTCCCCTCCTGCTATCTTCTTCTTCTTCTTCTTTTTTTTAACATATAATGTATTATTTGTTTCAGAGGTACAGATCTGTGATTCTACAGTCTCACACAATTCACAGCGCTCACCATAGCACATACCCTCCCCAATGTCTATTACCTGGACACCCCATCCCTCCCACCCCCATCCACTCCAGCAACCCTCAGTTTATTCTTGAGATTAATTCCTCATATCAGTGAGATCATATGATACATGTCTTTCTCTGATTGACTTATTTCGCTCAGCATAATACCTTCCAGTTCCATCACGTCATTGCAAATGGGAAGATTGTATTCTTTTTGATGGTTGCATAGTATTCCATTGTATATACATACCACTTCTTCTTTATCCATTCATCTGTCGATGGACATCTTGGCTCTTTCCACAGTTTGGCTATTGTGGACATTGCTGTTATAAACATTGGGGTGCATGTACCCCTTCAGATCCCTACATTTGTATCTTTGGGGTAAATACCCAGTAGTGCAATTGCTGGATCATATGGTAGCTGTATTTTCAACTTTTTGAGGAACCTCCATACTGTTTTACAGAGTGGCGCCATCAGCTTGCATTCCCACCAACAGTGTAGGAGGATACCCCTTTCTCCGCATCCCCACCAACATTGTTGTTTCCTGACTTGTAAATTTTAGCCATTCTGACTGGTGTGAGGTGGTATCTCATTGAGGTTTTGATTTGGATTTCACTGATGCCAAGCGATGTTGACTACTTTTTCATGTGCCTGTTAGCCATTTGGATGTCTTCTTTGGAAAAATGTCTGTTCATGTCTTCTGCCCATTTCTTGATTGGATTCTTTGTTCTTTGGGTGTTGAGTTTCATAAGTTCTTTATAGATTTTGGATACTAGCCCTTTATCTGATATGTCATTTACATGCAAATATCTTCTCCCATTCTGTCGGTTGTCTTTTGGTTTTGTTGACTGTTTCCTTTGTGTGCAAAAGCTTTTTATCTTGATGAAGTCCCAATAGTTCATTTTTGCCCTTGCTTCCCTTGCCTTTGGCAATGTTTCTAGGAAGAAGTTGCTGCGGCTGAGGTCGAAGAGGTTGCTGCCTGTGCTCTCCTTTAGGATTTTGATGGACTCCTGTCTCACATTTAGGTCTTTCAACCATTTTGAGTCTATTTTTCCATGTGGTGTAAGGAAATGGTCCAGTTTCATTCTTCTGCATGTGGCTGTCCAATTTTCCCAACACCATTTGTTGAAGAGACTGTCTTTTTTCCATTGGACATTCTTTCCTCCTTTGTCGGAGATTAGTTGACCATAGAGTTGAGGGTCCATTTCTGGGCTCTCTATTCTGTTCCATTGATCTATGTGTCTGTATTTGTGCAAGTACCATACTGTCTTAATGATGACAGCTTTGTAATAGAGCTGGAAGTCCGGAATTGTGATGCTGCCAGCTTTGCTTTTCTTTTTCAACATTCCTCTGGCTATGCGGGGTCTTTTCTGGTTCCATACAAATTTTAGGATTATTTGTTCCATTTGTTTGAAAAAAGTGGATGGTATTTTGATAAGGATTGCATTAAATGTGTAGATTGCTCTAGGTAACATTGACATCTTCACAATATTTGTTCTTCCATTCCATGAACATGGAACGTTTTTCCATTTCTTTGTGTCTTCCTCAATTTCTTTGATGAGTATTTTATAATTTTCTGAGTACAGATTCTTTGCATCTTTGGTTAGATTTATTCCTAGGTATCTTATGGTTTTGGGTGCAATTGTAAATGGGATTGACTCCTTAATTTCTCTTTCTTCTGTCTTGTTGTTGGTGTATAGGAATGCCACTGATTTCTGTTCATTGATTTTATATCCTGCCGCTTTGCTGAATTCCTGTATGAGTTTAGGAGTTTTGGGGTGGAGTCTTTCGGGTTGTCTACATAAAGTATCATATCATCTGCAAAGAGTGAGAGTTTGACTTCTTCTTTGCTGATTTGGATGTCTTTTATTTCTTTTTGTTGTCTGATTGCTGTGGCTAGGATTTCTAATACTATGTTGAATGGCAGTGGTGATAGTGGACATCCCTGCCGTGTTTCTGACGTTCGGGGGAAAGCTCTCAGTTCTTCCCCATTGAGAATGATATTCACTGTGGGTTTTTCATAGATGGCTTTTATGATATTGAGGTATGTACCTCTATCCCTATACTCTGAAGAGTTTTAATCAAGAAAGATGCTGCACTTTGTCAAATGCTTTTTCTGCATCTATTGAGAGGATCATATGGATCTTGTTCTTTCTTTTATTAATGTATTGTATCACATTGAATGATTTGCGGATGTTGAACCAACCTTGCAGCCCAGGGATAAATCCCACTTGGTCATGGTGAATAATCCTTTTAATGTACTGTAGGATCCTACTGGCTAGCATATTGGTGAGAATTTTTGCATCCATGTTCATCAGAGATATTGGTCTGTAATTCTCCTTTTTGATGGGTCTTTGTCCGATTTTGGGATCAAGGCAATGCTGGCCTCATAAAATCAGTTTTAAGTTTTCCTTCCATTTCTATTTTTTGGAACATTTTCAGAAGAATAGGTATTAATTCTTCTTTAAATATTTGGTAGAATACCCCTTGGAAGCCATCTGGCCCTGGGCTCTTGTTTGTTGGGAGATTTTTGATTACTGCTTCAATTTCCTTCAAATTCTTAGTGGTTATAAGTCTGTTCAGGTTTTCTATTTCTTCCTGGTTCAGTTTTGGTAGTTTATACTTCTCTAGGAATGCATCCATTTCTTTCAGATTATCTAATTTGCTGGCATATACTTACTCATAATATGTTCTTATAATTGTTTGTATTTCTTTGGTGTTGGTTGTGATTTCTCCTCCTTCATTCATGATTTTATTTATTTGGGTCATTTCTCTTTTCTTTTTGATAAGTCTGGCCAGGGGTTTATCAAGCTTGTTAATTCTTTCAAAGAACTAGCTCCTAGTTTTGTTGATTTGTTCTACTGTTCTTTTGGTTTCTATTTCATTGATTTCTGCTCTGATCTTTATTATTTCTCTTCTCCTGCTGGGTTTAGGCTTTATTTACTGTTCTTTCTTCAGCTCCTTTAGGTGTAGGGTTAGGTTGTGTATTTGAGACCTTTCTTGTTTCTTGAGAAAGGCTTGTATTGCCATATACTTTCCTCTTAGGACTGCCTTTGCTGTATCCCAAAGATTTTGAACAGTTGTGTTTTCATTCTCATTTGTTTCCATGAATTTTTTAAATTCTTTAATTTTGTGGTTGACCCATTCATTCTTTAGTAGGATGCTCTTTAGCCTCCATGTATTTGAGTTCTTTCCGACTTTCCTCATGTGATTGAGTTCTAGTTTCAGAGCATTGTGGTCTGAAAATAGGCAGGGAATGATCCCAATCTTTTGGTACCGGTTGAGATCTGATTTTTGACCTAAGATGTGATCTTCCGGAGAATGTTCCATGGGCACTTGAGAAGAATGTGTATTCTGTTGCTTTGAGATGGAATTTTCTGAATGTATCTGTGAAGTCCATATGGTCCAGTGTGTCATTTCAAGCCTTTATTTCCTTGTTGATCTTTTGCTTAGATGATCTGTCCATTTCAGTGAGGGGGGTGTTAAAGTCCCCCACTATTATTGTATTGTTGTCTATGTGTTTCTTTGCTTTTGTTATTAATTGCCTTATATAATTGGCTGCTCCCATGTTAGGGGCATAGATATTTACAATTAGATCTTCTTGTTGGATAGACACTTTAAGTATGATATAGTGTCCTTCTGCATCTCTTATTATAGTCTTTGGTTTAAAATCTAATTTGTCTGTTATAAAGATTGCCACTCCAGCTTTCTTTTGGTGTCCATTAGCATGGTAAATGGTTTTCCATCCCCTCATTTTCAATCTGGGGGTATCTCTGGGTCTAAAATGAGTCTCTTGCAGACAGCATATTGATGGGTCTTGTTTTTTAATCCAATCTGATAGCCTGTGTCTTTTGATTGGGGCATTTAGCCCATTTACATTCAGGGTAACTATGGAAGATGTGAATTTAGTGCCATCATATTGCCTGTAAGGTGACTGTTACTGTGTATTGTCTGTGTTCCTTTCTGATCTATGTTACTTTTAGGCTCTCTCTTTGCTTAGAGGACCCCTTTCAATATTTCTTGTAGGGCTGGTTTCGTGTTTGCAATTTCCTTTAGTTTTTGTTTGTCCTGGAAGCTTTTTATCTCTCCTTCTATTTTCAATGGCAGCCAAGCTGGATATAGTATTCTTGGTGACATATTTTTTCTCATTTAGTGCTTTCAGTATATCATGCAGTCCTTTCTGGCCTGCCAGGTCTCTGTGGATAGGTCTGTTGCCAATCTAATGTTTCTACCATTGTAGGTTATAGATCTCTTATCCTGAGCTGCTTTCAGGATTTTCTCTTTGTCTCTGAGACTTATAAGTGTTACTATTAGATGGCAGGGTGTTGACCTATTTTTATTGATTTTGAGGGGGGTTCTCTGTGCCTCCTGGATTTTAATGCCTGTTTCCTTCCCCAAATTAGGGAAGTTCTCTGCTATAATTTGCTCCAATATACCTTCTGCCCCTCTCTCTCTTTCTTCTTCTGGGATCCCAATTATTCTAATGTTGTTTCATCTTATGGTATCACTTATCTCTCAAATTCTGCCCTCTTGATCCAGTAGTTGTTTATCTCTCTTTTTCTCAGCTTCTTTATTTTCCATCATTTGGTCTTCTATATCACTAATTCTCTCTTCTGTCTCATTTATCCTTGCAGTTAGAGCCTCCATTTTTGATTGCACCTCATTAATAGCCTTTTTGATTTTGACTTGGTTAGATTTTAGTTCTTTTATTTCTCCAGAAAGGGTTTCTCTAATATCTTCCATGCTTTTTTCAAGCCCAGCTAGTATATTTAAATTTGTCATTCTGAACTCTAGTTCGGACATCTTACTAATGTCCGTATTGATTAGGTCCCTGGCAGTTGGTACTGACTCATGTTCTTTTTCTTGAGGTGATTTTTTCCATCTTGTCATTTTGTCTAGAGGAGAATAGATGAATGAGAGAACAAAATGCTAGCAGGGTAACAATGACCCCAGAAAAATATACAGTAAACAAATCAGAAGAGACCTGAAACTGGGGGAAAAGAAAAGGAAGGAAAGAAAAAAGAAAAGGATAAACAAACAAACAAACAAACAAAAAACAGAATATGATCAAATATATCAGGCTGGTGCATAGATTGGTGCCACACACCAGATTTTGGGTGTATTTTGGTCTGTTAGAAGAAAGTGCCTCCCAAAATTTTAAAGAAAGAAAAACTTATATATGTACAAAAATAAGGTTAAAACTGATGAAGGGATGGAATGTGACTGTAAAGATGAAAATTATAAAAGATATTATAAAAAGAATTGATAAGAAGTTGGTTGAAAAAAGAAAGAAGAGGATAAAAAAAAAAGGGAGAGAATGTGATCAGGCAGGAGACTAGAAGAAAGCCATACACTAGAGATTTAGGGTATATTTTGGTCTGTTAGAAGACACTGTATCCCAAAATTTTAAGGAGAGAACAACTTATATATAAAGTAACATAGACCATAGCACATATATATATACATATACATGTATATATATATACTTCTCTGCACCTCCTACCTTCCAGAAAGTGTTTGCTTTTCTGTTCAGAGAGTTGCTGCTATTCTTTTCTTGGATCTCCTGTTGAGTTCATAGGTGTTCAGAATGGTTTGATCCCTATCTAGTTGAATTCCTGGGACCAGATGAAATTTAGGTCTCCTACTCCTCCACCATCTTGCTCCTCCCCTCCAAGCCTCTAGTTTTTTGGTATAAATAAGGTTAATTAGTAGGAAGGGATTGAATATGACTCTAAACATGAAAAATAAAAAACATTTTTTAAAAAAGGGATTGATAATATGTTGGATGAAAAAGGGAAAAAGAAAATTTCAGAAAAAAGAAAAAAGAAAAAGGAAAAAAAAGAAAATTAAAAAAATTATCTTTGAAAGACTAAAGAATCAGGGGGGGAAATGCCGTGAATTCTATGTGCTGTATTCCCCTAGTGCTGCAGTTCTGCCATTCTCACTGATTGGTAAACTTGGTCCTGGCTGGCTGTTCTTGCTGATCTTCTGGGGGAGGGGCCTGTTGCCGTGGTTCTCAAATGTCTTTGCCAGAGGCAGAATTGCCCTGCCTTTGCCAGGTCCAGGCTAAGTAATCTGCTTTGTTTTGCTCTCGGGAGCTTTTGTTCCCTGCAAGCTTTCTGTACAGCTTTGGAGGACAAGAAAGAAAATGGCAGGCATCCAATCCCTGCCCCGGAGGAGCCGAGAGCTTGGGTCCCACTCCTCAGTGAGCCCCCAGAGAAATGCAGTCTATTACTCCCGTCTCCCTGGTCTCCGGGCGTACTCCGTGCTCACCCGGCCTGTCACCAAGCATTTCTATCTCTGGACATGACGCCGTGTGGAGTCTCCAAACCCAGCAGATCCCTGTGGTGCACTCCTGCAGTGCTCCTCCTGGGGGAGGAGGGTAGTCTCTCTGGATCTGCCACTTGTTGTGTCCTTGCTGGTGAGCAGTGGCCCAACTGTGCTGCGGATCATGGTTTATGGAAACCCCAGCTGAGAGCCCACTCTTTTGACTCCATCTGTGCAGCCGGCTTCCCCACTCTGATACCTGGGAGGTCTGCTGCACTCAGGCACCCCTGGTCTTTCTGTGACCCCGAGGGTCCTGAGACCACACTGTCCCAGTGAGGGTTCCACCCCCCGCTTAGCCACTGGAGCAACATCCCTCCGGGGAGCAGACTTCTCAAAGTTCTGATTTTGTGCTCCACTCTCTATCACTTGCCAGTAGCGGCTGTTGAAGGCCCCCTCACCCGCCATCTATTTTCCCAAATATCGCCTGGGATTCACTTCTCCGCACCTCCTACCTTCCAGAAAGTGTTTGCTTTTCTGTTCAGAGAGTTGCTGCTATTCTTTTCTTGGATCTCCTGTTGAGTTTGTAGGTGTTCAGAATGGCTTGATCCCTATCTAGTTGAATTCCTGGGACCAGATGAAATTTAGGTCTCCTACTCCTCCACCATCTTGCTTCTCCCCTCCAAGCCTCTAGTTTTAACAGATTTGCCCATATATCTTTTTTTTTTAATATTTATTTATTTATTTATTTATTTGAGAGAGAGAGAGAGACAAAGATAGCGACAGAGAACACGAGGGAAATGAGTGAGCATGAGCAGGGAGGAGAGGGAGACGTTGCCTCCCTGGCCCTATGTGGGGCTCGATCCCATGACCCCCGGATCATGACTTGAGCTGAAAGCAGATGCTTGATTGACTGAGCCACCCAGGATCCCCTCCTTTTATTTTTATTAGATCTTGCTTCATTCATTCTTTTAGCCATATACACATTTTAAAAAATGTCTTCCTCATGAACTTTTTCTTTCATCAATATTAATCAATCTTTCTTTCTATTACTATTCTCTGACCTCAAGTTGAATTGGTCTAATATAAACATAGCATCTTCAGCTCATCTTTAGTGCTTTCACAGTATATCTCTTCCACCTTTTTACTTTCAATCTGTCTGTATTTACAATTAAAGTGTGTTTCTTATAAAGAGCATCTAATCAGATCTTGCATATTTTTAAAAATCCAGTATGACAATATCTGTCTTTTTATAGGAATGTCTAGTCAACCTATATTTAATGTACATATAGAGGTAATTAAACTTATTTCTCCTTTCTAGTATACCTTTTATATTTATTCTTTATGTTTTTGGTTCCCATTCTTCCTTCTCTTTCTTCTATTAGGTGAATTGACTATGCATCTTATATTTTAATGGTTCTTTTTTGATGGACTCTCTAATACTACAGTCACTAGCCACATGTGGTTATATAAAATTTAATTAATTAAAATTAAATAAGCTTACATTTTTAACTTCTCAGTCATGTTGTACAGAACTTTTCCATCATAATAGAAAGTTCCATTAAATAGAACTACTCTAGAGGTTAAGATATGCATTTTTTTAAAAGATTTTATTTATTTATTTGACAGAGAGAGAGAAAGCGAGAGAGGGAACACAAGTAGGGGGAGTGAGAGAGGGAGAAGCAGGCTTTCAGCTGAGCGGGGAGCCCAGTGTGGGGCTGGATCCCAGGACTCTGGGATCATGATCTAATCCCAAGGCAGATGCTTAACAAACTGAGCCACCCAGGTGCCCCAAGATATGCATTTTAATTTATTCCACTCTTCTTATAAAAAATAATAAGCTATTTCCTGAACACAATATAAGTTTTAGGAGAGTGTAAGTCCATCTACTTCCTGTTGTATCAGTCCCAAACAACTAACAGAAATGTTCTTGGCTAGGAATGCCTGAGGTTCTCCCCAGGGCCCATATTATTTGTAGTGTTCCCCCACAGACATTTCCCCAAAGGCCACTGTTGTGGGTGGGCCATCCCTTGTGGTTCTTATTAGGATCACAGAACATATTTCAGAAAAAAAAAAAAAAAAAATCAGGGAACTTTGAGAAACAAGATTTTCTACTCAAAGGTCTTAAAGGGAACACAGAATGCTCAGGGGCCACAGTGAGGTAGCAGGTGGAGAGACAGAGACAGAGAGTATGGACCTGGGACTCTGACTTTACTAGAGTACAAAGGTGGGGTATCTGAGGTTTCATAATCACTCATTATTGGATAATTAAAAACATAAGAGAGGAAATAAGGTATGGGAGAATTGTGGCAGTGCCATTCAAGAGATCAGTTATCTAGGTGATAGATAGAGGTTTCTGAAAGAGAAACTTAATGGGAATGGATGATCTGGTTCCTTATCTGGCTGCTTTCCCAGTCATATAGCTGGTAGTATGTTTATTCAAGATGAATATCTTTTGAAATGGGTGCCTTGGCAATCAAAAGCTTAATATCAGGCACTTAGACTTCCAAGGAAAATAGCAGAATAGGAGGATCCTAAGCTCAGCTAGATCCACAGATAAAACTAGATTACACCCACATCAGTGTAAATAACCCATAAAATTACCCAAACACTGCCAGAACAGACTCACCATAGCTAAATGTAGAGAAGAGGCCACCTCAAAGAGGGTAGGAAGTCAGAGACATGGTCGGGAGCCAAACTGACTTGCAGGACTGTCTATGGGAGGAAAGGACATGGTAAGTGCAAAGAGGAGCAAGGAGCAGACCCACACAGCAGGCACCCCAGGCATGGGGAATCCACATGCAGAAGATGAATTTCCATAACAGTTGGCTTTGAAAACCAGAGAGGTATAATAATAAGTGTTGATTAACACCTGGAACTCTAAAAATCAACAGTCTCAGCTTTGGGAGAACTAGGATGGTGGAGTCCCTGCTCCTAAAGAGACTGCATGACTAACAGACCCCTGAGATACAGGATAGAATCAGCAGTTTGAAAAATGCCTGGGCTATATAAGAAGATTTATTTACTAATCTCAGAGCATGTGCTGGAGGGGCAGGGATCTTTGGGAAACTTCTCCAAGAGAAAAAGAATTGGCGGACACCATTTCCCTTCCCCATCCCCCAGCCTAGATACATGGACGATTGTGGGAACCAGCACAGCACCAACACTCTCCACCTAGCTCACTAATCACACACCCTGCCCTCACACTCTTCTATGGATGAAAGAAATTGCAGAAGACACAAACAAATGGAAAGACATTCCATGCTCATGGGTTGGAAGAATAATTTTGTCAAAATGTGCATACTGTTCAAAGCAATCTACAGACAGTCTTAAAATCTGTATGGAACCCCAAAAGACCCTGAATAGCCAAAGTAATCTTGAAAAAGAAGGATGAAACTGGAAGTATCACAATCTCTGATGTCAAGATATACTACAAACCTGCAGTCATCAAAACAATAAGATACTGGCATAAAAATAGATTTAAAAAATCAAGGAAACAGAATAGAGAGCCCAGAAATAAACCCATAATTATATGGTCAATTAATCAACAAAGGAGGCAAGAATATGCAATGCGAAAAAGACAGTTTGTTCAACAAATGGTGTTGGGAAAATTGGACAGCTACATGCAAGAGAACGAAATTGGACCACTTTCTCACACTATACACAAAAATAAATTCAAAATGGAATGAAGACCTAAATGTGAGACCTGAAACCATAAAAATCCTAGAAGAGAACACAAGCACATGCATTTATCTGAAAATAAATAGGGGGACGCCTGGGTGCCTCAGTTGTTTAAGCATCTGTCTTTGGCTTAGGTCATGATCTCAGAGTCCTGGGATTGAGCCCTGCTTCCTTTAAGGCTCCATGCTCAGCAGGGAGTCTGCTTCTCCCTCTCCCTCTGCCTATTGCCCTTGCTCCTGCACACTCTCTCTTTCAAATAAATAAATAAAATCTTTTTTAAAAAATGAAGTCTTGCCATTTGCAACAACATGAATGGATCTAGAGGGTATAATGCTAAGCAAAATAAGTCAGTCAGAGGAAGACAAATATCATATGTTTTCACTTATGTGTGGACTGTTCACGTTGAGAGTGATTATTGAAAGATATGATTTTATTGTCATCATGTTGCCTGTGAAGAAACAAAACAAATGAGCAAAGAAAAAAAAGAGTCAAACCAGAAAAACAGACTCTTAACTATAGAAAACAAATTGATGGTTACCAGAGGGGAGGTGGTGGGGGAAGGGGGAATTAGGTGATGGGGATTAAGGAGGGCCCTTGCTGTGATGAGCACTGGGTGTTGTGTGGAAGTGTTGAATCATTATATTGTTTACCTGAAACTAATATAACATTGTATGTTAACTATAAGGAACTCTATCTCTGCCACCCTTTGTGTTTTTCTAGTCTTTTATTTTAAACATATGCTATAAATTCCACAACATGTTGTTATCATTCTACCTTAAAAGTGAAGACTTTTAACAAAATTTAGTAAATGTTCATGTAGGTATGTATATATGTATCTATGAATTGATATACACGATAAAGGTTTTTACAATGCCTTTTATATTTATATAGACATAGTACACTTCTACTGGTCTTGGGTTTGTTTTTCTTTTTTGCCTGAAAATATGGATTTTCACCTGATAGCTTACATTTTCACTTTAAAGTACTACTTTTCGGGGCGCCTGGGTGGCTCAAATGGTTAAGCCTCTGCCTTCGGCTCAGGTCATGATCCCAGGGTCCTGGGATCGAGCCCCTCATCGGGCTCACTGCTCCCCGGGGTGTCTGCTTCTCCCCCTCCTTCCTGCTCGAGCTCTCTCTCACTATCTCTGTCTCTCCCAAATAAATAAAATATTAAAAAAAAATAAAGTACTATTTTTCTTCTTTTAGATATTGTTTATCTACTAACAACAAATTTTGGTCCTTACCTGTCTGAGAATATATTTATTTCACCTTCACTTTTAAAATATGTTTCACTGGATGTAGAACTAAAGTTTAACTATTTTGTTGTGTTTTTTTTTTTTTTCATTAAGTACTTTAAAAGTCAATCAGTTTTTCTAATTCCATTAATTCTGCTGAGATGTCAACAATTACATTATTTTTCTTTTGCATTTAAAGTCCTTTTTTTCTTCTAGTTGCTTTTACACATTTTATGTTTCTCCTTAGTTTTCAGCAAATCTTAGTTATTGGTATTTTTTGTGTTTAGTCCATATAAGATTTGCTGAGATTATTGGATGTGTAGATTGATGTTATTCAACACTTTTGGATATTTCTCAACCATTTTTTTGTTGAAATATTTCTTCTGCACTACTTTCTTTTTTGTTTTTATCTAATTCTAATTACACATATAGGATACTATTTTATATTTTCCCATAGACCTGAGATGATTCTCTGCCATATTGTTTCACACATTTTTCTTTGTGTTTTTAATAGAATATTTTCATTTGTCCTGTTTCTTCATTGATTTTTTTTCTTTGCTTTGTCCATTCTGTTATCCATCCTATGTAATATTTTTTTAAATTTTTTTGCATTTTTATTTAATTTTGTTTCTATTAAGTCCATGTGTCTTCCAATATTTGTTTTCTGCATCTTTTGATTTTTATTATGTATTGGGCATTTTCTGTAAAACGATAGAACAAAACTAAATACATATTATTTACCTCAAGAAATAATATTCTCTTTCTTATACCACACTGCTGAAGTAGAAACTTCAGGAACTTTAACTGTAGTTTGGCTAGGTCTGTAATTGTTACAACATCGATTTGATGCATTTCACATTAGCTTCAAAGACTTTGAAGGTGAGGTCAGGATGTTCTCTTTAACAAAGCCAGGTGACTGAACACTGTCAATATTTCTGAGATATTCTTGAACATCAAAGTTGAATCACCAACTTTTTGAACCATGAAATATGTCTCAGGTTTACAGCTCATCTTTTTAATTTTGAATCACTTTGTCAGTTCTCTTTGTTCTCAGATTCTATCCCCAGGTTTATGAGCCTTGGGAGAATTCTTTAAGCCTTCATACTTTAGGTCTGCGTTCTGAGGGAGACCCCATTCCCCTTTGAAAAAACCCAAAATTATGTGGGGGAAGTTTCTCTCCCCCACCTCTGCCCCTTTTCAGAAATGGCATTTAAAAAACACAATTATTAGGGTGATTTTCTCAGCTTCCCACTTTTTCTTTTCTTTCCTTTTTCCTTTTTTTTACTTTTTAATGAGTAATCTGTCATGTCCCCTTCCAGTGATCTTTTAGTTACAATGTAAAAGAGGTGGTAGGGGTGTAGAGACATGTTCAGCGTCTTGGGGCTCCTTAGGATCTTAAACTGTCATGCCGGTGTTCACATGGCTGCCTAAAGTTTGTTTAAAATTGTATTGGTTTCTCCTTAACTTTTTACAGAAATTGCTTTCTCACACATCTTCACATGAGTAAGAGCAGTAGTAAGTCACCTCTCTCAATAAAAATATTTCTTTTTATCCTTAACGATATAATAGGATTTTTCAAAATCAATTTTGTAATATCCATCTTAGTTTGGTTGTTAGAATGAGTAGGTTGTTCTTTGAAAATTTCTACATCCAAGGACAATATGGAGCATCACACTGTGGGGATTACTTGTTTATAAACCAGTTGTAAAAGACTTTCAAATCCTTGAGGTCAGGGACTGTGATACTGTGTGTTTGTGTGTGTGTGTGTGTGTGTGTGTGTGTGTGTGTGTGAGTGTCCTTAGCAAATAGCAGAGGCAGAGAATTCAGAGGGCAATAAACAAATTCTTCACAAAAGTGTGTAAGAATATGTAGATAAACCCCACATTTAGATGAACTCCTACAGACCAAATACTATTATCCTTAAAAGCCTTTGCTTCGGGGCGCCTGGGTGGTTCAGTCATTAAGCATCTGCCTTCGGCTCAGGTCATGATCCCAGGGTCCTGAGATCGAGCCCCACATCGGGCTCCCTGCTCCACAGGAAGCCTGCTTCTCTCTCTCCCACTCCCCCTGCTTGCGTTTCTGCTCTCGCTGTGTCTCTCTCTGTCAAATAAATCAATAAAATCTTAAAAAAAAAAAAAAAGAAGCCTTTGCTTCAAGTCTGTTAAGGGTGTTTCAACAGAATTGATGCCAGCATCATGGTGGCATAAAACATCCATCATTTGTCCCTCCTTTGAAAACTAAAATTCAGCATCCATCCATAAACAAAAGTGCTTCTTTGGGAGTTGTGGGGCTTAGCACCATATACAAAAGGCCCCAGGAGGAATCTCACCCACCTTTGTCTCAGGTGATAGGCAAACCCACCTCAATATATGTTATGGAGCTGGCAGGAGCCTATGAACTGGTTTCAGCCTCTCTCAATCACTATCTAAAAGCACCTGGAAGATGCTAACTGGGGTGGACATGCACAGACAAGAGGGTCTTTGTAGAAATCCAGGTTCCCAGAGAAGATCTAGCATTCTGTTGAAGAAAAAAAATACAGGTTTGAACATATTGAACTGCATAAGAGGAACTTAGCCAGCATCAATCCCCACCCCAAAAGGACACACTGTAGTGTAGAGGATGTTGGCAATCTCTCCAGTGGTGGAAAGAGAGAGAAGTGAGTGACTCCCTGGCTTCTTTAGCTGTGCAGGACACTGCTAAAGAAACACATTTTGTCCAATAGAACCAGAGTACTGAAGTGGGACCTCCATGACTGAAGAAAAGAGTGGGAGACAAGCAGACAATCAGAGGGCATTAAGGAGATGTGGTTCTTGATGACAGCAGGAAACCTAGCTCCAGCTGCTGGGAGAAACATCACCCAAAACATCACCCACTCACCAACTGCCACATTCCTTAACACTCCAAGTGCCAAAACCACACATCTCTTTACTCTGTGGTTGGTTCTTTGTGTATGCTCCTGAGGATGGAGACAAGAGTGAGCTTAGATAAATAAGAAGTCTGCATAGAAAACAGTCCAGGGTCTACAGGCAAAAGAGAAATCACAATCGTGACTTGTAGTGTCACCTTCAGGAAAATAAAAGAGAGGTTTCCAACAGATGGTCTGGTGCTTTGTGAGATGGAGAGAAGATATAAAAGCTTAAGAATTCTGCCAAAAGAAGGAGCAAGAAGAGTGAATCAGGTGTATTCATGCAAGGCTGGAGAAATCCTCAGACTATGAAGCCAAAATATATATATATACCTGAAGGTAGCTAGTAAATCCTGGGGGAAGTAACTTGTACTTTATTTTTTAAAGATTTTCTAAAAAATTATTTTAGAGAGAAAGAGAGAGAGCAAGAGTTGGGCAAAGGAAGAGAGAGACAAAAACTAAAGCAGACTCCACACTGAGGGCAGAACCCAACACGGGGCTTGATCTCATGACCCTGAGATCATGACCTGAGCTGAAACCAAGAGTCAGACACTTAACCGACTGTGCCACCCAGGTGCCCCATTACTGCTACTTTAAGTGCAAAACACAGCAATGCAGAACTCCAAGGAACATGGAGAGTTAAAGAAATATAACATCACCAAAAGATCACAATAATCATTGAATAACCATACCAATACATGGAGATCTGTGAATTCAAAGTAGCTGCTTTGAGAAAATTCAATGATCTATTAAAAAAGCAGACAAAAATAATTCAATGAAAATAGGAAAAAAAATACATGAAATAAATGAGAAGTTTAACAAAGCAGAAGAAACCATTAAATAAAAGAACCAAATGGAAATTCTGGAGCTGAAGAATTCAATGAATAAAATTAAGAATGCAATAGAGAGCATCAACAGCATAACAGACCAAACTGAAGATAGAATCAAAGACCCAGAGGATAGGAACTTTGGAATAATCTATTCAAAAGACAACAAAATGAAAAATAATGAAAAAGAACAACAACAACAAAAAAAGACTGTGTGATCTATGGGACAACATCAAAAGACCAGTATCAAAATTATTGCTGATCCTGGAGAAGAGAGGAACAAGGACACAGTTTATTTAAAGAAATATCTGAAAACCCAAACCTAAGGAGATACTTGGACATTCAAGCACTTGAAGCTAATAGACCACCTCATTATTTCAATCCAAATGATTCTCTCCAAACACATTATAATTAAATTGTCAAAAAGTAAAGAATAAGAAAGATTCCTAAAAGCAGCAAGAGAAAAACAAACAAACAACAACAACAATAGCAGCAAAAAACAACACTGTAATCTACAAAGAAACCCTATTGGGTTATTGGTGGATTTCTCAGCAGAAACCCTAAAGGCCAGCAGGGATTGGGAATATTTAATCAAAGTGCTGAAAGGAAAAAAAGAATGCCAGTCAAGAATACTCTATCCTGGGGTCCCTGAGTGGCTCAGTCGTTAAGCGTCTGCCTTTGGCTCAGGTCATGATCCCACGGTCCTGGGATCGAGCCCCACGTCCAGTTCCCTGCTCCACAGGGAGCCTTTGCCTCTCCCCCTGCTTGTGCTCTTTCTCACTATCTCTGTCACTATCTGTCTCTCTCTATCAAATAAACAAATAAAATCTTAAAAAAAACAAAAGAATACTCTATCCTGCAAAGTCATCCTTCAGAAGTTAAGGAGAAGTAAACATTTTACCAGACAAACAAAAGCTGAAGGAGTTCATCATCACTAGATCTGTCTTAAAAGACATACAGAAAGGAGCTCTTCAAGCTGAAATGAGATGTCATTTACCAAAATGAAAACATGGAAATACACAACACATGGGTAAAGGTAAATATATAGCCATATTCAGAAAACTCTGAAAATGGTGTCTTGATCTCTTAACAATAGTATAAAAATTAAAGGAAAAGAATATTTAAAATAGCTATATTTACTATTTGTTAATGAATACACAATAGAAAAGAGTTAAATTATGACACTAAAAACCTAAAAGAAGGGGATGAAAGGGTAGAATTTTGTGTGTGATTGAAGTTAAGTTTCTTTTAGTATAAAACAGGTTGTTATACCTATAAAATGGTTTATGTAAGCCTCATGGTAACCACAAAGCAAAAACCTATAGTAGATTCACAAAAGATAAAAAGAAGGGAATCAGAACATTCCACCATGGAAAATCACCAATGCAAAAAAGTAGGCAAAAAGAAAGGAAAAAAGTTACAATGGAACTACAAAACAGCCAGAAAACAATTGGAAGATGGCATAAGTAGTCCCTGCATATCAATAATTATTTTAAATATAAGTAGATTAAAGTCTCCAATCAAAGGCACAGAGTATCTGGATGGATAGGAAAAACACTTTGTATGGAACCAAAAAAGACGCTAAATAGCCAAAGCAACCTTGACAAAGATAAAGTTGAAGCCATCACATTTCCTGATTTCACACTGTGCTACAAAGCTATAGTAATCAAAAAAATGGTGTTGGCATAAAGGTAGACAAATAGAGCAACAGAACAGAATTGTGAGTCTAGATATAAACCACCAGACATATGGTCAACTGATATTTGAAAAGGGAGCCAAAAATGATCAATGGAGAGACGATAGTCTCTTTAATAAGTGATGTTGGGAAAATTGTATAACCACATGCAGAAAAAAATGAAACTGGGCCCCTATCCTACACCACTCACAGAAATTAATTTGAAATGGAGTAGAGGCTTAAATATAAGATCTAAAACCATAAAACTCCTGGAAGAAAACATAGGGGAAAAGCTCCTTGACATTGGCCTTGGCAATAAGAGTTTGGATATGACATTACTAAAGCACAAGCAAAAAAGCAAAAGATCAACAAGTGAAGGCTACATCAAACTAAAAAGTTTCTGCACAGCCAAAGAACAATCAACAAAATGAAAAGGCAACCTATGGAATAGAAGAAAATGTTTGCAAACCATATATCTCATATGAAGCTAATATCCAGAGTATATAAAGAACTCATACAACTCAGTGACAAAAACACACAAAAAGTCTGCTTAAAAAATGACCAGAGGGGGGCGCCTGGGTGGCTCAGTCGTTAAGCGTCTGTCTTCGGCTCAGGTCATGATCCCAGGGTCCTGGGATCGAGCCCCACATCGGGCTCCCTGCTCGGCGGGAAGCCTGCTTCTCCTCTCCCACTCCCCCTGCTTGTGTTCCCTCTCTCGCTGTGTCTCTCTCTGTCAAATAAATAAATAAAATCTTTAAAAAAAAAAAAAAAAATGACCAGAGGAACTGAATAGTCATTTTCCTCACAAGATATACAAATGGTACAGGCACATAAAAATATGCTCGACATCACTAATCATCAGAGGAATAGAAACCAAAACCACAGTGAGATATCACCTCATACCTGTAAGAACAGCTATTATCAAAATGATAAGATAATATTTCTTTCTGTAATGTCCTCAAAGGAGAGAGAGAATATTAACACCCCATAGGCATTCCCCCTTTATACGTGAAATAGATGTGAGAATCTTAAGAATAGATTAATGCTTGAATGAAAACAAAAATTAAGAAAGGTGAGACTTCTTGTTAATCATGCCCCTTCTTGAAAATTCCAATGAGTCAATCAGACTAAAAAAATACATTATTTATCTTCCTTCTTACATAATCTTATGTAATATACAATTTCTCACCTGAAACAGATATCCTGGCTGAGGTACAGCAAACAAAAGGCAAACCATTTTTTTTTTTTTTAATATGCATTACCTTTCCCATTGCCACTTGATCTGAAAAAATTCCAAAATTGATTTCTCCACTGACAATGATACCCAGGTGTGGTAACGATAGACCAGTCTGATGAGGAAGTTAAAAAAAAAAAAAAAAGAAAGAAAGAAAGAAAGAAAGATCTGTTTGAGATACAAATATGCTCAGCTTTAGTTCTTATCCTAGTGATAAGAAAAGCCCTTTTGTGAGAAAATAACATTGATCTCCAGGTGTCAGATAATGCTCAAACCCATTTCCTTATACAGCTTAGCAGCAGGATTCACCTGCCACCATTTAGTCATATATATTACTTGGACTTCAATCAATTACACCCAATAATAGCGGCAAGGTGAATCCACTGAAACCAAAATGAGCCAGCGATCTCCCCAAAACAGTCTGGACTGAGCAAGCTAGGGAGAGTTCAGAACAAATCCTTTAGGAGAGTTGACTATTGCAAATGAGGATACCAAAAGCAGAAACAAACCGCATGGAGGACCAGGATCAAGAGAAATCTCGTCCAAAATAAAAGTCTCTAAAAAAGGTACCAAAGATAATGCATGTCCTTCCTACTATTTTTGATGAAATTCAAACTCCATTAACTTATCAAAAATCCAGAAATTGATTCTAAACATACTCACAAACCCATGGCTGCAGCTCAATGCTCTATTTAACCATCATCATATTCTAGACTTCTGCACTCTAATTGCCTTTCAAAATTCAGCTCAAGTATTACCCATTCTAGGAAATTCTGCCTGTTCCCTCATCTGGATATTTCTTATCTATATCACTTCATGATTTGTTGTTGTTGCTGCTATAGCACTTATCGTATGATATGACAATAATCTGATTACTTGTATTAAACAAAGCATATGGAGAGATCACTATGAACGTAGCATAGAGTCCCTTCTCTTTAGCATTGCTGCTGGGGCCATCCTGAATTCCCCAACTGTGATCCTTACTGGATCTAAGAATTCACTTTTCTCTTTACCGACTCACTAGTCTGAGACTCACTGGGCATTCCTTTCTCATAGTTAGGAGTACCTCTACTTCAATGCACCATCGACTTGTAGGAGAAAGAATGAAACTTCAGGATCAAAAACCAAAATAAACAGATTTGCCAGAAACCAGTTATGAATTAACTACCCAGAGATCCTAATAAGAAAGCACTAGTTGGTTAATCCATTCTCACAACCATTTGCAAGGATCTATCTTTGTGGATCATATTTAATTTTTTTAAAAGAGTTTTAAGAGTAGATTGCATTCTCTCAGAGAGCATATAAATATACAAACAACAATGGGATATGTGTGAAGTGCCCCAAACCTGTTGCTATTCTTTAAGGGAGATGCAATCGAACTATTGAAAGCTTGGTTTAGCAATGTAGTTTGCTATATAACAATAATTGCTGAATGCTAAGTTGAAATTTGAATCAATGGAAATACTTGTTGGTATTTTTTTCTTAAACAAGAAATTTATATATATATGTGTGTGTATACTTTTTAGTCTGTTTAGACATACATTTTAGCCTTTTTTTTTAACTCTTGGCTTTCTTTGCTATTAGATGCATAACTACTAGACAGAAAGAAAAAATGAGAAGAGAGATTGTTGTTTAATTTTGACAAGAGGCAGATCATATTGGTCTGGCTGTGTATTGTAATTAGAGAAAAATTTTTGAGAATTTCCTAAAGATGGATTATTCTTATCTTTTCAGGAATTTGAGATTACCGAATGAGATAACATATGTGAAACACTCAATGACAATTTTCATGACTTCCAAGAAGCAGATGCCAAGATAAAGGAGACATATAAGAGACTTATTCGAAGAGGGAGAAGGGTGGTGAAGGTGGTGAGAGCTGTCACACCTAGATGCGGCTATGAAATCTGTGTGAGGAAGAAAGGAAGGAGGATTGGGTAAGAAGAATCTAGAAATGCAGCACAGTTCCAAGAAAGATACAGTCAAATCAATGGGGAGTTCTTGAAACAGATTCCTTCCTGCTAGATGAATTCTGTGTCTCCTCATGATTGGTCTGCATTAGTAACCACGCTCTGCTCATTCCCGGCTTAGGAGTAACCTGTGGAAAGTGTGGGCTTCATGTGAACGTGGTGGTGGAACCTTAGGGGCAACTGTTGTGGTTGTTAGTTAATTATGCTCCCCACTACAGTATATCCAAGCAGCTCATTTTCATGGCCACTGGAACAGTGTAGATTTTGGCACATGATTCATACCAAATGCTTGTTTGTAGACCTTTCCGCATTTGCTCCAACTGTGTCTCTTCCTATTTCTCTCCCCCTCTCCCTCTCTTCATTCTAGTAATTACCTCTGACAGTTTCCAATTTTATGGTGTCTAGAGAGAATGAATTTTCTGAGTAGATTTATTTTGGAATTACCTTAATATTGCATATGTATCTAATAATTGGGAAAATGGCAAAGAAGAACTGCACTGATTTCTCAAGAATTGAAAGTAAAATCATTGCTATTTTCTTGATGTGCAGCCATGATTCCTCAAATGTATTTTACCTCTTTCCCTGGACCTTACTTATTTGACTCTACCACTCCATGCCTCCCTCTCCACTAATGGACGTGATGCAACTGCAAGAAGAAAGCAAACATTGCTCGTGGCTTCCTATACCCCAGAGCGGCTGAGCATCCGAACATACTGCTTTTTGATCCATAAGGAAACAATGTAACATTTCCATCCTGTTAAAACCCAGTAGATGGAGCTTGATCACTCAAAATGGACACTTTGGACATACAGTAAGTACTGAGTTTATCCAAACAACTTGCTTTTTTCACTCCAGTTGCTCTTAAATTTAAATTTGTATTATTCTTTCTTGCATCATCCCTTGCTGACCCTACCACTTCGTACCCTCCTCTTCAAGCATACACATAATTGACCAGCCATTTGGGGTTTGCCAGCTGGGACAGAAGTAATACCTTAACCAGGACAAAACCCATGTTTATATTTCCTTTGTCACTCGCTTGTTTGTTTGTTTTCCTATCTTCATGGTACTGCAGCTTCAGGTAGGAAATAGTACCCTCTATCCCTCCTGCACTCTCCTCTCAGCCTTAACTTCACACATATTTCTCCTTATCCCACTCAGGCTCCTTGGGATGAACAATTAGACAGGGTCTTTTAAACCCTCTTGGGCGATCAGTAAGATGTCCATAAGACATAACAGAAAGGCTGTGTTGTGAAGTATTAAAAAGCATAGATTTTCAATCAGATGGACCATAATTTAAATATTGGCTCTGTTACTGACTTGATATGTGAACTTAGGGGAAATCTTAATGTATTTGAAACACTCTGTGAAATGGTAAAATAAAATACCTAACTTCAAGGTCTGCTATGAGAATCAGATGGAGATATATACTTAATAAAGGGCCAGCACATAGTGTTTAATAAATTATAGTTACTATTGTTAATAGCAAATATTCTCAGCACCTCTTTTTTCATTTATAATTGGAAATCTAGGAGAATGTAATTGATGTGATAATTGGTAATGATGATCTGGTTACTCCTAATAACTTTTCTGGTTTTATATACCACTACATTCTATTTGTGTAGAAAGAATTTTGGTTCTAAGTAGCTTCTTGGAAACTGGATATGCATTTTTTTTTTTTTTTCATTTTGAGCTTCAGATACAGAAGATCTGTGCTGAATTGAATAAGGAATAAAAATATGTGCACCAAACAACTGAAGGATGATAAGGTGAAGAGAAGAAAATATGAAAAAAATAAAACCATTAAAATAACACAAGAAAGC
Organism: Halichoerus grypus; assembly: GCF_964656455.1. Classification (NCBI taxonomy): domain Eukaryota; kingdom Metazoa; phylum Chordata; class Mammalia; order Carnivora; family Phocidae; genus Halichoerus; species Halichoerus grypus. Next base: position 90,096,384 of record NC_135715.1, read on the forward strand.
AATGATTGGCCCTTAAAAAATTAGTAATGAGGTCAAAGTTTAGTGAATTTACTGTAAAAGGTCATTGTCAAAGAAGGCTTCCTGAAGCTATGGTACATTAGATCTAGTCTGTTAAATTTGCAGGAATTTTGCAGGCTGGACCTTAAAAATAGCCATTATTAGAAATTAAATTGCACATTTATAATTAAATTAAATTATAAACAAAAATGCTCTTCAGAGCTTATCACTCCCCAGTTCTCTTACTGCATTTTACTCTTCTCTCTACTTTCGAGGTCGTTTGCATCTATTGTAGCCATAGCCGGATATACCATATGGTGCTGTGTTACCGCACATCTGTGCCAGACTCCACACTGAGTGGCCCCGCCTCGGCAGTCAGAAATCAGCCAAGGCGAGAACGTTTACACTGTAGAAATTGGCAAGTGCTACAAATCAGGGCCTGATTTATTGTTTTATTGATTGTTTAGACTTTGATCGATGGTGAAGATGTTAATAATGAAAAATAACGTAAGATTCTGTGTCTAATCCTAACACCGAAAGTGGTTTCAGTTTAACAAATAGTATAAAGTTTAATGAGAAATACCATGACAGTAGATCACATATCAGATCTGATGTCAATAAATTTATTGGGAGCAGTTAGTGGACTGGTATGCAGCTCTATTTGTCAAATCATGATTGAATTGCAGCCACAGGTTGGCCACAGATAGAAGAGTGCAGAAAGCATCAACAGAAGCATTTTGTGCGAATCAACAGGCTATACGGAATTTAAATTATGGAGCTTACTATTATTTGTATATGATGTGCTACACATCTTCTATGTCAATGAATTTAGAACAAACCTTAGATGTATGTATACACACTTTCCCCCAGACAGTCAGTTGTCAATGATATGTCAGCATACCACTAACAGGTTAAGCAAAAAAGAGATAATTAATTTGTAACATTCACTTTTATCTCTCTTTTCATTTCAGTCCTTTAGTGTGGATTTATTTTTATTTCTTTTTTTTTTTTTTTGAAGATTTTATTTTTAAGTAATTTCTACACCCAACATGGGACTTGAACTCACAACTCCGAGATCAAGAGTTGCGTACTCTACTGACTGAGTCAGATCAAGAGTTTCATACTCCACTGGGTTGCATACTCAACTGACTGAGCCAGCACCCCGATTTATTTTTGTTTCTTACCTAACCTGTTCCAGAGTATTTTAAAAGACTACCAGGATTTTACAGCATAAAGCAATAAAAGAAAATATAGATAACATAGTTCCTTGCACTCCCCATTTTTATTTTCATAGGGCTATCATATGAATCCAGCATTGTTGTCTGAAGAGGCATCTCCATATTCCACCACTGTGAAAACTGTATGTGCATCAGATGCTCAGGTCATTTCTAAGCTCTTGACCCTATTCTGTTCTTCCATGCATCTATGTTCAGTTGTGCCAATACCACACTGTGTGATTACTATGGTTTATGATTATTATTTATATCTGGTAGAGAAAGACCTCTCATGTTGTTTTATAAAAGTGAATACGATAATCATGACATTTTGCATTGCATATTAATTTTTGACTAAGTGTGCCAAATTAATTGTTTTCTTCTGCTGGAATTTCAATGAATCTATGAATTCATTCAGGGAGAAGTAACCTCTTTATAATCTGCTTACATACTACATCCCTTTGTTTATGTGGTTTTTCTCAATTGTTTTCAATAATTTTTGGAAGGTTTTAGTGTAGAGGTCTTGAATACTTTTGTTTATTTTTCAGTATTTGGTATTTTATGCCAGTGTATTTCTTGGAATGGTACCAATATTTATTTATTTATTTATTTCTTTATTTATTTATATTTATGGTACCAATATGTAAATTTTATTTCATATTTGCTTATTAGTAGTATATATACTTTGTTAATTCCCTTAATGATTCTATTGGTTCTACTTCAAATTTCCTATATATACAATATTGCCGTCTGCAAATGAATGCATGGAAGTTTTTTTTTTTAAGATTTTATTTATTTGAGAGAGAGAGACACAGTGAGAGAGGGAACACAAGCAGGGGGAGTGGGAGAGGGAGAAGCAGGCTCCCCATGGAGCAGGGAACCCAATGCGGGGCTCAATTCCAGGACCTTGGGATCATGACCTGGGCCAAAGGCAGACGCTTAACAACTGAGCCACCCAGGCGCCCCGCATGGAAGTTTTATTACAGCACTTCCAGTTATTATAATTTACCTTTCCTTTTTTTTTTTCTTTTCTGTCTTTTTGTGATATCTAAGACTAAATGTTAGGGAAGGAACTGGGACATGTGGCTGGCTTTCAATTTCAGTAGGAAATTTTCAATATATAACTATCAGTATGATATAAGCTATAATTGTGGATATTCTTTATCACATTGAGAGAATTTCCTTCTATTGCTAGTTTATTAAGAACTTTATCATGAATGTTTTTTAAACTTTATCAAATGCTTTTTCTGCATCAATCAAGATGCACTTAATTTTTTTTGTATCCTCCTTTTAATGAAGTGAATTACCTTAACTCATTTTAAAATTCTAAACCAAGCTTGCTTTATTAGTATATATCCTAATTGAACATGATATACAATCTTTATTTTTATGTGTCAGTATGTTTGACTTGCTAATGTTTTATTTAGGGATTTTTCATCTATGTTCATAAGAGAACTTGTTCTGACAGATAGTATTTCTTGTAATATCATTGTCAGATTTCGGTAGTGGAGTTTTGCTGGCCTTAAGAAAAGATTTAATAAATAAATAAAATCTTTTAAAAAAAAGAAGTAATTCTTCTCTCTATATTTACTGATGAGTTTGCTAAAGACCAGTGTTATTTCCTTTCTTAACTACTCGGAAGCTTACCTAGTAGTTATCTGGGCTTACTGTGTGTATGCGTGTTTATATTGATAATTGGGGGAGATATTTTTAAAATGTGTCAATCTACCAAGTTATCTATATGTCCATATATTATGTTTTGTAATTTATCTGCTAATTTCTTAATAGATAGAACTAATTTGATTTTCTCTAATGAATTTTTGTACCTCTGCAACAAATAATGCAATATATGTTAAGAAAGAAAAAAAGAAGAAGAAGAATGTAGCAGGAGGGGAAGAATGAAGGGGGGGAAATCGGAGGGGGAGAAGAACCATGAGAGACAATGGACTCTGAAAAACAAACTGAGGGTTCTAGAGGGGAGGGGGTTGGGAGGATGGGTTAGCCTGGTGATGGGTATTGAGGAGGGCACGTTCTGCATGGAGCACTGGGTGTTATGCACAAACAATGAATCATGGAACACTATATCTAAAACTAATGATGTAATGTATGGGGATTAACATAACAATAAAAAAATAAAAAATAAAAAAATAAAATTATGGATGTGCAATTTGTTGAAATTATTATTTTATTACAAATTTTGGTTACAAGATCTATAGCAGTACCATTTTATGCATTTCTAATATTGATAATTGGTGTTTTTATTTTCTCTCAGCATTTATCAACTTCTTAAATATGTTCCAAAGAACCAACTTTTAGCTTTGTTTATACATTTTCTTTTTCACATCTGTTTTCTATTTCGGTGATTTCTGCACTTTGTAAAACATGTTTCCCTACATTTTTTACTTTATGTTCTTTCTTTCCTTTATTGAAACAGATATCTAAATCATAATGAATTTCCAACGATATTTTTGTCTAATACATGCATTTAAGAATATAAATCAACTTTTAAAACAGCTTAAGACTTACCCCACAAGTATTAAAATAGCATAACTTAATTATCATTGGTAGTTGTCAGTCTTTGGCTTTTTTTTTCATTATAAATAATGGTATTATAAATATTTTTAAACATCTCCCTATAATTGCGCATGAATTTCTTGGTATATACATCTAAAATGGAATTATATTTAGGATGTGTTCTACTTCAGACTTGTTAGTGTAGTGGTTTTTCTTAAAATGTCTTTACTCACTCACTTCTTACCAAAAATATATTACAATCCCTGTTACTTTACCTCCTAAAAAATACTTGATTTTTTCAGGACATTTATTTTGCTTAATTCAATTTATTTATGGTTACCTAATGAGTGACTTATAGTATATAATAGTGGTTTTTATTTGCATTTCTAATTATTTGTGTGTATTCCCTTGTGTGATTTGCTTATTTCTTTTAGTCATGTTCTCTATTGGAATTTTTATCTTTTTAAAAATGATTTCTAGAAGGCCTTCAGTTATTTTTGATAAATATAAAGGGAATCTATATTTATTCACAGGGTTAATCCTTTGCTAGATGTACTTCTTTCAATCATCTTCCTTCAAATTGTACTCTTTTTGTTCACTTATTTTGAAAACATAAATTCTTTAATGTAGTCAAGTTTACTAATGATACAATTTATATGTGTGGATATCTTATAAAAATGTTTTCTTTTCCGAAGTTATAAACATTTTCTCCAAGATTTTATTTCTAAAACTTTAAAAATTTCAACTTTCATAGTTATACTTTAACTCGCTAAAATTGATTTTGTCTGGTAAAATACAGGGATCTGAGATTTTTTCCATATAGATAAGTACATCAATAAAATATATTGAGTAATGCATCCTTTCCCTTTGTCCTACATTGACATATCTTCTAAATATCAAGTTTCTATTTAATATATTCCTATATCATTAATTTGTGGAACTATACTTTTAACAATAGTATTAATATGGTTTGTTATTGTTTGATGCCATGTTTTTCTTACTTAAATTTATATTAACTAATATTGTCCCATATCCCTTCTATCTATTAGGTTTAGCTAGTCAGTTTTCAAACTTGTTTTAGGAAATTCATTAAATTTGTTTCCAAGATATATGTTACTTTGGAATAATTAACAGTTTTGTAAAGTTAATTTTTCTTAACCATGAACATGTTATATCTATTCAGTTATTTATATTTTCTTTAATGTTTTTAGTAATATTTAATAATTTTTCATTAAGCTTTGTGGACATATATTCTAAAATGTATTTGTAGGTACTTTATATTTGTTGTCGTTTTACAAATGGTATCTATTTAAATCTTTATTTTTGACACATCTTATTTTTTTATTTTTTTTAAAGATTTTTATTTATTTTTTGACATAGAGACAGTGAGAGAGGGAACACAAGCAGGGGGAGTGGGAGAGGGAGAAGCAGGCTTCCTTGCAGAACAAGGAGCCCAATGTGGGGCTCGATCCCAGGACTCTTGGATCATGACCTGAGCCAAAGGCGGACGCTAAACGACTGAACCGCCCAGGTGCCCGACACATCTTAATTTTAAAAGCAATGTGATTTTTTTTTTATATGTTAATCTATCCCCAACAAAAGTGTATTTTTAAAGGGAAAAAAAAGATTCTATGCAAATAATCAATGTTTTCTTCTTGTATGTAAAAATATTTTCAAGGATAATTTTTTAATCATCTTAATAGATACAGAAAGATGATTTGATAAATGATAATTCTCATTTGCTATAGAATTCCTAGTAAATCAAGAATAGAAAGAAATTTCTTTAACAGTTCTGAGGAATGAGAGATCCATCCCCCAATGAAACTAATGAAAATTATATATATAAATATATGTAATTTATATACAATTTATATATAAATGGATTGGTCAGTTGGTAAGACATGTGACTCTTGATCTCAGGGTCATGAATTCAAGGCCCATGTTGAGCATAGAGATTACTTAAAAAAAAAATCTAAAGTCTTTGGAAATCATCCTCAGGGCATGCAAGAAATGAGAAACATCTATTCAAGAAAATCTATAAATATTCACTAAGAAAAGTGAGATTCAGTGTGTTTTAATCAAGACTGATCCCTTCCTTTTCTGCCAGCCTCCAGCTCAGCAAGACACAGAGTCCACTCCAAACTGGGGCAGCCAAGAAGATAGGGCTCCCTCTACCCCAGGCTTAGTTAGAGGATGTCCTTCTCAGAAGTATTTCTAATTCTACTCCCAGCTACCTTTGAGGCTAAGCTCTGGGTATAAGAGGTCATGGTTAAAGAAGATGTGGTCCATATATACAATGGAATATTACTCAGCCATCAGAAAGGATGAATACCCAACTTTTACATCAACATGGATGGGACTGGAGGAAATTATGCTAAGTGAAATAAGTCAAGCAGAGAAAGTTAATTATCATATGGTTTCACTTATTTGTGGAACATAAGGAATAGCATGGAGGACATTAGGAGAAGGAAGGGAAAAATGATGGGGGGGGGAATCGGAGGGAGAGATGAACCATGAGAAACTATGGATTCTGAGAAACAAACTGAGGGTTTTGGGGGCGGTGGAAGGATGGGTTAGCCTGGTGATGGATATTAAAGAGGGCACGTACTGCATGGAGCACTGGGTGTTATATGCAAACAATGGATCGTGGATCACTACATCAAAAACTAATGAGGTATTGTATTATGTATACATAATAAAATAAAATTTAAAAAAAGAATAAAATAAGAGGTCAGAGGTTGCTTCTTCCATTTGTGGAATAAAAGCTCTACTTTGGGATGACAACACTGGAACCCCCATCACTCCTCACTAGCTTATAAGGCAGTGGTTCCATTTTAGGAGAGGCAAGCTATTTTCCTTTTCACTGAACAATTTGCTCCTAAAGCAGAGCAGGAACTTAGAGAAGCATGCTATTTTCCCCAACCCATCTCCTGAGCCCTGGCTCTGAGATTTTGTCAAGGGCAAAAAGCAGGCTGTAAAAGATAGTTCCTAATCCACTAAAAACAAACTAAACCTGGGACGCCTGGGTGACTCAGTTGGTTAAGCAACTGCCTTCAGCTCAGGTCATGATCTCAGGGTCCTGGGATTAAGTCCTGCATCTGGCTCCCTGCTCTGCAGGGAACCTGCTTCTCCCTCTCCCTCTGCCTGCCACTACCCCCTGCTTGTGCACTCTCTCTCTCCCTGTCAAAATAAAGAAATAAAATCTTAAAAAAAAAAATAATGAAAATGAAACTATTAGAACTAATAAATGAATTTATCATGGAAACCAGACCAATATAAAAAGTTAATTTTATTTCTATACACTGGCAATGAACAAACTTAAAAATTATATTAATAAAGCAACTTCTTTAAAAATATCAAACACTAAAATATTTAATAAAATGTTTAAAAAGAATTGAAAAGTTATACCCAGGAAACTATAAAACATTCTTGAAAGTAATTAAAGAATATTTAAAGAAATAGAAAAACATCTTATGTTAATGGATCAGAAGACTGAATATTGGGTAGAGGATAATAGTCTCCAAATTGAACTGCCAATTCAGCATAATCCATATAAATACCAGCTTGTTTTTTAGCAGATACTGACAAGCAGATCTTAAAATTCACATGGAAATTCAAAGGACCTAGAGTAGTTAAAACAATCTTGAGATGAACAAAGTTGTAAGACTCACTTTATTTCAAAACTTACTACAGTGCAATCATAATGAAGACACTATGATACTGATATCCAATGGAATAGAACTGAGTGCTCAAAAATAAACTCATGTTTATATTGTTAAATGATTTTTGACGGGGGTCAAGTTCATTCAATTGGAAAGACAGTTCTTTCAATAAATGATGTTGGAAAACTGAATAGCCACATGCGAATGGGTACAGAATTTATTTTTAAGGTGAAGAAAATGTTCTAAATTCGATTGTGGTGATGGTTGCATATGTCAGTGAATATAATAAAAACCTTTGAGTTATACACTTTAAATGGGCAGTTGTATGGTATGTGAGTTATAGTTCCATAAAGCTGTCGGAAAAATTAATAGTAAAAGTTATACTATTAGAGTAAAATATTGTTAGCATTCTCTTCAAAATCAGGAGTGAGGCAAGATTGTCACTGTCACTGCTTTTGTTACCAATTAAATCAAGCAATGTAAAAGAAATACATGTTAATTAGATTAAAAAGTGTTGGGATTGTTTTTCTCATTTCCTTTTCAGATAGCTTGTAGTCAGTGTATAGTAGCACAACTTAGTTTTGTATGTTGATTTTGTATCCCACAAGTTTATTGAATTCATTAGTTTTAACAATTTTTATAGAATCTGTGGAATCTTCTATATAGAAGATTATGTCATCAACAAAAAAGGATAATTTTACTTTATCCTTACCAGTTTGGATGATTTTATTTATTTCTTTTGTCTAATTGTTCTAACTAGCAATTTAAGTACTATAGAAGTGGTAAAAGTAGTCATCCTTGCCTTGTTCCTGATTTTTTTTTAATTCCATTTTTTACCATTGAATATGATGTTAACTATGGGCTTTTCCCAGATGATCCTTATTATGTTGTAGTATTTTCCTTCTATTACTAGTTTATTGAGAGATTTTACCATGAAAAGTTGTTGAATTTTGTTGGATGCTTTTTTTGCAAGTATTGAGACAATCATATGTTTTTTATTTTTTATTCTGTTGATATGATGAATCATATTAATTCATTTTTGTATGTTAAACCGTCTTTGCATCCCAGGGATAAATACTACTTGGTCATGATATATGATCCTTGTAATGTGCTATTGGATTCTATTTGATAGTATTTTATTGAAGATTGTTGCATTATGTTCTTCAGATATTGACCTCTAGTTTTCTTTTCTTTTGGTGTCTTTGTCTGGCTTTGGTATCAGGGTAATTCTTGTTAAATACATTTGGAAGTGGATCCTCCTTTTCAATTTTTGGAAGTTTCAGAAGTATTGGCATTAATTCTTCAGTGTTTGGTAGAATTCACCAATGAGGCCGTCTGGCTTTTCTTTGTTGGGAGGTTTTGATTACTGATTCACTTTCAATATTTTATATAATATATATATATATACACAAATAAACTAAGGAGTTGAAAGATTTATATACTGGAAACTATAACACATTCATGAAGGATATTAAACAGGACACAAACAAATGGAAAGACATCATAATGTTCATAGATTTAATATTTTAAAATGTCTGTGCTACTTAATGGGACCTATAGATTCAATGTCATCTCTATGGAAATGCCAAATACATTTTTTACTGAAATTTAAAAAAAGCAATTCTAGAATTCATATTAAACCACAAAAGATCATGAAGAGCCAAAACAGTCCTGTGAAAGAACAAAGCCATAGCAGCCACCCTTCCTGGTTTCAAAATATATTATGGAGGTGGAGCAAGATGGCAGAGGAGTAGGAGACCTGGATTTCGTCTCCTCTCAGGAATTCAGCTGGATAGGGATCAAACCATTCTGAACACCTACAAACTCAACAGGAGATCGAAGAAAAGAATAGCAACAACTCTCTGAACAGAAAAGCGACCACTTTCTGGAAGGTAGGACGTGCGGAGAAGTGAATCCGAGGCGATATTCAGGAGGATAGACGGCGGGGGAGGGGCCTCCGTCAGCCACTTCTGGCAAGTGACAGAGCCACGGAGCACAAAATCGGAACTTTTAGAAGTCTGCTCCGCTGAGGGACGTCACTCTGGTGGTGAAGTGGGGGGTGGAAACCTCGCTGGACAGTGTGGTCTCAGGACCCTCGGGGTCACAGAAAGACCGGGGGTGCCTGAGTGCGGCAGAGCTCCCAGGTATCGGAGCGGGGAAGCCGGCTGCAGAGACGGAGCCCAGGCACGGGATCTCAGCTTGGGGTTGCTATAAACCGTGATCCGCGGCACAGTCGGGCCACTGCTCCTCCAGCAGGGACCCAACAAGCGGCAGATCCGGGGAGACTCACCTTCTTCCCCCGGGAGGAGAGGTGCGGGAGCGCACGGCAGGGATCTGCTGGGTTTGGAGACTCCACCCGGGGTCGGATGCCAGATAGAAAGGCGCGGTCACAGGCCGGGTGAGCGCGGAGTGCGGCCGGAGACCGGGGAGACGGGAGTGACTGACTGCTTTTCTCTGGGGGCTCACTGAGGAGCAGGACCCCGAGTTCTCGGCTCCGCCGGGGCAGAGACTGGGAGGCCGCCATTTTCACTCTCTGCCTCCAAAGCTGTACGGAAAGCTTGCAGGGAACAAAAGCTCCGGAGAGCAAACCCGAGCAGATTACTTAGCCCGGACCGGCAAGGGCGGGGCAATTTTGCCTCCGGCAAAGACATTTGGGAACCACGGCAACAGGCCCATCCCCCAGAAGATCAGCGAGAACAGCCAGCCAAGACCAAGTTTACCGATCAATGAGAACGGCAGAACTCCAGCGCTAGGGGAATAGTGCACATAGAATTCATGGCTTTTTTACCATGATTCTTTACTCTTTCAAAGTTAATTATTTTTTTTAACTGTCTTTTTTTCTTTTTTCCTTTTTTCTTTTTTTTTGAATTTTTCTTTCTCCCTTTTTCAACCAACATCTTATCAATCCCTTTTTTAAAAAAAAAAATTTTATTTTTCATTTTTAAAGTCATATTCTATCCCTTCATAGTAGTTACCCGTATTTTTGGCATATATATATAAGTTGTTCTCTCTTTAAAATCTTGAGATAGTTTCTTCTAACAGATCAAAACATACTCTAAATCTCTAGTGTATGGTTTTTTTCTACTCCCCTGCCTGATCAAATTCTCTCCCTTTTTTCTTTCTTTCCTTTTTTTTTTTTAATCCTATTCTTTCTTTTTTCAAACAACTTATCAAATCCTTTTTAAAAATTTTTTATAATTTCCATCTTTACAGTCATATTCCATCCCTTCATCATATCAACCCTTATTTTTGTACATATATAAGTTTTCCTTTCTTTAAAATTTTGGGAGGGACTTTCTTTTAACAGACCAAAATACACCCAAAATCTAGTGTGTGGCACTAATCTATAATCCAGCCTGATCATATTTGATCACATTCTGTTTTTGTTTTGTTTTGTTTTGTCCTGCTTTTGTTTGTTTTTATCTTTATCTTTTTCTTTTTTCTTTTTTTCTTTCTTTTTCTTTTTTCTCTCTTTCCCTTTCTTTTCCCACTGCTTCAGGTCTTTTCTGATTTGTTTAGAGCATATTTTCTGGGGACGTTGTTACCCTGCTAGCATTTTGTTCTCTCATTAATCTATTCTCCTCTGCACAAAATGACAAGACGGAAAAAATCACCTCAACAAAAAGAACAAGAGGTAGTACCGACTGCCAGGGACCTACTCAATACGGACATTAGTACGATGTCAGATCTAGAGTTCAGAATCATCACTTTAAAGATACTAGCTGGGCTTGAAAAAAACATGGAAGTTATTAGAGAAACCCTTTCTGGAGAAGTAAAAGAACTAAAATCTAACCAAGTAGAAATCAAAAAGGCTATCAATGAGGTGCAATCAAATATGGGGGTGCTAACTGCTAGGATAAATGAGGCAGAAGAAAGAATCAGTGAGATAGAAGACCAAATGATGGAAAATAAAGAAGCTGAGAAAAAGAGAGATAAACAACTACTGGATCACGAGGGCAGAATTCGAGAGATAAACGATACCATAAGACGAAACAACATTAGAATAATTGGGATCCCAGAAGAAGAAGAAAGAGAGAGAGGGGCAGAAGGTATAATGGAGCAAATTATAGCAGAGAACTTCCCTAATTTGGAGAAGGAGACAGGCATCAAAATCCAGGAAGCACAGAGAACCCCTCTCAAAATCAATAAAAATAGGTCAACACCCCGACATCTAATAGTAAAACTTACGAGTCTCAGAGACAAAGAGAAAATCCTGAAAGCAGCTCGGGAGAAGAGATATGTAACCTACAATGGTAGAAACATTAGATTGGCAACAGACTTATCCACAGAGACCTGGCAGGCCAGAAAGGACTGGCATGATATATTCAGAGCACTAAATGAGAAAAATATGCAGCCAAGAATACTATATCCAGCTAGGCTGTCATTGAAAATTGAAGGAGAGATAAAAAGCTTCCAGGACAAACAAAAACTAAAGGAATTTGCAAACACGAAACCAGCCCTACAACAAATATTGAAAGGGGTCCTCTAAGCAAAGAGAGAGCCTAAAAGCAACATAGACCAGAAAGGAACACAAACAGTACAGTAACAGTCACTTTACAGGCAATACAATGGCACTGAATTCCTATCTTTCAATAGTTACCCTGAATGTAAATGGGCTAAATGCCCCAATCAAAAGACACAGGCTATCAGATTGGATTAAAAAACAAGACCCATCGATATGCTGTCTGCAAGAGACTCATTTTAGACCCAAAGACACCCCCAGATTGAAAGTGAGTGGGTGGAAAACCATTTACCATGCTAATGGACACCAAAAGAAAGCTGGGGTGGCAATCCTTATATCAGACAAATTAGATTTTAAACCAAAGACTGTAATAAGAGATGAGGAAGGACACTATATCATACTTAAAGGGTCTATCCAACAAGAAGATCTAACAATTGTAAATATCTATGCCCCTAACATGGGAGCAGCCAATTATATACGGCAATTAATAACAAAAGCAAAGAAACACATCGACAACAATACAATAATAGTGGGGGACTTTAACACCCCTCTCACTGAAATGGACAGATCGTCTAAGCAAAAGATCAACAAGGAAATAAAGACTTTAAATGACACACTGGACCAAATGGACTTCACAGACATATTCAGAACATTCCATCCCAAAGCAACGGAATACACATTCTTCTCTAATGCCCATGGAACATTCTCCAGAATAGATCACATCCTATGTCATAAATCAGGTCTCAACCGGTACCAGAAGATTGGGATCATCCCCTGCATATTTTCAGACCACAATGCTTTGAAACTAGAACTCAATCACAAGAGGAAAGTCGGAAAGAACTCAAATACATGGAAGCTAAAGAGCATCCTACTGAAGAATGAATGGGTCAACCAGGAAATTAAAGAAGAATTAAAAAAATTCATGGAAACCAATGAAAATGAAAACACAACTGTTCAAAATCTTTGGGATACAGCAAAGGCAGTCCTAAGAGGAAAGTATATAGCAATACAAGCCTTTCTCAAGAAACAAGAAAGGTCTCAAGTACACAACCTAACCCTACACCTAAAGGAGCTGGAGAAAGAACAGCAAATAAAGCCTAAACCCAGCAGGAGAAGAGAAATAATAAAGATCAGAGCAGAAATCAATGAAATAGAAACCAAAAGAACAGTAGAACAGATCAACGAAACTAGGAGCTGGTTCTTTGAAAGAATTAACAAGATTGATAAGCCCCTGGCCAGACTTATCAAAAAGAAAAGAGAAATGACCCAAATCAACAAAATCATGAATGAAAGAGGAGAAATCACAACCAACACCAAAGAAATACAAACAATTATAAGAACATATTATGAGCAACTATATGCCAGCAAATTAGATAACCTGGAAGTAATGGATGCATTCCTAGAGATGTATCAACTACCAAAACTGAACCAGGAAGAAATAGAAAACCTGAACAGACCTATAACCACTAAGGAAATAGAAGCAGTCATCAAAAATCTCCCAAAACACAAAAGCCCAGGGCCAGATGGCTTCCCAGGGGAATTCTACCAAACATTTCAAGAAGAATTAATACCTATCCTTCTGAAACTGTTCCAAAAAATAGAAATGGAAGGAAAACTTCCAAACTCATTTTATGAGGCCAGCATTACCTTGATCCCCAAACCAGACAAAGACCCCATCAAAAAGGAGAATTACAGACCAATATCCCTGATGAACATGGATGCAAAAATTCTCACCAAAATACTAGCCAATAGGATCCAACAGTACATTAAAAGGATTATTCACCACGACCAAGTCGGATTTATCCCTGGGCTGCAAGGTTGGTTCAACATCCGCAAATCAATCAACGTGATACAATACATTAACAAAAGAAAGAACAAGAACCATATGATCCTCTCAATAGATGCAGAAAAAGCATTTGACAAAATACAGCATCCTTTCTTGATCAAAACTCTGCAGAGTATAGTCATAGAGGGTACATACCTCAATATCATAAAAGCCATCTATGAAAAACCTACAGCGAATATCATTCTCAATGGGGAAAAACTGAGAGCTTTCCCCCTAAGGTCAGGAACGCGGCAGGGATGTCCACTATCGCCACTGCTATTCAACATAGTATTGGAAGTCCTAGCCACAGCTATCAGACAACAAAAAGAAATCAAAGGCATCCAAATTGGCAAAGAAGAAGTCAAACTCTCACTCTTTGCAGATGATATGATACTTTATGTGGAAAATCCCAAAGACTCCACCCCAAAACTGCTAGAACTCATACAGGAATTCAGTCAAGTGGCAGGATATAAAATCAATGCACAGAAGTCAGTGGCATTCCTATACACCAACAACAAGTCAGAAGAAAGAGAAATTAAGGAGTCGATCCCATTTACAATTGCACCCAAAACCATGAAGATACCTAGGAATAAATCTAACCAAAGAGGCAAAGGATCTGTACTCAGAAAACTATAAAATACTCGTGAAAGAAATTGAGGAAGACACAAAGAAATGGAAAAACGTTCCATGCTCATGGATTGGAAGAACAAATATTGTGAAGATGTCAATCCTACCTAGAGCAATCTACACATTCAATGCAAACCCCATCAAAATACCATCCACTTTCTTCAAAGAAATGGAACAAGTAATCCTCAAATTTGTATGGAACCAGAAAAGACCCCGCATAGCCAGAGGAATGTTGAAAAAGAAAAGCAAAGCTGGCGGCATCACAATTCCGGACTTCCAGCTCTACTACAAAGCTGTCATCATCAAGACAGTATGGTACTGGCACAAAAACAGACACATAGATCAATGGAACAGAATAGAGAGCCCAGAAATGGACCCTCAACTCTATGGTCAACTAATCTTTGACAAAGCAGGAAAGAATGTCCAATGGAAAAAAGACAGTCTCTTCAACAAATGGTGTTGGGAAAATTGGACAGCCACATGCAGAAGAATGAAACTGGACCATTTCCTGACACCACACACAAAAATAGACTCCAAATGGTTGAAAGACCTCAATGTGAGACAGGAGTCCATCAAAATCCTAAAGGAGAACACAGGCAGCAACCTCTTCGACCTCAGCCGCAGCAACTTCTTCCTAGAAACATCACCAAAGGCAAGGGAAGCAAGGGCAAAAATGAACTATTGGGACTTCATCAAGATAAAAAGCTTTTGCAAAGCAAAGGAAACAGTCAACAAAACCAAAAGACAACTGACAGAATGGGAGAAGATATTTGCAAATGACATATCAGATAAAGGGCTAGTATCCAAAATCTATAAAGAACTCATCAAACTCAACACCAAAAGAACAAAGAATCCAATCAAGAAATGGGCAGAAGACATGAACAGACATTTTTCCAAAGAAGACATCCAAATGGGCAACAGACACATGAAAAAGTGTTCAATATCGCTCGGCATCAGGGAAATCCAAATCAAAACGTCAATGAGATACCACCTCACACCAGTCAGAATGGCTAAAATTAACAAGTCAGGAAATGACAGATGTTGGCGGGGATGCGGAGAAAGGGGAACCCTCCTACACTGTTGGTGGGAATGCAAGCTGGTGCAGCCACTCTGGAAAACAGTATGGAGGTTCCTCAAAAAGTTGAAAATAGAGCTACCATACGATCCAGCAATTGCACTACTGGGTATTTACCCCAAAGATACAAAAGTAGGGACCCGAAAGGCTACGTGCACCCCGATGTTTATAGCAGCAATGTCCACAATAGCCAAACTGTGGAAAGAGCCAAGATGTCCATCAACAGATGAATGGATAAAGAAGAGGTGGTATATATATACAATGGAATATTATGCAGCCATCAAAAGGAATGAGATCTTGCCATTTGCAATGACGTGGATGGAACTGGAGGGTTTTATGCTGAGCGAAATAAGTCAAACAGAGAAAGACATGTATCATATGACCTCACTGATATGAGGAATTCTTAATCTCAGGAAACAAACTGAGGGTTGCTGGAGTGGGGGCTGGGGTGGGAGGGATGGGGTGACTGGGTGATGGACACTGGGGAGGGTATGTGTTCTGGTAAGCGCTGTGAATTGTGCAAGACTGTTGAATCTCAGATCTGTACCTCTGAAACAAATAATGCAATAGATGTTAAGAAAGAAAAAAAGAAGAAGAAGAATGTAGCAGGAGGGGAAGAATGAAGGGGGGGAAATCGGAGGGGGAGAAGAACCATGAGAGACGATGGACTCTGAAAAACAAACTGAGGGTTCTAGAGGGGAGGGGGTTGGGAGGATGGGTTAGCCTGGTGATGGGTATTGAGGAGGGCATGTTCGGCATGGAGCACTGGGTGTTATGCACAATGAATCATGGAACACTATATCTAAAACTGATGATGTAATGTATGGGGATTAACATAACAATAAAAAAATTTAAATAAAAAAATATATTATGAAGCTCCAGTAACCAAAACACAGACATAAACATAAACATAGAGACCAATGGAACAGAATGAAGAGCCCAGAAATAAATATGCACACATATGGTCAACTGATTTTCCAAAAGGGTGCCAGGAATACACAATGGGGAAAGACTAGTTTCTTCCACAAAAAGTAGTGGGAAAACTGGATATTAATACATAAAAAATGAAATTGGAAACTATTTTGCACAAAACATAAAAATCAAGTCAAAATGTACTAATTAATGAAATATAAGACTAAAATTCTGAAAATCCAAGAAGAAAATACAGGAGAATAGCTTTATGGCATTGATTTTGGCATTGATTGCATGCCACTAGCAGCATAGGCAACAAAAAAACAAAACAAAGGAAATAAACAAATGGGATTACATCAAACTAAAATATTTCTGCATAAAAAAGGAGACAATCAACAGAGTGAAATGCCAACCTATGGAAGGGGAGAAAATATTTGCAAACTATGTATCTAACAAAAGGTTAATCTCCAAAATATATAAAGAACTCATACAACTCAAAAACAAAAAGCCAAATAACTAGATTTAAAAAATGTACCAAGGATTTGAATAGATAATTATCCAAAGATGACATACAAACGGCCAAGAGGTATATGAAAAAATGTTCATCATCACTGAATTACTGACCACAGGTAATCATCAGTGATATTTAAATCAAAACCACAATGAGATATCATCTCACATATGTCATAATGGCTATTACAAAAAAATACATATGTTGGCAAAGACATGGAGAAATTGGAATCCTCACACACTGTTGGTGAGTATGTAAAACAGTGCAGCTTCTATGGAAAATGGTAAAGAAGTTTCTCAAAAACTTAAAAATTAAAATACCATATGATCTAGTGATCCCGTTTCTGGGTATATTTCCAAAATAATTAAAATAAGTATCTTGAAGAGATATTATGACTCCCGTGTTCATTGCATCACTATTCACAATAGTCAATATGTGGAAACAATCTAAATGTCCAGCAACTGATTAAAGAATAAAGTAAATGTGGTATATGCATAAAATGGAACATTATTCAGCCTTAAAAATGAGGACAGTTCTGCAATATGTGACAACATGGGTGGACTTGGAAGACATTATGCTAAGTGAAATAGACCAGGCACAGAAGGACAAGTCCTGTATATCTCCATCTCTATGTTCGTCTCTATCTCTCTTTGGTACAGGTTTACTGAGATATAATTGATATACTATCATATAATTCATCTACTTAAAATATGTAATTTTTTTAATGTACTCAGAGTTGTGCAACTATCGCCACATTGTAACTATTGATATTGTAACTATCAATTATAGAATATTTTCTATCAATTATAAAAGATTTTCATTTGGGTCACCTGCCTGGGTGGCACAGTTGGTTAAGTGTTCCTCTTGGCTTTGGCTCAGATCGTGATCTCAGGGCCCTTTTGAGCCCTGCATTGGGCTCCCTGCTCAATGTGGGGTCTGCTTGATATTGTCTCTCTCTCCTTTCTCCTCTGCCCCTCCCTCTAGAGCTGTCTCTCTCTCTCTAAAATAAATAAATAAGATCTTAAAAAAAAAAAAAATTTCATTTAATCCCAAAAGAAAAGTTGATATTCTGGCAGTCACTCCCTTCTATTTCTTCGCAACGCCTCCAACCCTAGGCAATTATTAATCTATGTCTCTATAGATTTTCATATCCTGGACATTTCATATAAAAGAAATAGTAAAATATACGGGTTTCTTTTGTGACTCAAGGTTAATCTATGTTGTAGCATGTGTCATACTTCATTTTTTTTATTACTGGATGATATTCTATTGTATGGATATAACATATTTATTTATCTATCAATTGATAGACAGCAGGACTGTTAACATTTAGGAATTATTATGAATGGTGCTGCTTTGAAAATGTACCTACAAGTTTTTTGGCTGTGTGTTTTCATTGTCTTGGATATACAACCCGTATAGGCATCACTGGGTAATATGCTAACTCTTAGCCTTTTTGAAGAACTAGTTCCCAAATAATTGCACCATGTTACATCCCCATCATCAATGTATGAAGGTTGCAAATTCTCCACATCCTTGCCAACACATCTAGGAAACTTTTTATTTATAGTCATCTTCGTGGGTATTAAGTAGTATCTCATTATGACTTGATTGTAAATATTTGATTACTAATGATGCCAGGCAAATTTCATGGGCTTATTAGATTTATACATATTCTTTGAAAAAATTTCTATTCAGCTATTTTGACCATTTTTGAAATGGTTTGTTATTTCCATGGTTTTCTCTGATAAACTAATTGGCCAACAGTTTAACTTTTAGCTTCCTTAAGCAAATAGCCTCCTGTTAATTGCTTATCTCCATAAAGACCATAGTTTTGAGAGCGCCCTTAAGCTTGAACTTCTTACACTCTGTTTCAAATGAAATAATTTCCTATAGGGAGAGCTTCGGAGCTTTCTGTTCTTATGGGATGTTGCCTTCTGTGTGCAAAATCTCTGAGGCACAGTTCGGGAACTGGGAATAGGAACATTAGCCTGCTTCTCTTGGAATGACATCAATGATTTATGCATAGCACACTGTGTATTTTCAACTTTCCTCACTTAGTGTGGGACTTTTGTCCTCAAACAGACTGGGCCAGGAGCAGTCAGGGTCCAAGTAGTCTCATAATGTGCCTGAGGTAGAGCCTCTATTTTATGAAGGAGGTCCAGGTGGAGACATCAACCTCTCAGTCACACTCACCTGGAATTTAGTCTCTGCAACACATAGCTGGAGGCAATGGGAAATGCTGGCAACCTTCTTCTTGAGTGGAAATACAATAGTCCTTGACAAGAGCAGGAAGGAGAGGGGGTCTCCGTTTTATTGGTTGTACTTATCTGGAATGGGGATTCAATCATGTTAAACAAGGAGGGGTTAGGGACAGAGAATGTTATGGTTTAAATGCTACAGTAGAGTATGGCTGTCCTTACCTAGTTTTAATAGATTTTTTTGAATAAATATTTATTAATTTGCTGTATGCCTCTGGTACAGTGCCAAAGACTTTATTTTTCAAGACATTCACCTGTTATAATTACTCATTTGGGGAGCAGATCTCTGGATGTCTTCATGCCTTCATATTGTTTATGTCAACATTTTTTCCCTCTTTCTAAAAAAAAAAAAAAAAAAGCTCCATGTGTACTTTATCTTCTTTTTTTCATCTTACTTAACTGAAACTTTATGCCTGCTGATTAGCAACTCCTAACTTCTCCTCCCTCAGCTCCTGGTGGTTCAGTCTTTGAATTTATGAATTTGACTCTTTTAGTACCTCATATAAGGTAAATATGCAGTACTTGTCTATCTTACGTATTACACTTAGCTGTCTTCATAGATTAGATAGATAGATAGATGATAGATAGATAGATGACAGATAGATAGTTGATAGATGATAACACTACATCAAAACTAATGATGTAATATATGGTGATTAACATAACATAATAAAATAAAATTAAAAAAGATAGATGATAAATAGGTATTTGGAAGAATAATATTTCAAAATATTAATCCTCATGCTACCTCACTCATTAAATCTCTCCCCATGTTTTCTTTTTTACTATCCCCAAATGCAGGACATGAATTAACCACTAATTTTGAACAAAAGAGGTCATAATAGGACCAGGAAATAAATGAGGCATAATTCTACAAGTTTTAAAAGCATGGTTTAAGCAATGACCAAAATTTGGATGCATAATTGGGAAGATACTTTTGTTGCTGTTGTTACCATCCTCAGTCTCAATATAAGCTGGTAGAAAGGGGATCAAGGGGAAGAACGGACTCATACAAATGAAGGCTGCATGGAATGTATGTGGAGATTCCAGTGGTAGTGCCAGGGAGCTGCTCTTTCTGGATGCTGTTGGATGAGGACACAAGGCAAAAGCAGCCAGTTGATCTACTGGGGACCTTGCAGAAAGGGATGAGTCTCCTCTGTTAACCAAGACTCACCCCAATGGACTAGCCCTCTTTAACAGCCAAAGACATCTTAAACTTCCCTATAATAGAGGTCAGGGTCTGAAAACCTGGAAGTTCAAGTAGTAAAAGAAAATAAAGACTCTTGGCTCCATCTGAGCAAAGTGAGACTAAGCCAACTGCTGGAAATCTTCACCAGGATAGTGGTGGCTTGATCAATCCTATCATATTCAGAACACAGAGATCTGCACTTCATCAGATTAATAAACAGCCTGATCATTTGGAACTTCAAGTCTATCACTTTTTCAACAATGGAAAAATAATGGATGAGGACCATAAATCCAAGGTTCACGGTCTTCTATTGCCTCTTATTAACTGTCTGCTTTCAAACGAAAGTATTGTCATCACTAAAATTCCATTTCTTAAGTTGTTTGTTTTCTTAAATCTTATGATTCCCTCACAAAATTAATAAAATATAAAGAAAATATCTTTTAAAATGTTACTAGGATGTTTGTTCTGGGTGTTCCGAGGAGATGCTTCAGGAGGTGTGTGCTGAGATGAGGAAGGGTCCCAGAAGATGGGGTTTGGAAAGACTCCCCTCCCTTCACCTTTACTTCAGCACCTCTGCTTTCAGATTACCCATAATAAAACCCCAAGTAAGAGTGTATATAGAAATTTTCAAATATAACCAACTGTGAAAATCATGGAAATGATATATATGAAATTACTTTATTAATTACAGAACACTGTACAAAATGTAAGAAAATTTTCTTTGGATTTTTCTGTAAAATGGAAATGACAACAGTCCCACAAATTATCGTAAGGGAATTTTATGAATGAAATGAAATAATGTGTTCAAAAGTGTTTTGAAAAAGTAAAATTCCCATATTCATTTAAGGGCTTATTTACTGTGTTTTCTAGGCCCACTTACGGGTCACTAAGTACAACCGGGTGCCCTGAGATTACTTACGATTACTTACATTAATGCTTCCAAATGCTAAAAATTTTAGTTTTATTTTCCTACTGGTGGATGCTAGCTGCATTTTTCTAAATTTCTAGTTTTTATGTATTTAAGTCCCATAACGAAGTCTCTTCACAGAGGAGTGAAAGTTATGTGTGTCTGTGTGTGTGTTTGTGTGTGTGTGTGTGTGTGTAGTTCTCAAATTCCAAGCATGCATTACCATGCTAACTGGAACTTTGAACTTTGAAGAAAAGCCCTTCATAGATGCAAAGTAATATGATTAATCCATCTAGAGCAGTTATCTCAGTTGATCAGATTAGGTATCTAATGAGATCAAGGTCAAGTATTTGCTCTTCTGGAGATTTGTTAGCCTTGAACACCTGTGTTTATAGACTTGCTCTTATCTAAAACTGCATTCAGCTGTCCCTTACCAATAATCAATGAACCACAACCCACAGACAGAAGAGATGAGAGAATATGGCTTTCCAGACATAGTTCCGTTTGGCAAAGATTTTTAAAAACACATGGCCTTAAGTGCCTCTGTAGCATCACTTCTTCACATAAAATAAACACATTAAAATATAAAAAATCCCATAGCAATCTAATTATGTTTGTAAAAAGGGAAGGGAACTACTTTACTTAACAAATGATTATAATGTTTAACCCATTTCCTAGTATACTCTTTGTATTACAAGGCCAGAATTGAAATATTTATTAAATTATACGTTTCATAAAGCACATTTGTAATTTAATAAATATTTAATTAATTTTGAGGCTATTTATCAATATCCAACATAAAAACTTATAGTGCTAACCAGGGTATCTTTTAAAAGAATTGGTTGTGCTACTCCAGTATCTGAATTCAACCTCCAGATGCAGATGCTCAAACACTAGGCATGACTTATCTTTAAAGTTCTGCATAATTCATCATTTGAACTGGGTTACTCTTGATATACTTTTGGATACTTTTAGGGAGACTATTAATAAGTAAATCTAGAACACCATGATGTAAACTGGAACTGTCCTGGGCAAACCTAGGCATGTGGTTTATACATAACAGAAGTTTCTGGGGTCACTGAATTCTCCCAATGCCTCTGGCTTGTTTCAAACTCAGTGGTTTAAGTTGGCAAGAGGAGCTCTGTGGCTAGTCTTGGGAATTGAGAAATCAGAAACTAGCATTGGGAGTATAGGACAGAAGTAGTGAAGTTGAGGAGCTAGACCAGAGATCATTAATATTCCTGGGAAGAGCTGTCTTAGTCACCAGTGTTATTCTCAGTGTAGTGGAAAACCACGTTACATTGACAATATGTTACCTTTGTGTTTATGTTCTTTCTATTCTCGGTAACTTCGAAGAGTCTGAGTTGGTAGAGAACAAACTCCTTGAACTTCTAAACTACAAAGTTCCACTAACTTTCATTAAAGCATGCCAGCAACAAAGTGACCAATAAATCTCCTTGGTGTAAGACAATAAATAAATGGTTTGGAGAAGGTATAACAAGAGTTTTTCAAGCAGAACATCTGGGCTGCACCAAAGTGACTAAATGTTAGTAGTAAAGCTCACCTGAAGTCTGGGCCAAGCCCATCTGTGGAGTCTGGGTCATCTTTTCTAGCTTCTATCATCCTTGGTGAAGAGTAATCTGCTCATGGTTTGTATTTGGAGAAATGATAAGCAGTTTGGAGGATTGCTCCACCTTTGGATGAGTCATGTGCCTCTCAGTCTCTACCAACCTAAGCTCCTAAAATAATAATTCTTTTTTTTTTTTTTTTTTTAAAGATTTTATTTATTTGACAGAGAGAGACACAGCGAGAGAGGGAACACAAGCAGGGGGAGTGGGAGAAGGAGAAGCAGGCCTCCTGCAGAGCAGGGAGCCCGATGCGGGGCTCGATCCCAGGACCCTGGGATCATGACCTGAGCCGAAGGCAGACGCTTAACGACTGAGCCACCCAGGCGCCCCCTAAAATAATAATTCTTAACAATTAGTATTTGTTGCTAGCATATGCTAGAGCTCCTGCAGACATAAGAGTGCAGAAACACCAAATCAAAAGTGGTTTTAATCCTACTACATTTTGGATTTTAAGATACTTTCTAGAAACTTTATTTAGGGTTTTTGTTTATTCAGTCACTTATTCACTTGATAAATAGTAAAATAGTAATGTGTTTCATATGATCCAGGCTTCATTGTATAGATTAGGATACAACAGTGACCAAAAGACACGATCTTTGCCCTAATGGTGCTTATATTTTATAATAGAAGGCAAAGAAAAATAAATGCATAAATAAGTAAATAAATAAAGCTGATGAATAAGTAAAAATGTTCCATTTGGTTCTCATTGATAGCCATATCCTACTCCTTTGGCTTTTCTCTCTAAGAATTTTATGATGGAGAAGCCTAAAAGCTCAGATATCAATGAAGCCATGTTTTGATGATTGATATGCAGCATATGATAGGTTGTCAATATTTATGAACAAGAAGCATGTATTTGAAAGAAATCCATTGTGGTGACTGTGGAGTCGTGCTGCACAAATCTCCTTCCAAGAAATCCGCCCTGGGGGGAAGCATCTTCAGATCAGCAATAAGGCTCACATTGAGGCCACATGTCCCCAGGGCCACTCCCCATCTGGTGGGAGTCCCGGAGCCAGACGATTTCTGCCTCAGCTGGGACAGTTTATCAGGCAATATTTGTACAGGAACCCCCCATCAGACTGGCCAAGCCTTACAGAATTGGTAGCAGTTTGAACCCCTTCTACTCCATCTACCCCACCTCTCTTTTTTTTCATAGATATCACCTCTACATCTGGTCTGAGGGCTCCATTTACCTTCTCCTGCCTCTCCTACTTTGCCTCCATGGATGTTCCCCCAGTAGACCTCTTAAACATCTCATCTACTCTTGGTGTCTGCTGCTCATATGTCCTGACGTGACAAATACCTAAAAGGGTGAATATCTCAGACTTGTACTTAGTGAGTCATTTTATTCATTTTTGGGTTACCAAGATGTTACACAATGTTTGAAAAAAAAATAATAGCAGATACTGATTCTGCATTCACTTACATGTCATGTGTTGTTTTTCTCTGGATCTTCCAAAGTTTTTTTTTTTTTTTCTTTATCTTTGGTTTTTACCAGTATGGTTATGTGTTTGAGTGTGGCTGTCTTTGATTTTATTCTTTTTTTTTTTTCTGTGCCTCTTGTATATGTAAATTTATAGCTTTTTCCAAATTTGAGAAGTTTTAAGACATTATTTATTCTAATATTTTTTTTCTGCACCTGTCTGTTCCTTTCTCCTTTTTTGGACTCCACTCACAGGAATGTTAGACTTATGACACTGCCCAAATGTCCTTGAGGCTACTTTTTTTAATATATTATCTCTGTTCTTCACATCAGGTGACTTTTGTTAATCCATATTCAAATTCATCTATTCATCCTTCCATCACCTCCATTCTGCTATTAAGCCCATCCAGTGATTTATTTTACTTCAGCTATTATATTTTTCAGATATAAAACTCCCGTTTAGTTTGGTTTTATATTTTCTGTTTCCCTGCTGAGAATTTCTATTTTTTTGGAATTTTCAAGAGTTTGGTTTACTTTGTGGATATAAAAAAAATTCCAGCAACATGAGATATTACTTATTATATAGCATAAACATGTAGTATTATACATCATATGATATTATGTGTAGTTATATTATGTAAGATCACATTATATGAATTATATATTGTATAATAGCAGGTGCACATGAAAGAGAGAGAAAGAGACAGAGACAGAGAGAGAGACAGACAGAGAAAAAGATTGCTTTGGAGTATATGAGTGCATATATTATAAATGAAGTGCCATAAATTATAATAGAACATAATGTCATGGAACACCTGGGTGGTTCAGTTAGTTAAGCATCAGCTTTCAGCTCGGGTCATGATCCCAAGGATCCTGGAAACGAGCCCTGCATCCTGCTCCTTGCTCAGGGGGGAGCCTGCTTCTCCCTCTGCCTGCCGCTCCCCCGCTTGTGCCCTCTCCCTCTCTGTCTCTGACAAATAAATAAAAATTAAAAAAAAAAATGATGTTACAGTTGATGAGTCAGTGGTTGTTTTTTGATAATAATGCATCTTGCAGACATATGGTCCACAACTTTGGATATGTTATTTCTTTGGAACTTCAAGGTTACCATTATTTTGGCTATCGGTTGTATTTCTTTTGTCAGACTAACCATTTGATATGATGCATTCTCTTCCAGCCAGCATGTGAGAACATCTGTAGTGAAATCATATATTGGCAGTAGGATGGGGCTAGCTCACAATGGATTTATCTGCTATTGCTGCTGTCCTGGCTGGTATAGACGGACATGGGAAATAAAAGAGAATTGATATTAAAATAATATCTGATGAACATAAAAATATACTAAAGAAGGTTCTCAGTATCTGTTACATTGGCTAAACCAAATCTCTCTCACTCTTCATTGATCAGTGCCTAAACCATAATTAGAAGTTAAATCAATATGGCATTTCATCTAGATGTCATTTCTTAAACTGCACATGTTTACTTGTTAAGTCATATACGTAAACATGTCATATATTCAATTTCATTATATATTGATACATTTGTTATTATTTTTCTATATCACAGTTCTCCCTATTTAAATTCCTGTGTGAGTTAGATGGCTACAGCAAATGACTAAAGTGGTGGGCAAATGAGAGAGGCAAGAGAGTATGAGATAAGAGAAAGGGTTAGTGACCTTGGAGACTTGAAGGATGGATGCCCTATCAAAGAAACACAAAGAAAACTAACAAAAATAAAAATAGAAATTGTAACAACAGAATTATTCAGCCAAACAAAATACATCTGTAGACTACATGAGGCTTTCATCCTCTCATTTGTGAGCCTTCTTAGGCCAGTGATATCATGTCCGAGATCAGCAATGTTTTTTTTCTATCAAAGGCCAGAAATAAATATTTTAAGCTTTGTGGGCCATATGGTCTCTGTTACAACCACTCAGCTCTACTGTTATAGTGCAAAAGAAACCATAGACAATATGTAAATGATGGGCGTGGACATGTTCCAATGAAATTATATTTATAGAAACAGTGATGCCCGATTTGGTCTGTGAGCTATAATTTGTCAACCCCTGTCATAAATGGAGCAGTAGACTAGAAGGTATTGATTAGAGTTCTAGTCCAAATAGTTTTTCATACCCAGAATTTTCCAATCACTTATTACTTCAGTCATGTGACAAGATTTATTTGTAAGTCATTTTTGCTCAGTTTATACAACTTTTGCAATATGCTTCCATTGGTCCACAGGGAGGGCTACTATTTTAAATATTAATGGTCCAAATAGATTCTTTCCAAGAAAATTATATTTTACATTGTGGTTGTGTTATACAAAAACATCTACAAATCAAGATGTCGAACTCAGCTCTATTATTAAGCATGATTGATAATGTATATATACCTTCTAGGGCCTTTCATGTTTAAATGTGAAGGGTCAATATTAGACACCCAGATAGAGGAGTATTCAAGCAACAAAACATGCTGGCATCTGGTAAATAAATCAACTTTCAGCTGTGCTAAAAGGTTAGTGATAATAGTGGGGGTAAATTAAACCTTGCATACCCATAGAAATGGAACTAAAAGATATTTGCTTTAAAATAGAAACATAAGTTACCTTTAGTCATGAGGAATCTGTCCTGTGATGTTGTTTCTTATTTGTATGTTGTTTTATATTTCGTTTTGTTTGCTTTAAGTTTGTTTTTACGCATTCATCCCTATAGCATGTAGATAATTGGTCTTAGGAAGCACTTGTCTGTGAAATGTTTGAGTGGCTCATGAAGACATTCATTGAAACAAAGGACTGCTACATTCTTGCCTAACACTTCCTTTTACTCCCCCTTAGGAAAAACAAAACAAAACAAAACTATATTTTGTATGAATTGGAATTAAGTGATCTTTGGATGGTTTGGATTTATATTTTCCAAACTGAAGATGTCAGGAAGGAAAAATTCTTTATCCTTCAAGATTTTCCAGTTGGACTAATAATTAAATTTACATGAGACAGATTAACAGGAAAAAAAAAAAAAGTTTTATTACATGCTCACAGAGGTTCAATAATGAAATTGAGAACTCAAAAAAAGTGACCAAGGCAGGCAGTTTTTAAATATTTTAGACAAAGAGACAATTAATTTGTGCAGGAAATAGATTAGTGAAAAAAATAACAAAGTTTGTTTCTACAGTTTTCTCAACTTTAAAGTCCCTATCTCTGGTGATAAGGATGTCTTTTTACTTCTTAGTACAAGCAGGGTACATTTCATATGGGAGATTGATGTCCCATCTTATGGGAGATGGGACAAAGGAGGATCTGAGTGTCCTTGCACTGGCTGTTCCCAAGTAGCTTCAATTCAAAATAATCCATATGCCATTGAGGTTCCTTTTGAGGCAGCTTGCCCTGGGCCCCTACAAAGACATTATTGGATCTCTACTACTTTATCACTTGGTAAATGTCCAGGACTATTTGTCTAAGAAGATAAAAATACCTATTGTCTAATCAGGTTAGTTGTTTAGTAACTTAGTCGTTTGACTTGTTTTACTTATTTTTTTAATAAGAAAGAAATTTTTATTGCGTATCCTTTTTCTTTTCACAAGACAAAAATGTATTCTTATTACACAAAAAAATACTCTATTTCAGCAATTTTTGAAGAAGCATTCCTACACATTTTAAACAATTAGTTAATCCAGGTAATAGCTGATCTAATGTGGGGAAGATCTTATTTTCATTGCCTTTAGCTACCACACTGTGAAAAATACTAAAGAGGAGGTTGAGAATGTTTAGCAAGAGCAAACATCTTGAAAATGAGTTATTTCATTATATGAAAAAACTCTTAGCTTTCGTAGACATGGACACTTAAATAATTGTGAAACTTACATTTGAAATATATTCTATTCTTGGTAATTTCCTTCTGAGTGTGTTTGAAATGGCTGGGCTGTTATCTGTTTATGCCACATTCCTTCTCATTCCCTAACACTCCATCCCCCAGCAAAGGAGTTTCATACCCTATTGCTTTCCTTTCTAGTTTTTTTTACATTATTCACAGCCGTGAATAACATAGCTAGCATTGCACTACTGTTCTTGCAACTTCTGGGTTTGATCCTTCTGATATGTGTTTTCTACAAAAAGTATATTGTATGTATATTTAAGAACCATTTGGCAAGTGCGGCAAGTCATGAGGAGATCAAAGTCCAAGATGAGTATATGTTTATCACTGCGGGTAAATATAGCCCTTCAGATGTAGAAATTTCAAAATGGACTAAACTGAAAGTCTTCAACTAAGCACTGTACTAATCCCTAGGGTGAACTTCTTTTAATTACGTTTACTGTATATAATTGTTCTAACTGAATTCAATGCTAACACTATGAGGACATTTGCTGTAGAGCTATTAATATGATCATAAAAGTTAAGATCATTTTCTAGATTATAGCAAATATGTTGGATTTCTAGATGGACTCTGTCAAAGATTATGAAAATTCTCTTATGAAAAATTAGAAAATTCTGTAAAATATATATGCCAATATTTTAACCATGGCTATCTCTGTGTGAGTGACAGCAATAGGACAGCTTTCTCCCTACTAATTTTATAATATCTGGCAGAAAATATGTATTATTTTATAATCTGAAACAATATGGTTTTGCACATTCAATCCCTATTGAAAGAATAATCTCAAGTGGTCTTCTGTATCATTTTACTCCACTATTTAATATCTTGTAAAGGTTCTTTACAGGTTTGTAAATGGAGTCCAAACTGCTTGTATTGTTCAGACATCCGTCTAATCAGAGTTGACTTACACAGGCTTTTTGTCATAATACGCTTTGTTCAATGTTGGATCAGATCTTCCTTTTCTTTGTTTCCCCAAGACACCTACCTTGGGACCAGCTAGACCCAACCTCCAAATGATGTCGACATAACTCCCCCATCAATAAAACGTAATTCAATTAATTAAATTTCTCTGCATTTTTTATTGAGAGTATCACTTACTTACAGGATTATCTCATTCTGCTTCATTTGTTTTTTTTTTTCAAAAAATGCAACTCATGTTAATGTTTTAAAATATTTTTCTATGAATTCTTCTAATTATTAATTGAGGATGATGCAATGAAATTCAGCAAGGCATTCATTTAGTCCATGTTTATTTAATATTAATAAGTTTTAGGTATTATGCTGTTCTTTGCTTAAGGAGTTTATATTAAACTTGTTATGAAAACAGGAAGGGAAGGAAGGAAGGAAGGGGGAAAGGAAGGAAGGAGGAAAGGAGGGAGGGGAGATGGAGAGAGGGAGGGAGGAAGGAAGGAGGGAGAGAAAGAAAATATCTGTTCTACAATCACTCAGCTCTGTACTTTGGAACAATTTCTGATTAGAGTAGAGAGCTACAGTCTGCATTTCATGACATTGTTGAGGAGCAGAGGATGAAGAAATTAGAGCCTGAGAACGCTGAAGTAGTCATCAGATGATGGAGCTGAGCAGAGTGGTAGCCTCAGAAGTTCATGACTGGGCCATTGTAAGTTCATAGCTGAGGATTTCCAAATAAAGTAAGGTTTTCCAAACAGCAGCTACTGTGGAGTTGAGAATGCTAATAAGAAAACAGAGGTCAAGCATTCTTAGAGGAAGAATTAGGCACACTTGTTCTACCCCATTCAGAATAGATAGAGCATTTTAGCACCCCATTAAAATCTTTGATATCTAACTAGGACAAGGCAAAGGCCTGAATCTTAAAAGCAAGAACCACACCTTGGAGTAAAATATATAAACCTACTTGTAACCAGGGAAACAAAGTTTGGAGTTTGAGTAGTGCCAGGTTAGAGGAATGTGCCAACACATTGGAATTTGCACACATCCAGACTAAATGGCAAGAAACCAAATCTATTAAGGTTCAGATGATAAACCAGTAATTAAATTGTCTGCTAAGCTAAGAATCAAACCTTTTTCGAAGAACATGAGGAACTTGGAGACCTTAAGAGAATATCAACACAATGTCCACACAATCAAATCATTAGACATACAAAGCAATGGGAATGGATTATAGATAGTCAAGATAAAAATAAAAGTAGTCAATAAAAACTGAGTATGAAAATAATTTCCCCTTTACCTTTCTAAGTTCTTGATGGAGACCCCCTATAAGAAAAAAGAGATTAACAAGAGAAAAACATACGGAAGCTTATTAACTCACACATATATGGGAGAGACCAAGGGAAGTTGAGTAATTCCTTGATGTGACCCAAGCCACCACTTTAAATACCAGTTTAAGCTAAAGACAAAAGATTTGATGGGGGCAGTGGGGTGGGGAGGAAGGCAAATAAGTCACTAGAAGCTGAGGGTAGGAGATGTTTCCTAAAAAAGTTTGCCCTGTCAAGCCCTGAGAAGTCTTTTAGGTGAAAAGTTTACCTCTGGTGAAAGCTCTCTTCCTGGTACAGGCCCCTATCTAATATAAATTGCCTT
Organism: Halichoerus grypus; assembly: GCF_964656455.1. Lineage (NCBI taxonomy): Eukaryota > Metazoa > Chordata > Mammalia > Carnivora > Phocidae > Halichoerus > Halichoerus grypus. The sequence goes on from NC_135715.1 coordinate 90,127,016, forward strand.
ATATAAAGGTAGATTTCCCTTACAAAAGGGTAACTTCTACTGTGTTTTCAGAGCTTCTCCTGTGTCTGCAGTTTCTCAAAGTAATCAGTTCAAATAATCCTTATGCCAAAGAGTCATATTTTGAGGTGGCTTATTTTGCCATCCTTCAAAGGCATCCAAGAAAAATTGTTTTTCAGCTCAGGTTAATGTCAGAGCTGAAACTGATGTCTTATAAATTATTTTTTAACTTTCATTTTCTGATTGATTGTTACTCAGATATAGGAATGTAGTTGATGTTTTTTAAAAAAAATGACCTTATATTCTGCAACCTTGCTAAATTATTCCTAATTTTTTTTATTTGTTGAATTCACTTAATTTTCTCTATGCAAACATGCCTCTGAAAGCGATGAAAGTTTTACTTTTTCTTTAAATCTACTACTCACTGATTCTAAAGTTGATGCTTGGAGAATGACAAGCTGAGAAGAAATCCGAGATGGAGAAATGTTGGATTTAAAGCAGAGCTTTTACAAGAGACAAAAACTGAAGAACAGATTCTCTCAGGCTTGAAGGTCTCACTGGGAAGACAGCCCTCTATTCTCAAGCTCAAGTTGTGGTAAGATTATCTGTCCCCATCTTAACTGGCTGCTACAAGCAAAAGTAAATCATTTATAGATAGACCATTCAGTGTCTTAAATTATCCATACAATATTTCATTCACAATGATAGTCGTCAAATGACAAAAATAAGACAATTTAAGAATGAGCTTGATGTCCTTTACTAAATGGAAACAATACAGGCATTGGGGTGTGCAGTACCTCACAAGCAGTGGCTCACTCTTCTTCCCAAGGGACTTTGGGCAAGAGGGAGTGTTAGAATGTTAGAGGCAACAACGTGGAGACAGAGTATGATTGGCTGGGGATGCATATCTGACCTTATTTAGAAAGATCAAAAAACAAGGAAAAATATGAACCCCAGAGCTGGCTTGGTGTCAGGGGAGCGAATGACTGGATACATTAATTTTCTGGTCATGTAGAGCATCGACAGGAAGACGAAAGATTGGGTTGCTGATGTGCCATCCAGGGCAAGAGCAGCTCTATCTCACACCAAGAAAGAAATTTCAACTCCAGGGATATAAAAAGATAAAACCTAATGCAAAAAGTCTAAAAAAACAAAAATGATAACAGTGGGCATAGACTATAGAATAGTCACATATTGGACTTACAAGAAATGAACTTTAAAAAAACGTGATTAATTTGTCACCAAATTAGATGACAAAAGATGGGTGGTCACATCAGAGGAGTGTATTTGATATAAAAAATTCAAATGTATATTTAAGAATCACAAAAATACAATAATTTAAATAACATCTCAATTGATAGTTTAGACAGCTGATTGGACAGTGTGATAAAACAGGAGGAGTTAGCTAGCTGCTAAGTCAGAAACACAATCTTCAGGTGGAAACAGGACAGAAAATAAAAGGATGAAAACACAGAAAGAAGAGCATATGTTCAAGACATGGTAGAGACCTAAAATATCTAACTCAGGCATGAATCCATCCAAAAACTCTTCATCCTCTTTATGAAATTAGTCAATTATGGTTTATTCTGGAACCATAATTTAAAGTTGTAAAAGTCAAAATTTTCCAAAATTGATGTAAGAAATCAAGGGAAAGAAACAAGAAATTCTATAGACATGTTATAGTAAACTTACTGAAAACTTAAAAACAAAAAACAAATAAAAACTTTAAAAAATTTATCAAAAAAAAAAACCCTAAACAACATTGTTTTTGAAAAAGCACCAATATAATGATAGTTCACTTTTCAACAACAACAAAAAAAATGGAAGACACAGACAACAAAATTGAGTGACTGTTTTTTTCTAAATAATCTATGAGATAAAGAAAAAATAAAAATACAAAACTATAACTGAATGATAATAAATATACAATAATTCAAAATATATCTGGTGTACTTTAAGTCATGTTTACAAAGAAAATGTGTAGTGTTAAACACATATTTTAGAAACAAAATATTTGCAGTATCAGTGATCCAGGTATCTATTATAGCAGCATAGAAACATGATAGTAAGTTAATTTTTAAGATAATGAATCAATGCTAACAGCAAATATAAGAGAATAAATCAGTAAAATAGAAAACTACATATATACAACATAATGAAAAGTTGATTCTTTGGGAAAAAGACAAAATCAATAAAACTTTAACATAATGCTAGTGGACTGAAGGTATAAATGAAAACACAAATTTTTTGCTTTAAGCAAGTGAATGGTATCCAGAACATATGAGGATAGGATAACCCAATGAAATTAATTAATTTAATTCACTGGAATTATTTCAAACATGCGATATACAACACAACACTTAGTCTATGTCAAGAGACACAATTGGCATGTTAACACATTTCATTAATGAATATGATTAAAACCCTATTCTCTAGGTGCAAACTCCTTCAGTGTATTTTATTTTATTAAAATGCCAATTCTTCCTAAGTTTGCCTAAAGATTCAACAATCTTTATCAAAATCCCAACAAACCTTTTTTGTAGATATCAACAGTTATTCAAAAATTGATATGGGATAGCTAACACAAGGAAATCACAGTCAAGGTCACAAGGATGGAATTAAAAAAAAAAAAAAAATGAGGGACGCCTGGGTGGCTCAGTCGTTAAGCAACTGCCTTCAGCTCAGGTCATGATCCCAGCGTCCTGGGATCAAGCCCCACATCGGGATCCCTGCTCCTCGGGAAGCCTGCTTCTCCCTCTCCCACTCCCCCTGCTTGTGTTCCCTCTCTCGCTGTGTCTCTCTGTCAAATAAATAAATAAAATCTTAAAAAAAAAAAAATGAAAAGCTTTGTGAATAAACATTCTGCCCCTAACCCAGGACACAGGTTGTGGTAACAAAGTTAGGAATTGCATCCTCGTCTCCCATGGAGATACAAATCTGTTGCAACAAGTTAGTTTAAGAAAGCAGTCTCTATTTTGGAAAGAGACAAAAGCTTTCAGACTCTGAAATGTGAAATGTCAGTATGCTGTCGTCATAGACTATTTATTAAGGATTCACTGTGTAAAACTCTACCAGGTTTAAAGAAAACAAAACAAAACAAAACACTCTACCAGATTTGCTGTATACTTTCTGCTTTGATATAAATATCTACATAAGCAAATAGATGTAATTTTATTGACATTTTAATATTTTAAATATCAATTATAAAGCAAGTTTAAGTCTTCAAATTCTCATGTTTAAAACTAAAGAGTAATAAAATAAAATACAATGAAAAACAGATCAGTGGTTGCAAGGGGCTTGGGGATAATTAAATAGGTGAAACAGGAATTTTTAGGTTTGTGAAACTCTTTTCTATGATATTATAGTAGCAGATACATGGCACTAAGGATCTGTCAAAACAAAGAGAATCTCATAGAAAAAGGAGGGGGCCATTATGTGTGAAATCTAACTCTATTATGTGGCATATTTTACTAAAGAGGGTGAAGGGAAAGGGCCTGCTACCTATAACTTTGGAAAGAAGTGGCAACTGTAAGATTAAAGACAAGAGGAACAATATATAAGCACGAGAGTTGGTAAAGTTATTGCTTCTGGGGATGCAGGTTAATAACTCTCATAGCAGTGTATATGCACATTGGGATTGAACAAATGATAAAATAAATGGTAGATGGTGGGAGACAGGTTTCTGTCTGTTGGGATGGGAGGTTGGACAGAAGCAATCAGGGAAGGCTAGAATGGGACATATTTACTAGGTGAAGTTGGAGACATGAGTATGAGCTCAGGTTTAGCTTAATATACGCATGTCCGTGATGTGATGTGATGAGAATGGCACTACTGTGGTCTTCCTCCCAATAACCCAAAACCCCAGTAATCATGAGAAAAATAGGAGAGAAATCCCAATTGAAGGTTATTCTTCAAAATGCCTCGTTAGTACTCCTCAAACCTGTAAAGGCCATCAAAAACAAGGAACATCTGAGACACTGATACAAGTCTATATAAACCTAAAGAATCTAATTGTAGAAAATTATAGACTGGATTTTGGAGCATAAAAAGAACATAAGGTAAAAATTAAGGAAATGTAAAAGAAACATGAGCTTTAGTTAATATATCATTATTGATTTATTACTTGTGACAAATACACTAAGGTGTGTTAACAAAGGGAAAGTGGTATGAGGTATGCTTCTGTAGTATTCTTGCCATTTTTTTTTTCTGTAAATCTAAAACTCTTCTAAAATACAGCAATTCTTTTTAAAATATAATGGTCAATCATTGGCTTTGTGACCCTAGGGAAGTTGCTTATTTTAATATGTCAGATTTTTTAACTCTGAAAAGTAGAGATCATTTTATAAAATTTATAGGATTAATGTGGAGAACAAATGGAAAATATTTCTGAAAATCTTTTTAAATTGTATGGTAACAGTGAATGTAAAGTGGTGCTCAAAGAAAAAGGGACAAAAATGCATTCCCTACTAAGATAATTGCCATTAAGTGTTCCCTTATATGGGGCACCTGGGTAGCTCAGTTGGTTTAGCATCTGCCTTCGGCTCATGTCATGATCTCGAGGTCCTGGGATCGAGCCCCATGCTCAGTGGCAAATCTGCATTTCCCTCTCCCTCTGTGATCTTGCTCTCTCTCTCTCAAATAAACAAATAAATAAAGAGTTTCTACATGTTTTCCTCAAAATGTGTTCATGTGAGAATATTCCAAGTGGTATGTGTACATCTCTGTGTGTGTGTCTCTGTGAGTAATTTATATACTGACAGAGGAAAATTATATGCCCCAAAATATGTGGTAAATACAAAATATCTTCCAGTCTTATTATGGACAGATTTTTTCAGAACAATAATGAGTGACATAATAACTAAATGCTGATGTTATAAAAATAACAAAATTTTTCAGCTCTTGGACAAATCATGGAGATATTCTGTTACAAAATATATAAAGCAATTTGCTCTTTGAAATACTGTTATAATTGGATATGGTCAAATCTATCCTGAATTTTACAGAAACCACAGGATGACTTAGCAATCCATAAATCCACACTTGACAGTACTTAAGCAGGTTTCATAAATGATTTGCAATGGAAGGAGGATTTTACTATAATTGTTCTCCATGGCCATAAAAAGCATTATGGAGTAGAAAAAAAAAAAATGACAAGGCTACATTAAAGAAAAATGTTTTCTTAGTAACATTTTTTTTAAGTATGGAAGAGAAAAAAAATTAATGAGCCAGAATAAATACATTATCATCTATACAAGGAGAGAATGGGGTTTCCCCAATCAGCTAAAACCTATCCCCTAATTTTCTGAGCAAATGAGTACTGCTTCTTGATTAAATCACAAAATTAGTGGATTCTAAAGCTTTGTGGTATAGAAGTATCTCTTGGGGTGCTTGTTAAAAATATTCCTCAGCCCCTATCTTCAGAGTTTCCAACTGAGTGGGACTGTTGGACTCAGGAATCTGTATTTTAATTACCTATTCCCAGCAGATTCCCATGCTTTATATTCTGACACTTAGTCATAAAAATATAGGCATATATACACATACTAAGAGAACATGCAGCAAAGCAAAGAAAGAGCAGCAAATTCACTCTAGCTAAGATTGGCTAAGATTTTTCAGTATTTAAACATACAGATTCTGAGTATTCCCAGACTTGTATCTTTCTTAATAACTAACAAACTACCAAGCCTATGAGAAATAAATTGACACACTCACACATACACCAAAACCAACAATGATAGAGAATGCATTCTGAGAATTGCTTTCTATGAAGAATGAAGAACTTCAGTTGTGGAAACCTTGCTGTATAAACTATAAGGCACTAGTGTTAGTTGGTCACCCTATATTTATTTTCTTCTTTCCCCTCTTAGTTCAACTCAGAATTACTTTGGTTATTCACTCTGCTCCTGAGTACTTGGGGAAATATAACTCTACTCAAAGCTCCCAAAAAGGCACACAATTGGAGTATGTTTATGGCTACATTTAAGAGTGAACATGGGACCAAAACCAAAGCACTCTAGGTAAATTGTAATTCTCCTTCTTTGAATGTTGTTTAGAAGCACTCTCTCCTTTTGGATATGAATGGAGAAACCTGTCATTTAAATGTTCAGTGATTTGATATCATGACCAACATGGCAGGTGATTTTAGGCTAAAGCTAACAAAGCAGAGGTATACAGAAGAAAAATGAGCAAAAGTAGACTCTAGAGGACATTGATGAACCACTAAAATTAATTCTAAAGCTTATCTTACCTCTGAACTTTCCATCAATACTAGTTGATGGATTCGCTTTTCTCGTCCTCAAGACATTATGAGCTTTATTTCCCTAATAGATAAAATGAGAGAGATTACTTTATGGGATAAATAATCCTCTTTAATAGTCTGGTTAACTAGCTAACACTAGGAGCATAGAGAGAAATAAAGCTGGGGTGCATTAATGCTTTAATGCCTCAAATTTTTACCTTTCCCTGTATACACTCTGTAATATCACTTTGAAGCTCCTCTCATCAAAAGGTGGGATTTATTTATCTACTGCTTGGTTCTGAATTCAGTCATATGACTTTCTTTGGCCAATGGGATGTTGACAGTTGTGATGGTATAGAGGCTTGAGTTCAAGATTCTTCTTCTGTTCCTCTGTCTCCCCCATGAGACCATAGCTAGGCTAGCCTGCTGGAGGATAAAACACATGGAACAGAGCCAAGTCATCTCACTTCTTAACAGAAACCATCCTAGATCATCCAACAGTCTGCTGACCTCTAATATGTGAAAAAGGCCAGCCAAGAGTAGCATAGCTGCCTAAATTAATTTCATCTGAACTTAGATGCATAAGAAAGCCCAGCTGGGGCTACAAACAACATCAATCACATAATCAAACACCCAGGCTTATGACCTAAAAGAAGACTTATAACCTAGGTCTTAATTACTTGCTTAGGGCTTATGCACTGAGTTTAGCTAGTTGGTGTGCAAAAACATTGTGACAATGGATATTACATACATTGACATTAGAAGTGAGATGTTGTCATTATGGAAACCTACCATAAGTGATATTAATTTGGGGATTAAGTGGTGAGCAAACTCTTACAGTGGTTGAAGACTGATAAGGAAACTATAGGGGGCTGGAAAAATAACGACTCATGTTATGTGGTGGAGAAATATTTGGTAGCACTTCTGCTGATGACAACTTAGAAGACAAAAACATAGTCATAGATGTCCTGGAAAGATCCAGAACATTCCCAAGCAGTGTGCTCAAAGTGCATCCATCTTTTACTAGCTATGTGCTACAAAAAATAGATGAAATTGGGAGATAAACTGAGGTTTTGAAAATCAGAATTAGATGAAATATACAAAGGTCAGAACTTGCTGTGACGGAAAACAAAAGTGCTTCATTTCTAGTTTCTTTGGTAGCAAAAGGGTCTCAAAGTATGATGCTTCCAGGGAACACAGGCAAAATCAAGGTTTGACTGTTGGCCCCTTGTTAAGATCACTGATAGAAACAAGGTTTTGTCCAGAGCTCTCTCAGTGGAAGTAAGGGTTTCTAGTAATTTGAAAGCATTGTTCTACAGAAGCTTTAAATACCTAAAATAGTAATGAATAAACCAAGTGAGAAAGACCTATACAGAAAAGAAGTATTGATGTGTCTTTCTGACACATTAAAATGGGATAGACTCAACTTCATAAGAAACACATGAAGTGTCTGAGACAGTTTTCCAGTAAGAGTGTCACCAGCCTAGAGTAAAATGGACTGAAAATATTCAAAATATAAAAAAAGTCCTGGGGTCTCAACGTGATTCTGGCAGTAAATGTGCTAAAAGTTCTATTCAAAGGGCATATTTTCCAATTTGCTCTTCAGAGGTAGCCATAAAAGTCACAAATAAGAATGTTCCATGTTGTGTTCCTGATCTTAAGGAAAAGGCTCTCATCTTTTCCCCCATTGAGGATGATATTCGCTGTGGGTATTTCATAGATGGATTTTATGAAATTGAGGAATGTTCCCTCTATCCCTATACTCTGAAGAGTTTTAATCAGGAAAGGATGCTGTATTTTGTCAAATGCTTTTTCTGCATCAATTGAGAGGACCATATGGTTTTTCTCTCTCCTCTTATTAATGTGTTCTATCACATTGACTGATTTGTGAATGTTGAACCACCCGTGCATCCTGGGGATAAATCCAACTTGGTTGTGGTGGATGATCCTTTTAATGTATTGTTGGATCCTATTAGCTAGGAATTTGTTGAGAATTTTGGAATCCATATTCATCAGGAATATCGGTCTGAAATTCTCCTTTTTGATGGGGTCTTTGCCTGGTTTAGGGATTAAGATAATGCTGGCCTCATAGAATGACTCTGGAATCTTTCTTTCCACTTCTATTTTTTAAAACAGCTTCAGGAGAATAGCTATTATTTCTTCTTTGAATGTTTGGTAGAATTTCCCCTGGGGAATCCATCAAGGATGCCCACTCTCACCACTATAGTTCAACATAGTATAGAAGTCCTAGCAACAGCAATAAGACAACAAAAAGAAATAAAAGGTATTCAAATAGGCAAAGAAAGTCAAACTCTCTTCACAGATGACATGATACTTTATGTGGAAAATCCAAAAGACTCCATCCCCAAATTACTAGAACTCATACAGCAATTCAGTAATGTGGCAGGATTCAAAATCAACACACAGAAATCAGTTGCTTTCTTATACACTAACAATGCAACTATAGAAAGAGAAATTAGAGAAACTATTCCATTTACAATAGCACCAAAACCCATAAGATACCTTGGAATAAACCTAACCAAAGAGGTAAAGGATCTATACTCTAAGAACTACAGAACACTCATGAAAGAAATTGAAGAAGACACTAAAAGACAGAAAAACATTCTGTGCTCATGGATTGGAAGAATAACATTGTGCTGGACCAAACAATCCTAAAATCTGTATGGAATCAGAAAAGACCCTGAATCGCCAAGGAAATGTTGAAAAAGAAAAACAGCTGGGGGCATCGTGTTGCCCGATTTCAAGCTATATTACAAAGCAGTGATCACCAAGACAGCATGGTACTGGCACAAAAACAGACATATAGAAAAATGGAACAGAATAGAGAGCCCGGATATGGACCCTCAACTCTATGGTCAAATAATCTTTGACAAGGCAGGAAATTATGCAATGGAAAAAAGGCAGTCTCTTCAATAAATGGTGCTAGGAAAATTGGACAGCTATATAAAAAGAAGAATGAAACTCAACCATTCTCTAACACCATACACAAAGATAAACACAAAATGGATGAAAGACCTCAATGTGAGACAGGAATTCATCAAAATCCTAGAGGAGAACATAGGCAGTAACCTCCTTGACATCAGCCACAGCAACTTCTTTCAAGATACATCTCCAAAGGCAAGTGAAACAAAAGCAAAAATGAACTTTTGGGACTTCATCAAGATAAAAATCTTCTGCACAGCAAAGGAAACAGTCAACAAAACAAAGAGGCAACCCACGGAATGGGAGAAGATATTTGCAAATGACACTACAGACAAAGGGCTAATATCCAAGATCTATAAAGAACTCCTCAAACTCAACCCCCAAAAAACAAATAATCAAGTCAAAAAGTGGGCAGAAGAGATGAACAGACACTTCTCCAAAGAAGACATACAAATGGCTAAGAGACACATGAAAAAATGTTCATCATCATTAGCCATCAGGGAAATTCAAATCAAAACCACATTGACACATGAAAAAGTGCTCAACATCCCTTGGCATCAGGGAAATCCAAATCAAAACCTCAATGAGATACCACCTCACACCAGTCAGAATAGCTAAAATTAACAAGTCAGTAAATGACAGATGTTGGCGGGGATGCAGAGAAAGGGGAACCCTCCTACACTGTTGTGGGAATGCAAGCTGGTGCAGCCACTCTGGAAAACAGTATGGAGGTTCTTCAAAAAGTTGAAAATAGAGCTACCATATGACCCAGCAATTTCACTACTGGGTATTTACCCCAAAGATAAAACTGTAAGGAGCCTAAGGGGTACGTGACCCCGATGTTTATAGCAGCAATGTCCACAATAGCCAAACTGGAAAGAGCCAAGATGTCCATCGACAGATGAATAGATAAAGAAGATGAATAAAGAATATTCCTGTGTAGGAATATTATGCAGCCATCAAAAGGAATGAAATCTTGCCATTTGCAATGATGTGGATAGAACTGTAGGGTATTATGCTGAGCGAAATAAGTCAATCAGAGGAAGACATGTATCATATGATCTCACTGATATGAGGAATTCTTAATCTCAGGAAACAAACTGAGGGTTGCTGGAGTGGTGGGGGGTGGGAGGGATGGGGTGGCTGGGTGATAGACATTGGGGAGAGTATATGGTATGGTGAGCGCTGTGAATTGTGTAAGACTGTTGAATCACAGACCTGTACCTCTGAAACAAATAATATATTATATGTTTAAAAAAAAAAAAGAAGAAGATAGCAGGAAGGGAAAAATGAAGGGGGTTTAATCAGAGGGGGAGATGAACTGTGAGAGACTATAGACTCTGAGAAACAAACTGAGGGTTCTAGAGGGGAGGGGGTGGGGAGCTGGGTTAGCCTGGTGATGGGTATTAAAGAGGGCAAAAAAAAAAAAAAAGAATCAATGAATATTGAATGTAACTTTTTTTTTCCTGTATCTGTTGAGGACTTCCAATTTTTTTTCACCTTAAATCAGTTAACATGGAGAATATTACTAGTGTATTATCTAGTGTTAAACTATCCTTTCATTTTTGTTATTAGCCCAGCTTTATTGTGGTAAATTTTGTTATTATGATTTTACATATTATATTTATTTTCTAATATTATATTTAGGATTGTTATCTCTTTCTTTATAAGTGAGTTTGGCCTATGATTTCTCATTCTCATAATGTCCTTGCCTTGGTGTCATTGTAAGGGTTTGTTAGCCTCATGAAATAAGTTGAGAAGTGTTGTACCTACTTGTATTTTTCAAAATAGTGTATCATTTTATGGGTCTGATATAGCCTGTTTATATGGATTTTCTGTCTCTTGAGTGGTTAATAGAATTTACCTGTAAAACTGAAAAAAAAAAAAACACAAAACATTGAGATACCACCTTACACCAATTAGAATGGCAAAAATTGACAAGGCAAGAAACAACAAACATTGGAGAGGTTGTAGAGAAAGGGGAACCCTCTTACACTGTTGGTGGGAATGCAAGTTGGTATTGCCACTTTGGAAAACAGTGTGGAGGTTCCTCAAAAAATTAAAAATAGAGCTACCTATGACCCAGCAATTGCACTACTGGGTATTTACCCCAAAGACACAGATGTAGTGAAAAGAAGGGCTATATGTACCCCAATGTTTATAGCAGCAATGTCCACAATAGCCAAACTGTGGAAAGAGCTGAGATGCCCTTCAACAGACGAATGGATAAAGAAGATGTGGACCATATATACAATGGAATATTACTCAGCCATCAGAAAGGATGAATACCCAACTTTTACATCAACATGGATGGGACTGGAGGAGACTATGCTAAGTGAAATAAGTCAAGCAGAGAAAGTTAATTATCATATGGTTTTACTTATTTGTGGAACATAAGGAATAGCATGGAGGACATTAGAAGGAAGGGAAAAATGAAGGGGGGGGGAATTGGAGGGGAAGACAAACCATGAAAAACTATGGACTCTGAGAAACAAACTGAGGGTTTTAGAGGGGAGGGGGATGGGGGATGGGTTAGCCCGGTGATGGGTATTAATGAGGGCACGTATTGCATGGAGCACTGGGTGTTATACGCAAACAATGAATCATGGAACACTGCGTCAAAAACTAATGATGTACTGTATGGTGACTAACATAGCATAAAAAAATAAAATTAGATTAAAAAAAAAAAAGAATGTTCCAAAGGTAGAGCCAACAGACATGGCAAACAATGAACTGTAGCCACTCACAGGGAACAGATCAAGAGAAGCACATCCTAGACTGGAGGATTTGGCTACATTTGCTCAGCAGGATTTCAGAATTATGAGCAGTAACTTCCCTGTGCTTCCCTTTCTTCCTCTTTTAGGAATGGGCATATTTATTGCAATCATCCTATCTCTGTTTGACCATTATTTTAGAAAATATTTGAGTAGTTGTGTGTGCATGTTTGGTGGGGGCAGTGGGACACAAATAATTTGTCTTATGTTCGTAATCTTCAAATCAAGAGGAACACCATCTGGATCTTTGGCAGATCAGAGGATCTTGGACTAAGAGCCTGATCATGTGCCTGGATGAGATTTTTGGGGGTTCTGGGGTAAGAGTGAACATAGGAGAGAGATGTAATCATGAACAAAAGACAGACTACAGTATATCGATTACACTAATAGCTTTGATTCTTCACTCTTCCCTGTACCCATATGTTTGCAGTATGACCTTGTAACTTCACCCTTCAAGAAGTAGTCTATGACTATGTCCCTTGTTACTGAGTTCAGCCATGTGTCTTGCTTTGAGCAATGAGATTTTAGCAGTTGCAACTACGGAAAGAATTGCAAAAGTGTTAACATATTTCTGCTTTGTTTCCTTTCCTGTCTTTGCCATGAGATGTCTGGGCTAGTCTTCTACAGAATGAGACACATGGGCAGAGCCAAGTTTCCCCACTTTTCCCGGCACAGGTATGTTAAAATACCTAATAGCCAACTAACCTCCAGACATTAAGATGAGCCCAGGTAAAATTTGCTGAAGTGCCTCACCATCTGCAGCTGATTCCTGAAAAATCAGTGAGTCCAGCTGAACCCAGCCAATTTATGCATGAATGAACAAAATAAATGCATCTTTTTTTTAATGTAGGAGATTTGGAGTAGTTTATTACATAGCATTATTGTGGCAGTAGGGAACAGATACAAAGACCTTACGAATTAAGTTGAAAGTACATACTGGGAAGGTTTGTGCGAAGTTAATTTTGGTGCCAAAATAGTCTCTAATTGAATGTCTGTTGACTGTCCTAATTTCCCCGGCTCTGACTTGAATAATGTCCTTTGCATATCCTCTTTTACATCTACATCTACACTTTTTTTTCTTTTTTAACCTCAAGAATTCTTTTATGGCTTTCTTAATCTCTTCAAGCACATGTGGTGCTCCTTCTGCCATGCTCTCCTCTGTTTAGTCCATATCATTGTGAGAGGCTGATAATGGATGGGAAAGATACATTCAGAATCTAATCCCAAGAACCTTTCTGTGTTACCTTATTTCAAAAAACAGTCTTTGCAGATGCAATTAAATTAAGGCTATTGAGATAATTAAGACTATTCAGATATTTTGCAATATTTGAATGGACCCTAAATTTCATCATAAATGTCATTACAAAAGAGACACAGAGGGATATTACAGAATAGAAGAGGAGGAGGCAATGTGAAGACAGAGGCAGAGATTCACATGATGCAACCATGAGTCAGGGAATGCTAAGATAGGCCAGCAGCTACTAGAAGCTGGAAGAAGCAAGAAATTGATTTTGGATCTCCCCCCAGACTCTGTGCCCGAGTAGCACAGCCTTGCCAATACCTTAATTTCGAACAGCCTTGCCAACACCTTGATTTCAAACATTCCAGAAATGTGAGAGATTAAATTTCTGTTTCTTTGCATAATTAAGTTTGTGGTTATTTTTTAAGCAGCCATGGAAACTAATATATTACTATTACAACAGGTATTTCATTGTAACTGTTTATTTGTACCCCTTTCTCATAATACACAAGAATTGAAGGCAAGGAGAGAATCCTTTCATTATTTTATCCTTAGAGTTTTGACAGACCCTCACTTAAAAAAGTAGCAAAAGATTAGATGAGCACTGGGTATTATATGCAACTGATTGATTCTTGAACACTACATCTAACTCTAATGATGTACTACATGCTGGATAATTGAATTTAAATTAAAAAAAAAGTAGCAAAGGGAAATCTGTTCAAGTAATGACCTATTTTTAACATAACAATTGCTCTCACAGTTTTCCTTAAATATACCCTATTTTCTCTTCTAAAATTTCTATTTTGCCAAACAATGAGTACATACAGCTGTGTCAGAGAATAAGAAATTAGAAAATAACTCATGATCCTGATATATATATTGCCTATTTAAAGTTTATCTGGATCCTGAAGAATTCCTCTCATTTTCACTTAAGTTATACTCTAATTTTAAAGTGTTATTGCAGGTTGAGTCAGTTCACAAAAATCACATGGATTAGCATTAATTTACATATCCATCCATATAGTTATTGATTTAGCAAATATCCTCAAGGAATGACATAGATTTATTGTCATCAAGGATGAAATAGTTTAGCATAGGAAACAAAAGGAAACAGCCCAAATAGGTTACATCTATAACATAAATGTTATTGTAGTTATGACCACAAGATGCTATGGAGACAAAGAGGGACCTCATTTAGATCAGAAGTCAGAAAATAGGGTTCAAAGATATATTCCCAAATGATGTAAAACCTATTTTCACTTTTAAAGAATGAATGAAGTCTGGGGACAGATACTGGAGGATAAAGCATGGAGAAGAGTATTCTAGGTAGAGCAACATATACAGAGCTTCACAGACTAGAGGAAGCATGGAATATTCTGTAGCCCATGAGGTATAAAAAGAACGAGATAGGGCGCCTGGGTGGCTCAGTTGGTTAAGCGACTGCCTTCGGCTCAGGTCATGATCCTGGAGTCCCTGGATCGAGTCCCGCATCGGGCTCCCTGCTCGGCAGGGAGTCTGCTTCTCCCTCTGACCCTCCCCCCTCTCATGTACTCGCTCTCTCTCATTCTCTCTCTCTCAAATAAATAAATAAAATCTTAAAAAAAAAAAAAAAAGAATGAGATAAGTGAAGAATGAAAGGATTTTTGTACTTTGCTGGAGTTATCACACAAATATCTTTTCTGTGATTTTTGCAGATTTTTCTTTTTCAGGAACCTGGACCATCTCTAGCACATATTTTGATTACAAGGAAGAACTTTTTGGACCTTCGTTGTACCTTTGTCCCTAGAGAATATGATTCCAAATAACCATTATTTAAAGAGATAATTATGTCTCCTTCTTATCTCTTAGTGTAAAAATATACCCATAAACACTGATGTCACTGAAAATTTCATTGAGTTATAGATTTTGTCACTCATCAAGCAGTACATCCCCTGGCAACTGCCAGTAACTAGAATCTCTTTCACATGAATTTGTGGAAGAGATTAAATAATGTGATGGGTTAAGCAGATCCATTTTAAAAGCTAAATGGTGGGATTTCTTGGAAAAAGTCATATCAAAATGAATTATTGTTTCTGGAAATCATAGTTCACATAATAAGAATCAAATGCAATGGGAAAGGACCACATAAATGTATAAATGTTAATAACTCAGTATTACTACTTGATTTTTCATCAAGAATTGGAGAGAGTGCAGTACATTGAAAAAGTTGTTAAAATAGGAAATATAATTTAACCTCGCAGATGCCCACATATATGATTATAGAGATTATATTAAAGAATAGAACTAGAAGGAGAAAGAAGAAACATTGTGTTAATGTAGTTATTTTCCTATTGTGAATCACATTTAACAAATAAAATCAAACTAATTCACACCAGATTTATTTATGTATTTATTTTATTTTATTATGTTAGTCACCATACATTACATCATTAGTTTTTGATGTAGTGTTCCATGATTCATTGTTTGCATATAACACCCAATGCTCCATGCAGAACGTGCCCTCGTTAATACCCATCACCAGGCTAACCCCTCCCCCCACCTCCCGCCCCTCTAGTGATGGTGCCAAAAGCATTAGGTGTCAGGACCAGCTTTTTACCTTAGTGGGATAGATGACCAGACCTGCAGTAGGAGTATAAAGGATGGAAGACTTCCAAGTGCTGATCAGTAATTTTACAAATGGTACCAGAAAACCATATGATTCGAAATGTAGTATTTTCCATTGGATTACATACTGCTCTTTTCTGGTTCCTCTTTTAGATTATATTTTCTGAGAGCCATGATATATATTAAGCTTTAAATCCTCACTTTTAAAAATAATGTCCCATGTATCCTACAGCACAACAGGCAGAGAACTGGTGTCTCAGCCCTTTTATGCTGCTGTAACAGAAATTTATTGTTCACAGTTCTAGAGGCTGGGGAATCCAAGATCAGGGCATCAGTGTGGTCATGTTGTCTAGTGAGGGCCCTCTTCCTTGTTCATAGCTGGCACTGTCTTACTGCATCTTCACTTGGTACAAGGGTCTGGGGTTCTCTCTATAGTTGCCTTATAAAGTCACTGATCCCATTCAGGAGGAATTCACTTTCATGACCTAATTGACCCTCAAAGTCCCTAATACCACCATCTTTGGAGGTTACGACTCCATATATGAATTTTGCAGGACATAAACACTAAGACCATATAAGCTGGGAAGCACAAAATTAAAATAATGGTACAAAGGAGAAACTACTAATGGAAAAATTATTGGAAACTTTTCAAGTTTATAAAGGCTAGCTTTTTAAGAAACACATATGATCAGATGCCCTGATCTGGCCACAGATGTAAAAGGTATTATAAACTTTTATATAAAATAATTGCAAAGCTACCACATATCTTGTAATATTTTATCAGTAAATCTTACAGAAAATTATAAGAATTCCAATGAAAAATGAAAATATTCTGTACTGATGAATTGAAGTAGATTGGCCTCTAAAGACACATATCCTCAAATTAAAAAAAAAAAAAAAAACAATGCTGGAGTGTTGTATTCTGAAGGTAAGGTGCTTTAAAGAAAACTGGAGATACTGCACAATTCAGTTTATGCCTTTAGAGACATTCAAAGTCCTAGTAAATATTTTACTGACCATTTTATGTTTTTTAGTAAATGAAGTACATAAAGCACCAGAGAAACCAGAAAAAAAATTGTTATTCTATTTCAATTTTATAACCCCTCTCACATTAGTGGTATGAGTTTATCTATAATATGTAATGATACAGTACATCGATTCTAATAGGGTATATTACAATATTCAGAATTCTCAAAGCACAGAGTAATAAAAATCCCTTCCATTACACCTATAATTTGAAACTTCAAAATATAAACAGGATTATATACATGATAGAAATAAACCTTTTAAAATACTCATATCTGGAACAAGCGAGAAAACTTTTACATTGTCAGTGGTTTTGGAATGTATAATTGAGTTTTAATATTAAAACTGAAGCACATTGTTGATACAACAGCTGAATCAATATGACTACAAAATAATTCAGGTAAAATACTATCCTAGAGCATGAATGTAATTTCTTTGCATAAACCCAATAGCTAGCACAGAACTCAAACAATAGTAGATAATCATTTGTGAAATAGTTGTCTGTTTTATCATATTTCTTGAACACAGCATTGGATAGTTATAAATGTTAATATCTCAACATTAAGGTTCCTGACTACTGATATTATAATTTTCAATAAATATCTTCTGTACAGTGCTGTGAAATGATAGTATTTTTTCTAAAAGAAAATATAATAATGAAGATGTCAGGGAAGAATAGATGGAGAAGAAAGTATCCCATTATGCAGAAAGAAAAATAAATACAGGCAAAGAGAAAAAGAAATGTAATGCTCTTAGCACTGAAGTTCATAGACTTATAGGCAGGGTTTTTTTTGTTTGTTTGTTTGTTTATTGTTTGGCTCTAAAAATCTAATACAAAAGCAGCAAAGTTGAAGGGAAGTGATTTTCAACATTTTGTTTCAAAATTCATGCCAACCACATTTTCTGTTTCCTTTTTTATTGTTTTCTCCGTCAAACCTGATGGTCTGGTTTTAGATCCGTGTATAGTCATGACTTAACCATCAACTCTTGCCAAATAAATGAATCAGGGCTAGATAATTAATTCTAAAAAATAAACAGTACGTGAATGGTTTCATCTACCAAATTCCCTGCCTACTTTCCAACTATGGCAAGTGTCAGCTTTGAGATACACTTCTCTCTTTAATGATTTCATTCATGTTAATATCAGGCCAAGTAGGCAAATTATATTAACTGTAGTTACTGGCTCTGGACCTTGTGCAATTATTTAACTAATCAGCTCCTCTATGCCTCAGTACCATCCTCTCAAAAAGGGAAAAATACTTACTTCAGAGGGTTTTGTGAGAATTAAATGCAATAATGCATATAAAACACATTGCCCAGAGCTTTATATGTGATAAGCAGAGAATCAATGTCTTTTTTTAGTGGAAATATTAAATCATGTGATTATAAAGTAAGAGATTGACTTGATCTTTTCACAATTATCAACTATGTATAAAAGAATGTTGTGGAGAGTAGGCAGGCAAACTTGCAACACAGTGAAGGTCAAGTGTATGACCAATTTGGTTGTGAGTGATGGTAACTGGCTTGTAGTATGAGGCGGGAGAACTATTTTTGAAAACACACGAGAGAGGGAATGCTGTGTCTTTTGCACTATGTGATCGGATGCTCCTAGAAACTCTGCCATGGATACTGCAATGTGAGCTTTGGAACAATACCATGGAGATTTCTTTTTAAACAATTTTCTTTCCATGGCTCAGTATGGCTGTCAAAATGCCCCAGGATGGCTACAGAAGACACTGAAAGTGACTTAAACCAGAATTTCTGAGATTTCTCAATACTATGGCCCCTACAATTTAGGCAATGCAAAGACATGCAAGTGTTCTACCTTCCCTTCAACATAAAGCAATCTTGGGACATTGGCTTTACTTCTCCTCAGGCAGAAAGACAGGGTACTTAATTTTTAATGTATTTCTTTGTCCACTTTATGCAGGCTCTTCCCTAGCATATTTCTAACTTTAGGTGTCTCCAAAGTGCTCTTCTAAATATGTCTTCAATGATGCCAGAAGGATGGTGTGTCATTCTTGCAACCAGGGAGCAGTAACTGGCTGAATGACTACAAGAATTTTCAGGACAGTTAGGATAATTGGTAAAATAGAATGAGAAACAGTTAGGAGACAAAAGACCTAGGTCCTGGGTCTGATTCTGATTGTAACATGATATGTACTCTTTTTTTTTGGATAGAAACATCAAGATCATTTATTTTTTTTTTACATTATTTATTTTTTTTTAAATTATGTTATGTTAATCACCATACATTACATCATTAGTTTTTGATGTAGTGTTCCATGATTCATTGTTTGCATATAACACCCAGTGCTCCATTCAGTACGTGCCCTCTTTAATACCCATCACCAGGCTAACCCATCCCCCCACCCTCCTCCCCTCTAGAACCCTCAGTTTGTTTCTCAGAGTCCATAGTCTCTCATGGTTCATCTCCCCCTCCAATTTCCCCCCCTTCATTTTTCCCTTCCTGCTATCTTCTTCTTTTTATTTTTTTTAACATATAATGTATTATTTATTTCAGAGGTACAGGTCTGTGATTCAACAGTCTTGCACAATTCACAGCGCTCACCATAGCACATACCCTCCCCAATGTCTATCACCCAGCCACCCCATCCCTCCCACCCCCCACCACTCCAGCAACCCTCAGTTTGTTTCCTGAGATTAAGAATTCCTCATATAAGGGGCGCCTGGGTGGCTCAGTCATTAAGCGTCTGCCTTCGGCTCAGGTCATGATCCCAGGGTCCTGGGATCGAGCCCCGCATCAGGCTGTCTGCTCAGCAGGAAGCCTGCTTCTCCCTCTCCCACTCCCCCTGCTTGTGTTCCCTCTCTCGCTGTGTCTCTCTCTGTCAAATAAATAAATAAAATCTTAAAAAAAAAAAAAAAGAATTCCTCATATCAGTGAGGTCATATGATACTTGTCTTTCTCTGGTTGACTTATTTCGCTCAGCATAATACCCTACAGTTCCATTATGTCATTTCAAATGGCAAGATTTCATTCCTTTTGATGGTTGCATAATATTCCACTGTGTGTATGTGTGTGTATATATATATATATGTATACCTCATCTTTACCCATTCATCTATTGATGGACATCTTGGCTCTTTCCATAGTTTAGCTTTTGTGGACATTGCTGCTATAAACATCAGGGTCACATACCCCTTTGGAACCCTACATTTTTATCTTTGGGGTAAATACCCAGTAGTGCAATTGCTGGGTTGTATAGTACCTCTATTTTCAACTTTTTGAGGAACCTCCATTCCGTTTTCCAGAGTGGCTGCACCAGCTTGCATTCCCACCAACAGTGTAGGAGAGTTCCCCTTTCTCTGCATCCTTGCCAACATCTGTCATTTCCTACCTTGTTAATTTTAACCATTCTGATTGGTGTGAGGTAGTGTCTCATTGAGGTTTTGATTTGGATTTCCCTGATGCCAAGGGATGTTGAGCACT
This sequence comes from Halichoerus grypus, assembly GCF_964656455.1. Classification (NCBI taxonomy): domain Eukaryota; kingdom Metazoa; phylum Chordata; class Mammalia; order Carnivora; family Phocidae; genus Halichoerus; species Halichoerus grypus. The sequence continues at coordinate 90,147,289 of NC_135715.1, forward strand.
TCTTCATGTGTCTGTTGCCCATTTGGATGTCTTCTCTGGAAAAATGTCTGTTCATGTCTTCTGCCCATTTCTTGATTGGATCATTTCTTCTTTGGGTGTTGAGTTTCTTAAGTTCTTTATAGATTTTGGATACTAGCCCATTATCTGATATGTCATTTGCAAATATCTTCTCCCATTCTATCGGTTGTCTTTTGGTTTTGTCGACTGTTTCTTTTGCTGTGCAAAAGCTTTTTATCTTGATGAAGTCCCAATAGTTCATTTTTGCCCTTGCTTCCCTTGTCTTTGGCGATGTTTCTAGGAAGAAGTTGCTTCAGTTGAGGTCGAAGAGGTTGCTGTATGTGTTCTCCTCAAGGATTTTGATGGACTCCTTTCTCACATTTAGGTTTTTCAACCATTTGGAGTCTATTTTTGTGTGTGGTGTAAGGAAATGGTCCAGTTTCATTCTTCTGCATGTGGCTGTCCAATTTTCCCAAAACCATTTGTTGAAGAGACTGGCTTTTTTCCATTGGACATTCTTTCCTGCTTTGTCGAAGATTAGTTGACCATAGAGTTGAGGGTCCATTCCGAGCTCTCTGTTCTGTTCCATTGATCTATGTGTCTGTTTTTGTGCCAGTACCATACTATCTTGATGATGACAGCTTTGTCATAGAGCTTGAAGTCCGGAATTGTGATGCTGCCAGCTTTGCTTTTCTTTTTCAACATTCCTCTGGCTATTTGGGGTCTTTTCTGGTTCCATACAAATTTTAGGATTATTTGTTTCATTTCTTTGAAAAAAGTGGATGGTATTTTGATGGGGTTTGCATTGAATGTGTAGATTGCTCTAGGTAGCATTGACATCTTCACAATATTTGTCCTTCCAATTCATGAGCATGGAATGTTTTTCCATTTCTTTGTGTCTTCCTCAATTTCTTTCATGAGTATTTTATAGTTTTCTGAGTACAGATTCTTTGCCTCTTTGGTTAGATTTATTCCTAGGTATCTTATGGTTTTGGATGCAATTGTAAATGGGATCGACTCCTTAATTTCTCTTTCTTCTGTCTTGTTGTTGGCATATAGGAATGCCACTGATTTCTGTGCATCGATTTTATATCCTGCCACTTTGCTGAATTCCTGTATGAGTTGTAGCAGTTTTGGGGTGGAGTCTTTTGGGTTTTCCACATAAAGTATCATATCATCTGCAAACAGTGAGAGTTTGAATTCTTCTTTGCTTATTTGGATGCCTTTTATTTCTTTTTGTTGTCTGATTACTGTGACTGGAACTTCTAATACTATGTTGAATAGCAGTGGTGATAGTGGACATCTCTGCCGTGTTCCTGACCTTGGGGGGAAAGCTCTCAGTTTTTCCCCATTGAGAATGATATTCACTGTGGGTTTTTCATAGATGGCTTTTATGATATTAAGGTATGTACCCTCTATCCCTATACTCTGAAGAGTTTTGATGAAAAAAGTTGCTGTACTCTGTCAAATGCTTTTTCTGCATCTATTGAAAGAATCATTGGTTCTTGTTCTTTCTTTTATTAATATATTGTATCACGTTGATTGATTTGCGGTTGTTGAACCAACCTTGCAGCCCAGGGATAAATCCGACTTGGTCATGGTGAAGAATCCTTTTAATGTACTGTTGGATCCTATTGGCTAGTATTTTGGTGAGAATTTATGCATCCATGTTCATCAGGGATATTGGTCTGTAATTCTCCTGTTTGATGGGGTCTTTGTCTGGTTTGGGGATCAAGGTAATGGTGGCCTCATAAAAGGAGTTTGGAAGTTTTCCTTCCATTTCTATTTTTTGGAACAGTTTCAGGAGAATAGGTATTTATTCTTCTTCAAATGTTTGGTAGAATTCCCCTGGGAAGCCCTCTGGCCCTGGGCTTTTGTGTTTTGGGAGATTTTTGATGACTGCTTCAATTTCCTTAATGGTTATAGGTCTGTTCAGGTTTTCTATTTCTTCCTGGTTCAGTTTTGGTAGTTGATACATCTCTAGGAATGCTTCCATTTCTTCCAGGTTATCTAATTTGCTGGCATAGAGTTGCTCATAATATGTTCTTATAATTGTTTATATTTCTTTGGTGTTGGTTGAGATCTCTCCTCTTTCATTCATGATTTTGTTGATTTGGGTCATTTCTCTTTTCTTTTTGATAAGTCTGGCCAGGGGTTTATCAATCTTGTTAATTCTTTCAAAGAACCAGCTCCTAGTTTCGTTGATCTGTTCTACTGTTCTTTTAGTTTCTATTTCATTGATTTCTGCTCTGATCTTTATTATTTCTCTTCTCCTGGCGGGTTTAGGCTTTATTTGCTGTTCTTTCTCCAGCTCCTTTAGGTGTAGGGTTAGGTTGTGTACTTGAGACCTTTCTTGTTTCTTGAGAAAGGCTTGTATTGCTATATACTTTCCTCTTAGGACTGCCTTTGCTGTATCCCAAAGATTTTGAATAGTTGTGTTTTCATTTTCATTGGTTTCCATAAATTTTTAAAATTCTTCTTTAATTTCCTGGTTGACCCATTCATTCTTTAGAAGGATGTTCTTTAGCCTCCATGTATTTGAGTTCTTTCTGACTTTCCTCTTGTGATTGAGTTCTAGTTTCAAAGCACTGTGGTCTGAAAATAGGCAGGGAATGATCCCAATCTTTTGGTACCAGTTGAGACCTGATTTATGACCTAGGATGTGATCTATTCTGGAGAATGTTCCATGGGCACTAGAGAAGAATGTGTATTCCGTTGCTTTGGGATGGAATGTTCTGAATATGTCTGTGAAGTCCATTTGGTCCAGTGTGTCATTTCAAGCCTTTATTTCCTTGCTGATCTTTTGCTTCGATGATCTGTCCATTTCAGTGAAGGCGGTGTTATAGTCCCCCACTATGATTGTATTGCTGTCAATGTGTTTCTTTGCTTTTGTTATTAATTGCCTTATATAATTGGCTGCTCCCATGTTAGGGGCATAGATATTTACAATTGTTAGATCTTGTTGGATAGACCCTTTAAATAGGATATAGTGTCCTTCCTCATCTCTTATTACAGTCTTTGGTTTAAAATCTAATTTGTCTGATATAAGGATTGCCACCCCAGCTTTCTTTTGGTGTCCATTAGCATGGTAAATGGTTTTCCACCCCCTCACTTTCAATCTGGGGGTGTCTTTGGGTCTAAAATGAGTCTCTTGCAGACAGCATATCGATGGGTCTTGTTTTTTTTTTTTTTTTTTTTTTATCCAGTCCCTGTGTCTTTTGATTGGGGCATTTAGCCCATTTACATTCAGGGTAACTTTTGAAAGATATGAATTTAGTGCCATTTTATTGCCTGTAAGGTGACTGTTACTGTGTATTGTCTGTGTTCCTTTGTAGTCTATGTTACTTTTAGGCTCTCTCTTTGCTTAGAGTACCCCTTTCAATATTTCTTGTAGGTCTGGTTTCGTGTTTGCAATTTCCTTTAGTTTTTCTTTGTCCTGGAAGCTTTTTATCTCTCCTTCTATTTTCAATGACAGCCTAGTTGGATATAGGATTCTTGTCTGTATATTTTTCTCATTTATTGCTCTGAATATTTCATGCCAGTCCTTTCTGGCCTGCCAGGTCTCTGAATACATTGTTGCCAAACTAATGTTTCTACCATTGTAGGTTACAGATCTCTTGTCCCGAGCTGCTTTTAGGATTTTCTCTTTGTCTCTGAGACTCGTAAGTTTTAGTATTAGATGTCGGGGTGTTGACCTATTTTTATTGATTTTGAGGGGGTTTCTCTGTTGCCTCCTGGATTTTGATGCCTGTTTCCTTCCCCAAATTAGAGAAGTTCTCTGCTATAATTTGCTCCAATATACTTTCTGCCCCTTCTTTTTTTCTTCTTCCTGGATCCCAATTATTCTAATATTGTTTCATCTTACAGTATCACTTATCTCTTGAATTCTTCCCTTGCGATCCAGTAGTTATTTTATCTCTCTTTTTCTCAGCTTCTTTATTCTCCATCACTTGGTCTTCTATATCACTAATTCCCTCTTCTGCCTCATTTATCCTAGCAGTTAGAGCCTCCATTTTTTATTGCACCTCATTAATAGCCTTTTTGATTTTGACTTGGTTAGATTGTAGTTCTTTTATTTCTCCAGAAAGGGTTTCTCTAATAACTTCCATGCTTTTTTTAAGCCCAGCTAGTATCTTTAAAATCATCATTCTGAACTCTGGTTCTGACATCTTACTAATGTCTGTATTAATTAGGTCCTGGCAGTCAGTACTGCCTCTTGTTCTTTTTTTTTTTTTTTTTTTTTTTGAGGTGATTTTCTCCACCTTGTCATTTTGTCCAGAGGAGTATAGATGAATGAAAGAACAAAATGCTAATGTGGTAACAATGACCCCAGAAAAATATGCACTGAACAAATCAGAAAAGACCTGAAACCGTGGGAAAAGAAAGGGAAAGAAAGAAAAAAGAAAAAGAAAAAGATAAAAACAAACAAACAAACAACAACAACAAAAACAGAATCTGATCAAATATGATCAGGCTGGTGCATAGATCAGTGCCACACACTACATTTTGGGTGTATTTTGTTCTGTTAGAAGAAAGTGCCCCCGGGGCACCTGGGTGGCTCAGTCGTTAAGTGTCTGCCTTTGGCTCAGGTCATGATCCCAGGGTCCTGGGATCGAGTCCCACATCGGGCTCCCTGCTCGGCAGGAAGCCTGCTTCTCCCTCTCCCACTCCCCCTGCTTGTGTTCCTGCTCTTGCTATCTCTCACTCTGTCAAATAAATAAATAAAATCTTAAAAAAAAAAAAAAAAAAAAGAAGAAAGTGCCCCCTGGGCACCTGGGTGGCTCAGTTGGTTAAGGGACTGCCTTCAGCTCAGGTCATGATCCCAGGGTCCTCAGATCGAGTCCCACATCGGGCTCCCGGCTCAGCGGGGAGCCTGCTTCTCCCTCTGACCCTCTCCTCTCTCATGCTGTTTCTCTCTCGCTTGCTCTCTAATAAATAAATAAATAAAATCTTAAAAAAAAAAATGAAAGTGCCTCCCAAAATTTTAAAGAAAGAAAAACTTATATATGTAAAAAAATAAGGGTAAATACGATGAAGGGATGGAATATGATGTAAAGGTGAAAATTATAAAAGATTTTATAAAAGGAATTGATAAGGCAAGAAGTTGGTTGAAAAAAGAAAGAAGAGGATTTAAAGAAAAAAGAAAAGGAGAGAATGTGATCAGACAGGAGAGTAGAACAAAGCCATACACTAGAGATTAGGGTATATTTTGGTCTGTTAGAACAAACTGTATCCCAAAATTTTAAACAAAGAACAATTTTATATATATACCAAAAATAAGGTTAACTACCTTGAATGGATAGACTAGGTCTCTAAAATTGAAAAATAAAAAAGATTTTTTAAAAAAGGGATTGATAAAATGTTGGTTGAAAAAGGAAAAAGAAAAATTAAAAAAAAAAAAAAGAAAGTTAAAAAAAATTAACTTTGGAAGACTAAAGAATCATGGGAAAAAAGCCATGAATTCTATGTGTAGTATTCCCCTAGCACTGGAGTTATGGTTTTCTCATTGATCGGTAAATTTGGTCTTTGTTGGCTGTTCTTGCTGATCTTCTGGGGGAGGGGCATGTTGCCATGGTTCTCAGATATCTTTGCTGTAGGCGGAATTGCCCCGCCCTTGCCCAGTCCGAGCTAAGTAATGTGCTCGGGTTTGCAATTGGGAGCGTTTGTTCCCTGTAAGCTTTCTGTACAGCTTTGGAGGATGAAAGTGAAAATGGCAGCCTCCCAATCTCTGCCCTGGAGGAGCCAAGAACTCGGGGCCCCAGTCCTCAGTGAGCCCCCAGAGAAAAGCAGTCAATCACTCCCGTCTCCTTGGTCTCCAGCCACACTCCATGCTCACCCGGCCTGTGACCGTGCATTTCTATCTCTGGCACATGACCCTGTGTGGAGTCTCCAAACCCAGCAGAGTCCTACGGTGCACTCCCGCGCCACTCTTCCCGGGGAGGAAGGGAGTCTCTCCAGATCTGCCGCTTCTTGGGTCCCTGCTGAAAGAGCAGTGACCTGACTGTGCCGCGGATCACAGTTTATGGCAACCCCAAGCTGACAGTCCACTCCTTGGCTCTGTCTTTGCAGCCGGCTTCCCTGCTCTGATACTTGGGATCTCTGCTGCACTCAGGCACCCCCGGTCTTTCTGTGACCCCGAGGGTCCTGAGACCACACTGTCGCAACGAGGGTTCCACCCCCCCCGCTTAGCCACTGGAGCAACGTCCCTCAGCAGTGCTGACTTCTAAAATTTCAGACTTTGTGCTCTGTTGCTCTATCACTTGCCAGTGGTGGCTGATGGAGGCCCCCTCCCCTGCCATCTATCTTCCTGAATATCGCCTTGGATTCACTTCTCCTCCCGTCCTACCTTCCAGAAAGTGGTCGCTTTTCTGTTCAGAGAGTTGCTGCTATTCTTTTCTTTGATCTCCTGTTGAGTTCGTAGGTGTTCAGAATGGTTTGATCCTTATCTACCTGAATTCCTGGGACCAGACGAAATTTAGGACTCCTACTCCTCCATCTTGTTCCTCCCCATGATATGTACTCTTAAAGCAAATCCTTGAGATATCTTGTTCCTGGATTTATTTTTGTTTTAGCTGAGAAGTAGACCAATGATCTCTGACAACCCATCTATTGCTTTCTATAGAAAGTCTGTACCATTCCTCATGTTTTCCTCGAGCACGGGACTGTTTCTCAAAGTGCAGTCTGTGTACCTGGGGTTCTTGGAAGCACAAGCATTCTTGGAAACCCTAAATGTATTGAACCAGAACCTCTGATGATCCTAATGCACACTGAATTTTAGAATCAAACCAGAACCTCTGATGATCCTAATGCACACTGAATTTTAGAATCACTGCTTTGTCAACTCAGTTAGTAGGGAATCAAAATTATGTCCCTTACTCTTTCAACATTGCTAGCTCACATTAAAAGCTAGGCAGTAACAACATGTGCTATCCTTCCTCCAGCAACAAAAACAAAACACACCAGAAGATTCATATACCTAAAATCAACACACACATTCCTCTCAGCCAATCATAAAGATCTTAATTGATTTGCTTTTCCCCACTCTTATCCTTTCCTCCAGTCTTAATCCATATTCCCCATCTAAACCTCATTTATTCTTATAATAATATTAGCAATAATAACAATCCATTTAATAGAAATGCTAAATAGGCTTTAAACATGACCAATCATCAGGGAAATGCAAATCAAAACTACAATGAGATACCACCTCACACCAGTCAGAATGGCTAAAATCAACAATGCAAGAAACAACAGGTGTTGTCGAGTATGTGGAGAAAGGAGAACACTCTTGCGCTGTTGGAATGAAAACTGATGCAGTCACTCTGGAAAACAGTATGGAGGTTCCTCAAAAAGTTAAAAAAATATTTAAAATCTATTTACTGACCAAATTATTTTTTATTTGATAGTATCATCTCATGGGGATTTCCAAGTGAAAAATGTGATAATGACATGAGTTATAACTCTTAAAAATCCCAGAATATCTCTTTTGACATTTTTTTTTAAGTGAGGATTCTATTTTTTTTTCCTTACAGCAAATCAACCAAACCAACCAATGCAATCATTAGAGCAGTTAGACTTTTACTCATTTATCAGTAAAGATAAGAGACCATTGTCACCAGAAAGGAGTTACACATAATGTAAACAAAGACACCTAATGTTTGTTTTTGCTTTTTGTTTTAATTTTTATTATTGAAATATAGGACATACAAAGTTATATTAGTTTTGGGTGCACAACATAATGATTTGACAATTGTATACATTACTCAGTGCTCATCATAAGTGTAGTTATGATTTCTTACTATACAACATTATTACATTATTACATATAGTCTCTATGCTTGTACTCTTCATCTCTGTAACTTATTTTTTTATAATTGGAATTTGTACTTCTTAGTTCCCTTCACCTATTTTGCCCACCCACCCCCACCTCCCCTCTGGCAAACACCAGTTTGTGCTCCATATTTATAAGTCTGTTTCTACTTTGTATTTGTTTGGTTTTTTAGATTCCACATATATGTGAAATCATATGGTATTTGTCTTTCCCTCAAGGTCTAACCATGTTGTCATAAAAAGCAAAATCTCATTCTTTTTTATGGCTCAGTAATATTCCTGTGTGTGTGTGTGTGTGTGTGTGTGTGTGTGTGTGTGTGTGTGTGACTTCTTCTTTATCCATTTGTCTATCAATGGAAACTTGGGTTGCCACCACATCTTGGCCATTATAAATAAAACTGCAATAAATATAGGTATGAATATATCTTTTCAAATTAGTGTTTTCGTTTTCTTTGGGTAAATATCCAGGAGTAGAATTCCTAGATTTTATGGCATTTCTTTTTTTAACTTCTTTCTTTTTCTTTCTTTCTTTCTTTCTTTCTTTCTTTCTTTCTTTCTTTCTTTCTTTCTTTCTTTCTTTCCTCTCTCTCATTCTTTCTTTCTTCCTTCCTTCCTTCCTTCCTTTCTGAAGAAACATCCATACTGTTTACCACAGTGATTTCTCCAATTTACATTCCTGCCAACAGTACAGAAGGGTTCTTTTTACCCCACAACCTCACCAACACTTGTTATTTCTTGTCTTTTTGATACTAGCCATTCTGAATGAGGTGAGGTGATGTTTCCTTATGGTTTTCATTTGCATTTCCATGATGATTAGTGATGTTGAGCATTTTTTTCATGTCTGTTGACCATTTGTATGTCTTCTTTAAAATGTGTCTACTCAGGTCCTCTGCCTGTTTTTTAACTGAACATTTTCTTTTTTTTGGTTTTGAGTCATGTAAGTTATACTTTGGATATTAACCCTTTATGGAATATGTCATTTGCAAATATCTTCTCCATTCAATAGGTTGTTTTTTCATTTTGTTGATAGTTTCTTTTGTGATACAAAAGTTTCTTTTTTATTTTGATGTAGTCCCAATAGTTTATTTTTGCTATTGTTTTCCTTCCCTGAAAAGACATATCCACAAATATATTGCTAAGGCCAATGTCCAAGAAATTACTTCTGGGGGGTGGGTGGGTTACAGCTTCAGGTCTCACATTTAGGTTTCTAATCCATTTTGAGTTTATTTTTGTGGATGGTATAAGATGATGGTCCATTTTCATTCTTTTGTATGTAACTGTCCAGTTTTCCCAGCATCATTTGTTGAAGAGACTGCCTTTCCCCCACTATATATTCCTGCCTCATTTGTCTTAAATTAACTGACACACAAGCATAGGATTATTTTTTTAAAGATTTTATTTATTTATTGGCAGAGAGAGACACAGTGAGAGAGGGAGCACAAGCAGGGGGAGTGGGAGAGGGAGAAGCAGACTCTCTGCTGAGCAGGGAGCCCGATGTGGGGCTCAATCCCAGAAGCCTGGGACCATGACCTGAGCTGAAGGCAGACACCTAATGATGCCACCCAGGCACCCCCACAAGCATAGGATTATATCTGGGCTCTCTGTCTTATTTTATTGACCTATGTGTCTATTTTTGCACAAGTACCATACTGTTTTGATTACTACAACTTTGTAGTATATCCTGAACTCTGGAATTGTGATACATCATCTTTGTTCTTTCTGAAGATTGCTTTGGATTTTTAGGGTCTTTTGTGTTTCCATACAGATTTTAGGATTATTTGTTCTAGGTCTGTGAAAAATGATATTAGTATTTTGATAGGAATTACATTGAATCTGTAAATTGTTTTGGGTAGTATGGACATTTTAACAATATTAATTCTTTCAATCCATGAGCATGGTATATCTTTCCATTTGTTTGTGTCCAATGTCTTTCATCAATATCTTACAGTTTTCAGGGTATAGGTCTTTCACCTCCTTGGCTAAATTTATTCATTTTTGGTGTAACTGTAAATGGAATTGTTTTCTCAATTAAACAAAATTGGTTTTCCTAGGAATCCTCTCCAGATTGCCACTTCCAAACATGGTAGAATTGGGAACACTCTCCTAAAAGCTCTATTATGTACTGAAATATATTTCTATTCTAGTTCTTCTAACACAACATTGCATATCCCCTGTCTATCTCATCAATATAACTTTAAAGTTTTTTTGTTTTGTTTTTGTTTTTTTGTTTTTGTTTTTATAATTCCAAGTCCAAGACTAGATTTTGATTAGTATGTTTGATTCTTTCATAACACTTCTCCCTGGACTTTATATTCACTTGGTGGCTATCTCTAGCATACTACCCATTGCTCTAAGGAAAATAAGAAAAAAAATCATTTAATCTGCCTCCAGAATATTTTAAGATATAAATCTTATTTCATGTCAGGACTCCATATATAATACATCAATAGCTCTCCATATATTTCAGGATCAAGTTCAAACTCCTTCACATGGCCTGCAGAGGCTCCCATTCACTAGTTTTCTGGCACCCCCACCTTTCCCAACACACACACACACACACACACACGGTGCACATTTTATACACTAGTCATTCCTAACTATTTGAAGTTGGAGAGCATGCTCAGGCCTTTCATATTTTTATATTCTATACTTGTCAGTTGATCTGTATAGAATACTCTCTTTACCTTGGCTGTTTGATGAAATTCTACTTATCCTTCAATCATCAATCCAATTAAAAGTTTCTCTGTGATTCTCCTTTCCATACTGTGTTCTTTGTCCCACTCTGCATAACCATATTACAGAAAGTATCACAACTTACATCAATAATTTTTCAGCTCTGTCATTATGCTCCCTGTTCACAGAGGTTACAGACATTGTCTTTACACTTCTAGAGCCTTGACACCTGGTCCAATTTATATTTGTGAAAAGAAGGAAATAAGTGTGATAAGGGAATATGTTTACACATTTATTCTCCTTCAGATATACTTGCATTTTAAATATTATACACAACTGATAAGAAAGTCATGTAGACTTAAATTTTTAAGGATTCAGTCAACAGATGAAGAAAAGCATTTTAACAAGAGATTTCCAGACAGCACTAGATTTACATCATGAATGGGAACCACATCCTTAAACCTCAGGTGAGTCTGGTCCTACTATCACCAACAGTGGAGGAAGTGGTGTTAAGATATATTCTGGAGAGAAGGCTTTCCGTTTCTGGGAAGACGGCATCTGAAGTTGTAGAGAAAGCAGCAAAGATAATTCCCATTTAAAATGATTCAGGGGTGCCTGGGTTTCTTAGTCTGTTGAGCAACTGACTCTTGATTTCAGCTCATGTCATGATCTCAGGGTCTCAAGATGGAGCCCCGCATCAGGCTCTACATCTGTGTGGAATCTGCTTGTCCCTCTCCTTCTGCTCCTCTCCCTGTTCTCTCTCTCTCTCTCTCAAATAAATAAATAAAATCTTTAAAAAGATAAAATAATGTTTCAGAATCTCAGGGATGGACTTTGCTTCCTTAGAAACAAGGAGGTAGGATTGATACAAAATGGGATTCATAACACTTGTGGGTATGTCAGCTCAGTCCAGGCTTTGCACAGAGGGCTTTAAGCTAGTCTTATGTGAAAAGGTGCTAGGGAATTTTTCACCCAGAGCTTCCCCGTTTCATCTACATGAGGAAAAGTATATAATTGCAATAATGATACTAATAATAGCAGCTAACTCTAATTAATCTTTTCTATTTGAAAGGAACTTTGCATGTATTTATTTTTTAATCCTCACAATAATCTATGAGGTAATACTATTATCATATTCATTTTACCATAATAGAAATGGAGGCATAGAAGGATCAAGAAAATGATTCTCCAAAGTAAGTCATATTTTATTTTATTCTTATTTTTTTTATTTAAATTCAATTTAGTTAACATGTAGTGTATTATTAGTTTCAGGGATAGAATTTAGTGATTCATCAGTTGCATATAACCCCAGTGCTCATTATATCAAGTGCCCTCCTTAATGCCCATCACCCAGTTACCTCATCCTCCCACTTACCTCCCCTCCAGCAACCCTCAGTTTGTCCCCTATAGTTAAGCATCTCTTATGGTTTGCCTCCCTCTCTGTTTTTATCTTACTTAAGAAACAAAACAGATGAATTTAGGGGAAGGGAAAGAAAAATAAAATAAGTAAGTCTTATATTTTAAAAGTTAGAAAATTAATAATTTTTAAACCTCTCCAATTCTAACATTTTAGTCAAAGCAATTGAAATATTAATCCATCAGCAACATTAACCTTAAATATGAGCTGACTTATAGGGGGCAGCACCCCAATCATTTAATCAGACAGAGCCAAGTTCTAATCCCAGCCTTACCATTTACCTGATCTTCAGAGTTATCCAATTTGATTAACTGCTGTCATCTTCAACTCCCTCATGTTGAGAAATGAAATAAATATGGAGCACATATGCTTCTTGTCTGAATTAAATGTGACACCCTAAGTAAAATTACTGGCACTTAGCAAATACTCCAAACAGAAGCTAGGAGAGATTACAAAAGGTATAAGATTGTGAAAATCCTTCTGAAAAAGATCAGAACAAACAATGCTGAGTGTATAGGAAGGAAGGCATCCTGACACAGGGCTGAAGTAGTTTGAAATATGTCATTTCTCTTAGAAATTCTGATTCCTGTTTTTATGGCCAGTTATTATTTACATATATCTTTATCTTTTTAAATTTTTACATAGATTTTTAGAAATAATAAAATACCTACCTGTCCAATATTAATATCTGCCATTTTTATTGTTTAGCATAAGTTAAGCAAAGTGATACTTGTTTTAGACCCCTTATATACACCTCTTCAAGGTGACCTTCCCCATCTCTGATTGCATGCATGGTGTGTTAATTTCCTGGTTTGATTCTCAGAGGCCAATTTTATTTCCCTTTGTTTATAGGAGCATGCTCTTTTGCCCTTCATGTCCTAATGGCCATTATAGGAGAAAGCTATGATAGTAAACAAAACCTTTATGTTTTAAGAATAGAGCATAGGTGCATGATAAGATACATTGAAAATAGCAATGTAAACTTCAGGAAAGGAAGGGAACTCTTTTTTCGGTACTGTCACTAAAAGCAGGGAATATTGGAAGCAGAAAACACTTTTATAGCACCTATTATGTGCCAGAGCTTCACGTATGTTGAATTATCTTAATTTCATCATAACTCTTTGAAGTAGATATTATGATTATTCCCATTTTATGCACAAGAAAGCAAAACCATGGACATGATTCATGAACTACCCAAAGTCACATAGCTAGTAGCAGAGCCAGGATTCAAATGAACCCATGCTTTTAACCACTATGCAAAAATTACAGTAGCACTACCGTCCAATTTGTACATGTAAGTGAATGAACTTCAATGAAATATCAGTCTCTATTATTGACCTTTACTATAAAGGAGCAGGCTGGGCTGCTATGCACATGTGTGCAGTTTGTGCACTATGCAAAGTCACATTGCTGCTCACTCACCAAGTCCTGAGATTTGGCAGGAAAAAAAATCACCTTTTTATAATATTCACAAACGACCCCTGTGGATTTAATGCACTTGGAAGCAGGGATCTATGGAGAGTAGCTTGAAGACTTTGGATGGGCATAAATATCCTATCATTGACAAAATTAAAAAACACCCTCAACACTGTCAGGAGTATACTAAAAGGACAAAGGAGGTTGTAATGACCAGGTTATAGCAATCTGTGCATCATTAATAATTATAACTGATAATAATTGTAGCTATTTATGAAATATCATGAGTTTATAATAATATGCAAAAGGTAAATATAATACGGAATATTTGAAATAGTAATTATAATAAAAAAGATGGTTGAACATTACACATATATATATATATACACAAATATTTAATAATAATGAATAGAGAGTGGTGATAATTTGTTTTTCCTTTTGGAGTTGGGTGTTTATGTGTGTGCGCAATTAGAAAGGAGTGAACATAAAATGAGTGAGTCAATTTTCAGTAAAGAATAGAGTCTACCAGCACAATAATAACACAAAAGAAGAAAGTTGAAAAGGATAAGGTGGGTGACCACCACTGATGGTGATGTACCAAAAAGATCTGACAGTGAGAACCAAAATGAATTTGCAATTTTCTCTTAAATGGTAGTTGCCCAAAAAGAGGTTAACCTTCATCCCCTAGTAGATGACACATCCATGAGAGCTTCCTCTTTATACTGATAAGGCTTTCTAAAATTTCCAATTACATGAACAAATAAGTAATATATCACAATATAGAGTACCACCACCACGAGTTAGTAATTAATTATGGTAACAATTCCAAACTTCAAAAACTAAAATCTGTATGGAATATGTGACTAAAATTTCCTTGGTATTACAAAAACCTAATTATAAATGATCACTATTTCAACTCTGAACCACGTTTTACTGCGCACCAACACTTCTGTTGGGACAAAAGGTTTTAATCCATTGATATCCCCAAAATCCACAACCTGGACTAGTTGGACATTTTACTCTTTCTTTCTTTTGATACTAGATGGATTACTGAAATTCTAAAAAAGTGTAGAAATGAGTACCTGTTATGATTACTGCAACCTTGGAAAGCAAAACAGTCGGAGTAATGATGAAATTAGAAATTACAGAGAAAAAAATGTAAATTTTATAATTTGCTTAACTGTAAGTGCATCAGTCCCAATATATCTATTTCTTTTGTATGTTTAAATGTAGTAAGACATTTTATTTTAATAAATTTGCTTAGAAAAATTTGATTAAATATGTCTATAATCTTTTAAGTTCAAAAAAATTCAACATGTTTAATTTTGATTGATGATGAATACAGTACAGCATAGTATTTAGATTTTGATTATTTTATATATGAATAAATATTATATTGTTAATAGTTGAATACATCAATGATTGTTAACTGTTAACAATTACCTTAGATTTCTAAGGTAATTAAACCAAATGCATGTAGTGTGACTGTTTCTTCACACACAAAAACCCCTCAGACATTAAAGAATCTGAATAAAAAAAAAATCAAAACCGGCAGAATGGAGTTATTGTATGGATTTGATGCTAAGCCTGAATAAGAGAGAAGAAAAAGGAAGACGGCATTATAGGCCAGGGGGTTAGGGATATTACATTAAAAGCCTATTTCTTGGGGATATAAGCCTGAAATATGAGGGTAGTGAAAAATGGGTAATAAATGTGAATAAAGTGGCACAGGTAAGCAGCTGTGTATATCAATGTATTTCTTTTTCCTTTTTTAAATTTTGGTTTTGTTTTCTTTTTGGCAATTGGGTCAATTGAATATATCGAAGGTGAAATTGGAGCTAAAATGTTTGAAAAGATTATTTTAGGTAATGTGCAGAGATAATCTGAAGTGGGAACCATGGAGACAGAGATGAATTTGAAGGCTGATGCCATAATTGCCAAATGTGGCGTAGAATGCCTGAGCTTGGTGGTACAACAGGGCCCCTGAGAGAGAGGCCAATATGAACAGCATTACAGTAGAAGCCTTGGCAAACCTTTATGTGTGGGGAGGGGATGGGCAGACAAAACCGCCCTTAGATTTGGAGCCTGGAAAATAGTTATCCAGAGGTCCATTCATTTCCAAAGCAGAAAGTCTTCTATTATTCCTCAGAAAGATTTATCTTTGCAGCTTGGCACTCACAATGGTACATATTTAAAGACACACAAACATATCACTGTCACTTCCATTGTGAGCCACCCTGGGAATTTCAGGTACCCCATAATAAAGTCAATAGGTCAGTAAAATAAATGTCTCCCAGTAATCTTCAACTCCACAAGGAGATGTTTATTATGTCAAAGAAAAACATTTTTCCTTTGAGTCTGTGAGCTCGTGTTGTGGACAATCGTTTCCTAGGGTGCTTGAATGTGCTGAACTCTAGCTCTGAAAACCGTGACATTTTGACAAGAAACAGCTCAGCAATTGTTCGCCATAGAACAATGCTCCTACATGTAGAGCTCAGGTTTTAAAAACATGGTGTCAAAAAAATAATAATAAATAAATAAATAAATAAAAATTAAAAATAAAAACATGGTGTCTTTGAGAACATCCTGAGGCCTATAATAGGGAGTCAATTAGGAGATTAAATAAATTTTAAAAATTAAAAAAAAAATTATTGCACTAAGACCATAACATGAGATCTACCAACTTGGATTTTTAAGTGCACAGTACATTTTTGTTGACTCTATGGACTATGCACAGAAGATCTCTGGAGCTTATTCACCTTGCTTGACTGAAACTGTATGCCCACTGGCTAGTAAATCTTCATTTCCTCCTCCCTCCAGCCCCTGGAAACCACCGATATGCTCTTTGATTCTATGAATTTGGCTATTTCAGATACCTCATAGAAGTGGAATCATGCGGTATTTGTCTTTGTGCGACTGGCTTACGTCACTTAACATAATGTCAAGTTTGATTTATGTTGTTGCATATTGCAGAATTTCCTTCTCTAAGGCTGAGTAGTAGCTCATTGTATGTGTATACCAGCAAATCAAAACCACAATGAGATAGATATATCACCTCATACCTGTTGGGATGGCTATTACCAAAAATAAATACATGCAAACATACAAGCATTTGTGGGGGTGTGCAAAAACCGGAACCCCTGCGCACTGCTAATAGGGATGCACTAGAATGTAGGTGCAGCTCCTGTGAAAAACAGTATGGATCTTCCTCAAAAAATGAAAAATAGAACTACCCTATGATTCGGCAATCCTATCTCTGAGGTAGAAAGAGAACTAAAATCAAGATCCTGGAGAGATAACTGTACTCTTCTGTCCATGGCAGTGCTCATTCATAATAGCCAAGATATGGAAGGAACCTAAATGTCCATTGAGAAATGAATTTATTTAAAGTAAAAAGCAATTGGCCAGGGGAAGGGGTGGGGGGATGGAGTAACTGGGTGATGGACATTAAAGAGGGCACGTGATGTAATGAGCACTGGGTGTTATATAAGACTGATGAATCACTGAACTCTACCTCTGAAACTAATAATACGTTATATGTTAATTAATTGAATTTAAATTTAAAAAATTAAATTAAAAAAAAAAAAACACAATTAACCTGATCTCATACTCCACCAAGCTCAAGCTTAGGAAGGACAATTTTGATCTATTTCATTCTCACTTTATATTTCCACTATAACTATCTTTCAGCCAAATGGTATTATTCTCTCAAAGCAGAAGTAACAAACTCTTGGCTCTCAGGTTAGATCAGGATAACAAAACATCTTTTGTTTTGAATTCAAACTTAAAAGCAAGAATAATAATTTCAGGAACTAGTTACCAATATTTGAAAATCAGAGAATTTCATGTATAAATAGAAATGCGTGGTTTTCCCTTAAAAAATTGAAGATCTGGAAACAATTTGGATCCCTTTCTAGAAACAATCCCTGAACTTGAACAGTGGCCAGCACTTGGAGATGCAGCATAGACAGTGAGGAGTTCAGGTCTAGACTAAAATCCTATGATTTTTTTTGAACGTGACAAGACTTTGTCAAGCCTCACATAAGGAAGCTGCCCTCCCAACACCAAATTTGGTTCACAAACAGTGCACTGCAATTTTTTAGTGAAAGTTGCAGTCAAGGACTCAGGCTTCTTCACTCCCAGTCTGCCATCCTTATACCCATGTCTGCATTCCTAGCCCAGGTACCTCCTGTGGAAGCTTCCTCATGGGGGTCTCAGCTCAGGCACTTTTCTCTACCTTGACATTCTACCTTCCCAATCCTGGCCCTTCCTCTCCTCCCTACCTTTTGCCCAGGGGTCCAAAAAGAGGCAGGAGCCTCTTGCTTACTGTTCATTGACAGTAAGATGATCCCCACTATCTGTGCAGCTCCACCTGACCCTCACCCAATGCCATTCCATGGTGAAAATGGAACACTGAGGAGTCCATGCCTCTCTTATTGCCTCTTACTTGCACTGTTGAGTAACTGAAGGCTTGATTGTAACTCTGAGTTTGGCTCCTTGTTCTAATTGACTCTCTACAACTAATTGCTTCAACAATGGATACGAGATTTGGCTCGGTCTTAGACCACTCCCGGTTATCTTACACCAATCCTGATTTTATGCCACATTTATACCACATGCCTATTGTAAGGCATTTGAAATTGAATTCCTGCATCCAGGTTGCATTCCCATTTCATCCAGGAATCCTTGACCACACAGCCCCTGACTATCTCTTCTAAAATTGCATAGAGTATTGCTAATTCATGTGTGGTCCATGCACAAGGAGAATCATCATCACATGGAAGCTTGAAAAAGGTGCAGTACCACAGGCCCCTCTCCAAATCTATCAAATCACAATCTGCACTGTAACAAGATCTCCAGTGGTTTCTATGTGCATTAAAATTTGAGAAGCACAGGTATATTACATCATTCTATATTGTCTGAATTCAGATTTTGTGTTTGTCTATTTGTATTGATATGGGATATCTTACCAACTAGACTTCAAACAACTCAACAATAGAGATCACATCCTGGGATATTTCCCTGGTATATTTTTTCTAGATAAACTAGCAAACATTGATGTACACAGAAATTAAATCTAAATCCTTCATCTAAAATAAATGTGCTCAGTATTTGTCATCTGTCTTCCCAAAACCTGTACCACATTTGTGAGAGATAAAGATACAAGATGGACAACTAGGGCTGAGCATGGCAATAGCCCCAAATTAATCTCATTTCATCCAGACCTGTTCCATTTTGGTATCTATTTGGCCATCTCCCTTATCTTGATACATTTTGGTAACTTGTGACTTTAACTATGAGACTTGGTGTTTTAAATGTATTTGTCTTATTTTGACCCAAAGCACTTGCAAATCTTCTGACCTCTCCAAATCCTGTCTACCTCAGGTAGTATCTCTTATTGTTGTTCTTTTAGGATTGAAACCCTAGCATGAGCTCTTTTGGGTTCACGTTTCAGCCAGCCCAGATAAATTTTTTAAATCTGCTCTTAGGCTTAAAATATGTCTTCCTTTTTCCAGATAATAAACACAAATTAAATATTGCATTAATCTAATTTGTTATAATTGAACTATTCCAGAGGTCAGCAAACTATGACTTATGGGATAGTAGCCCATTTTTTGTAAATAAAGTTTTATTGGATCACAGCCACACTGATTGATTTACATATTGTCCACAACTGTTTTTGTACTAAAATAGGAACATTGAGTAGTTGTGACAGAGGCAATATGGTCTTCAAAGCCTAAAATATTATCGTCTGGTCCTTTAAGAAAAAGTTGCCAACTCTTGAACTAGTCAGTTGTGCGAGGAAAAAAATCAACAACAAAATGATACTTTTGGCACTTGGCAGACAAATGACTGCTTGACTTATTTTTTTTTTTCAGTTTTTAACATGTCCTGTGTGCTTAGTATCATTGAGTGACACTGAAAGGGAAAGACAGAAAGGTGGCATTTTAAAGGAAACAAAGGTCACCTCATGTTTCTTTAACCATGATAGACAACCTATCATTCATGTGACTACTGAATGTGTTTGGAGCTCTGAGTTCTCAATTATATTCCATGTGTCAAACTTAAATATTTTTTCATGTATCAGTCCATTTATTTTAGATCATATCTTCAGAAAAGATGTAGAATATTTATGTTATTTATTCACTCACCAGTTTATTCAACTAGGATGTGCCAGGACTATATTTTATCCCTAATATTCTGCTAGGTATTGTAGGAAACTAAATCAAACTACAAATGTGAAATCTCAGTCTTAAAAATGTTTACAATCCACATAGAATTATGTGAGCAACTGGGCCACTGATCAGAATCTCCACTGATCACCAGATTTGATTAGACTATCCTGGCTGATGAATGTCTGTTTTCTGTGTCAATTAAAGGTTATGAGCTTGGTAGAAAATAGTGATTCCAGATAGTCTAGGCTTCAGTCAACCATAGACAAAGAGTTGAACTCTGTTGGCTAGAAATTCAACATAGCTCCATGGAACAGTACATGGCATGCAGATTTGGCACCTCATCTCCAAAGATGCCTCCCCCCTACCCTCAACAAACATGGGGGTCAGTATTCGCACTCTTATGCAGTTCTCTTCCCCATGAATATGAACTGTGTATAATACTCATATTCTGACCAGTGGAATGAGGCAGAAATTATATTGCATGACTTCAGACTAAAGTCAGGAAAGTTCTTTAGTCTCCTCCTGGGTCTGCAGAGAATTCATTACAGAGGAAATTATATTCCATGTAAGAAATCCTACCCTTGTGTGACTATCATGCTGTGATGGGGAGGCTCTGGAGGATGAGATATTGTATGAAGAGAGAGAGAAAGAGCAAGGAGCACCGAGCACTAAGCATGTGAACAAAGATTCTCTTTAGGAAATGGATCCCCCAGAACTTGCTGCCCCAGCTGATCCCATGTGAACCATAGATGAACCACCCACCTGAGACTTTCCTAAATTCTGGGACCATAAAGAGTGAGCTAAGATAAAACAGCAATTTTAAAACAAGATGAAAATATACAAGTTTTAGGTTGCTGTGGTCAGGAAAGTATGAATTAGAAGTAAACTATGAGGTGGGCCCTTAATGTTAAGTATCGTGATGAGTAAAAAGCCAATTGATATTAAATGATGAAGAAGGTATCAGAGAGCAAATTAGTAGGAAGCAGGGAAAAATCAGATAAGTGGGAGACCCTAGCTCCAGGGGACTTAAATCTTTTAGATAAAGATGGATAATCTAATAATATAAAGAGTTACTGACATACTAATGGCCATTTGGCCAGAACAGAGTGAAGCTCAGGGAAGAAAGGTGTTGTATTAAGGGTGAGGGATGTTAAGACTGATTTATTTAAGGGGGTGCCATTTGAGCTGAACCAATGAGAGCACAGTTTCAGGATGAATGAATAATAAAAGCTCATTAAGAGAAGAAAGAGAGAACCAGCCTGGCTGGAAGACTTCCTCAGTGCCAGGAATGCAAGGGTTCAAAAAGGCAGGAGTGTCAGACATAAAAAAACCCTCCTGAGGCAGGGCTGGGACTCCAGTGGGTATCCTGATCCCTCTGAGCCCTTTCAGACATGTTCAATTCTGCTGTCTGTTCACTGAGGGAAACACCTGGAATTCTTTAAACATGACTTCAAATTTAAAATGAGTATTTTCTATGAAATCTACCCTAAGCACTGAAATATGTGCATATTTTTTTAGTCATTTTTTATTAGGCAATACTGATGTGTTGATGTAGAAGAAAGTAGAGCTAGAAGGCAGAGTCAGGGATCTGGGTGAGCCCCATTGTCTTACCCTGCAGGGTTGTTCCTTGAGAGCTCAGGATTAAATGTGTGGGGAAAATTAAACTTATATGTACTTGTGTGGTTCACAAGAGGAGAGGTGAAAAATATTAAAGATAAATTGCCTGTAACAGAAACTCTGAAGTCCTTTTAGGGATACTCTAGATCAAAATAATGATGAAAAAAGATTGCTCCATTTTTCTGAAGAGACGTTTAAAAGTGCCTTGAGTAGAGAGAAACCAAACAAGCTTATTCTCAGATATCAAATCCATAAAGTAAAGATAGCTAACAATACAGAAAATCTTTCTATTGTAATTGTAACACTACTAACAGCATATAATAACAGCCTGTTTGGGATAAAATAGAGCTTCCAGTTAGAAAGATGACCAACATACCTGATGGTCAATCTCCATTCAATATTGTTCTTCTTGAAGTGCAATGTGTTCTCTATATGAGAGTCAGAGGGATATTTGAAATGGAAATGATATGGCTTCATTGCTCATAAAACACTTTTATGAAAACTGCCAAATAAGTATAAGGGTATACAAGGCCCTACATGATCTGCCTTCTATCTACCACTTGATCTTCTTGCCCTGACATATCTCTCTCTCTCTCTCTCTCTCTCAAACAAACATACACTCCATACATTCATACACACTTGAGTTTTGTTGGCCTTTTCAAAATATTTTCAGGGCACAGGAGATCTACATAAGATGATAACTTCCAGAGAGAATTCTTTCCACCTCCCTCATTTGGAAACTAATTCTGAACATGTTATCTCAATCTTCACTCCTGCTGAAAGGCTTCCCTTATGTCCCCCATGTTAGAGCAGACCTCGATTAGATGACCTCATGGTATCATACCTTCTTATTTATAGAATCCATTACTACTGTTATTTTCCATTTAGACCTGCAATTATTTAAATAATGTCTTGGCAATTACTAGATTGTAATCTCCACGAGGACAGAATCTTTTGTGATTTATTTCTGGCACTCAAAACAAAATTGCTGATTGAAAGAATGGAATGATTGAATTAAGGTCAATGGCTTCAGGACCAAACATAACCAGGGAGCAAACAGCTGGGTTAACTATTTAACCTTGCTGGTGACTTTATATTTGTTGAGTCTGAGTTATGGACTCTAACCTTATTCTGCAAATGTATGGCAGAAATTATAAACTCTTTGTTCTGCTTGTTAAAGGAAACTGGGGCAGGGCAGGAGAAAGCTGTATTTGCAAGGTTTCTCAGCAAAAAGAGTCAGATAGATGGGGAAATAGAATTCCCACCTTCTGAATCCCAAATTATTTTCAATGACTTTTATTGAGCTTAGCTACAATTTTCTTACATTTTCTTCACTGTCTCCAATATTAAAAACAAACAAACAAAAACACAGAATATTTCTCTTAGAATTTCTAAAATGTAGTCTTTAGTCATTAGAACAAAATGGTACAGAGAAGAAAGTGGGTATTTATGATAGGCCCAAACAATATGGACTTTGAAATCATATAAGGCTGGGGGTAACATTGAGCTCTACCCTTTACTGGTTGCTTGATGTTATATAAATTAATTAACTTACGCAAACTTGAGTTTTCTTCAATTATAAAAGAGTTTCAATGCACTGTAAGGATTGTGAGGACAATTAAGTGTTTATAAGGTGCCAATTACAATTGCTGATACATAGTCAGCTCTTAATATATGAGTTCTGCCCACTACCTTTTAATGTTATGTCTACCAATTAGACTTCCTGGACCCTGTGGTCAGAGATTCATGCTGAAACTGAGCCAAACATGCCATAAATATGAGCTGCAGCAGTGGGATTTATACCCGGCATTGACAGAAGGATAAATAATGTGCTTCTTCGAATAACATTGAGTCAATAGGCTCTTATTTGTAAATGAAAGAATCAGTCCAATATTATATATTTTCTATTGAAAAACATTTTTTTTCCTTTTGATAAAAATTTGTTTGGCCTGATTTTTTAAGTATTTGTGCAATCGTGAATCATATTTCTGGATTAATTTATTCCATTATCTAAGTACTCAGAGAAGGAACAGAAACTCCTCCAGTGAACCAGAGCTAAAGAAATTTACACTTGTCTGAGTCTAAATTCTTTGAAAATATATGGAAGGAGTACAGGCAACTATTATTTAAAAAGGGTTTGACTCAGTATTTATCAACCTGTACATAATGTGTTTATAACACAAGGTTTACTGCAGATAACATCAGAACATTTCCTGGGTCATCTGCCTATGCTTATTTACCACAGTTTAGAACAAATCTGAAGAGTCTGGATTCGCATAAGTTCATGGTTACTTCATTTTGGTAGAAACAAATGGATTTATTTTTCTCTCAAACACTTGGTGTTGAAAAGAAATTACAAAATTTGTTTTCACATGTATTTTAACTTTTGCAAATCAAGCCAATATTGAGATATTAAATCTCAATAATTTATTTTCTTTCTTCATAAACATTTCTGAGAGCTGTTGGATAGCAAAATTGGATTGTTGGTTTTCTTTAAAAGTCAGGAGCACATGATTTTCACATACTGAAATCATGGTTTATAATTGTATTTCCAAATTGAACAAGTTTATTTGGTCTCTGAACCTTCCTTTATTCTCTGCTACCCCTTGAAAAGCATCTCTGTCACTGATTGGTTTCCCTTTTTTTCTGGTGGCCCACTACAGGGTGTAAGGGTCTCCAAGAACCAGTGAGAATGTGAAATCAGAGAGGCTGGGAGCAGGGAAAACAAAGGAGTCTGAAGATTGGTTGAAACAATAGCAAATATTTATTGAGGCTCTCCTTTTGCATTTACTACATAGACAACAATGCAGTTTAGAAGGTAAATGTGTCTCATATTTTACAGATGAAAAACATGAAACGTGGCCATTCTTGTGAATGGAAAGGCTGAGATTTAAACCTAGTTCTGTAGAGTGGTCTAAATACTTTTTTTTTCCTCCTGCAGTGATATGGATTAAAATATTCAGTGAACAGCAAATGATGAGTGAATATAAAAGAGGCTTTATAGTCATTATATTCATACTTTAAGAAATCCACAATTGTTATGATCAGTTATTATCATAAATGCAAATTGATTAAACTAATGGATATATCATAAAAATACTGGTATTCAGCCAGATATTATCAAAGTGCATAACAAAAGAATAAAAATAAATACCTATGGTTAGAAAATGTTCAATTTCAGAAAAGCTACCAAAACCCCATGGCATGTCAACATTCAGTATACTTCAGGAACTGAAGGAGGATGATAAATGACAGATAGTCAAATGGTTGGACAAAGGTTCAGCAGCCATGAGATCCACAAGAACCAAAAGGGTTGCAAGACTTTGCTCTTAATAAGAAATGGGACATATAAAACCAAAAAGCAACATTTAGACCAGGAATTGCATGTATGTCTTCTTATTTACTGGAGGTAAATTGAGGGAATGGTTAATGTACTAGTGACCTTGGGATGTATGTGTCATGAATAATTGAATCTTAGATGATTGGGATCGCTGATATAGCCCAAGAACCTAGAAATATGTCCAATACAAAGAAGATGCTAACTACATATTAATTGAACATATGGATATTTATACTAATGCATTTGAAATCTTAAAACTAAAAGATCATATGAACATTAAAGATATGATCAGTAGTATATAGTCATGGGTAGATAATCTTTGTTAAATATTCAAGAAAGAGATGATTTCAATCTTACATATTCTTCAAAAAAAAAAAAAATTCCCAACTCATTTTGTAAGCTAGTGTAACCTTGATACCCAAATCAGCAAAGGATAGCATGAGAAATATAAAATTATAATACAAGATTACTCATGGACATAAATGTAAAATGCTTAAATAGCATGTAATTATGATGAAAGAGTGATTAGAGACTCAGGAATAGTTCTTGGGCCACAACAACCCAACTCAGATACAGCAAACTCTTAAGAAATAGCAGGACTCATGTAAGTTAGGATAGTTCTCCAGGGACCATCCAAAACACAAACAAATGAAGATGATCCTCTAGGCATATGACAGTTGGGATTTACCAGAGCCAGTACAGGATAGGAGGTTTCTGAAAGTCAGGACAGAGGTACAAGGACCAGAAGGGAATGGCCTAAGCCAAAGTCACAGAGGCTGGGAGAGTGTTATAAGGAGTTGACCTGGATAAGCAAGCAACAGGGACTTATTTTGTCCTGAGGCTAGATTTTCAAGATACAAATTATGAAGATACTTATCCTTGGAATAATAATCAGTAAAGGAAAATAAGTCTGAGACTCCCAAACTTAGGCATGGGAAGTTGAAGTGGCCAGAGGATGGATCTCTTTACCAACAGACCCTAGCCTTTTTGGCAGAAAATTTGCACAGCCCAAGCACAAAGGACTTTCATAGATTAAAATCAAGCTTGATCTTACAAATAGTTTGGTATGACCCTTGTTAAATGAATATACATGTACCCCATAGTATAATGCCCTATATATGCACATTTCACTACTTTGTATCTTTAAAGTCTTGCTTTCATACATAGAAAGACATGTTTAGACATGTTCATAGCAGTATTTTCATGGTTCATGATTTTTCTAAAAGTTAGAGGGTGTCCAAAATACCATTAAAAGTAGAATAAAGAAATAATTTACGATTTGTATATAGTACCATGCAACAGTCAGAAAGAATTGACTAAACTATACTTGCCACTATAGGTAAATCACAGTAACATAATGTTAGTGAAAGAAAAAAATCAAATTACAGAATTTTATATATATATATATATAATTGGATTCCATTCAAATCAGATATGCCTAAATAGCAGCATGGGGGATAATTGACACACAGTCTAAGATGGTGTTAGAGAGCAAGCAGGGAGATTTGAAAGTTACAGGTAGACAAGAGACCTCAGAAATTTATGTAAAGTTCTTGTTCTTGAAGGTGTAAGTACATGAATGTTAACTTGTCATTTTGTTCTTTAGAATACACAGGCATGCCCTGTGTGTCTTTGTCTGTGTGTCTTCTTTAGCATGTATGTACACTATATTTTATCACTTAAAAATAACTTATGAAGAGCAGGTTTGGGCCAGATGGTGACAGCACTCATATATCAGATAATACATTTAAACAAGTGGTCATAAGCTCCTATTATCCAGGGCAAAGGAGGTAAGGGAAGGGGAGAAGTTGGACTGTGTACACATATATGCATGTCCCATGTGGCTGACCAGACATTTGAACTGGAGAGTAACAGCCTCTATGAATGGAAAGGTCTCTCAGCTCCAGCTGAATCAGGCCATGGGAAATATGGGTCAGACATTATTCCATTTTTCAGCACTTCAGAAATGAAGCCAGAAATCTTAATTTTTATATGAAAACTTTGATTTATTAAAGGTTTCCATGTTTACAAAGCATGTTTGAGATAACCTTTAGCCAGGACTGACCTGAAGGTTGCAGATTTGCTACCTGTTACTTGATCTTTATCCTGCATGGGTTAATCCTAGGGGAATCTGAGAAATCTAAACTCTGCCTGGGATCAAATACTGAGATCATGAGAACACTTGACAATAAGGCAGAAGCTGGGCTTCAAAACACATATTTTGATTAAAAAAAAAAATGTGTGATATGGATCAGAAAGGGATGGGCAAAAGGTGATCACATGAGCCTAGGTAAGACATGGTGAGAAACTGAATGACTGAGGATCGTGGGAATACATTGAAGACAGTATTAGGATATTTGTGGGACTGCAGTTTAGCAGCACAGACACATTGTGTTCCCAAGAGAAGGGCTTTTCAAGACTTTGTGACTGGCAGTGCTATGAATGGGCTCCAGGAACATGCAAGAAGTCATTAAAGTCAAGAGGGAAACATTGAATTCTGTGTGCAAAATCCCATTATTTGGCTTATCTATCGACCAGGCTCCTATGGGCAGATTCCTTGTAGGTGTTTGGAAATATAAAATCAGAGTATATCTGAGCAAGGGAAGGGTCTGAGACTAAGAGAGTTGAAATTAGAAGTGAAATTAAGTGAGACTGAACAAAAAAGAAACCAGTGTACCAACACAACTACAGAAATGATGACTGAGCAGGTGCTACTTGAATGAATTTATTATAATTTTATTTTTTTTATTTTTGTAAAGATTTTATTTATTTATTTATTTGCCAGAGAGAGAGAGAGCACAAGCAGGGGGAGCAGCAGACAGAGGGAGAAGCAGGCTCCCTGTTGAGCAAGGAGCCCGATGCAGCACTCAATCCCAGGACCCTGGGATCATGACCTGAGCCGAAAGCAGGTGCTTAACTGACTGAGCCACCCAGGCATCCCATGAATGGATTTATTATAATTTTAAAACAAAGCTGCATAACCACAAAGAAGCAAGCACAGGGGCACCTGGGTGGCTCAGTCATTAAGCGTCTGCCTTCGGCTCAGGTCATGGTCCCAGGGTCCTGGGATCGAGCCCCGCATCGGGCTCCCTGCTCGGCGGGAAGCCTGCTTCTCCCTCTCTCACTCCCCCTGCTTGTGTTCCCTCTCTTGCTGTGTTTCTCTCTGTCAAATAAAATCTTTAAAAAAAAAAAAAAAAAAAAAAGAAGCAAGCACAAACTTTGGTACTAGCTACTTTGAGTTTGCCTTTGCCCCTACAGGTAACCAGCTTTGTAATTCAGGATATAAAAATTCTGTAACTTCTAAGCCTCACATAATTTGAGAGAGAAAAAAAATGCTATTGCATGAGAGAGATGTAAGCACTGATTGTAATGTTTTGTGAAACATGAGACCAATGACATAGTAGAGACTCAACAAATCAATTCCCTTCTACTTTTACTTGGAGTACATTTCCTCAGTAGACTGCAGGTTGTATGTTGCAAGATGGGTTCTCTAGAGACATATGCTGGGATGTCAGGGTGCAAGATGGTTATTAGGAATCAACCCCCATGAAAGAAATGAGGTGAAAGCAGAATTGAGAAAAATAAGTCAAATTATGATGCCAACTCTGTAGAGAGTGGGGAACTCTGGAGCAAGTATTGCTCCATCAGAGTTACCTTGCATTTTTCCTGATGGCAGGACCTTCGAACACCTCTTTGATCTGTCACTGGATGCTACTGCCCTAGGAAGGGTGTGACTGTGGTTGAAGCACCCTGAAGCATGTAACAGTGGGAGTTGGCCTGTCAATCACACTGGATGCCCAGCAACAAGTCCTTCCTTAAAGTGGGGTAGGATGGTGTATCTCCATGTCTGTGATATTGGATAAAGCTTGACTTTCTTGCTTGATTGTGAACGCATTGAGGGATGTTACTAGGTCTTAATTAAATATACAGTTATAGTAATAATAGCTGACTTTGTTAGTGCCAACTGCATATCCAGGCATTGCACTAAAATATTCCATACTTTACATACTAAAACTTCACTCGGGTGAGAACTGAATCTTTGACACAGATGAAGAAACAAACGAGTCACACAGCTAGAAAGTGGCAGAACTGTGCCTCACACTGAGACTCCTGAGCTCAAAGACATTTCTTGCCCACATTGCTCTGCTTCTTCCCCAATGCCTGGTTGGCACAGGAGGTGACATATATTGGGACCACAAAGATTTCTGTTTAATGTAATTGATGATGCATTGTTCATAC